>NC_067250.2:49687623-50313956 GCF_019359855.2 Lolium perenne
TGCCACACAAAATGAAAATAATATGGGAGCCGCTCTTAGGAGGTTGTCTGGCAAGGGGGTTAGAGTACCGCTACCGTCGTTGACAACAACAAACACTTCTCAAAATGTTACTTTTATTCTCTTTATATGATTGCAAAACTGAAAAAGCTCTAGCACATGATTTAATCCCTGCTTCCCTCTGCGAAGGGCCCGTCTTTTACTTTATGTTGAGTCAGTAAACCTATTTCCCTCCATCTCAAGCAAGCATTTGAGTAGTTGTGATCAAACCATTATATTGTGATTTGCTACATCATGTCTTTTATTCTTCCTTGTTTAGTACAAGTTTTATCTGAATGAATATAGCTTTGCAAGTTATCAATGATCATGAGAAGACCATTATGATTGAGTATGCAAGTTGTGCCTTATAAACTCTAACATGAGAGCGCTGCTCAATAAGATAAATATAATCTGTTAGTTGTTCTCTGACCAAGAACGAAGTTTGCCATCACCAATCATGATTTCTCATGCACCTTTACTTGTGATTACCCTATACTTGTTTCAATATGAGTTATAAGAGGTTGTCTACTATAATGTCCTGTGTGAATGAATATGATGCTTCTTGTCCGTATTTTATTTATCGACTCTTCACTCCATAAACATGTGGTCATGTCTATCGAGCTCAGTTTCGCTTGGGGACAAGCGAAGTCTAAGCTTGGGGGGAGTTGATACGTCCAATTTGCATCACTATTTTATATCATAATTTGCTGTTATTCATTGATATATTTCATATTGGGACACATTACTTATGTTATTTCATCTATTTTGCATGTTTCATCGTTATTGGAGGATCGAACACCGGAGCCAGGATTCTGCTGGAAAAAGCACCGTCAGAACGCAATATTTCGGAAGATCAACTCTGGAAGGAAATTATACCAAAAATCCCTATTTTCAAAGATGACGAAGGAAGCCAGAAGGAGGAGCCAGGAGGAGCTGTGGTGGGCCCACACCCTAGGGCGGCGCGGCCCAGTGCCCCGGCCGCGCCGCCATGTGGTGTGGAGGGCCCACGGCCCCTTTCGCCTCCTTTTCTCCGCCAAACCCTTCGTCCCGAAGACCTAAGCCACAGAGGGTACCTCGCGAAGAGTTACAGCCGCCTCTGCGGGGAGGAGAACACCAGAGAGAAAAGAGCTCTCCGGCGGGCAGGAATCCGCCGGGGAAATTCCCTCCGGGAGGGGGAAATCGACGCCATCGTCACCGTCATCGAGCTGGACATCATCGCCATCACCATCATCATCATCTCCACCATCATCACCGTCGTCATCACCGCTGGACACCGTCACCGCCATAGCAATTTGGGTTTGATCTTGATTGTTTGATAGGGGAAACTCTCCCGGTATCGATTTCTACTTGTTGTTGATGCTATTGAGTGAAACCATTGAACCAAGTTTATGTTCAGATTGTTATTCATCATCATATCACCTCTGATCATGTTCCGTATGATGTCTCGTGAGTAGTTCGTTTAGTTCTTGAGGACATGGGTGAAGTCTAAATGTTAGTAGTGAACTATGGATGAGTAATATTCAATGGTGTGATATTTAAGTTGTGGTGTTATTCTTCTAGTGGTGTCATGTGAACGTCGACTACATGACACTTCACCATTTATGGGCCTAGGGGAATGCATCTTGTATTCGTTTGCCAATTGCGGGGTTGCCGGAGTGACAGAAACCTAAACCCCCGTTGGTATATCGATGCAGGAGGGATCGCAGGATCTCAGAGTTTAAGGCTGTGGTTAGATTTATTTCTTAATTACTTTCTTGTAGTTGCGGATGCTTGCAAGGGGTATAATCACAAGTATGTATTAGTCCTAGGAAGGGCGGTACATTAGCATAGGTTCACCCACACAACACTTATCACAACAATGAAGATTATTTAGCCGTATGTAGCGAAAGCACTAGACTAAAATCCCGTGTGTCCTCGAGAACGTTTGGTCATTATAAGTAAACAAACCGGCTTGTCCTTTGTGCTAAAAAGGATTGGGCCACTCGCTGCAATTATTACTCTCGCACTTTACATACTCGTACTTTATTCAACTGTTACATCAAACCCCCCTGAATACTTGTCTGTGAGCATTTACAGTGAATCCTTCATCGAAACTGCTTGTCAACACCTTCTGCTCCTCGTTGGGATCGACATTCTTACTTATCGAAGATACTACGATACACCCCCTATACTTGTGGGTCATCACTCGCCCACAGACGGCGGCTCGCCGACGGAGAAGTCGGTCGTGCTTGCCGACACACGGCAGGCACGGAAGACATGTGGGCCAGACTCGATGATGCGCTCGCGTGAGGAGCGCTCTAGTAGGGGCGTCGCCGCCATTGGGGATTCTTCGGAGGGCTGTAGACTGGCGGCTAGTCGACGGTGAGGTGGTTGGTGTGAGATCTCTGGGATGAGGCCAGGGGAAGTGGGCGAAGTGCTCGGGACTAGGGACTGCCCTCAACTTTCCGCAGTAGTATGATAATAATTGGTGGACGAGGGAGACTAGTCCAGAGACTACCCAAAGTTGATAAATCATGTTCGAGGGAAAATGCCCAAGATTTATTATCAAAATTCAAGCTAATTTCGCCGATTTTGTTCTACCGTTCATTAGACATCATCCAACGGCCTTGGTCTCTGGGATTCGCTGCTACAGTGTCATCTACTATTTTCTACCCAATTCCAGAAACATCCATAAAGCTAGTAGATAGCTTTCCTGCTTGTTAGCCCCAACCCATTTTTTTAATCTTTTCTTCCTTATCCCCTTCGCTCATGCTAGCAGCTACTTGCAGCCATTGCTACACTAGCGAGGTGATCTCTATGATAGGCACGGTTTTAGTAAGACAGCAAGTTGTAGATAGCTAACCATGAGACACATGCCTCTCTGGTTGGGACTGAGCTCGCTCTTGTGATTGGGCTCCAATGGTCGAGGTGAGTCACAGCTGCAATGACAGAGGTTTGTGCTGAATTAATTAGCACAGAGGCGTAACTAGCACTAGATGGAGAAGGCATAGTACACATATCGGACACGAAGTCGCGTCTGGCGAGCAGCTCGCATTCACTTGCATCAGTGCGGTACAACAAAGATGATGAAGAAGGATTGGAGCTTTGAAGGTAGTCAGAAAAGTTACAAAAAATAATACGTGCAAAACTTAACCTGTATAAACGCACATGCATGGATAATTTTACATTTCTGCATGAGAATGACATGTCAATTTTCAGTACGACATGGTTTGATTTGTCAAATTTGATGCTCCTTAATGCATTTTAAGTGAAAATTACAGGTTTATTCATTATAATTGCCGATTTTTAACGTTACGTGCAGCTGACTAGCAAACTATAAGTGTGTGATTTGTTGCTTCCAAAATAAGGATATGTAATCATTTTGTATAAGGTAGTACCAATTAGTCGTTATATTGCAGAACTTAAAGAGTTTTGAGAGATTCAACTCGTTGCTACTCCATAAGAATGGTCATGTTGACAAATTTGATCCAGTGTTGAACAGAGCCAGAAACATTTCAAAAACTTGAGCATGGAAGAGGCTAGGGGTAAATGCCCCAAGGCCAGCCGAGCCTATCGTAGGTGCCGTCCCGAGGAGGAAGTACCTTAATTTGGGGCGCGCGCGGACGCTGCGGTACCCCGAGCTCGAGACGCCGCCGTACCGGTAGCTCGACCCGCGACGAGGCATGGCGGCGGCGGAAGTGGAGCGGCGGCGGCGGAAGGTAAAGCTCCTGCTGACAAACATATTAGGCACAAATGGGCAACCTTCAGTAACCCATGTTCCATTTTTTTGTCAGGATAACCCCATGTACCACCTTCCCAATAGAAAAAGTACTGTTCAACCTTCCCCTGTTGGGCCCAATATTTCACTTTTGGGTTGCCAAGGAACATCTACATGGTAATTGTTATCGGTCTACTTGATCCGGCTGTCGAAGCCCAATAACTACAAATGGGCCTTTTTGCTCATGCAATTTCGGCCCTTTTCTAATGAAACACGGATCCTATGATTGGCAAATAAAAATACACGGAGATTCTACATAAAAGTTGTTTTTATTTATTTTGAATTATAGGGTTCCAATTTTTGAAACTGCTCATGCCCAATATGAAAATCCTTGATCGCTCCATACCCACATGGATAACGGTATTTTTAAAAATTCATAAAGTGGATTTGAAATTTAAAACATATCCTAATAATTCCTTGATTTAATCTATCAACTTGCAAGATCTTGGAGCCAAAGAGCTTGTATTAGTCTGCGAAAATAATACTGATAAACCTGTCGTTAACAAGAAATGAAGGTTTATCGTTCAGAGAGGATGCCATGTGGGACCCATGAGACAGTAGCGTCCTCAACGTTTCAAAGAAAAAGGCAAGTAGCCCGAAAATAGGGGTAAAAAATAAATCCTACAAAGGAAACATTTATAGTTCATAGAGGCTGACATGTGGGACCGATCTGCCAGCTGCATCCTCATCATTTCGAAGTCGGCAGGGATCAGAAGAAAAAGGCAAATAGCCAGAAATTAGGGGTAAAAAATAAATCCAAAAAGGAAACTTTTATTCTTAATAGAGGATGACATGTGGGACCGACCTGCCAGCAGCGTCCTCATCGTTTCAAAGGCCGCAGGGGATCAAAAGAAAAAGGCAAATAGCCAGAAATTAGGGGTAAAAAATAAATCCAACAAAGGAAAGGTTTATTGTTCATAGAGGCTGACATGTGGGACCCATGAGCCAGCGGCGACCTCAATTTCAAAGGCGGCATATGATCGAAAAGAAAAAGGCAAGTTAGCAAAAATCAGTGGGTAAAAAAATCTAAGAAATGAAACTTTATTGTACAGTCCCATGAGCCAGCACCTTACTCAACGTTTCAGTGGCGGCATGAGATAGAAAGAAAAAGGAAAGTGATCAAATATCAGGAGCAAAAAATAATCCAAGAAAAGAAATTTTTATTGTACATAGAGGATGACATATGGGTCCCACTTATACAAGCTCTTTCGCTCCAAGATCTTGCAAGTTGATTGTACATAGAGGATGACATGCGGGCCCCTTGTGTCAGCAGCTTACTCAACGTTTCCAAGGCGGCAGGGGATCAAAAGAAAAAGGAAGTAGCCAGAAATTAGCGGTCAAAATAACTCCAAGGAAGGAAACTTTTATTGTTCATAGAGTATGACATGCGGGACCCATGCGCTAGCAGCTTCCTCAACGTTTCAAAGGGGGCATGAGATCGAAAGAAAAAGACAAGTGACCAAATATCAGGAGCCAAAAATAATCCAAGAAAAGAAACTTTATTGTACATAAAAGATGACATGCGGGTCCCATTTTGCAGCAGCGGTGTCAACGTTTCAAATGCGGCTTGAGATCAAAAGAAAAAGAGTAGCTAGAAATTAGGGGTAAAAAAAACTCCCAGAAAAGAAAGTTGATTGTACATAGAGGATGTCATGCGGGTCCCATGACCCAGCACCTTACTCAACGTTTCAGAGGCGGCATGAGATCGAAAGAAAAAGGAAAGAGACCAAATACCAGGAGCAAAAAATAATCCAAGAAAAAGAAACTTTTATTGTACATAGAGGATGACATATGGGTCCCACTTATACAAGCTCTTCCGCCCCAAGATCTTGCAAGTTGATTGTACATAGAGGATGACATGCGGGCCCCTTGTGTCAGCAGCTTAATCAACGTTTCCAAGGCGGCAGGGGATCAAAAGAAAAAGGAAACAGCCAAAAATAAGAGGGTGAAAAAAAATCCAAGAAAAGAAACTTTTATAGTATCGAGGATGACATGTGGGTCCCATGAGCCAGCAGCTTCCTCAACGTTTCAGAGGCTGCATGAGATCGAAAGAAAAAGGCAAGTGACAAAAATAAGGGGGTAAAAAAATCCAAGAAAAGAGACTTGATTGTACATAGAGGATGACATGCGGGTCCCACCAGTCAGCAGCTTACTAACGTTTCCAAGGCGGCAGGGGATGAAAAGAAAAAGGAAATAGCCAAAGATCAGAGGGTGAAAAAAATCCAAGAAAAGAAACTTTTGTAGTACATAGAGGATGACATGCGGGTCCCATGGGCCAGCAGGTTCCTCAACGTTTTCAAGGGCGGCATGAGATCGAAAGAAAAAGGCAAGTGACCAAAAATAGTAGGGTGAAATATAATCCAAGAAAAGAAACTTTTATTGTACATAGAGGATGTCATGCTGTCCCAACGTTTCAAATGCGGCTTGAGATCAAAAGAAAAGAAAGTAGCCAGAAATTAGGGGTAAAAAAACTCCAAGAAAAGAAAATTGATTGTACATAGAGGATGACATGCGGGTCCCACGAGTTAGCAGCTTACTCAACGTTTCCAAGGCGGCAGGGGATCAAAAGAAAAAGGAAATAGCCAAAAATCAGAGAGTGAAAAAAAAGCCCCTAGAAAATAAACTTTTGTAGTACATAGAGGATGACATGCGGGTCCCATGAGCCAGCAGGTTCCTCAACGTTTCAAACGTGGCATGAGATCGAAAGAAAAAGGTAAGTGACCAAATATCAGGAGCCAAAAATAATCCAAGAAAAGAAACTTGATTGTACATAGAGGATGACATGCGGGTCCCATTGTGCGGCAGTGGTCCCAACGTTTCAAATGCGGCTTGAGATCAAAAGAAAATTAAAGTAGCCAGAAATTAGGGGGTCAAAAAAAACTCCAAGAAAGGAAAGCTTTATCGTTCATACAGGCTGACATGTGGGACCTATGAGCCAGCAGCTTACTAAACGTTTCAAAGGCGGCAGGGGATCAAAAGAAAAAGGAAATAGCCAAAAATCAGAGGGTGAAAAAAATCCAAGAAATCAAACTTTTATTGTACATAGAGGATGACATGCGGGTCCCATGAGTCAGCAGATTCCTCAACGTTTCAAACGTGGCATGAGATCGAAAGAAAAAGGCAAGTGACCAAATATCAGGAGCCAAAAATAATCCAAGAAAAGAAACTTTATTGTACATAGAGGATGACATGCGGGTCCCATTTTGCAGCAGCGGTCTCAACGTTTCCAAGGCGGCACAGGACCAAAAGAAAAATGAAGTAGCCAGAAATCAGGGGTGAAAAAAATCCAAGAAAATAAAGATTTCAATTGGGCTGCATCTGGACATCTGAGCCTTCGAACTATCCTTCTGGGCCTTTTGACTCGTACAATTTCAGCCCACTCCAGAACATGAAAGTTCGGATTTTTCTCAAAAAAAAACAGGAAAGTCCTATGCTTCGCCAAAACAAAAAACAAGGAGATTCAAGATATAAGTTGTAAAAATAAAGATTTAATTTATCCGTTTGCAATAGCTCAGAGCGAAATACACTGTTTATTGTCTGCAAAATAATCAAGATATCACATGTTTCTTGTACGGGGAGGCTGACATCAGGGACCCATGAGCCAGCAGCGTCGTCAACGTTTCAAAGGCGGCAGGGGATCGAAAATATAAAAAAACCAAATATCAGTTGGTAAAAAAATCCAAGAAAAGAAAACATTTATCGTTCTGAGAGGATGACATGCGGGACCGATGAGGCAGCAGCATCCTCAACGTTTCCAAGGCGGCAGGGGATCAAAGAAAAAAAAAGGAAATAGCCAGAAATTAATTAGGGGTTCAAAATAAATCCATCAAAGGAAAGTTTTATTGTTCATAGAGGATGACATGTGGGACCGACCTGCCAACAGCGTCCTCATCGTTTCAAAGGGGCAGGAGATCAAAAGAAAAAGGCAAATAGCCAGAAATTAGGGGTAAAAAATAACTCCAAGAAAGGAAACTTTTATTGTTCGTAGAGGATGACATGCGGGACCCATGAGCCAGCAGCTTACTTAACGTTTCAAAGGCGGCATGAGATCAAAAGAAAAAGGCAAGTGACAAAATATCAGGAGCCCAAGATAATCCAAGAAAAGAAACTTTATTTACATAGAGGATGACATGCGGGTCCCATTTTGCAGCAGCGGTCCCAACGTTTCAAATGCGGCTTGAGATCAAAAGAAAAAGAAAGTAGCCAGAAATTAGGGGTCAAAAAAATCCAAAAAATAAATTTGATGGACATAGCCGATTACATGCCGGTCCCATTAGCTAGCAGCTTACTCAACGTTTCCAAGGCGGCAGGGATCAAAAGAAAAAGGAAATAGCCAAAAATCGTAGGGTGAAAAAAAACAAAGAAAATGAACTTTTATAGTACATAGAGGATGACATGCGGTGCCCATGAGCCAAAGAGGTTCCTCAACGTTTCAAACGTGGCATGAGATCGAAAGAAAAAGGCAAGTGACCAAATATCAGGAGCCAAAAATAATTCAAGAAAAGAAACTTGATTGTACATAGAGGATGACATGCGGGTCCCAATTAGCAGCAGCGGTATCACCGTTTGAGAGGCTGCACGGGATCGAAAGAAAAAGGCAAGTGACCAAATATCAGGAGCCAAAAATAATCCAAGAAAAGAAATTTTATTGTACGTAGAGGATGACATGCGGGTCCCATTTTGCAGCAGCGGTCTCAACGTTTCCAAGGCGGCACAGAACCAAAAGAAAAATGAAGTAGCCAGAAATCAGGGGGTGAAAAAAATCCAAGAAGAAAGATTTCAATTGGGCTGCATCTGGACATTTGGGCCTTCGAACTATCCTGCTTGGCCTTTTGACTCGTACAATTTCAGCCCACTCCAAAACAGGAAAGTTCCGAATTTTCTAAAAAAAACAAGAAAGTCCTATGCTTCGCAAAGACAAAAAAACAAGGAGATTCAACATATAAGTTTGTTTATGTAAAAATAAAGATTTAATTATCCGTTTGAAATAGCTCAGAGCGCAATACATTGTTTATTGTCTGCAAAATAATCAAGATATCATATGTTTCTTGTACGGGGAGGCTGACATCGGGGACCCATGAGCCAACAGCATCGTCAACGTTTTCAAGGCGGCAGGGGATGGAAAGAAAAAATAAACCATAAATCTGTTGGTAAAAAATCCAAGAAAAGAAACATTTTCGTTCTGAGAGGATGACATGCGGGACCCATGAGGCAGCAGCATCCTCAGCGTTTATTGTTCATAGAGGTTGACATGTGGGACCCGTGAGCCAGCAGCGTCCTCAATGTTTTAAAGGCTGCACGTGATCGAAAGAAAAAATAAGCCAAAAATCGTTTGGTCAACAAAATCCAAGAAAATAAACATTTACCGTTCTGAGAGGATGACATGCGGGACCCATGAGGCAGCAGCATCCTCAACGATTCCAAGGCGGCAGGGGAAATATCCAGAAATTAATTAGGGGTTCAAAATAAATCCATCAAAGGAAACTTTTATTGTTCATAGAGGATGACATGTGGGACCGACCTGCCAACAGCGTCCTCATCGTTTCAGAGGGGGCAGGAGATCAAAAGAAAAAGGCAAATAGCCAGAAATTAGGGGTAAAAAATAACTCCAAGAAAGGAAACTTTTATTGTTCGTAGAGGATGACATGCGGGACCCATGAGCCAGCAGCTTACTCAACGTTTCAAAGGCGGCATGAGATCGAAAGAAAAAGGCAAGTGACAAAATATCAGGAGCCAAAGATAATCCAAGAAAAGAAACTTTATTGTACGTAGAGGATGACATGCGGGTCCCATTTAGCAGCAGCGGTCTCAACGTTTCAAATGCGGCTTGAGATCAAAAGAAAAAGAAAGTTGATTGTACATAGAGGATGACATGCGGGTCCCCTGAGTCAGCAGCTTACCCAACGTTTCCAAGGCGGCAGGGGATCAAAAGAAAAAGGAAATAGCCAAAAATCAGAGGGTGAAAAAAAATAAAGAAAATAAACTTTTATAGCACATAGAGGATGACATGCGGGTCCCATGAGCCAGCAGGTTCCTCAACGTTTCAAACGTGGCATGAGATCGAAAGAAAAAGGCAAGTGACCAAATATGAGGAGCCAAAAATAATTCAAGAAAAGAAAGTTTTATAGTACATAGAGGATGACATGCGGGTCCCATTTAGCAGCAGCGGTGTCACCGTTTGAGAGGCGGCAGGGGATCAAAAGAAAAAAGAAATTGCCAAAAATCAGAGGGTGAAAAAAAACCAAGAAAATGAACTTTTATAGTACATAGAGGATGACATGCGGGTCCCATGAGCCTGCAGGTTCCTCAACGTTTCAAACGTGGCATGAGATCGAAAGAAAAAGGCAAGTGAAAAAATATCAGGAGCCAAAAATAATTCAAGAAAAGAAAGTTTTATAGTACATAGAGGATGACATGTGGGTCCCATTTAGCAGCAGCGGTATCACCGTTTGAGAGGCGGCAGGGGATCGAAAGAAAAAGGCAAGTGAAAAAATATGAGGAGCCAAAAATAATTCAAGAAAAGAAAGTTTTATAGTACATAGAGGATGACATGCGGGTCCCATTTAGCAGCAGTGGTATCACCGTTTGAGAGGCGGCAGGGGATCGAAAGAAAAAGGTAAGCGACCAAATATGAGGTTCCAAAAATAATTCAAGAAAAGAAAGTTTTATAGTACATAGAGGATGACATGCGGGTCCCAGTTAGCAGCAGCGGTATCACCGTTTGAGAGGCGGCAGGGGATCGAAAGAAAAAGGCAAGTGACCAAATTTGAGGTGCCAAAAAAAACTCCAAGAAAAGAAAGTTGATTGCACATAGAGGATGACATGCGGGTCCCATTTAGCAGCAGCGGTCTCAATGTTTCCAAGGCGGCAAGGGATCAAAAGAAAAAGGAAGTAGCCAGAAATCAGGGGGTCAAAAAAAAAATCCAAGAATAGAAAGAATTTTGGTTCATAGAGGATGACATGCGGGACCCATGATCCTGCATCGTAAACGGCTCGATCGGAGAACGTTGAACGAGATGGCGCGATCGAGAAAAAAAACAATGCCAGAGAGGCTGCCATCTGGGCCCTACATCCCTCGGCGGTGCGGATTTGCGTTGACTCGGCCGGCGAACCCGAGATTTCGAGATGCACCACGTCCCGGGCCACCATACGCGACGTTTTGGCCGCTTTCGTCGGGCTAGGTGGCCTCAAAAACGAGAAAAAAAAAGTTTTGACATGCACCACGGAGGGACCAAAAATCGTCGGCCATGGTACACCAGCAACCACGGCACGACTTCAACTTCGTCGGCCATGGCAACTTTTCTTGTAGTGAAAGCACATCTGGGTAATCAGGCAAAATTCTCTTTTGAGCTACATTGGTTGCGAAAAGAGGTTTTTTTTGACATGATAGTAAAGGAGTGGAAATCAGTTGTGGGTGGGGCTTGTCCAATGGGCGTTTGGTTAAATAAGTTAAGACATATACGAAGATTTCTAAAGGGGTGGGCAAAAAATCAAAGTGGAAAATATAAGAAAGAAAAAGAGAGGCTGCTGAACATCATTGATCATTTAGATATGAAAGCGGAAACAAATTACTTGAATATGAACAAAAGGGAAGATTTAAAAAAACGCAAATGATAGTCTGAATAAATTAAGAAGAGATGAGGAGTCAAAATGGGGTCAACGAGCGAAAATTAAACATATTCAAGAAGGGGGAACAATACGAGGTATTTTCACTTAGTCGCGAATGGGAAACATCGAAAAAAGAAAATTTTCCAATTAGAGAAACAAGAGGGAACTATTGTTGGGGAAGATAATTTGAAGGTCTATATTACTGAATTCTATAAGAAATTGTTTGGGGCGCCGGCTCCAAGTAATATTTCTTTAGTTGAAGAAGAGATCCAGGATATTATACAAATTTCACCGATTGAGAATGAAATTTTGACAGCCCCTTTTACGGAAGAGGAGGTTTTCGAGGCTATTTCTCAAATGGAACTGAATAAAGCTCCTGGACCTGATGGATTTCCAGCTAAGTTCTATCAAAAGTTTTGGCATGTCATAAAAGATGATCTGATGGCTTTGTTTCTACAGTTTAGTCAAGGGGATTTGCCCCTTTACAATTTTTTTTTGTATTATCACATTGTTACCCAAGAAAGATGATGCGATACAAATTCAACAATATAGACCCATTTGCTTGCTAAATGTATGTTTCAAGATATTCACTAAAGCTGGTACAAATCGCATTTCGGGGATTGCCCCAAGAGTTATAAAGCCAACTCAATCAGCCTTTATGCCAGGTAGAAATATATTGGAAGGGGTGGTCATTCTTCATGAAACAATCCATGAACTACATACTAAGAAAATGGATGGGGTGTTATTTAAAATCGATTTTGAAAAGACATACGATAAGGTGAAATGACCTTTTCTACAACAAAATTTGTGAATGAAGGGCTTTGCTCCAGAATGGGGCAGACTAGTGCAAGAGTTTGTTCAAGGGGGTAGTGTGGGGGTGAAAGTGAATGATGATATTGGTTAGTATTTCCAGACAAAAAAAGTTCTAAGGCAACAAGGGGACCCTCTGTCTCCAATGCTCTTTAATATTGTAGTAGACATGCTTACCATTCTAATTGATCGAGAAAAAGAGGATGGCCAAGTTGGAGGGTTAATCCCACATCTAGTTGAGGGAGGACTCTCCATACTACAGTATGCCGATGACATGATACTTTTTTTGGAACACGGCCTCCACAAAGCGGTCAATATGAAGTTAATACTATGTCTCTTTGAAGAGCTGTCGAGGCTGAAAATTAACTACCATAAAAGTGAGATTTTTTGTTTTGGAAAGGCTAAAGAGGAGGAAGACCAATATAAGAAGATCTTTGGATGTGATGCTGGATCACTTCCCTTTAGATACTTGGGTATTCCAATCCATTACAAAAAAACTAAGAAATTCAGATTGGTATCCGGTAGAATCAAGGTTTGAGGGTAAATTAGGGTGTTGGAAAGGGAAGTTACTATCCTATGGTGATAGGCTAGTCCTTATTAATTCAGTGTTAACTAGTTTGCCGATGTTTATGTTGTCTTTCCTTTAAATACCTGTTGGGGTAAGGAAACGTTTGGACTTCTATAGATTTAGGTTCTTTTGGCAGTCCGATGAAAACAAAAGAAAATACTGGCTAACAAAATGGAACATCGTCTGTCGACCCAAAGATCAAGGGGGGTTAGGTATTGAGGTTCTCGAAATCAAAAACAGATATTTATTGATGATGCGTGTAGTTGACACGTCCGTTGGGAACCCCAAGAGGAAGGTGTGATGCGCACAGTAGCAAGTTTCCCTCAGTAAGAAACCAAGGTTTAATCGAACCAGTAGGAGTCAAGAAGCACGTTGAAGGTTGATGGTGGCGGAATGTAGTGCGGCGCAACACCAGGGATTCCGGCGCCAACGTGGAACCTGCACAACACAACCAAAGTACTTTGCCCCAACGTAACAGTGAGGTTGTCAATCTCACCGGCTTGCTGTGAACAAAGGATTAACCGTATTGTGTGGAAGATGATTGTTTGCGAAGAACAGTAAAGAACAAGTATTGCAGTAGATTGTATTTCAGATGTAAAGAATAGACCGGGGTCCACAGTTTACTAGTGGTGTCTCTCCCATAAGATAAATAGCATGTTGTGTGAATGAATTACAGTTGGGCAATTGACAAATAAAGAAGGCATAACAATGCACATACATATATCATGATGAGTACTATGAGATTTAATCAGGGCATTACGACAAAGTACATAGACCGCCATCCAGCATGCATCTATGCCTAAAAAGTCCACTTTCAGGTTATCATCCGAACCCCTTCCGGTATTAAGTTGCAAGCAACAGACAATTGCATTAAGTATGGTCCGTAATGTAATCAACACAAATATCCTTAGACAAAGCATCGATGTTTTATCCCTAGTGGCAACAACACATCCACAACCTTAGAACTTTCTGTCACATCGTCCTGCATTTAATGGAGGCATGAACCCACTATCGAGCATAAATACTCCCTCTTGGAGTCACAAGTATCAACTTGGCCAGAGCCTCTACTAGCAACGGAGAGCATGCAAGAACATAAACAACTCATATATGATAGATTGATAATCAACTTGACATAGTATTCAATATCCATCAGATCCCAACAAACACAACATGTAGGATTACAAAGAAACGATCTTGATCATGATAGGCAGCTCACAAGATCGAGCATGATAGCACAATTAGGAGAAGACGACCATCTAGCTACTGCTATGGACCCATGGTCCAGGGGTGAACTACTCACACATCAATCCGGAGGCGATCATGGCGATGAAGAGTCCTCCGGGAGATGATTCTCCTCTCCGGCAGGGTGCCGGAGGCGATCTCCTGAATCCCCCGAGATGGGATTGGCGGCGGCTGCGTCTCTGGAAGGTTTTCCGTATCGTGGCTCTCGGTACTGGGGTTTTCGCGATGAAGACTTTAAGTAGGTGGAAGGGTAGGTCAGGGGGCGTCACGAGGGACCCACACAACAGGGCCGCGCAGCCAGGGGCTGGGCCGCACCGCCCTACTGTGGCGTTGCCTCGTGGCCCCACTTCGTTTCCTCTTCGGACTTCTGGAAGCTTCGTGGAAAAATAGGCCCCTGGGCGTTGATTTCGTCCAATTCCGAGAATATTTCCTTACTAGGATTTCTGAAACCAAAAACAGCAGAAACAAAGAATCGGCTCTTCGGCATCTCGTCAATAGGTTAGTGCCGGAAAATGCGTAATAATGACATATAATGTGTATAAAACATGTGAGTATCATCATAAAAGTAGCATGGAACATAAGAAATTATAGATACGTTTGAGACGTATCAATTGAGTAAATGGATCTTTAAACTTCTTAATGAGGACAGAGTGTGGCAAGAGTAGTGTAACATCCCAAATTTTAAAACAAAGAGAAAATGAATTTCCATTTTTCCAAAAATGAGAACCAACAAAAACTTTTCTGAATGAGGTGCTATGCATAATACTGTTGCTTGATACTTGTGTTATTGCCATGATGGTTTGTTTATTACATTGAACATAATTCCAAAACCCTAAACCCTAACCTTCTCAAAACCAAATAGGTCAAATATGAAGAAACTAAAATAAAATAAAAAGACATATGTGGGCATATAGCCCTAGTATGCAAATCTTGACTAATACCCTTCTTACATTTCTCAATAGTGGTGAACCATTGTTAGACCACGCTAAACACTAAACCTCACCCCTCTTCTCACCATCCATTATAAACAAAATAAAAAGAAAATGAATTAAATAAGAAAAGGGCCTATGTGCATGTGGCTATATTTGGTAAAACTTTTACCTAGTTTTTTCTACCTTTTTTAGATGTTTTGAAAACATCAACAAACCTAACCTAGTACCTACCAACCAAATCAAGTGAGAAACAAAAATAAAAATAAAAATATGCATAGAAGCATATGTGGCACTTAGCCATATACCCAATCTTGACCTATGCACTCACACTTTCCCTAAATGGTTTGAAACCTTTACCAAACTCAATCTAACACTAAATAAACCCTACACCATGCCTAAGTGAAGCAAAAAAAATAAGAAAAGAATAAAAGTTAGAAAATCACAAAACCCTCACATATGGTTTATACCATTTTTGCAAAACTTTAACCTAGACCATTTTGGCTTGCACCATTGGTTGTAAATGGTTACTAAACACTTATTAACAATTTTGGAATCAAAGAAACTCAAATCAAATCAAATTTGAATGAAATATGAGCTCACATGCACTGATGGTCATTTTGACAAAAGTTAACCTGATGCCTACTTTGAGCCCTGTTATTTAGAGATTTCTAAACTACACCTTGCCAACTCTTTGCACCTCATTCAAGACAACATCAAGGTGAACAACTTTGCTCAAGAACTGATCTGCAAACTCTTCTTGGATTCAAAGATATGATCAAGCAAAGTGAGGACTTTGAAACAGAATTAAGATCATATGCAATTTGTGATTTTGCAAATCACTTCAAAATTGACCACCACCACCACCATTCTACTGCAAATAATATATGATTGCAACCCACCAAAGTTCATCCAAAAATTCGAAAATAACTTTCTTGCGGCCATTTCATCGAACAGTTGGTGGGCACTGATCTGCCAACCCTATGCAACCTAATGTCCAGCAGTTCTTTGCCTCCCCCATCAACCTTAGGTCATCAAATGTACTCCACTGACCTCTCTGAACATTGCCAAGCACAATAGACAAGGAGTGGTACTTTGAATCATCACCATTTGACCAAAACTAAACCCTGTCGTGGCATGGCATGGACAGCACCATGCCATCTCTCCCTCTGTCCTACTCCAGCATGCACCACCTTGTCACCTCGCTTCCTCTCACTCCCTGAGCATGCCAGACACGTCGCTCGAGCCAACGGTGCACCACACGCGCTGGGACGTGCACGCCCAGAGACACCCACGCACGCCAGAGTGCGCATGGTGAGCGTCACAGACGCGCACGGCCACGACTTCGCCTGGTCACCTCCGTTGCCCCCTCCCCTTTCTCTCTACGCCCGTAGGACACTCGTGACACCAGCAACGCCATGGACATGCCCACCTAGCCGCGGGAACCCTGTGCACGACGCCATGGCCGACGCCATCCACCACAGACGCCAGGACGCGAGGACGATGACGAGCGCCACGGACCCTCGTTTTCACCGCCGTCAAGCCCTGCGTCACCGCCATGACCTCGCCAACTCGCGCGCGTCATCGCCAGTCCACCAGCGCCCCTGTAGACGCGTCGTTGATACGTCTCAAACGTATCTATAATTTCTTATGTTCCATGCTACTTTTATGATGATACTCATATGTTTTATATACACTTTATGTCATTATTATGCATTTTCCGGCACTAACCTATTGACGAGATGCCGAAGAGCCAGTTGTTGTTTTCTGCTGTTTTTGGTTTCAGAATTCCTACAAAGGAAATATTCTCGGAATTGGACGAAATCAACGCCCAGGGTCCTATTTTTCCACGAAGCTTCCAGAAGTCCGAAGAGGAAACGAAGTGGGGCCACGGGGCGACGAGACGCCAGGGCAGCGCGGCCTGGGCCCTGGCCACGCGGCCCTGTTGTGTGGGTCCCCCGTGACGCCCCCTGACCTGCCCTTCCGCCTACATATAGTCTTCGTCGTGAAACCCCCAGTACCGAGAGCCACGATACGGAAAACCTTCCAGAGACGCAGCCGCCGCCAATCCCATCTCGACGGATTCAGGAGATCGCCTCCGGCACCCTGCCGGAGAGGGGAATCATCTCTCGGAGGTCTCTTCATTGCCATGATCGCCTCCAGATCGATGTGTGAGTAGTCCACCCCTGGACTATGGGTCCATAGCAGTAGCTAGATGGTTGTCTTCTCCTCATTGTGCTATCATGTTAGATCTTGTGAGCTGCCTATCATGATCAAGATCATCTATTTGTAATGCTACATGTTGTGTTTGTTGGGATCCGATGAATATTGAATACTATGTCAAGTTGATTATCAATCTATCATATATGTTGTTTATGTTCTTGTATGCTCTCCGTTGCTAGTAGAGGCTCTGGCCAAGTTGATACTTGTGACTCCAAGAGGGAGTATTTATGCTCGATAGTGGGTTCATGCCTCCATTAAATCTGGGACAGTGACAGAAAGTTCTAAGGTTGTCGATGTGTTGTTGCCACTAGGGATAAAACATCGATGCTTTGTCTAAGGATATTTGTGTTGATTACATTACGCACCATACTTAATGCAATTGTCTGTTGCTTGCAACTTAATACCGGAAGGGGTTCTGATGATAACCTGAAAGTGGAATTTTTAGGCATAGATGCATGCTGGATAGCGGTCTATGTACTTTGTCGTAATGCCCTGATTAAATCTCATAGTACTCATCATGATATATGTATGTGCATTGTTATGCCTTCTTTATTTGTCAATTGCCCAACTGTAATTTGTTCACCCAACATCTGTTTATCTTATGGGAGAGACACCACTAGTGAACTATGGACCCCGGTCCTATTCTTTACATCTGAAATACAATCTACTGCAATATGTCTTTACTGTTCTTCGCAAACAAACATCATCATCCACACTATACATCTAATCCTTTGTTTACAGCAAGCCGGTGAGATTGACAACCTCACTGTTACGTTGGGGCAAAGTACTGTGATTGTGTTGTGCAGGTTCCACGTTGGCGCTGGAATCCCTGGTGTTGCGCCGCACTACACTCCGCCACCAACAACCTTCAACGTGCTTCTTGGCTCCTGCTGGTTCGATAAACCTTGGTTTCTTTCTGAGGGAAAACTTACTGCTATGCACATCACACCTTCCTCTTGGGGTTCCCAACGGACGTGTGTCTCACGCGCATCAAGACTGTTTTCTGGCGCCGTTGCCGGGGAGATCAAGACACGCTGCAAGGGGAGTCTTCCACTTCCAATCTCTTTACTTTGTTTTTGTCTTGCTTTATTTTATTTACTACTTTGTTTGCTGCACTAAAATAAAAACACAAAAAAATTAGTTGCTAGCTTTACTTTATTTACTGTTTTGTTCTCTATATCAAAAACACAAAAAAATTGGTTACTCGCATTTACTTTATCTAGTTTGTTTTATTTACTACTGTTAAAATGAATACTCCTGAAAACACTAAGTTGTGTGACTTCACAAACACTAATAATAATGATTTCTTATGCACACCTATTGCTCCACCTGCTACTACAGCAGAATTCTTTGAAATTAAACCTGCTTTACTGAATCTTGTCATGAGAGAGCAATTTTCTGGTGTTAGTTCTGATGATGCTGCTGCCCATCTTAATAATTTTGTTGAACTTTGTGAAATGCAAAAGTATAAGGATGTAGATGGTGATATTATAAAATTGAAATTGTTTCTTTTCTCCTTAAGAGGAAGAGCTAAAGATTGGTTGCTATCTTTGCCTAAGAATAGTATTGATTCATGGACTAAATGTAAGGATGCTTTTATTGGTAGATATTATCCTCCTGCTAAAATTATATCTTTGAGAAGTAGCATAATGAATTTCAAGCAATTGGATAATGAACATGTTGCTCAAGCATGGGAGAGAATGAAATCTTTGGTAAAGAACTGCCCAACCCATGGACTAACTACTTGGATGATCATCCAAACCTTTTATGCAGGACTGAATTTTTCTTCGCGGAACCTATTGGATTCAGCTGCTGGAGGTACCTTTATGTCCATTACTTTGGGGGCAGCGACAAAGCTTCTTGATGATATGATGATAAATTACTCTGAATGGCACACTGAAAGAGCTCCACAAGGTAAGAAGGTAAATTCTGTTGAAGAAACCTCCTCCTTGAGTGATAAGATTGATGCTATTATGTCTATGCTTGTGAATGGTAGATCTAATGTTGATCCTAATAATGTTCCTTTAGCTTCATTGGTCACCCAAGAAGAACATGTTGATGTGAACTTCATTAAAAATAATAATTTCAACAACAATGCTTATAGGAGTAATTCTGGTAACAACTATAGGCCATATCCTGCTGCTAATGGTAATGGTTATGGTAATTCTTATGGGAATTCTTACAACAATAATAGGAGTGTACCCCCTGGTCTTGAAGCCATGCTTAAAGAATTTATTAGTACACAAACTGCTTTTAACAAATCTGTTGAGGAAAAGCTTGATAAAATTGATATTCTTGCTTCTAAGGTTGATAGACTTGCTTCTGATGTTAATCTTTTAAAATTGAAAGTTATGCCTGATAAGGATAATGAAAATAAGATTGTTACTACAGCAAATGCCATCCAAGTTAGAATTAATGAGAATATAAGATTGATGGCTGAATTGCATGCTAGGTGGGAAAGAGAAGAAAATGAAAAACTAGCCAAAGAGAATAATGTAGCTAAAGTTTGGACTATTACCACCACTAGTAATGATAATGTTTCACATGTTGCTACCCCTCCTACTATCAATGGTAAAATAATTGGTGTTGGCAATGTTTCTACTCCTAGTGCAAAGCGTGCAAAATTACCTGAAACTGCTAAAACTGCTGAAACTGATAAAACTGCTGAAATTTTTCAAAACGTTGGGGACAATGATTCCATTGCTGTAGGTCATAATGATTTAAACTTTGATGATTGTCACATCTCTGAAGTTATAAAGTTCTTACAAAAACTTGCTAAAAGTCCCAATGCTAGTGCTATAAATTTGGCCTTTACAAAACATATTACAAATGCTCTCATAAAAGCTAGAGAAGATAAACTAAAACTTGAAACTTCTATTCCTAGGAAGTTAGAAGATGGCTGGGAGCCCATTATTAAGATGAGGGTCAATGATTTTGATTGTAATGCTTTATGTGATCTTGGTGCAAGTATTTCTATTATGCCTAAGAAAATATATGATATGCTTGACTTGCCACCATTGAAAAATTGTTATTTGGATGTTAATCTTGCTGATAATGCTATAAAGAAACCTTTGGGGAGGATTGATAATGTTCATATTATGGTTAACAATAACCTTGTCCCCGTTCATTTTGTTGTCTTGGATATTGAATGCAATGCATCTTGTCCCGTTATATTGGGAAGACCTTTTCTTCGAACTGTTGGTGCCACCATTGATATGAAGGAAGGTAATATTAAATATCAATTTCCTCTCAAGAAAGGTATGGAACACTTCCCTAGAAAGAAAATGAAGTTACCTTATGATTCTATTATTAGAACAAATTATGATGTCAATGCTTCGTCTCTTGATGTTACTTGATTCACACTTTCTGCGCCTACCTGAAAGGCGTTAAAGAAAAGCGCTTATGGGAGACAACCCATTATTTTACTTCTGCACTTTTGTTTCATATTTGAGTCTTGGAAGTTGTTATTACTGTAGCAACCTCTCCTTATCTTTATTTTATTGCATTGTTGTGCCAAGTAAAGTCTTTGATAGTAAAGTCAATACTAGATTTGGATTACTGCGCAGAAACAGATTTCTTGCTGTCACGAATTTGGGTATGGTTCTCTGTAGGTAACTCAGAAAAATCTGCCAATTTACGTGCATGATCCTCAGATATGTACGCAACTTTCATTCAATTTGGGAATTTTCATCTGAGCAAGTCTGGTGCCTCTAAAAAATTCGTCTTTACGGTCTGTTCAGTTTTGACAGATTCTGCCTTTTATTTCGCATTGCCTGTTTTGCTATGTTTGATGGATTTCTTTGTTCCATTAACTTTCAGTAGCTTTGTGCAATGTCCAGAAGTGTTAAGAATGATTATGTCACCTCTGAATATATGAATTATGCACTGACCCTCTAATGAGTTTGTTTTGAGATTGGTGTGGAGGAAGTTATCAAGGGTCAAGAGAGGAGGATGATACAATATGATCAAGAAGAGTGAAGATTTTAAGCTTGGGGATGCCCCCGTGGTTCATCCCTGCATATTTTAAGAAGACCCAAGCGTCTAAGCTTGGGGATGCCCAAGGCATCCCTTCTTCATCGACAACTTATCAGGTCACCTCTAGTGAAACTATATTTTTATTCCGTCACATCTTATGTGCTTTACTTGGAGCGTCTGTTTGTTTTTATTTTTGTTTTGTTTGAATAAGATCGGATCCTAGCATTCTTTGTTTGGTAGATAGACATGCTCCATTGTTTCGTATGAACACATATGTTCTTAGCTTTATCTTTAATGTTCATTGCGAAAGTTGGACTATTTCATTCATTGCCATATGGTTGGAAACGGAAAATGCCGCATGTGGTAAATGGTATAATGTCTTGAATAATGTGATACTTGGAAATTGTTGTGCTCATATAGATCATGTTTAAGCTCTTGCATCATGTACCTTGTACCTATTAATGAATAACTACATAGAGCTTGTTAAAATTTGGTTTGCATGATTGGTCTCTAGAGTCTAGATATTTTCTGGTTAAGGTGTTTGAACAACAAGGAGACAATGTAAAGTCTTATAATAGTTACAATATGTTCATATGTGAGCTTTGCTGCACCTTTTACACTTGAGTTTGCTTCAAACAACCTTGCTAGCCTAGCCTTGTATTGAGAGGAATTCTTCTCGTGCATCCAAATCCTTGAGCCAAATACTATGCCATTTGTGTCCACCATACCTACCTACCACATGGTATTTCCCCGCCATTCCAAAGTATATTACTTGAGTGCTACCTTTAAACTTCTATTCTCTGCCTTTACAATATATAGCTCATGGGAAAAGTAGCCTTAAAAACTACTGTGGTGAAGAATATGTACTTATGTGTCTTATTTCTTAATAAGTTGCTTGTTGAGCGGTAACTATGTTTCTGGGGACGCCATCAACTTTTACCTTTGTTGAATATCATGTGAGTTGCTATGCATGTTCGTCTTGTCTGAAGTAAGGACGATTTTCATGATCAAATGGTTTGAGTATGCATACTGTTAGAGAAGAACATTGGGCCGCTAACTAAAGCCATGATTCATGGTGGAAGTTTCAGTTTGGACAATTAATCCTCAATCTCTTATGAGAAAATTAACTGTTGTTGAATGCTTATGCATTAAAGAGGAGTCCATTATCTGTTGTCTATGTTGTCCCGGTATGGATGTCTAAGTTGAGAATAATCAAAAGCGAGAAATCCAATGCGAGCTTTCTCCTTAGACCTTTGTACAGGCGGCATAGAGGTACCCCTTTGTGACACTTGGTTGAAACATATGCTATGCAATGATAATCCATGTTAATCCAAGCTAATTAGGACAAGGTGCGAGCACTATTAGTATACTATGCATGAGGCTTGCAACTTATAAGATGTCTTATACATAACACATATACTTTATTACTACCGTTGACAAAATTGTTTCTTGTTTTCAAAATGAAAAGCTCTAGCACAAATATAGTAATCCATGCTTCCCTCTGCGAAGGGCCTATCTTCTACTTTATTGTTGAGTCAGTTTGCCTATTCTTTCTATCCCAGAAGCAAACACTTGTATCAACTGTGTGCATTGATTCTTACATGTTTACCTATTGCACTTGTTATATTACTTTGTGTTGACAATTATCCATGAGATATACATGTTGAAGTTGAAAGCAACCGCTAAAACTTATATCTTCTTTTGTGTTCCTTCAATGCATTTACTAAGAATTTATTGCTTTATGAGTAACTCTTATGCAAGTCTTATTGATGCTTGTCTTGAAAGTACTATTCATGAAAAGTCTTTGCTATATGATTCATTTGTTTACTCATTATCTTCATCATTGCTTCGAATCGCTGCATGATACGTCTCCAACGTATCTATAATTTCCGATGTTCCATGCTTGTTTTATGACAATACCAACATGTTTTGTTCACACTTTATATCATTTTTATGCGTTTTCCGGAACTAACCTATTGACGAGATGCCGAGAGGCCAGTTGCTGTTTTCTGCTGTTTTTGGTTTCAGAAATCCTAGTAACGAAATATTCTCGGAATCGGACGAAATCAACGCCCAAGTTCCTATTTTCACCGGAAGCATCCAGAACACACGAGAACCGCCAGAGAAGGGGGACAGGGCCACCAAACCACACCCCGGCGCGGCCAGGGGGGGGCCGCGCCCCCCTATGGTTTGGGCAGCCCGTGGCCCCTCCGACTCCGATTCTTCGCCTATTTAAGCCGTCGTGACCTAAAACTTTGAGACGTTCGACGAAAACCACAGAAAACCTTCCAGAGCCGCCGCCATCGCGGAGCCAAGATCTGGGGGACAGGAGTCTCTGTTCCGGCACCCTGTCGGAGCGGGGAAGTGCCCCCGGAAGGCTTCTCCATCGACACCGCTGCCATCTCCACCGCCATCTTCATCACCGCTGCTGCTCCCATGAGGAGGGAGTAGTTCTCCATCGAGGCTCGGGGCTGTACCGGTAGCTATGTGGTTCATCTCTCTCCCATGTACCTCAATACAATAATCTCATGAGCTGCTTTACATGATTGAGATTCATATGAGTTTGTATCACAATTTATCTATGTGCTACTCTAGCAAAGTTATTAAAGTAGTTCTATTCCTCCTGCACGTGTGTAAAGGTGACAGTGTGTGCACCGTGTTAGTACTTGGTTTATGCTATGATCATGATCTCTTGTAGATTATGAAGTTAATTATTGCTATGATAGTATTGATGTGATCTATGCCTCCTACATATGCATGAAGGTGACAGTGTGCATGCTATGTTAGTACTTGGTTTAGTCTTTTGATCTATCTTACACTATAAGGTTACTTAAATATGAACAAATTGTGGAGCTTGTTAACTCCGGCATTGAGGGTTCGTGTAATCCTACGCAATGCGTTCATCATCCAACAAAAGTGTAGAGTATGCATTTATCTGTTCTGTTATGTGATCAATGTTGAGAGTGTCCACTAGTGAAAGTCTAATCCCTAGGCCTTGTTCCTAAATACTGCTGAGTTACTACTGCTTGTTTACTTGTTTCTTGCGTTACTACTACTGCTGCAATACTACCACCATCAACTACACGTCAGCAAGCTATTTTCTGGCACCGTTGCTACTGCTCATATATATTCATACCACCTGTATTTCACTATCTCTTCGCCGAACTAGTGCACCTATTAGGTGTGTTGGGGACACAAGAGACTTCTTGCTTTGTGGTTGCAGGGTTGCATGAGAGGGATATCTTTGACCTCTTCCTCCCTGAGTTCGATAAACCTTGGGTGATCCACTTAAGGGAAAACTTGCTGCTGTTCTACAAACCTCTGCTCTTGGAGGCCCAACACTGTCTACAGGAAAAGGAGGGGGAAGTAGACATCAAGCTATTTTCTGGCGCCGTTGCCGGGGAGGAAAGGTAAAAGGTACTCACACTCCGGACCTCGGCTACCAAGCTATTTTCCGCCATTGTAAGTACTCGAAGCTATTTCCTTTAGATCCTGCAATTGCAACTTTTTGTTTCTTGTTTACACTAGTTAGGCATAATGGAAAACAACAAAAAAATTGGTGAGCTTTTTAGTCTTTTTCCTGATTTAGAATTGTTTGATGCAAAAATTAAAAAACCTATGGAACCTTATTTGCATGCTAGTAGTGATGTTATTAGTATGAATGCAATTACTGCTAATACTATGGATAAGTCTAAGCTTGGGGAAGCTAGTTTATATAAAAATAATCTTTTTTGCTCCTCAGCTTTGGAAGAAATATTTTGCTCTGATAATGCTTTATCTCCCATATGCGATAACTCTAATGATGCTTCTGATATTTTAAATCCACCTGCCGAAAGTATTCCGTATAAAATACCTATGCAAATTATTGAACGCGTTATGGATAACCGTTATACAGGGGATGGAACCGTCCACCCTGGAGATCATTTATTGTTCTTGCATGAATTATGCGGTTTATTCAAGTGTGCAGGTATTGCTATGGATGAAGTGAGGAAGAAACTATTCTCTATATCGCTGTCTGGTAAAGCGGCGCATTGGTATAAATTACTGGATAATGGGGATTCTCTTGAATGGAATGATATTGTGCCCCGGTTTTATTCTAAATTTTATCCTCCTCATGAAGTGCATATTGATAGGAATTATATTTATAACTTTTATCCTCGTGATGGAGAGAGTATTTCTCAAGCGTGGGGGAGACTAAAGTCACTAATGCTTAAATGTCCCATTCATGAGCTTCCCCGTAATGTTATTGTTAACAATTTTTATGCGAGACTTTCAGGACAACACAAGGACTATCTGGACGCGTGTTCGGAGGGATCTTTCACAAGCAAGGAGGTTGAAGCTAGGTGGGATCTTCTTGATCGGATTGAGGACAACGCTGAAGGATGGGAGAACGACAAAGGTAAAGAGTCAGGTATAAATTATGATTATGAATGCATTGAAGCTTTTATGGATACCGATAAATTTCGAAATATGAGTGCTACTTATGGTCTTGACTCTCAAGTTGCTGCAAATCTTTATAAATCCTTTGCTTCTCATTTTGAATTGCCTAAGAAGAATTTTGATAAGTATCATGAACCTTTTAAAGAGGCTTGCATGAAGAATGAAATTGTTGTTAATTATTGCAATAAGCATGCTCAAACTCCTAAGAATGCTATTTCCTATAAGCATGTTAATTTTTGTGGAATGCATAGGCCTTGTGGAATTAATCAATTCAAAGATGAATATTGCATCCATCATATTAATGAAAAAACTAGAAAGTGGTTTAGGGCTCTAGATGATCTTGGTAAAAAAGTTTGTGCCCTCTATCCTTTTATTTGTGAAGTTTGCCATGAAGTGGGTCATTTTAATTTTCAATGCTCCTCCAATGATAATTTGAACCCAATGAGTGCTGCAAATTTGTATTGTGATGATGAAATTACTCCTAATCAGCATGATGAACTTACTTTATTTTTGGGGTGTGAAGAGCTGTCGAGAAAAATCTCTTTGTTACATATGAGTGATCTTGATATTGATGATGTCCTGCATGGGTGTTTTTCTTATTGCATTGATAATAGCCATACAAATACTTACATACAAAATATTTTAGAAGATGACACCTTGCCAAAATATGATAGGACCGCCATGTGTTTTGAACTAATTAATGAAAAGGAGGAATCCTTCCAAGTTTCTTCTATTGTTTCTGAAAGTAAATCAGGTTATGCGGACAAGCTACCCTTCAAGCCTCTTCCTCCTAAAGAAGGAAATGAGGAGAAGGAAGAGAAGAAGAAGAAGAAGAAGAAGGGAACGAAGAAGAAGAAGAAGAAGAAGAAAAAGAAAGAGGTAACGGCGTATCCCCGCGTGAATGAGATAACGCTAAGTAACCGTAAGTATGTTGCTCCTAATGATTATTGTGATAATGAATCTAAATATGATGATCTTCCTATGCCCTTTACATACATTAGCGATCATGATTTGAATGAGCACACTACTTTTGATATTGCAAATCTCTGGGAAACTAATTCTGAAAATGATGATAATAACTGCCATAGTGTCAGTGCTATCCATGCTTCCTCCCATAATAATATAGGAAGCTGTAAGCTTGGGGAAGAGGTGTTTGAAAATCCTTTTGCTACTGATCATTATGTGTTTGATACATCTCCTTCTAATAACAATGATGGTATGGTCATAGATAAACCGACTGTGAAAGATAACTATTCTATTTCTTATGATGACACTGTGCCTCCGATCTTTGATGATTATTATAAAGAATGCTATGATATAGGTTATAATTATCCTTATGAAACTTGTCATAGTCATGATTGGATTACCAAAAACAATTCTTTTAATATGCAACTTGTTTACCATGTTCAAATTCTTGATAATAATCTTGCTCCAATTACTATTAATGAGAATAACTCTTCTTATGCCAAAATTAATGATACTTCTATGCATATGAACCATGATAAGAATGTTTTAAGTGATGGGTATATTGTGGATTTCATCAATGATGCTACTGAAAGTTATTATGAGAGAGGGAAATATGGTTATATGCATCTTAATAATATTAAGTTTCCCCTCTTTATGTTGAGAATCTTGAAGTTACTCGTGTTTTACCCTCTTATGCTTGTCACTTTGTTCTTCATGAATTCATTCTTGTACCAGATTCCTCTTCATAGGAAGCATGTTAGGCTTAAATGTGTTTTGAATTTACCTCTTGATGCTCTCTTTCGCTTCAAATACTATTTCTTGCGAGTGCATCAGTAAAACTGCTGAGCCCATCTTAATGGCTATAAAGAAAGAACTTCTTGGGAGATAACCCATGTGTTATTTTGCTACAGTACTTTGTTTTATATTTATGTCTTGGAAGTTGTTTACTACTGTAGCAACCTCTCCTTATCTTAGTTTTGTGTTTTGTTGTGCCAAGTGAAGCCTCTAATCGAAGGTTGATACTAGATTTGGATTTCTGCGCAGAAACAGATTTCTATCTGTCACGAATCTGGGCTGTTTTCTCTGTAGAAAAATCCAAAAAATATGCCAATTTACGTGTGTGTTCCTCAGATATGTACGCAACTTTCATTAGTTTTGAGTTTTCTGATATGAGCAACGGAAGTATTTATTAGAAATTCGTCTTTACGGACTGTTCTGTTTTAACAGATTCTGCCTTTTATTTCGCATTGCTTCTTTCGCTGTGTTGGGTGGATTTCTTTGTTCCATTACCTTCCAGTAGCTTTGAGCAATGTCCAGAAGTGCTAAGAATGATTGTGTCACCTCTGAACATGTGAGTTTTTGATTATGTACTAACCCCTCTAATGAAGTTTATGAGAAGTTTGGTGTGAAGGAAGTTTTCAAGGGTCAAGAGAGGAGGATGATATACTATGATCAAGAAGAGTGAAAGCTCTAAGCTTGGGGATGCCCCGGTGGTTCACCCCTGCATATTCTAAGAAGACTCAAGCGTCTAAGCTTGGGGATGCCCAAGGCATCCCCTTCTTCATCAACAACATTATCAGGTTCCTTCTCTTGAAACTATATTTTTATTCGGTCACATCTTATGTGCTTTACTTGGAGCGTCTGTATGTTTCTTGTTTTTGTTTTTGTTTGAATAAATGCTTGTGTGGGAGAGAGACACGCTCTGCTGGTTCGTATGAACACATGTGTTCTTAGCTCATAATATTCATGGCGAAGGTTGAAACTGCTTCGTTAATTATTATATGGTTGGAATTGGAAAATGCTACATGTAGTAATTGGTATGATGTCTTGAATAACTTGATACTTGGCAATTGTTGTGCTCTTGTTTAAGCTCTTGCATCATATACTTTGCACCTATTAGTGAAGAAATACATAGAGCTTGTTAAAATTTGGTTTGCATGAGTGGTTTCTCTAGAGTCTAGATATTTTCTAGTGAGGTGTTTGAACAACAAGGAAGACGATGTATAGTCTTATAACGCTTGTAATATGTCTTTTATGTGAGTTTTGCTGTACTAGTTCGTGCTTGTGTTTGCTTCAAACAACCTTGCTAGCCTAAACCTTGTATCGAGAAGGAATACTTCTCATGCATCCAAATCCTTGAGCCAAACAACACTATGCCATTTGTGTCCGCCATACCTACCTACTACATGGTATTTCCTGCCATTCCAAAGTAAATTGCTTGAGTGCTACCTTTAAAATTCCATCATTCACCTTTGCAATATATAGCTCATGGGACAAATATCTTAAAAACTATTGTGGTATTGAATATGTACTTATGCACTTTATCTCTTATTAAGTTGCTTGTTGTGCGATAACCATGTTCACTGGGGATGCCATCAACTACTCTTTGTTGAATTTCATGTGAGTTGCTATGCATGTTCGTCTTGTCTGAAGTAAGAGCGATCTACCACCCTATGGTTAAGCATGCATATTGTTAGAGAAGAACATTGGGCCGCTAACTAAAGCCATGATCCATGGTGGAAGTTTCAGTTTTGGACATATATCCTCAATCTCAAATGAGAAAATTATTAATTGTTGTTACATGCTTATGCATAAAAGAGGAGTCCATTATCTGTTGTCTATGTTGTTCCGGTATGGATGTCTAAGTTGAAGAATAATCAATAGTGAGAAATCCAATGCGAGCTTTCTCCTTAGACCTTTGTACAGGCGGCATAGAGGTACCCCTTTGTGACACTTGGTAAAAACATGTGCATTGTGATGATCCGGTAGTCCAAGCTAATTAGGACAAGGTGCGGGCACTATTAGTATACTATGCATGAGGCTTGCAACTTGTAAGATATAATTTACATGATACATATGCTTTATTACTACCGTTGACAAAATTGTTTCATGTTTTCAAAATCAAAGCTCTAGCACAAATATAGCAATCGATGCTTTCCTCTTTGAAGGACCATTCTTTTACTTTTATTGTTGAGTCAGTTCACCTATCTCTCTCTACCTCAAGAAGCAAACATTTGTGTGAACTGTGCATTGATTCTTACATACTTGCTTATTGCATTTGTTATATTGCTCTGCATTGACAACTATCCATGAGATATACATGTTACAAGTTGAAAGCAACCGCTGAAACTTAATCTTCCATTGTGTTGCTTCAATGTCTCTACTATGAATTTATTGCTTTATGAGTAACTCTTATGCAAGACTTATTGATGCTTGTCTCAAAAGTACTATTCATGAAAAGTCTTTGCTATATGATTCAATTGTTTACTCATTGCATTTACATTGTTTCGAATCGCTGCATTCATCTCATATACTTTACAATGGTATGATTAAGATTATGTTGGTAGCATGTCACCTCAGAAATTATCTTTTATCGTTTACCTACTCGAGGACGAGTAGGAACTAAGCTTGGGGATGCTGATACGTCTCCAACGTATCTATAATTTCCGATGTTCCATGCTTGTTTTATGACAATACCAACATGTTTTGTTCACACTTTATATCATTTTTATGCGTTTTCCGGAACTAACCTATTGACGAGATGCCGAGAGGCCAGTTGCTGTTTTCTGCTGTTTTTGGTTTCAGAAATCCTAGTAACGAAATATTCTCGGAATCGGACGAAATCAACGCCCAAGTTCCTATTTTCACCGGAAGCATCCAGAACACACGAGAACCGCCAGAGAAGGGGGACAGGGCCACCAAACCACACCCCGGCGCGGCCAGGGGGGGCCGCGCCCCCCTATAGTTTGGGCAGCCCGTGGCCCCTCCGACTCCGATTCTTCGCCTATTTAAGCCGTCGTGACCTAAAACTTCGAGACGTTCGACGAAAACCACAGAAACCTTCCGGAGCCGCCGCCATCGCGGAGCCAAGATCTGGGGGACAGGAGTCTCTGTTCCGGCACCCTGCCGGAGCGGGGAAGTGCCCCCGGAAGGCTTCTCCATCGACACCGCTGCCATCTCCACCGCCATCTTCATCACCGCTGCTGCTCCCATGAGGAGGGAGTAGTTCTCCATCGAGGCTCGGGGCTGTACCGGTAGCTATGTGGTTCATCTCTCTCCCATGTACCTCAATACAATAATCTCATGAGCTGCTTTACATGATTGAGATTCATATGAGTTTGTATCACAATTTATCTATGTGCTACTCTAGCAAAGTTATTAAAGTAGTTCTATTCCTCCTGCACGTGTGTAAAGGTGACAGTGTGTGCACCGTGTTAGTACTTGGTTTATGCTATGATCATGATCTCTTGTAGATTATGAAGTTAATTATTGCTATGATAGTATTGATGTGATCTATGCCTCCTACATATGCATGAAGGTGACAGTGTGCATGCTATGTTAGTACTTGGTTTAGTCTTTTGATCTATCTTACACTATAAGGTTACTTAAATATGAACAAATTGTGGAGCTTGTTAACTCCGGCATTGAGGGTTCGTGTAATCCTACGCAATGCGTTCATCATCCAACAAAAGTGTAGAGTATGCATTTATCTGTTCTGTTATGTGATCAATGTTGAGAGTGTCCACTAGTGAAAGTCTAATCCCTAGGCCTTGTTCCTAAATACTGCTGAGTTACTACTGCTTGTTTACTGTTTTACTGCGTTACTACTGCTGCAATACTACCACCATCAACTACACGTCAGCAAGCTATTTTCTGGCACCGTTGCTACTGCTCATATATATTCATACCACATGTATTTCACTATCTCTTCGCCGAACTAGTGCACCTATTAGGTGTGTTGGGGACACAAGAGACTTCTTGCTTTGTGGTTGCAGGGTTGCATGAGAGGGATATCTTTGACCTCTTCCTCCCTGAGTTCGATAAACCTTGGGTGATCCACTTAAGGGAAAACTTGCTGCTGTTCTAAAGACCTCTGCTCTTGGAGGCCCAACACTGTCTACAGGAAAAGGAGGGGGAAGTAGACATCACTGCATTCATCTCATATGCTTACAATAGTATGATCAAGATTATGATAGCATGTCACTTCAGAAATTATCTTTGTTATCGAGGGCGAGTAGGAACTAAGCTTGGGGATGCTTGATACGTCTCAAACGTATCTATAATTTCTTATGTTCCATGCTAATTTTATGATGATACTCACATTTTTTATATACACTTTATGTCATTATTATGCATTTTCCGGCACTAACCAATTGACGAGATGCCGAAGAGCCAGTTGCTGTTTTCTGCTGTTTTTGGTTTTAGAAATCCTACAAAGGAAATATTCTCGGAATTGGATGAAATCAATGCCCAGGGTCCTATTTTTCCACGAAGCTTCCAGAAGTCCGAAGAGGAAACGAAGTGGGGCCACGGGGCGACGACACGCCAGGGCGGCGCGGCCTGGGCCCTGGCCGCGCGGCCCTGTTGTGTGGGTCCCCCGTGACGCCCCCTGACCTGCCCTTCCGCCTACATATAGTCTTCGTCGCGAAACCCCCAGTACCGAGAGCCACGATACGGAAAACCTTCCAGAGATGCCGTCGCCACCAATCCCATCTCGGGGGATTCAGGAGATCGCCTCCGGCACCCTGTCGGAGAGGGGAATCATCTCTCGGAGGTCTCTTCATCGCCATGATCGCCTCCGGATCGATGTGTGAGTAGTCCACCCCTGGACTATGGGTCCATAGCAGTAGCTAGATGGTTGTCTTCTCCTCATTGTGCTATCATGTTAGATCTTGTGAGCTGCCTATCATGATCAAGATCATCTATTTGTAATGCTACGTGTTGTGTTTGTTGGGATCCGATGAATATTGAATACTATGTCAAGTTGATTATCAATCTATCATATATGTTGTTTATGTTCTTGCATGCTCTCCGTTGCTAGTAGAGGCTCTAGCCAAGTTGATACTTGTGACTCCAAGAGGGAGTATTTATGCTCGATAGTGGGTTCATGCCTCCATTAAATCTGGGACAGTGACAGAAAGTTCTAAGGTTGTGGATGTGTTGTTGCCACTAGGGATAAAACATCGATGCTTTGTCTAAGGATATTTGTGTTGATTACATTACACACCATACTTAATGCAATTGTCTGTTGCTTGCAACTTAATACCGGAAGGGGTTCGGATCATAACCTGAAAGTGGAATTTTTAGGCATAGATGCATGCTGGATAGCGGTCTATGTACTTTGTCGTAATGCCCTGATTAAATCTCATAGTACTCATCATGATATATGTATGTGCATTGTTATGCCTTCTTTATTTGTCAATTGCCCAACTGTAATTTGTTCACCCAACATCTGTTTATCTTATGGGAGAGACACCACTAGTGAACTGTGGACCCCGGTCCTATTCTTTACATCTGAAATACAATCTACTGCAATTGTTCTTTACTGTTCTTTGCAAACAAACATCATCATCCACACTATACATATAATCCTTTGTTTACAGCAAGCCGGTGAGATTGACAACCTCACTGTTACGTTGGGGCAAAGTACTGTGATTGTGTTGTGCAGGTTCCACGTTGGCGCCGGAATCCCTGGTGTTGCGCCGCACTACACTCCGCCACCAACAACCTTCAACGTGCTTCTTGGCTCCTACTGGTTCGATAAACCTTGGTTTCTTTCTGAGGGAAAACTTACTGATGTGCACATCACACCTTCCTCTTGGGGTTCCCAACGGACGTGTGGCTCACGCGCATCAGTCGTCGCCAATGACCTCACCGCAGTACCTTGGCCTCGCCGCGCCGCTATAAAAGGAGCCTCTCCCGCTCCCAATCCAACACACCCTCGCCTTCCCCTCTCATCACAACCCCTCCTCGCCACCTCTCTGCTCGACATTGGTCACCACCCTCCTCCAATTTCACCACCGTAGCCGTAGCGCCGTCGCAGAAGAAGAAGGAGCTAGGAGCTGCCCCAGAAGACGTCGTCTGTTCGAGGAGGTCCGCCGTCGTCCACAACGTCGCCACAGCCCATCGCCGTCGATCACCGGAGCCCGGGAGCGCCGTCGACCCCCTTCCTCCGCTGTGCCCGCACCTGCTTCTCACCGACGACGACGACGCTCCGCCGTTCGATCGTCGTCTGATCCAACGTCTCCCAGCTCCGCGTACCGTTTCGGTAAGTAATACCCGCTGACGGGTGGCCCCCACCTTGTCAGGCAGCCCACGCGTGCTGGACGCGTGGTGGGCTGGCCTGTGCGCATTTAAATGATTTGGGCCCAGTAACGTTTCCCGCCAGCCCGTTTAATTCAAATTCGGAATTCTATTTAATTCAAAATTACTCACAGATGCTGTTTTCAAAATTGAATAGAATAAAATCCACCAAACCAAATCCGACGAATTTATATATTTGGAAAGCTGAGAAAATTATCTAAATAACTACACTGGTCCCAACTCTAGATTATTTGTAGAATTAATGTGACAAAAATAACAAGGCAGGGCCTTTTGCAACTTCAAACAATTATTAAAAATCAACCAAAATTGCTTTTGAGTTGATTCCAACTCTCAAAAATCATATTTCACATTGTCTATCAGAATATATAAACATATGACATAGTTGTTTGTATGATCATGGTCTATATTTGAAAATTGCTCTAGGGCTAATTCTACTCCATTTAAATTGATCTAAATAAATTATTAAATATTAGGGATTTCTATTTTCGTGCCCCTGGTTCGTTAGTTGTACTCAGTTTTCCCCAGTCCCTTAGTTTTTCCTCAGTTTTCCCCTCCTCTAGTTTGAAACACGCACAAGTGCTGGAACGGCCGGTAGCCGTCAGGTCAGAGGCCTTAACCGTTTGTCTGACCGGGTGGGGCCGCACAGGGGCAGCTCCTCCCTGACCGTCTCGTGCTGACGGGTAGGGTCAGGAGACACGTCGGAGCAGCCATCCATCTATCGCTGACGTGTGGGCCGTTTTATTTCATGATTTTATACGCGGTGCTGCCAATGATAAATGGGGCCGCTCTATAGGGCTGCCGCAGCCAATGACCAGTGGGGTCGTATATTTTTCAGGAAAAGACATATATTGCCGCTCTGTGGGGCTGCCGCAGCCAATGACCAGTGGGGTCGTCTATTTATTTAGAGAAACTCATATATTGCCGCTCTGTGGGGCCTCCGCAGCCAATGACCAGTGGGGTCGTCTATTTTTTAGGAAAAGACATATATTGCCGCTCTGTGGGGCTGCCGCAGCCAATGACCAGTGGGGTTGTCTATTTATTTAGAGAAAATCATATATTGCCGCTCTGTGGGGCCTCCGCAGCCAATGACCAGTGGGGTCGTCTATTTTTCAGGAAAAGACACATATTGCCGCTCTCTGGGGCTGCCGCAGCCAATGACCAGTGGGATCGTCTATTTATTTAGAGAGAAAAAATCATATATTGCCGCTCTGTGGGGCCTGCGCAGCCAATAACCAGTGGGTCGTCTATTTTTCAGGAAAACTCACATATTGCCGCTCTGATATATGTCTTTAGAGAATATCATAGAGAGAAGCAACAAGTTCGCTAATTAATTATTCTTAAGCTAGACCGGAGAACCGCTGGCAGCTCGTTCCCCACCGTCGGACGGAGCAGCCATCGCCGGTGCCTCGTCGTGCCGCCGGCTCTGTCCCCCGGCGGCGTCGGACGAACTGCGGCGCTGCACGTCAACCACGGCTCCAGCACTTGTTTCGTCCGCACGCATTGTACCCACCGCAGGAAAGTCCGCCGCAAGCAGATCTGCCGCCCACGACGACCGGGATTTGTTCCGCGCAACAATTGGTATAGCTTGGTAAGACCTCCGCTTCTGCCTCCCCCGCCCCCTAATCGATTTGGTTCCCGTAATTTATTGGAGTTTGCAGGTACGAAATAGTCTTCAATGTCTGGTCGTAGCGGGTACACCGGCGAGGGTGGGGATTCGATCATGTCGTGGCCACGTTCTACTTCTCCTACCTCGTCGGAACTGCAGGTATCTAGCTTCAGCTCTCTGTACTACCGTTGAATTTGAAGTTCCGCCATGGCCTGTTGGGGTGATTTCAGTTGTTCTTTTTTCCATTATTGTTACAGTTAGCCAGGCAAGCCGATGATCCATGGTACATTGCATACCAAGATGAATCAACCCAGTGGTGTAGCCAGAGGATGGATTTGGAGGAGAAGGTGGCCAATTTAGGTGATGAATTGGCCCGTAAAAACCTGATGATATTCGAGCTGAAGCGTATTGTGGAGGAAGAAAAGAAGAATTCAGAGCTTATTCGCAAGGAGAAGTTGAGAGTTGAGACAGATCTTGCCGTATTTGATCAAGTGGTAGAAAATCTAGAACATGAACTTAAAGTGATGGGAGAGGAGAAAAGTAGATTCATCTGTGCAGTTTTATTAGGTGTCATCCCTGTCCTAGCAGTTATGTGGTTCTGGTAGACGATTTAGTATAGAATTGTTATTCAGTAGATGGCTCTAACCATTGTATTTTGTTGTGGCTCTAAGCACCGTATTTTGGTGTACAATTTCCTACTTGTGCTAAGTAATGCGCACGATAATTTTAGCATGCATGAACATTTAATAAAAGTGAAGGGATCCCAAAAGTGAAAGCATGTGCCAGCCTCCGGATCAAATACATATCAATATCTTCCCAATCAAGTTGGGATAGAATTCAAATCATACATACGGATGTACATGGACACATCAAGAACGTGGAGAAGCTTTTTTTGAGACGGTGGTAGTAGTTCGAACAATTTTATCCCAATTGGAAATTGAAAAATACAAATTTATCATAATTTATCCCAATTTGCGGCGTCGAACACAGCCGCGCAGCGATGGGCAAGAAAGGTCGGGACGACGGGCGGCTGAAGGGTGGTCATCTGCGCCATCAAACGTTGAAGCGATGTTATCGGCGATGGCTTCAATGTTCGTGGCATCGATGACCAGTGTCGGAACCGCCGCTGTCTTGGTGTACTTCATCAGCGACGGATCTGCGGAGGGCTGGATCGGCGGCTTTGCAGCACGGTTGTAGACGATGGCTTCAATCGTCTTGGCATCGATTCGCACTCTCGGCACCGGAAGTGAGACATCAACAGGCTCCGACATTGAAGGTTGGGTCTGCGCCGTCGAAGCGATGTTGTAGGCGATGGCTTCAATGTTCGTGGCATCGATGACCACTGTCGGCACGGCCGCCGTCTTGGTGTTCTTCATCATTCAACAGCTCTGAGAATAGAATCGAAAGTGAGACAGAGAGAGACATTTCAACTATTTCTGACGGTTAGATCCTCACCGGCACTCTTAGATCCACGGCGCACACACGGTTAGATCCGCGCCGCCGCACGCCGCCGCACGCACGGTTAGATCCGCGCTGCCGCACGCCACCGCACGCATGGTTAGATCCGCGCCACCGCACGCCGCCGCACGCACGGTTAGATCCGTGCCGCCGCACGCCACCGCAAGTACGGTTAGATCCGCGCCGCCGCACGCACGGTTAGATCCGCGCCGCCACGACCGCCGTAGTAAGAGAGGAAATACGAGAGAGGAGGATGCGACTGGAATATGCGACTGCCAGGGTTGGTAGGTATGTGCTCTGCTCTTGTCTCCGTATGCGTCCATCATGGTAGAGAGAAAGATACAGGCCGTCCAATCATAAATGATCGAACGGTGCAAGCGTTCGTTGAGCTTTCAACCAACCAAGATCCATGTGACATACATCTCGACCAATCAGAGATCAGCCAGTGAGTACAAGTTAGGAAAACTGAGTAGAACTAAGAGGGGGAAAGTGAGGAAATGTTTATCGGAAGGGCAAAACTGAGTATGACTGAGTAAAACAAGTGGGCCTGGAGGGGAAAAACTGAGTAACACTAAGTAAAACAGGGGCACCCAAATGATAAACGGACTAAGGGAAATTGAAGCTTTTGGCATAAAAATTGTAAAATTGTGTTATTTGAACAATATATTACATTTTGGCCGACTAGATATTGTTTGCAACTCAAAGATACACAAGTGTGACGAATTTGGACTCATTTGGACAAAGTTTGTAAGCATAGTGGGTATTTGGGAGGTGTATTGAGCAGAAAGCCCTGCATCTTCATATCTAGTAGCTCATGGACTAGGAAGTGGTTTTGAAGCTTTTGGCATAAAAACTTCATATCTCTATATTTCCTTTTCCATTATTATTTCTCTAGGTTGTAGGTAACATAACAAGGCTCCATGGGAAGGTTCCACCATGTTTTGAATTGAACCCTAAAACCCTAAAACCCTAAAACCCTAAAACCCTAAAATGATAAATGTGGCTTAAATGTGGCATACAAATTGTTCATACAAATTCAAATTGTTCAACACAAAGGGATCCCCAATACAAAGGGAACCACAATACAAATTGTTCATACAAATTCAAATTGTTCAACACAAAGGCATCCCCAATACAAAGGGAACCCCAATACAAATTGTTCAACACAAAGGGATCCCCAATACAAAGGGAACCACAATACAAATTGTTCATACAAATTCAAATTAGTTGTTCAGAATAAAATCTTTCTCTTGCTCCTGGTGTGACTCGCCGGGGCCACCACCTTACTTTGGGTAACCCTACCAGGGATATTACCGGTGTCTACCTTCCTTTTGCCCTCTTTCTTGTTCTTCTTTTTCTGCAAAGCTTGTGCTTTTTCTTCTGCCATGTACTCTTCAAAGTTAGCTTCTATCATGGCCTTACTACTTTCGAGTCATTCTCGACTATACTATTCCCTCTCCTCTAGACTCATCGGTTGAAGCCATTCTACATCCATCTGTTCCCTCTGCTCTCGATCCATCGGTTCAATCTCCTCATGTTCAATTACTGCTTCAATCTCCTCTGCATTTGCTGCTTCAATCTCCTCTGCATTTGCTGCTTCAATCTCCTCATGTTGAACTGCTGCTTCAATCTCCTCTGCATTTGCTGCTTCAATCACCTCATGTTGAACTGCTGCTTCAATCTCAAGTTGAATTGCTGCTTCATTCTCCTCTGCATTTTCTGCTCCCGCCTGATCTTCCATTCCAAAAGCTGGGTCAACTCCATTTTTACAAAGCCTAGCAATGTGTCCAGGGATTCCACAACGTTTGCACTTACGTTTTCGAATCGGTGCACCACCCTCTGCACTAGCTCTGATCCTATTCTTCCTCGGCCTACCTGCCGGTCTAGTCAATACTGGAGAGTACAGTTTGAAGCCTGGATCGACTTTCATCCATTGGTCTTTTCCCAACAAGGTAGGAACATTCATAGCATATGCAGCCCTAAATTTGGCAACAGAGAAATACTCTGACACATACTGATCAACTTCACCATCTTCACCCCCTATAAGACTCATGAAAAACAATGCGTGTATGCAGGGTATCCCACGGATCTGCCATCCCCTACAATGGCATGTCCTATCAACCAAACTCACTGGATACCTCCACTGCCTGTTTAGTTTGTCAGTGTAGGTTACCTCAGCCTCCATTCCTTTTCTGACGCATTGCATCCTCAATTGTTTTGCCCTCTCATGCAAAGACTTAATCAAAGATGGGAGCATGAGATGGCCAACATAATTTGTGGATGCAATTCTTTGACGCAGATCGATCTTTATCATGATCATCTGCCTAATCTTATCAAATATTTGCCACAGCATAAGCCCTTTCAATGACTTGACCTTTGAATTGAAACTCTCCGCAAGGTTACTTGTTACATAGTCTACCTTGCAAATTTCATTGAATTGGCTTCTTGACCACACCCTACCATGATGTTCATCCAAGTACTCCTTCACCCCAGGTTTTTGTTTATACAACACATCCAAATGAAACAGATGCTTCCTAGAGCTGCATGTGTATGAAGCTGGCCATAGGTTGTCAGTAAAAACTTTACCCTTGAATTTCTTTGTAAAATTCTGTACCAAGTGTCGCATACATTTCCTATGCTCCACTCCAGGGAATACTGCTTCTACCTCAGTCTCCAAACCTTTGCAAGCGTCTGTGTGGATAACAAGTCCAACTTTCCTGTGACTCAACCTCCAAAACCCCATAAGCAACAGGGAACATCCAATTATGTCCATCAACTGTAGTAGCAGCAACTAGCTGTCCTTTAAACCTGCCATGAAGAGCTGATGCATCCACGGCCAAATAAGGCCTGCAACCGTCCAAAAAGCCTTTCCAGCAAGCTTTGAAACAAACAAAAGCCCTTCTGAAACATTCCTTGTGCACTACCTTCCCGCTTTTCAATTTGTAGGGAACTGTATGCTTGTCTATCGCTACAACACTGCCTGGACTAGCCATCTCCACTTCAGCTTTGAAAGTGTAAAGCAACTAAAAGCTTTCATTCCATGGACCATTGATCTTGTCAAGAGCCATTTCCTTTGCATAGAACATCCTCATGTAAGGTACTTTCATTTTATACTTCTCAACCACCTTTTTTACGAGTGCTGTTGGACCAAGTGAAGGATCTTCTCTCAGCCAATCTAGGATTATATCTGCCAACCACCTAGTCTTCGCTAGCTTTGTTTTCAGCTCTGGCTCTCCCCCTAGAGGTGGACACCTATGGATCTCCTTATTCTTCTTTATCTGAAACATAATGATAAGGGATGTCAGTAATAGATAACAAATTTTACACCGTGATCTAAATACACAACTGGTTGGCGTAGTACCTGAACCAAGCTGCTTCTGCGCATTGTGGATGCATGCAGCCTAAACCTACACCTTAGGTATGGGCATTTAATTGTGAACCTACCTGGCTCACTTTTAACAACCTCAAAATTATTCTTAGTGAGAATGTGATATGTAGTAATTGCATTACGGCAGTCCATCATCGTTTGAAACACGGTGCCTTCTACAAGCTGGGGATCCTCCCTGTTCCACTCATATGTTGGCAAGTCTTCACCTTCGTAATCGGCTAAAACGAGGCTGTCATCATTCTCATTCTTCTCTTCATCATCAGTGTCATCAAATCTGGCACCAAAAGCAATATCTTCCATGTATTGATCCTCCATTGCCTGCTTACTGCATCGATCTACCAATTCAGGAAACATCAACTCATCCTCATCATCTTGAGGAGACTGATCCTCAATGTCTCCATCGTCCTCCACATCGACGTACGAACGATCTGGCTACCACTAGCACTGTGGACAGATGGTGCTGCTGTGGACCTACAAGGAGCGCCGCGGCGCACACTGTTAGAAGAGGTAGCAGCAGTAGAGAGACATGATGCCCGACCACCTGATGATGCCCCAGCACCAGAGAGAGATGATGCCCGGCCCCTGTCCACATGGATACGAATTTTACCGAACCGGCAAGAAGCATTCAAAGCAAAAAGAACTCCCAGATCGTCGTCGGAAATTAGTGGAACAAATCTTCCCTCCTTGTTGTGCAAATATTCGAAATGAACTGCGTCGTCAGAGCTCCAGCTGTACTGAGCGCAGATGTTAGCTTTCAAATTCCTCAACGAGATGGTGGTTGCAACCACCGCAGGGAAGAAAAACCCATTCTTATAGCGTTTAGAATCACGCGTAAAGCTAGAATCCAGCCTAACCACCAGCCGAAAAGCCAGCGCTGGATCAATCCTATTCGAAAAGCAACGCAGTTAGTTGAGCAACAACGATTGGCGCTCAAAAACTGCCTACTGTTAATTCACATAGGCAGACGATGCTTACCCAGATGGAATCCATGCGTTAGATCCCTCCGATTCCCAATCTTCTCCGTGGCTGACGCGAACATTTGGCACACCAGATGGACATACAAACTCCGCGATCTGGTCAGAGCTCTCTCCGCCTCCCGGTGGTGGTGGTGGGGGCGGGGGCGGCTCGGCGGCGGACGACGCCATAAGGTAGGAGGGCAGGACGGCGTGGCGGCGGAGGGGCGGTGTGTTAGCTCCTCCAGTATCGGGCGGAGTGGAAAGCTTTGGGTGAGCTCCTCCAGTCAACAGTCAACACAGTTCGAAAGAAATGGTCAATTCAACACCAACGCGGCTCCCTAGCCATCACCGGTAACGGTGAAGGCCTCTGACCAGATGGCAACCCTCCCGTCTGAGCGTCTGCGACGGGTTTCAAACTAGAGGGAGGGGAAAACTGAGGAAAAACTAAGGGGCTGGGGAAAACTGAGTACAACTAACGAACCAGGGGCACGAAAATAGAAATCCCTAAATATTATGGGAGCTATTCTCTCATTTATTTCTTGTCTCCAATAACTCAATATGAGGTAGTGACTATGGTCTAAGTGATCTCATATTGAATTGTGTGATGACATTAAATCATTACTATGTTAGGATTAAATTGTATGAGGGTAGCACCTCATTTAAATTATTTTCCCAATTGATGATTATGAAGAAGTTGACCTTGGTCAACCTAGGTCATATATTATTAATTAAGGGAATTAAATCTTAACAAGATTCAATGAGAGGAAATTATTTCTCCAAAGAATTAAATAGCAACACTAAATAATATATTGTAATGAGAGGAAATTATTTTTATTAAAGAAGAAAACAAAATCAACCAACATAATAATAATGTTGTGATGCCAGCCTAGCTTGTGTGACTCATATGTGTGCTTAGTCTAGTGTTAAGCCTTGTTTGGTGATTGTGTGTATCGTATTCGTTTTTAGACGCTAGTACCGAGAAGTATCCAGAGGAGGAGGAGGTCTACTTCCAAGGAGAAGAAGATCACTTTGATCAATATACCAACCAAGGCAAGCTAATATTCTTGCAAAGTGCATAGCTCTACAAGAGCAAGGCATCACCACATTTTACTTTATGCTTACTGGTCCTATCCCCAGTTTTTACTTTACAAGCTTTATTGCTTTGTTTTATCAAAGTACTTTTTGATTCATGATTCACTTGGTCTAGAGTAGAACAAGATCATCAAAGTTAGCATATGGCAATCAAAGCTAGTTAGCACCCCTCATGACTAGTTGCTAGTGCTAACAAATAAAATTGAATACTCTAGGTGGGAACAGGTGAAATAAAATGACTTTGAAAACCTTGGAATGATGATTCATTCTATTGAAAGATTTTGAAGGTGAATATGACTTGTGAATGACATGGTGAACTTTACAAAAACTGATGGTTGGGTTCGGATGCGATACCATTCCAATTTACAAGTACCCCCACAATACCTGATTATGGGTAGGGCTTACCTGGAAGTTTATGTGTCTTAGTATGGGTTCCCTCTAAACAAGCGTCATCGGGGTTATGCCGAAAGCTGCCTCTACAACAAAAGAAATGATGTGAAATGACGTGAAATGAGGTGAATGTCCGACCCAAGCCCTGTGCAGTTCCCAGGCTGACTGTCTGTCTTCACTGGGAGGCCAAGCTCATGGGGAGAGGTGCCTATACTAGGATATGTAAGTGAAAGGTTATGGTTGATGATCCGCGTACTGAGTTACGATTATTCAGGGTTATCACTAACGGATGTAATCAAATGTTGTGGCACAAGTGTGCAACCTCTGCAGAGTGTAAAACTATTCGAATAGCCGCGTCCACGGTTAAGGACGGTTGGAAAGGCCATACTGTTCCGTCATCAGATCATTTTTCAAAAATGTGACATGTGACTTGTGACTTGAACTTTAAAGGTGAATGGTGAATTTGACTTGAATCACAACAGAGTTGTGGGAATGACACTAATGTTCCCACTTGAGTTAGTTAGCAAATGAAGAGGCTTTTATTAAATGTTTGTGAACTAAAATTGGCTTTATGCAAATAAACTTAGAGCTTAGTACCCCCTTACTATAGTTGATAGTGCTTACATTAGTATTAGTTTGCGAGTACTTTAAAGTACTCATGGCTTTGTCCCTGGCTATTCAAATGGCCAGACTATGAAGGAGAACAACAGTACGAGGAAGATGGACAGCAGGACGTCTATGACAACTAGGACCACTCCTGACGTCAACAGTTGCCTGTGGAACAGATGGACCACGACCGCTACTACTTTGCTTCCGCTATGTGTTTTGTAATAGGATCTCTAGATCCACTATGATGTATTAAGACTGGATCATGTGATCCTTTGATGTAAGACAATTATGTGTTGTAATGAATGATGTGTTGTGATATCAATCTATTATGTCTCGCAACAACAATATTCCTGGGATTGCGATGAATGGCATAATAGGCATCCGGACTTAGAAATCCGGGTGTTGACAAGTAGCTACAGAATAAATACCTAAGACAGAAGACTTTATTGAAGGAACATGCTAGGCCTATCGATTCTCCATTCTGGAAAGGATTGATGGAGGTCAAACAAGAGTTTTTTCTAGGGGTTTTTTCAAAGTGGGTAATGTCATGAATACTCGCTTCTGGGAAGATACCTGGTTAGGGAATACTACGCTGGCCCAGCAGTATCCATCCTTATATAATATTGTACATCATAAAAATGTCACAGTTGCACATGTATTAAGTCAAACCCCACTGAACATTACTTTCCGAAGGACGTTAACTAGTAACAAATGGACTTTATGGGTACAATTATGTCGTAAACTCATGATGGTAAATTTGAATAACGAGGATGACCGCTTTGTTTGGAATTTGCCAGCTAATGGTTTGTTTTCGGTGAAGTCGATGTATGAAGATCTAATGTGTGACCATACTCCTTTTCTGAGAAAGTATCTATGGAAGGTGAAAATTCCACTTAAGATAAAGATTTTCATGTGGTTTTTGAGTAATAAGGTTTTGCTAACCAAGAATAATTTAGCTAAACGACATTGGAATGGGTGTACAAAATGTGTTTTATGTGGGGAACAGGAGACTATTCAACACCTCTTTATTGATTGTCATTTAGCTAAGGTTGTGTGCCGTACGGTTAATTTCACTTATGATCTTCCGCCTCCAACCAATATTACTAATATGTTTGGTAATTGGTTAAATGGAGTAGATAGACAATCTAAGGTATTTATCCGGATTGGGGTTTTTGCTTTATGTTGGTCTATTTGGAGGGTCAGAAATGATATTGTTTTTAATAATAAAACCTCTTTTCATTTTTTGTAGGTTATCCACATGGTTTCTCATTGGGTCCAGCTTTGGGCCCTCCTCTCACCGGAGGGACAGCGGGATGCCATGGCTTCTGGATGCACACGGCTCCTGATGGTCTCTCATGATATCTTGTGCCACGCTGGTTGGCGACATACTAGAAGGCTATGTTGATGAGTAGTCATAGTATGGGTTGTTTTCGATGGTTGATTTTTTGTATCAATCCTCGATGATGCGTGAGTTGTAAACGATACCATATTTAGAACTATTTTTAATAAATGACCGTGTGCATCGTCATGATGCAGAAGCCGGGGTATACCCCTATTTCGAAAAAAGCTACTTCCATTACTGATTGATGGATCAAGGTACAAATGAGATGCAAGAGCCAAGCCAAAAAAAAAAAAAAATTGTCCACTGCGTCCTACATAACCTGGAACCTATGGAAACGAGAGGAACATACGTATCACAAGTTGATGCTGCCGTCTTTTGTTGCTTTAGAGCATCTCCAGCCGTCTCCCTGTCGAGGTTCCCGGCAGCCCTTTTTTACATCCGGACGGCGTTATTCAGCCCAGTCGTGTTCCCGGCTTCTCGCTTCCCTCCGGATTTGGTCTTTAATCCATCCGGAGAGCCCAGACCTCCCCGGCTTTCTGATGCCTGGTCGGGGACTCCGCACGAAACAAAAATGCGCGAAACGTCGAGCGGGCCCGCGTTGTCGGTGACAGAACGGGTAGTTTCCTCCATTTGTTTCATTTTCCCTCCAAAATACGCCGCATAGAACAATTTTTCCCACCAAATTTCGGAGGAGCTACCGCCATTCCCCCCCACATTTGCAGCTCCTCCTCTTCCCTTCCACCACCATGCCACCGAAGAAGCTCGCCGCCGATGGCGCGCGGAAGGCGAGAAAGCCGCGGGAGCCAAAAAAGAGGCCAGCCGTTCAAGTACCTCAACGTCTTTGCCCGCATCGAGAAGTGCGAGAAGTGAAAGGAGGTGCGCAAGAATCTCGCGAATAACAAATGCGAGCATTACAACCCCGACGATCCAGCCCCTGCCGCGTTGGCCGGCCGCCCCGAGCTCGGCCAGAAGAAGCTGAAAGAGCTTTAGAAGGCGGGCCATCCAGCCGAAAGGTTGTAGGTGTCCTTCGACAAGTGCTGGGCCGACGCGAGGGCGCACACCACCGGGAGGGACGACAAGCACGACGTGCACTGGAAGGAGATGCTCGCCAACCAGGGCGTCCGGATAGCCTTGCTGAAGGAAACCTCCGCGGCGAAGAAGAGGAACACCGACCTGGCGTTCCTGATCGGCGGCAACGACGGCAAGATGGACGAGGAGACGAGGGCTTTGTACGACGCCCATCGCCAAGACATCCTCTGGCGCCCATCGGCTGCTTCGTCCTCCGCTTCGACGTCTACTCCCGCCGCTGCGACACCCGCCACCGATGCTTCGCCGGCCGATGCCGCGCAAGACGAGGCTCAGGAAGGGACCGCCGATGAACCTGTTATCCTGTAGCTTCTGTTTCGATCGCCGGAATGTGGCTAATCCTATTGTCAAACTTTGGTGATGGTTTTGTGTAGCGGGAAGACGATTTTTGAAACTATCATCGCTGATGGGCAAATACCGTGATGCGACTGGGAAAATGTTGCCCTCCACGCTCTTTTTACATCCAATCCAACGTTTGTTATTTTTGGATTTTCGCCCGTGAACCTCAAACGGCTGGAGATGCTCTTACATGCGAGAGAGGAGTTGTTGCATCTCAGTGTAGTCCTCAGATCCCTCACATAGAGTTCTAGTGTTTATCTTTTCTAGGCTTGGCATGTTTTTCTTACTGCCAATGCCACATAACCTGTAATTACGTGTTTCCCCTTCTTTAATATACATGAAAGCAAAGCCCATGTCGTTCTCTTATTTTTTTACGTCGTATATTAGTAGCCCTGCACGTTCATTTTTTCGTTAAAAGGAAATATATTAATATAAAATGGATATCAAGAAAGGTGCATTGATATATTTCACCGAGACACCACATCACTAACAGATGACAAAGAACTTGAAAACAAACAAATTGACTTAAAATAAAATTTGGATATGGTTCTTAACGAACATAATGGATTAGAACTGAACTTTTATTATAGGTTACGATTTTTTATCGAATTTAATTATTATTAAAAATTAATTATAATAATATAAAAATGTATTCTTCAAAAATGTTATGATTTCGGGTTACCCAAAGGAGTCTTACACCCGCTGGATTATTTCCGGTCAAGATTCTTTTGGCAAGAAGATAGTGAGACGAAGAAATACCGGTTTACTAAATAGAGTGTTGTTTGCCGTCCGAAAGATCAAGGAGGGCTCGGTGTTCATGACCTAGAGGTTATGAAGAGGGCCCTTCTAGATAAATGATTAGCCAAGCTGCTTACCGAGGATGGGGTCTAGCAAACCATTATGAGGAGAAAATATGTTGGATCAAGTGGGATTCTCAGATATATTGGAAACCTCGGGATTCACATTTCTGGACTGACCTTATGGTGACAAAGAAATATTTCTTCCCATATGATTCTTTTTCAATAAAGGATGGATCGAAGATAAGGATCTAGGAAGATAAATGGTTAGGAAACACCACACTCCTAATATCATACGTCTGTTATCACCAGAATTTGACCGAGTCGGAGGTGGGCCACGATTGAGAAAGACTTGAAGATATGCATGGAAGGAAAAACAAGAATTGGCCTTATACACGAAGTTGGGCTGAGTTGCCCATTGTATCTGTATTTTAGTGGATCGTATCTTTAGATTAAAAGTTAGAGTTTTACTCGTGCACGGTTAGGTGCACGTCCGAATTAGAAAGTCCGCCGGACTATAAATATGTATCTAGGGTTTATGGAATAAACAACAACACAACGTTCACCCCAAAACAAACCAATCTCGGCGCATCGCCAACTCCTTCGTCTCGAGGGTTTCAATCAGGTAAGCGACATGCTGCCTAGATCGCATATTGCGATCTAGGCAGCACAAGCTCCACGTTGTTCATGCGTTGCCCGTACTGAAGCGTCTTTGATGGCGGGCAACATAGTTATCATAGATGTGCTAGGGTTAGCATAGCTCTTCGTATAAACATGCTTACGTAGTGCAACCCTCGCATGTCTAGCCGCCCTCACGCCTATCTCAGGCGTGGGGGCGGCACCCTGCTTGTTCATCATCTAGTAGATCTGATCCGTTACGATTGCTCCTTGCTCTGCAAGGATTAGTTTAATATCTGCAATAGTTAGGCCTTACGAAGGGGGGGAGGATCCAGCGGCACGTAGGGTGGCGTTCGCAAGTCCTAAACAGGATGTTCCGATGATCAACGTCACGTTGGTTGTGTGGCCTTGTTTAGGATCGGCTTACGAGCACCGTGCGTGGCCGCGAGGCCCAACCTGGAGTAGGATGATCCGATTATGCGGTGAAAACCCTAAATCGTCGTAGATCTCATTAGCTTTATCTTGATCAAGCAGGATCACCAAGTATTCATGCACCCCGTACGGATCATGGGTGGATCGGCTCTTTGAGCCGATTCACAGGATAACCTGAGAGCCGATCGAGGCTCTTATTTAATGTTTACGTGTATGCCATGCAGGAACTAAGCGAGGCATCCCCATCACCTTCCTGACCAGGTATAGGTCAGGTGGCACGCCCTTGCACTTCGCATCGCCGCGTGTGACCAGAAGAGCATTGCGGGCCGTCGCTCGGAGGGGTCTCAGCCAGCCGCAGCTCTAGGCTCTTCCCGGCTCTACCGTGTTGACAGGCCGCTGCCCGCCGGTGGGTTTTGGCGATCAACACATTCTGGCACGCCCGGTGGGACAATCATCTACATCAACCACACCGCCATCTACATCTGAGATGGCGGCGGACGGCACGCCAGTCACCTACGAGGAGCTGCCTGCTGAGCTCAAGAAGAAACATGACGAGATCAAGGCCACCCTCGAAGCCGACCTCATCGGCTCTTTTCAGAGAACCCGTACCCATGGCATCAGATGGAAGGGGTTCTCACCACAAGGTGCACTCGATGGGATAGATCTCTCTGCCCCGTCAGAGGAACGCACCAGGGCCCTACGGCAGGAGATCAACTACTTGGTGGCTCACTCGCTACACCGCCACTCTGAAAACTTGGTCAACGTGTTGGAGCGTCTCGCTCTGCGCGTGATCCAGGAGATCATGAGCCACCAGTACTCGCCGTCAGGACCAGCTCTCGGGACGCACCAAGGAGAGTTGCCACTCCAGTCCCGTCCACCGTTGCCATATGCGTTGGCAGCACCAGCTGAAGTGCCGGCTACACCGGCATTCGTCGTCTACAAGATCGGTGGTGACCCTAGTGACTACCAGTTCTTGGCTGAGGCGCCCAAGGAGATCCCTCAAGGATACGCGTGCACGTATGTGCCAGATTGTGGCAACTGGCCACTCTCGAACCAGGCCACAACGTCAGGGACTCCGGCGCAAACAGGAGGAACGTCAGCAACAGAGCTTGAGAAGCAGACGTGGCTAACTAAGTACGCCACCCCGACGAAACTCCAGAGCCCAGCTCCTGCAGTTGGCTCAGAGCTGGAAAAGCAAACATGGCTGGCTAAGTACGCCACCCCGGCGAATCTTCAGAGTGCAACTCCTGCAGCCAGCACAGCGGATCAGATCAGTACCATATTGAGAGACCAGTTCGGCATGGTGCCGAAAAGAAGGGCAATCGGCTATTCCAAGCCGTACCCCGACGAGTACGAGATGATCCCGCTGCCACCTAAATATCGGCTCCCTGACTTCTCCAAATTCAGTGGATCGGATGGCTCCAGCTCCATCGAGCACATCGGCCGATATTTGGCGCAACTAGGACCGGCTTCAGTGTCGGATCAGCTACGCGTGAGGCTCTTTTCACAGTCCCTCACAGGATCGGCTTTTGGATGGTATACCTCTTTGCCAGCAAACTCCATCCAGTCTTGGAAGCAATTGGAAGAACAGTTCCATACGCAATACCATTCAGAAGCTTCCGAGTCTAGCATTGCCGATCTAGCGCAACTACGTCAGAAGCGCGGAGAAACGGTGACAGAGTACATCCAGCGCTTCAGGAATCTTAGGAACCGATGTTATTCGGTTCGTATAACTGAAAAGGAAGCGATCGAATTGGCAGTAGCTGGCCTTGCAACACAGCTCAAGGACATGGCCTCCCAAGCAGATTATCCCTCGCTGGCGCACATGGTTCAGAAACTATCAGCATATGAACAGCGCCACCCAGACCTGTACCAAGACAAGTTCAAGCGTGCAGTAGTCATGGTCGATACAGAGGAAGGTGAGTTGCCTGCGGGAGACCAAGAAGTAGCAGTGGCTGAGTGGACTCGGGGAGGAACCCCCGTATCCTGCAAATGGGTAAAGCCACCAGGGCCGCCCAGGGGATTTGATTTTGACGTGACCAAGACTGAACAAATCTTCGACCTCCTGCTTAAGGAGAAACAGTTGACGATTCCTGAAGGTCTCAAGTTCCCTACGGCGCAAGAGCTAAACGGAAAGCCGTACTGCAAATTCCACAACTCGCTTTCCCATGCCACCAACGACTGCAGGGTGTGGCGTCAGCACATCCAAGCGGCGATAGAGAAGGGGCGTTTAATTTTCAACCAGTACGCCATGAAGGTAGACACCCAGCCCTTCCCCGCCGTTAACATGGTAGAAGTCATCTACCCCGAGGGCTGCCAGCCAGGTCCCACGTTCAGCATCAACATGGTAGGCCCTGGGAACCACTCTGGCAAGGATGGAGATGAGGGCAGCTGCTCTCATAGCAAGGACACAGAAGAGGCCGCTCCACGCGATCGGCTCCATCATGATGGCAAGCGCTACGTCACAGAGGGAGAAGTGAAGAACATAAGATATCAGCGACCTCTCTCTGATCACCTCCTCAACAAATATGTGAGTCAGTATGACCAACGCCGACGGTCCAACTGTGATGACGAAGGAGATCGTCTGGCTAGAGAAGCCAGAAGACATCGTCGGCAGGATCGCGATGAGGAGGAGCACGAGCGCCGTGCCACGGACAGGCCAAGGGAGCAAGATGACAACGCCAGACACTGGGACTGCCCTTTCTTCAGACACTGCTGGGATTCAGGAATGAGCCGATTGCCCACAATTGGCAATTGCCCAGAATGCAACAAGAAGAAGAAGGAGGCAGCCAACGTGTCTGTGTTTGAGCGCTTAGGGCCTCTCCCACCACCAAGCAAACGCGCTGAGTCACCTCGTTGGGCAGATCTTGAGGATTCAGAAGACGAGGGACTAGAAGAAGAAGAAGACAGGTACCACCGTCCAAGGTGGTGCCCTGACGGACTCAGCCGTTCACAGAAACGCAGGGTTCAGCGGTTGCGCGGCCTGGAGGAAGCCGAAAGGTTATACCTGCATACGCTAAGAAAGGCACGGCCTGATCTGGCTGCAAAGGTTCAGCGAGCCCTGAATGAAGAGGGTCGTCCACGGAGAATGGAGTGGCGCCCCAAACAAAGGAGAGCCGATGATGAAACATCGGCTGGCACGAACATGGTGTTCATCCTCCCTTCAGAGTTCAGTGCTCCAGGGTTAGATGAGACATCCGTGGCACAACTTGACTGCGGCCCACGGCCGGTTATCTTTGAGAAGCCACAAGATAAGAGCTACAGGCATCTGAAGGCCCTATATTTGCGAGGATATATCGATGGGAGGCCCGTGAACAAGATGCTGGTAGACACCGGAGCGGCAGTTAACATCATGCCGTATTCTATGTTACGTCGGCTGGGACGCTCTAGCTCGGATTTAATCAAGACCAATGTAACATTGAGCGATTTCAACGGCCAAGCGTCTGAGGCACAGGGAGTTCTGAACGTGGATCTGACCGTAGGAAGGAAAACTATCCCTACAACGTTCTTCATCGTCGATAGCACGAGCAGTTATCTTTTGTCTTTGGGAAGAGATTGGATCCACGCCAAATGCTGTATTACCTCCACGATGCAACAATGCATAATAAAGTGGGATGGAGATTAGGTAGATGTCGTCCAGGCCGATGATTGATTGAAGTTTCAACGGCTGGCATGAACGCATGGGAAGCAGCAGGCCAAGAACCCCTCTCAGGCATCAACTTAGACGACTGCGAACGCATCGATGTGACAAAGGGAAGGGTTAAGCTGGTTTTATCCACCGGCCTGACCATGTAGTCGAAGCAAAGCGACGTGTAACTTGGCGAGGCTGATCCTTGTGATCGGCCCCAAAGGTCTATGAAGGGACATTACGGAACCTTCAGTCAGTGCTCCAATCATTATGGAGGCCGATCCCAGCAATCGGCCAAAATTATCCTCACCACATGTTCTGCTTGTGTTCACCTTTGGCCCTATCAGGAGCCGACGTGCGAATTACAGAGCCGATATCTGCCATTCTTTAACAGATTCGGCTCGGGGGGCACCTAAATACTGGAACAGATGCAGGGGTACATGTGTGCAATGAATACTGGGGGCTGATAGGAGAAAATCGGCCAGTAAGAAAAAAAAACAAAAATTTACAGCCGATGCAAGGGCATCGACTTTAGAATTGAAAGGCAGCCGATGCGCAACCATCGACTTTAGTGGAATTATGCAATGTCTATCGAGTCTCCACCAGATCCAGGCCAACGGTGGTACCTTCTGTTGCCTCGAGTGAGTGAAACAATGGAAACTTCTTCAGCTACTTCGAGCCGATCCGGGTTCCTGAACCCCGTTGTCAAGGATTTCCAATCTTTGGGGCTAGTTCAGCTGAGACGGAAGATTATCGGCTGATTGGAGGAAGAAAGAGGATCGGCTGTGGCGCGTTCTCTTTGACATTCTCGCCCCGAGTAAGGCTCGGGGGGCAGTAGGCGCGAGTAAGACTCGGGGGGCAACAGGCCTAGTGGATACTCTGTAAGAGCCGATGGGGATGCCATCGGCTGATTTTTCATTGCAGCCTCCTTCACAGATGATGAGTATTGAAAAGGACCATTGGTTTTGGTTGGAAGAATTCCAAGGTTTTCCTGAAGATTCTGCATTATCCGCCGGAATTAAAAAAAAAAAAAAATCATCAGTTGAAGAAGGAAAGGGCGAATTTCGGAGGTCCGATGCGGTGCTATCGGCTCATTACGCATTGGCAAAGGGGACAAATCGGCAAGGTCAGTAGAAGGAGGAATCGGCTAAATTAAACTCAAAGGAAATCGGCAAGATCAAATTGGGGAAAGTTCTTCATTGATTAGATTTCTTACATAAAGAGCTGATTGCTCTCAAAAGGAAGTACTAGGGGATACATTGCCCCATCTACTACTACTGGCCCTATTCTAGAGGTCCTATCTACGGGCCATTATCGCGCCCTCGTCGTCGCCGTCGTCGCCGCTGTCGGCGCTGCTCCCGGCGGGCTCGTCGTCGCTCCAATGGCCGCCGACCGGGTCCTCGTTGTCTTCATCCTCTTCGTCAGCGTCGTCCTCGTCGCTGTCGAAGTCGCTAAGATTGCCCGGCCAAGGGCAGAACCGCTTGGCCGGCGGCTCGTCGGAGGAGCTCTTGTCGTCGTCCTCCTCCTCCTCTTCCTGCTCCTCCTCCTCCCCGGAAGAGGTGAAGTCGCAGGAGAAGCTGTCGTCGTCGCTCTCCTCCTCCGTTGCCCCAACGGCGAGGAAGCGGAGGTCGCTCTCCCCGTCCGTCGAGGACTGGTCGTCCTCGGACCAGATGGAGAAGTCGTGGTCTGACTCCTCCCCGGCCGCAATGGCGCGGCGGATGTTCGCTGCATGGACCTCTGCCGGATTGTACTCCGGCGTCGGCTCGCGGGATGCGGAGGACTGGCTGGAAGGACCCGATGGAGCAGAGGAGGAAGAAGACATGGTGGCAGGAGGGCTTTTTGGAGTGCTAGTGCGATGGAGATACGGAGGAGAACTGTGCGTAGCGGTTAAATAAAAGGAGATATAGTGGAAATTCAATGCCACAGCAGTTTCCGAGGAAGTGGTGCCTAAGAAAAAAAAAAACTGCCAGATCACGCGGAGAAGTTGAGGAGGCAGGGCATCATGATGAAGGATACTGCGACGGTTCTGCCACGACATGACCCGACGAAGGAAAACAGAGTGATTTTGGAATTACCAATTCCAAAACCAGGGGGGCATGTGTTATCACCAGAATTTGACCGAGTCGGAGGTGGGCCACGATTGAGAAAGACTTGAAGATATGCATGGAAGGAAAAACAAGAATTGGCCTTATACACGAAGTTGGGCTGAGTTGCCCATTGTATCTGTATTTTAGTGGATCGTATCTTTAGATTAAAAGTTAGAGTTTTACTCGTGCACGGTTAGGTGCACGTCCGAATTAGAGAGTCCGCCGGACTATAAATATGTATCTAGGGTTTATGGAATAAACAACAACACAACGTTCACCCCAAAACAAACCAATCTCGGCGCATCGCCAACTCCTTCGTCTCGAGGGTTTCAATCAGGTAAGCGACATGCTGCCTAGATCGCATCTTGCGATCTAGGCAGCACAAGCTCCACGTTGTTCATGCGTTGCCCGTACTGAAGCGTCTTTGATGGCGGGCAACGTAGTTATCATAGATGTGTTAGGGTTAGCATAGCTCTTCGTATAAACATGCTTACGTAGTGCAACCCTCGCATGTCTAGCCGCCCTCACGCCTATCTCAGGCGTGGGGGCGGCACCCTGCTTGTTCATCATCTAGTAGATCTGATCCGTTACGATTGCTCCTTGCTCTGCAAGGATTAGTTTAATATCTGCAATAGTTAGGCCTTACGAAGGGGGGGAGGATCCAGCGGCACGTAGGGTGGCGTTCGCAAGTCCTAAACAGGATGTTCCGATGATCAACGTCACGTTGGTTGTGTGGCCTTGTTTAGGATCGGCTTACGAGCACCGTGCGTGGCCGCGAGGCCCAACCTGGAGTAGGATGATCCGATTATGCGGTGAAAACCCTAAATCGTCGTAGATCTCATTAGCTTTATCTTGATCAAGCAGGATCACCAAGTATTCGTGCACCCCGTACGGATCATGGGTGGATCGGCTCTTTGAGCCGATTCACAGGATAACCTGAGAGCCGATCGAGGCTCTTATTTAATGTTTACGTGTATGCCATGCAGGAACTAAGCGAGGCATCCCCATCACCTTCCTGACCAGGTATAGGTCAGGTGGCACGCCCTTGCACTTCGCATCGCCGCGTGTGACCAGAAGAGCATTGCGGGCCGTCGCTCGGAGGGGTCTCAGCCAGCCGCAGCTCTAGGCTCTTCCCGGCTCTACCGTGTTGACAGGCCGCTGCCCGCCGGTGGGTTTTGGCGATCAACAACGTCATAAAGCTGATTCCATAGATAAGGTGTTGGGATCCACCCCACCAGGATGTGTCGTTCAGAAGGGACCTTGTTGGGGCCCGGCTTGCATCCTGGACTGACTTTCGACGTCGTTTAGCAGTTATCCATCTATCGCAAGGGCCAGATGAGTTCCGTTGGAACCTTAACGAGAATGGTAAATTCTCTGTGGATTCCATGTATAGAGCGTTGATCCAACCTATTCAGCCGGTGGTTAATAATAAGTTAATTTGGAAGAAACTGCTAAAAACAAAAGTATTCGCGTGGTATATTCTTCGTGGGGTAATTCTTAGTGAGGAAAACTTTGCAAAGAGAGATTGGCAAGGAAGTCAAAAGTGTGTCTTCTGTCATCATGATGAAACAATTAACCACATTTTCTTCCAATTTCAGTTTGCGAACTATATGGTCAATTATACAGATAGGTTCAACCTTATATCCACCTTGTAACATTACCGATATATTTGGAAATTGGCTTAATAGTGTGAAGCATAGGTTCAAAATACTTATAAGGGTGTAAGCGTTTGCCATTATTTGATCGCTTTGGCTATGTAGAAATGATAACAAATTTAATGATAAAAATTGCTCTCTTATGCAGGTTATCAGCCGGTGCACCGGTTTGCTCCGTTCATGGTCGTCTCTTCACCGTACAGAGAATCGCAACCTATTTATGCAGGTTTTTAAACGACTGGAGGACACGGTGAGAGAATTTATTACTCAACATTGGGTGACAGCATAATCTATTACCACCGGTTTAGGAGCCACAGTACATGTTCACGGACATGTATCGATCTTTTTTATTCATGTTTTATTTCGAACGTTGAGCGGCTATGTGCATCTTAGTTATGCAAAGGTCGATGTAATATTTAAACCTTTTAAGTAATAAAACCTTTTTTAAGTTGCTCACACCAAAACGACCTGACGCGTAACCCTCTACCTCCTCTCCCGCCCCCTCCCGGGCGATGGTGGAGGATCCCGCCCCCAACCCTAGCAGCCGCCCCTAAGGCTGCCGCTGTTGCCGGCTCCGGTGGCGGTGTCCCTTCTGTCAAACGACGATGGGGAGGAGAGGGCTTCCATGGTGGCGCATCATGGGAGGTGATGACGCGCAGGTTGAGGACGTCGGGCGGCACAGAGGCTTGGCCGGGGCCTGATGCACTTCGCCGGTAGCCATCGAGGAGTGGTTGAAGTGGTGGCTGCCTTCGCCCCTGGCAGCGGTTCGTTGGTGTTACGCATGATCTACGCCACCTTCTTCTTCCCTGGTGATCTGGCAGGAGTGACCGGCGGCATGGGGGCTGCTGGTCTTGCTTTATTTTGGTGGCGGTCCTCGGGTTTCTCGCATGCGAAGATGAAGACCTACCGGAGGTCAGTTTGCCTTGATCTGGTTGGAGAGATGAGTTCCGGAAAGCTCCACCGACGAATGAAATCGTGCTTCTTTTGCCTGGAGTTTGCTGGATCGGGTGGTATTCGGTCGCGCGCACCCATGTTTTTATTCCGACTGTTTGGTTCAGGAGGAAGCGGCACGAAGCTCTATTATGTGTTAACATCACGTGACTTTTTGGTCCATGGTGAAGTCAGAAGAAGGAATATCATGAAGGTTGGATTGGTGGACTAGCTAAAGGGGCTTCAAGTCTCCTCAATGTTGAGGGACTTGCTTGGCGATCCAGGCTCCGCAGTGGTGGTATGCAAGTGGGAGCGGCAGCACATGTGAAGTTCAGAGTCCTACCTTTCAGGGTGAAAACCCAATGTCTGGCTTTAACTGGTTGTGCCAGACAATGACCTTGTTTTGAGAGCGGGGATTATCTTCAGGGTGAAAACATAAGACCTTTGGTCGGGCAATAATGACGCTGGTGCACCATTCTCTTCTTGAAGGTGTCGCTTTTGGAGAGTCTGTATTACAGGTGTTGTCACAGTGGTGGTTGTATTAATGTTGCTAGTTCTGGAATGCTGTAGCGGGGCTTTTATTTCTTAGTTTTTTTGTTGTTGTGTGCATTCGTACTGCCACTAGGTTGTTGCGTTGTTGTAGAGGTTAGATGTAATTAGTATCTTTTAACATTAATATATTTCCTTTATCGAAAAAGTAATAAAGCCTTTTATCAAAAAATTCTGCACTAGTAAATTCAAGATAGGTCGAAGACTCGCAGTTAGTTCTATGACGAATACTGAAGACGCATCTTCTTTTTTGGTTTCAGAATGAGTATTGTTTCTAGAAGATAGGCTACATGTGTCCTTTCTTAAATACTGTTGGAAGACCAGTTCACTTACCGTGCGTGGAAGAATCAGTATATCCTATTCTTCTGTACCGATACTGGTCGTGTTAACGAATCCAATACGGTAGCGGATCCAGATTCGAGGTGAATTCAATCGTTCCGCAGAGTTAATAAGAACAGCCGTACTTTTGTCAACCTTGCAGATCCAATAGCTAGCTAGCATCGTACGCGAACACAAAAACACGATGTCAGTGCGGAAACGCAAACACCACTTCTACTCCGGTGCTCCCCCTGGAAAAATTATGGGCACGTCAAACACGACAACGGTGGAGATCTTCCTATACATGTCCGTAAGTAGGGGCACGGTCATAATTTCGATGTAGGTCCACCGTCCGTACAGTCATGTACAGGTTTGTATGGTCCGCGTTGTGTTGTACCTCGTTATTGTACAACATGGGGTGGTACTTAGATGGATGAGATCGTTAACTCGTCACGTGACCTCTTTTTTTCTTCTTACATGAGGTACACATACCGTATCAATACATACGGGTATACATGAGCTGGATATGGGTTTCGGCGGACCCAAAACATGAAAAAAAAAGCCAACTATGACCCTTCAACTTTGTTTAGGGGGGAGCACCGGAGCAGGGCTCCGCAAACACCAAAACCCGCCGGAGACTCGGTCAGCCATCCAGTGTACTCTCCCGGCAGATCTACTCCTCGAGATCATCGCACGATCTGACACACGCACAATCGTCCGCAGCGCTGCCACCTGCAAGCTCTTTCGTCGCTACATCCTCGGTCCTTCTTTCATCCACCGTGTCACACAAAAAGGAGGTATCGCGCCTCCGTGCATCCTTGCCTACCTCGACACCCACGATAACAATCGTTGGCGCACCCGTCCACCGCCATTGTCGTGTCCCCTCTCGTTGGTGCACCCGTCCACCACCGTTGTTGTGTCCCCTTTCACGTCAAGCTTTGGAGATAACCTCCTCCGTGAGTACTATCCCATTGCGTCACGTGGCGGCCTCGTGCTTCTCCGCCGTCGCCACGTCAAAAGGAAGCTCTCCAACCTGTGTGTGTATGACCCTATCACCGGCCACCGCACATTCCTCTCTGACCCGCCAAACAGCTGCTCAAACCCTACTGAATGCTTTAAAAGGTGTGTCTTGCTCACCGCTGTGGATGGCATCGATTGCTCCTTCTTGCTATTGGTGCCCAATCTGGTCACCAAGTCAAACAATATGAATACAAGAACCCTCGAATTCCATATCTCCAAATCATCGTGTGCCACATGGGCACCTGCTATTAAGAGCAGCAAAAGTACTCGCTTCAATTTGTGCGCAATGTGCCAAGACACAGTCGTCCTACACGGTGGTATTATCCACTCTCTGGTGCACAATCAAGGCTCGATCATCACCTACAACATCTGCACAACAGAGCAGGGAAAGATAAAGCTCCCTGTCCATATCAGCAACTTCAAAGGACGGCTCTACTTGGGATCATACTACTCGCATGAACGACGGAAGCTGCTAAAAATATTTGGCGTTGACGGCTTCATGATATATATGTGGAATCAGCTGCCAAGCGGAGAATGGGCACCGGAGGCCGTGATGATCGATGCAGAGGAGAAGCTGCGGTCACTAGAACCAGACATCATCAACGGTCGGCTTGTGCTTTCTAACTTCCAATGCTCCAACGAGTGGATCAGTCCGGTGTTTTTGCTTATATACCAGACTGTTTCTTCAGCGAGATGCCGTCGGGTAGTGCTCACCGTCCTTGACTTGGAGACGAAGGAGATACGCATGCAAGAGTACTCGATTCCTCCCCCGGTGCTCTTGGAGGTTGATCTGCCGTCTCAGCTACAATCCATGAAAATATTTTCCATAGCTAGGTTAAAACAACCTCGTTGGAAGCGTGCATAGGTGCAAGTGCAATATTACATAGTAGTGATTGCAATTTTTCTCGCATTGTTCTTTTTTTAATAAAACTGAAGGGAGGACATTTGTTCCTTACTATTTTATTAAAGGGATTTGCTAGTTCTCAGCTAGTCGAGAACTAAATTTGTGCTCAATCAGGTCCTACACCATTTGATTTACTTCGTGATTCCTGCTAGTCATCAGTTCAATTACAACATGAGTTGCAATTAAGATTTGATGACATCATTTTACTGAGAACGAAACTAGTTCTTAGTCGACAGAGAATTAGTCACACCCTTTATTAAAAGATGGCCAAAAGCAAAAAAAAAAAAGATGGTAAATTTATGAACCTCTTTTCAACTGATACCGGGTAACATACAAGCAAGCTCCTCAGCTGCATCATTGTCGGTTGTGCAACCTCTGACGCAGTACAATTGACGAAAGAGGTAACATAGACATATGCACGTAGGCACATGGAGAAAACCAGAAAAACACCAAGACGTATACATGACATGTACTTACGCTGTGTACGTACGTATCCGGGGTACACATACGGGCACGAAGCTCGGAACAGGGCGAGCTACGTTGTACAGGGTACACATACACACACGTAGATGACCGACCGATCGTACAAATTAATGGCCGTCTTCTTCCCGGCCGCGCTCGCGTACACGCGCACTTACGTACGCACGCACGTCCCTTATACAGGCATAGTGTATAGAGCATAGAGCTGGCCGTTCAGACGTGGTCGAAGTCGTCGGCGGCGGACCGCTGGCTCTGCAGGCGGCGGAGCTTGAAGGAGGAGAGCTTCTGGGGGCCGTTCATGGAGGGGGCCTCCTCGAAGCGGATGTAGGTGTAGACCCAGGCTCCCGAGAGGGTGCCGATGACGGGGCCGAGGAAGTAGATCCAGAGGCCAGTGTAGACGCCGCTGGCCACCGCCGGTGCCAGAGTCCTCGCCGGGTTCATCGATCCTCCTGACACAGGCCTGCAATTGCAACTCGTTTCCCCTCGTCTTAGCTAATATGCTTGATGCTACAAGTCAAGCTACATGTCATTTGTGGAATTGTGGTCCTATGTACGTTTCTAAGGTCTACTACAATGAATTCATATAGTGCGTGGCTTTTCTTCTTCGACAAATGGACTTGTATTATGTTTGTGTATATACGATCAGAGGTAATGTCTACCTGTTAGAAGGTTCAGAGAATCCTAATCAAATTAGTTAGTGAACTAGTATGTATGTACTGTTGTTAAGCCACGAACCTAAACACTAGTAGTTGTCGCCCCGAGCTGAGTCGGTTTCACTGAACCTAGCGATGGACTGTACTCCGGCCGTGTTACATCACAGGAGTAGTGTCACCTAAAGTAAAGTGCTACGATTTCTTCATGGAAAAGCTGTATATATGGCCTGTAGAAGTCAATTGCTAGTCACTAATCTAACATGAATGTTCTTTTTACCGGCCCCAACGAACGCTTGGCAACTAAAGTCAGTACGTCCGGTGGTTAGCAGTTAATTCGTTGTTGGTATATATAATTACCCTGCGAAGATGGACGTAATGCAAACCGCGGCACCAACTGCTAACCCCGCCAACTCACCAACCTGCAACAAAGCAAAAGTATCGTATTAGTAAAAATAAGCTCGCTTAACAATTATACTTGGATAAAAAGAAGAGGAGAGTCGAAATAAAAAGTTACCGCTCTCGAGTCTGTTGCGACGGCGCAGGTGACGAACATCATGTTGAAGGTGACGATGATCTCGATGACGAGGGCGTGCCAGTGCGGCCCCGTGGGCGTCGTCGTCCCCATCACCGAGATCGGGTGCAGCACCGCCCGCAGCACGAAGGCGGCGCACATCGCCCCGGTGAACTGCGCCGCCCAGTAGAAGGGCACCTGCATCATCACCGTCACAGACAAATCAATTAGCACATAGCCACCATGTACACGATCGATGGAAGAAGCCGATGGATCAAGACGTACACCATCGATCGAAGGCCACTACCCAAAGCCACATATGGTGCGCACGTAGGTAAACGTTACGTACGCGAAGGTGATGTGACGCAGGGGTATAATGCAGCCCTAGCTTTTGACTGACGATCGACGTCCTTGTTATGCATATGCGATATGCTCCTCCCTAGCTTGACGTACATGCACGCTAAGCTTACGTCTATGGCTAGCAATGGGTGGAGATCATCGGGATATATACCCTGAAAAAAACATATATCGTACGAATAGTCTCGAGCTCTTGTCTGGTCTGCTCTATGAGCAATTGAGCATGCACCACACGTATAGAATCAGCTCTTGTCGTCAGACACAAAGTAGCTAGCACTAGGCCTGGCCTGTGGAGCCATGGAGATGGTGGCTGTCTAGAGCGTGCCTGCAGGGACACGTCGGAATCTTTCACCCAAAGGAAAGGCTGTTGATGTCTTCACGGTTGGTTAATTGGGGTCGAATATGCATGTTTAAGCCATCGGCGTCAACGTCTTGTTTATACCGTGCGATTGACTTGAGACGGGAGAGGTGGTTAATTATGGCTTGCGAGTTCATGTCACCGCCTGCCGCTTTCAAGAGAGATCTGCTGATTAGTTTAAGCTAGCTAGCCCATGTTCTACGAAACTCATATCTACTCATGTATGCCGCTTGTGCCCGACAAGCAACATTCTCATCTTCGCCGCTACTAGTGTATATTTTTCCTCTAATTTTAAAAAGGCAATTAAGCGAATGTCAAACCCTATTGGCTGGCGCCACCGGGTGTGTGCAATTAGTGGAGACTAATCAAGCTTTCAGGGCTAAGCCATGTTCCCCAATAACCAGATAACTCTACATCAAGATGCTCTTTATCCATCTAATCCCACGGAATAGTCTTCTTGTCTTCCCTAGCTAAATAAGTTTTTTGTATATATTTTCTTATATATCCTCTTCTTGTGTGACGAACTGACACATGAGACATCACTATATATATAGCTAGGGAACTGAAATATGTAGTGGCTCCTACGTACGTACTTATGAACCCGAGTTCCAAAATTCTGCAAAAAAACCTACGGATAGAGGTGCCAGTTTTTAAGCCATGTTCCCCAATAATAAGATAACTCTACATCAAGATGCTTTATCCATCTGATGCCAATGAATTATTAGTTGTCGTGTCTTCCCTAGCTAAATCCTTTTATTTAGTTGCATTTTCTTATTTCTGTGCGGCATGCCCCGACATGGAACCTGAGACCTGACTACCCCCTTGGAGAACAATATAGCATGGGTGTCTAAATTTTAAAACTGATGTTCTATAGCTACTCCATCAAGTCCCCAAGTTGTGCTACGATGTAGAAACATATAGGTGCATGCATATGTGTCCTGTTTGATTGGCTATACTGTTTCGGATGACTAATATGTTGTGCATCCAGTTGGCTGATCCGTGTGTTTTTGTTGTACGCTTGTTGCAAGTAGCTCAGTACCCATTTGTACATGTTGCATATAAAACCTTGCTTTCTTAGAGCAGGTCTAACAGACCCCGTAAAAGGGGCAAACCCGTATAATAACTGCCAAAATAAGGGATTGGGCGCTACCCGGCCGTCTAGCAGACCCCGTAAAACTGGCCCCCGGGTCGATTTTTTACAGTTTTGGTTACGGGGCGGCTCTTCGCCCCTTACTTCTACGGGGCGGGAGGCTGAATACAGGGCCAACCCCTCATCCCATTTCACTAGGGCGCGCGGATATTTCAGAATTCCCAACCGTTTTCCCCGCGCCGCCGCCATAGCTACCCGCGCGCCGCCGCTGAAAACAGAATATTCCGTAGGATTCTGTTTTACGGGGTGGGGATACAGGGTCTGCTAGCTCGGACGAGTTTTCGACCAGCAAAAAGTGAATACAGGGCCCTTTACTCGTATTTTAAGGGGTAGAAAAGTAAAGGGTCTGTTAGACATGCTCTTAGCTAGGCTTATTAGCAGGTCAGTAATTATGTGCGTCCATCCATCATGCAGTAGTGAAGACTTGTTAAGCCGTGACTAACTCCTAGTTGCACGTCCATGCTACTAACATGTTGACAGCTAAGTCCTACTGAACTCCTCGTAGCTAGGACACTACGTACGTACGTAGTACCGCCAAAGAAGAAAAAGAAGCTGCGCTCTTGCGATCGAGAAGAAAAAGTATGGTCTGGTTTCTCTGAAGAATGGAAGAAGATTACCTGAATCCAGGGGAAATGCCGGAAGCAGGCGAAGGAGAGGGTAACGGCGGGGTTCATGTGGGCGCCGGAGATGTGACCCGTGGCGTAGATCATGACGGTGACGATGAGGCCGCCGACGAGCGACTGCCCGAGCTGCGACACCCTCGTCACATCCTCCCCGTAGAGGGACGCCGCCCCGCATGTCACGAACACCAGCAGGAACGTCGCCACAACCTCAGATATCACCTGCATATTAGATACCACGTCAGCCATCACCCGCAAGTGCAAAATTAACTAGATCGACGATCATCGATCGATCACACTCTCTGCATACAGTCATGGCTGGTTTATGTCCTGACCTTCTTGGGGAGGTGTGGAGGGAAGAAGTCGGCCAAAGACTTCTCCTGGTAGTACATGCTGGGCGCGAGGCTGGGCGCCCCGTCCTGCACGGTGGACAGGTCGTGGATCTCGTTGGAGTAGTTCACTCGCGAGGTGCTCCTCGGGGTGCTGGAGGGTGCAGCCATTTCCGACCTTGGGGTTGAGCTCAAACTCTATATATGGTTGATGATCAGCAAGCTGTTCTGGTCAGCTTGTAGCAGTAAGCTAACACTACATACAGCTTGGAGCTGCCGGGAAGAAGACGAGGCGCCCTAATTGGCTCTGTTACATATGCTGCTTTGCTTGCCTGCTCTCCGTTCTGCAAGGAGCACGATGGGTATTTATAGGTGGAGATGGCGAGATGAGAGGGAGGACGCGTCCCGGTCTTACTCGGAACGGGGAGGGAGGTGACAGGTGGTAGGCGCGCTATTCCACTGCAGGGGCGTTGCCTTTGCGTTTGTGGCCGCGCAGGCCGGCTACATCCACGGCTACCCGTCGGACACGATGGAAAGGGCGTGCTAAGAAGTGAGAGCGAGAGCAGGGGTGCTGCAGCTGATGCAGTGATGCTACTAGTATACGTCAATGCTGCCGCAGTGAGTAACAGACTAACAGTAGCGGTCTCCGGTTCTCTTTTGCAAAGGTAACAAATTTCACTTTAAAAAAAATTGTATGTGCAAAATTTCACTTTTTTTTTTTGAACAGAGGAGCGCCCTAGAAGGGCCACTAACCTTTCATTAAAATAACAGGGGAGGTACAAAAAGGTTACAAAGGATCCCATAAAATGAGAAAAACACACATAGGTCCCTAGCTTTTGTAGGAAAGACCTTGCTAAAAGTTCTGAGAGTACAATCTAGTCCCTCCTCTTCTCCACTGCGGAGCAGCAAACACAGCTCGCTGCAGCCATAGACGACGGCGGGGACAGCACCACTTGCCGTCGGCCTGGCAAAGCTCCCAGCGACTGCGCCGATGAAGGGCCTCCAAAAGGAGGTTGAAGACTTGCCGGAGCACACCGGTGTTGAAGAGACCATCTTGGTCAATGAGATCAGCGCTCAGATCATGAACGCTGCAGAAAAGCTCCATGAAGAAAAGGATCTTGGACCCCGACGCTGCTTCAGGAAATCACTCGAAACACGGCACCACGACAGCAGGGAAGCCAACCAACCATCAGACCCAAGATTACTGCCAAGAATCTGGCGAGGTAAGCAGATATGAGGTCGATGGTGACGGATCTGAGCTCTTGTTGGAGCAGCTTCAAGAGTCTCCACTTTATTACAGCAAGAAGGAGTTGGGATGGAAGGAGCAAGATCCGCCGAGGCAGAATCCCGCCATGGATGCAGCATCAAGGTGACAGCATGAGATCCACCGATGCTCTTCTCCGTTCCAAGATCAGATCGAAGAACTAGAGGAGAAGCATCACCAGATCCGGATCTGACCACCTCCTTATTCGCCAGGGGAAGGCTAAAAACTACAGAAGCTAACTCTAGAAGAAACCAGACCTCTCTCCCACCCACCGTCGGCCACCGTGGCCGCCGGCGGCGAGGGGGAGAGAGGCCGGTGGAGGGAGCAGAGAGAGGAAGGCTCAAGAAGAGCAATTCTCCACAGGGGTACTGTAGCGTAACGAGAGCTAGGAGGGAATATTGTGCTTTTTGCAAAATTTCACTTAAACTTCTCTTTCTATGCCTCCCGTAGTTTTATCGACCATTAAATGCCTCCCGTAGTTTTATCGACCATTAAACGGGAGGCTGCTTTGTCGGGGATCGCGGGGGCGAAGCACTTGGGCCGAGATCATGCCACAAAAGTAAACCTTGTATTGGTGCCGGTCCGTTACCGGCAAAAAAAATTTGTAATGAAAAGTTAAACCAGCCTTTCTTACGTAATAAAAAATCTCTTATTTTAGAAAAATAGAAATATATATGTACGGATTAATACAGTAAAAAATAATGTTGCACCCACAATCCCTATTCTTCCACCCTGTTCTCCCAATTCGACCAGATCACTATGAGTGGGACTCCGGCCATAACATAATTGACAGATCCAAGAAGTGTTCCGGCAAGTAAAGGGGGTTCTAATATATATTGGTTGTGCTAGAAATGGTTGTGCTCGAAAGGCAGTTATGAATCGATTGACTAATCCAATTCCAATATCTTGATTTCGAGCGGCAATGCATCGTGAACCGATATATATATCGTCTGCTAATACACGACCAATTAGTGTTTGGACAAAAAGTTTTTCCGTCATCCCATTTTGAGGACTCACAGAAATACCTCGGATAGTACCACAATCTCTTCTACGCACAATAATCCTTCGGTGATCCATTGGCCGCAGCGCAATGTTCACCATGGAGAGCCCGTATTTATCGGGACCGAATAAACTGAGTTCAGTCTCCCAAAAACAAATTGCAAGCGCATTTAGGCACGGCGCAGAACAGAAACCGAAAACGCAAACCGAACTCGCGAAAATCTAACGCCACAGTAAATCGATACTCGTGATTGCAGTCGATTTCATCCGATCAAGCTTAATTCGTTCATAATTTACAATAATAGTGGCAAAATACGTCCGCATTGGACCTACATTACGTACTACGGACCTAATTAGACTAGAAATTTAGGTACCCGGAGACAATACTGTCACCGGGGCGTCGGCGGAGGGTTTATGGTCGCCGGCGGTTGCTAGGCAACGACGAGCGCCGCCACCTCAATGGCCGCCGCCTCGGAGGTGCTCCCGCAGAGGAGAGGCGGTCCGTCGGCATCGTCGTCATCGTCGCCGCGCGGGGGCAACGGCGGCAGCGGCGGGCTGCACGCGCCGGCAACGGGCTGCACGCGCCGGCAGTGGGGCGCCTCCGCTTCCCCTCTGCGCAGCCGCCTTCGCAGCCGCAGCCGCCTCCGCGCGCTTGAAGGCGCGCCATTAGCTCCGGCCACTTGCGGCCGGCACGCTTTCATGCGCCGTCGGAGCGCGACCGCCTGGCGCGCTCCCGCCTGGCGCGCTCCGGCTCCGCCCGTACGCGTCATTTCGGACGGCGGGGTGGTGGCCGTAGCGGCGGAGCGGCGTCGGATGGCCCGGGATTGCTCGTCGGAGCGGAGGCAGGCTGCAGCGGCGGGAGGGGAGTAGGGTTTCCGAACCGAACTCCCCTCCGCGAACCCTTTTAGTAGGGGTCATGCGGGGAGTTTCTCGGGCCCCTGAACTTCCGATTCGAGCCGGCCCATATTTACGGGCTCTGATCTGCGCGCGTTTCGGCCCGAACCCGTAAATCCGCCGGAAAAGTTCGGTTCCGGCGGCTTTCACTATCAATGGCCGGCTGCTCCATCTATTGGATCTTCGAGCGGAGCTCGATTTACGGGTATGTTAGATATGCTCTAATGAGATCGAGGCATTTTTGTTCTAGCCGGCACTGTTGTCGGACGGTGATTGGGTCCAAGTACTTATTCGTTAACATCATCGTCAAAACCTTAACTTAATTAGCACGGGGAGTTAGTAGCACTAGCAGTAACCAGTAGCAAGTCTTTGTCGGACTACATCGCGCCACAGTTATGATCAAGCGGACTGCCAAAATTGGGAGCAAGTTTAGAATGCAACAAGGACAAAAAATAAAAGGAATGTCCAACACCTCATTGCAGAGGAAATGAACAAACTTATTGAGGTACTGTGTGGGCAGGATCGAGTAAGGGACGTATTCGTTGAATTTGTTAAAAGTATCTTGGATGTACATCTATGGCCGTGACTCTCTGGCGACAGAAAAGGAAAGGAATGAAACGGTTGCAAGTTCATTTAGCTGCTAGTAGCCAAAACGAGGCCACGCCACCAAATGATAAAAGCACGACGAGCGTCGATATCCCGTGACGACGGTAAATTCGTATTAAAAATTCGTACGGAGTATATTTTTTGATCGGTTTGATCTAAGGCGACACCGTCAAAGAACCTAGGGATGCTATTTTAATTTGAGCAGTTTTCAGTAGTATACATTATAGAACTTTGCAGCATGCGTACTTGTACGTCTGCACATGACTACATGGCCCGATGGCCGCTGTCAGGCGAAGACGATGACCGCAGCAGAAATCAACGCCAATTCAAATTGTTCAAATTAATATTCCACTGCGGCGTTTGTCTCCTCGAGCGGATTGAGCAGATTGAGCAACGCCAAAACTTTTAAATTGTTCAAATATTCTACTGCGGCGTTTTGTCTCCTGGAGCAGATTGAGCAATCAATATGTTGAGATCCACGTGACAGAGAGAGTAGCTTTGGCTTACGTTTCATTCCTCCCCGTTTCCCCTCTCTTCCATTAAGAAGTTCAGACCTCAGACAGGGACCGACATTACGCTCCCGATTCTGCTGATCTGATCACATTGAATCTCTGCAAGTACGGCCTACCGCAACCTATGGATGCCAAGATCAGGCGTAACCAAACATTGGCCTGCGGCCTGCCCACCATTGACAATGCTGCGTGGATAGATCATCAGCTTGCAAGGTTTTCGTGGCCACAATGGAGCCTTAGCATTTGGGCTTCCCCCCTTTTTTCTCCCCTCCGTTCCATCACGGCTGCAGGTACAACCCGAGTCCGATCATCTGCTAATTTCAACAACTCTAGCTCTAGCTAGTCCTTATTTATGTTCAGGTCAAGGGTTTGCATTTCGTTGCATCAGGACCAGTGATTGTACGTACACAGATTGCTAATTGCGGTAATGGTTGCACAGGACATGAGATCATATATAGTACCTGTGCAGGACGCTGTCCTAGCAATATCAAGCTATCTAGGTTCATGAATTTTAGTTCCACGGAAGTCAGATCGAGGCTCCGTATGCTGCACTGGCATATCCACTTGGTGAGTGGCCGTCGGTGAGCAATGCAATGCAAGCCCCTTGGTCAGGGGCTCAGCTGGGAGTGCAAGCCAAGGACCCAAGATGCCCACGACTCCCACGAGCCGGTTCAGTTGAGGCTGACATCGCCGTCGAGTATAATTTTCTTGAGCGTGCGTGCGCGTGTGTGTGTGGAATGGAGGTTTTGCCATGTACAACGAGTGCGTTGCAGTTGAGTGACTAGTAGATCTAGGTACGTTACCTACTTTGTTTAGACACTGGAAGGATAATATTCTCTGCTTCCGCATCGTATGTGCATCTATGCCGAAATTGGACCATAAGATGGGTTGATCACAACAAATGCCAGTATCGCTAGCATCGATGGGAATTATTCTCCTACCGCTAACACGATGGCATGCACTATTCAAAACCAACACGGTGATCAAAATGACAATAGAATAGATGAAGAGACAACTTTCCGGGGCGCAAGACAATGTTTTCAAGAAGGGGATGCCGCTCGAGGGTCTCATTTTTTGACTTTTTATCACTCGATCGATAGCTTATAATTTTACCACTTGCCATACCGTGCTCTTAAAATATTGTTCTTAAAATTTGGACCCCAAACAAGTCCATAAATAATATGTAAATTGTATGGATTTTTGGTGCAGCCACCAATATCTAAAACACTATTTTTTGAATAAGCTCTATCATTTCAGGTATATATGTTTTTTTTAAATGGGGATCAAAGCCACAGCCTATGCATCAATTAATGCACACAACTGTTTTATTGCATACTATCAAAGTTTAAAAGTATTACAGCTTATGGAACACATAATGTGGACATAAAGATTAACCAGCGAAAAAACAGAAATTTATATCGTCTATGCATCTTGTATCCTTTTAGAAAGCCGCCAGCCACCCTGGTTGTAAATATCCCGAGTAATCGTCTCCAGTCGGCTGCATTCAGGATCCATATGCGCCCGTTGCACCACCGGTAGAATATAGGACCACTCGTGGATCCAATGTGTAACCATACAGATAACCTATAGATAATGAGCATTCGTACTCTTGTTAAAAACAATATCATTACGACAGTTCCAAATAGCCCACATCAAAGCACAAATACCCGTTCGGATCTATTCTTTAGATGCTTTATCAACCCCATTCAACCAATTTCTAAACATATTTGTGACATTGGTTGGTGGGGAACATTAAAAGTGTGAATAGTTCTCTTAATGAGCCTAGCGAAGGACAATCAAAAAATAAATGGTTGATAGATTCATTAGCCTCACAAAACACGCATTTCTTACAACCATTCCAATTTCTTTTAGCGTGGTTATCTTCGGTTAGAATCACCTCTTTTATAAAGAAACCACATGAAGATCTTAATCTTTTGTGGCACTTTAATTTTCCAAATATATTTGTGCAAAAAAAATGTATGGCCAGACTTCAATGAGAAAGTATCAGAGGTAGTTAAACTCCAAGTAAAAACATCTGATACATCGCTTATGTTAATCGAGATTAGGCGCTGCAACAAATGCAACCAAAGTTCATACTTGTTAGCGGATAAAGTTCGTATAAATTTGATATTTATGGGAACCCCCAATAACACATCTGCAACCAAACGTTTTTTCGGCGCACGATGGTATAAAGAGTTGGATATTGTTGCGCTAAAGATTTCTCTCCTAACCACACATCCTCCCAAAAGCGTGTTTTCTTCCCATCGCCTAATTTAAATGAACCACGTGCAAAGAATTCGTCTTTCATACCCATCAACCCTTTCCAAAATTGGGAGTATGTGGATTTAGCCGTCACTTGTGATAGTGTTTTATTTCAGAGATATTTATTATGCAGTAATTCCAGCCATACCCCATCTTCATTTAAGAGCTTAAATAACCATTTGCTGAGTAAGCATCTATTTTTTATAACTAACACTTCCACATCCAGACCACCTTGATCTTTAGGTCGGCATATTATATTCCATTTTGTTAACCGATATTTACGCTATCACTAGTAGGAAAAGCCTCATCAGTGGCGCACCAAAAATTGATTCTGTGGCGCATGGTCGGTGCGCCACAAAATTCTCGGCACAAAAATAAGCATTCTGTGGCGCACCTGCCCATGCGCCACAGAAAGTCTTATTTCTGTGGCGCACCGGCGGTGGTGCGCCACAGAATTTTTTTTGAAATTCAAAAAAAATGGCGGCCAGATCTTGATCTAGATCTAGATCTAGATCTGGGGCCGCCGAATTTTTTTAATTTTGTTTGAAATTTTTGCTGGAAGCCGGAGGTGGGTGGTTGGGTGGATGGGTGAAGGAGGAGGCCGGGCGGAGGAGGAGGTGGTGGTGGAGTAGGAGGAGGAGGAGGAGGTGGTGGTGGTGCTGGTGGTGGAGGTGGTGGTAGTGGTGGTGGTGGTGGAGGAGGTGGTGGTGGTGGTGGTGGTGGTTGTGGAGGTGGTTGTGGAGGTGGTTGTGGAGGTGGTGGTGGTGGAGGAAGAGGAGGTGGTGTTGATGGAGGAAGAGGAGGTGGTGGTGATGGAGGAGGAGGAGGTGGTGGTGATGGAGGTGGAGGAGGAGGTGGTCGCCGGAGGAGGAGAAGGAGAAGGTGGTGGTCGTCGGAGTAGGTCGCCGGAGTAGGTCGCCGGAGGAGGCCGGCCGGAGGTGGTGGTCGCCGGAGTAGGAGGCCGGCCCCGGAGGAGGTGGTGGTGGTGGAGTAGGAGGAGGAGGAGGCGGAGGCCGGCCGGAGGAGGAGGTGGTGGTGGAGGGGGAGGAGGAGAAGTTTGCATTCAAGGAGAAGTGGAGGAGAATTGAGGAGGCGGAGGCCAGCAACCCAACTTTCATTCAAAGCGGTCTCAACTGGATTCCTTTCTTTGTTAATAAGTCTTTTGTAATGAATAGGGATACCCAAGTATCGAAAGGAAAGAGAACAAGCTTCAAAACCGAATATTTGCTTATATTGTCCCTCTTGCACCTTGGCCTTTCCAAAACAGAAGATTTCACTCTTTTGGAAGTTAATCTTAATGCTGGATAATTGCTCGAAGATACACAAAATCAATTTCATGTTAACGGCCTTCTCTAAATCGTGCTCCATGAAAAGAATGTATCATCAGTATATTGTAGAATGGATACTCCCCCTTCAACAAGATGAGGGACGAGCCCACCCACCTGGCCATCCGCTTTTGCTCGTGCAATGAGGATTGCCAACATATCGGCCACAATATTAAAAAGGATAGGGAGAATCCCCCTCTCTCAAACCCTTCCTAGTTTGGAAATAATGGCCAATGTTGTCATTAACCTTTATTCCAACTGAACCTCCCTGAACGAACTTTGCAACAAGTTCGCACCACTCTGGTGAGAAGCCTTTCATGCGCATTGTTTGTTGAAGGAATGGCCACTTAACTTTATCATAGGATTTTTCGAAGTTAATTTTAAAAATAACTCCATCAATTTTCTTCCGATGAAGTTCATGGATGGTCTCATGCAAAACAACTACTCCTTCGAGTATATGCCGCCATGGCATGAATGCAGATTGTGTAGGCTTAATCACTGTATGGGCAATCTTAGTAACTCTATTAGTGCCTACTTTAGTGAAAACTTTAAAACTCACATTAAGTAGACATATAGGCATATATTGTTGAATTTGAACCGCATCTTCTTTTTAGGCAAAAAAGTTATCACCCCAAAGTTAAGCTTAAACAATGGGAGATCACCATGTCGTAATTGATCAAACAACTTCATCAGGTGGTATTTAATAACCTCCCAAAAATGTTTATAGAACTCCGCTGGGAACCCATCTGGTCCTGGAGCTTTATTGAGTTCCATCTAAGAAATAGCATCGAAAACTTCTTCCTCGGTAAAGTCAACTATGAGGATATTATTTTCCTCAGTCGATAATTGAGGAATATCCGCAACTAAATCCTCTCTCAATATGAAGTTGTTCTCTGTCGGTGCCCTGAAAAGTTTCTTATAATATTCGGTTATGTACACCTTAATATTTTTCTCACCAACTATTGTCCCTTCGTCTTGTTCTAACTGAAAATTCTCTTTTTTCTATGCTTTCCATTAGCAATAAGATGAAAATATTTCGTATTATTTCCTCCTTCTTGCACGTGCTTAACTTTAGCTCTCTGTGCCCATTTAGCTTCCTCCTCATATTGGAGTTTAGCTAGACAGTCATTCGCATTCCGCAAAGCTTCTCTCTCCAAACAAACTAAGGGAATGGTTTCTGCTTTTATGTCTAGCTCATCTATAAGAGCTAATAATTTTTCCTTCTCTTTTTTATACACTCCACTTCTATTTTTCGCCCAGCCACGAAGGAAACGCCTTAAGTGCCTTATTTTGTTTTGCCAAACTTTGATGGGAGTATTTCCCTGAGTAGCAACATTCCATCCTCTTTTAATCATTTCATAGAAGCTATCCTCTCGTAGCCAAGATAGTTCAAATGAAAACTGAGCCTTACCAGAATCAATAAGTAAAGGGGTATGATCGGACTCCGAACGTGAAAGCGCCCGGACAGATACCAAAGAATTTTTTTTTTCCCACTCCATAGTAGATAAGACTCGATCTAGCTTTTCATATGCTGGGATTTCTCTTCGACTAGCCCACGTATATTGTCTACCGGAGAGAACATTTTTTCTCAGATTCAAACTTTTAATAATGGCATTAAAAACGAAATGCCATCGAGCATTATATTCAGGTATATATGTATGGTGCACCAAAAAATCCAAAAGAATTTCTATATATTGTTCGTTATAATGTGATATCGCTACGGGAACTAATCAGCGTGCTGACAGCCGCCATGCCATCGGCACAGCTAGAATTATCGTCGGGACAGCCCTATGCCAACGGCTGCGGTTGGCACAATATTTCCTCGGCACAGGTCCATTTACCGTTGGGCATCATGTGACGACAACATAGAACTAACGACCGTTTGGCAATTGTGGCTCAAATTTTATAAAAAAAAAGTTTCTTTCAATTTTTTAAATCTCTCACACGGACTATTTTAACTCTAACTACACTTAATATTAGGTCACATTACACTCGTGGTCAAACTTCCCGACTTAACTTCTCTGTTTCTTCCGGACGAGCTTTCTTGAAAGAAATGACACCTTGTTGATTATACTACCATATCAATCATATTAATCCATATTCCTTGATGTTGCACATCTTTATTTTTTTTGAATTCCAAACAATTACTTATGTAAACTATAATGAATAAGTAATATTAATCTTGAATTAAAATGACGATAAAATGATTTTATTTTTTGTCCTTTTCTATTTAATATGGAGTAATTAATATCTTTAAATCTGTAACTCAGAATTTGAAAATAATATGTCTAAATCGATTAGAAAAATGAGAGTAATCCAAATATGAAATCTACATCATATTTTGAACATAAAAATTTATTTTTTCCAAAAAATCATGAACATTAGATCACGTACCTGTAGTTCAAATCTGACCGACTTCCTACCAATTTGGCAGGAATTTGTCTTTTCACTATGGGTGGAAGAAAATGTTAAAAATACCCTGGTTGGGAAATTGTGAATTTAAAGTGGTCTAGTATTTTCTAAAAATGGGGTGGTATCATTGTGAAAGTTTCATTTGGTGGTTGCTTCACAAAATACCTAATTTTTGGGACTCGGAAAATGGAAAATATATTTTTTGTGCGACAAAAGGAAATCTTCCTCCTGCAACATTATTCGCCATTCCAAGATACACATGTATGCACTATATGGGCACATTATCACAAACTATACCACGAATCTAGCCATAACATTGGTCGTTCAGAAGCTATGAAACATCAAACATGATAGCTCATTTACGAGAAGGTTATTTGAGATATTTGGAATATTCCAAGTTCAATATTTTTTACTTTAAATGACACCACGCGAAGGTTTTTCATTGTTTTGATCGTTTTTGAATTTCTTATGCCCGTTTCAAGCTATGGTCAATACGACGGGCATGAAGATTCTTAGCTCGGGAATGAGCCTCGCTAAACATGCAATGGATGTCTGATCAAATAGCATATTGTGAATCTAAAAATGATTTTTCCAAACAATCATGAGCATTAGATCATGTACTTGTAGTTCAAATCTGACTGATTTCTACTGACTTAGCCGGAATTTATTTTTTTCACGAGGGATGGCCGGAAATGTTTCAAATACCCCGATTGGTAAATTGTGTATGCAAGTAGGTCTAATATTTTTGAAAAATGAGGTGGTACCATTGTGAAACTTGCATTTTATGGTTGCTTCATAAAACACCCCGTTTTTTGGACTCGAAAAATGGGAAATAGCTTTTGTGTGCGACGAAAATGAAAGCTTCTTCCTGCAACATTGGTCGCCATTCCAAGATGCACATATATGCCCAATATGAACATATTATCACAAACTATAACATTGGTCATTCGATGTGAAAGCTATGAAACATCGCACATGATAGCTTTTACTCGTTATTTTGTGATATTTGCAATTCAAAGGTTGATATTTTTACAAGATATATCTTATTTATATGATTATTTATATATTATTTATATTTTCTAAATTATAATGATTTAGTTATGATTTTTCTAATATTAATTTGGTAAAATGGAAAATAGTTATGCCGACGGCTTTGCCGCCAGCACAGGGCTGAAAGCTGTGCCAACGGCAAAGCCGTCTGCACAGGCCTGACATTGTTACCTCGTCGCCATAGCGAAGAGGCTGTGCCGAGGGCCGAATCTATGCTAACGGTTGTCATCGGCACATGCCTTCCCAGTGTCGACAGCTTGCCCGCTGGCCTGGCCGGAAAGGGCCCTGTGTCGACGGCCCTGACATTTAGCCATCGTCAATAAGAATGGCCGTCGGCACCTTGTGTGTTTCATGTAGTGTATTGACCTACGCAATTTCAGGAGTGTATATTACGTTGTTTTCAAAGTCGGAACCAAACAAAAGTTTATATGAATTGGGGATAGATAGCAAGCACATGATCTCGATGAAAAGGTAGATGACCCAGATAGAACTAGAAGGTGCGTATGCATGGGAGTTTCAATACATGGGTGCTTTAGTTTAGGCTTTACAGAACTCTGTATGTTACAAAATTCTTTAAAAAAATCCAATAGAAGAGGGGGAGTGAAATAATTATCTACAACATATGGGTAATTTGGAAGGAGTGAAACAGAAAGACGTCGAGGAATAAGACAATGCAGGGCACGTAGGTGGTGGCACTCATACAAGAGGAGATTAGGTTGATTTTGACAAAATTGACCTATTTATGAAAAAAAAACTCACAAAATAACCTTTTGTTTGGCTCCACGTCAAGCGGAGCCATGCTCAGTACCACAGCTTCATCACAGGTGGAGTCAAGCTGAGTAGGACGACATCGTCCTAGGTGGAGTCAAACTCGATAGCACAACTTCGTCTGTCGAGGTGGAGTCAAACTCGATAGCACGACTTCGTCCGGCTCGAGCCAAGCTCAGAAGCACAACACCGTCCCAGACGGAGCCAAACTCAGTAGCACGGCTCCGTCCTTGGTGGAGCCAAGCTCAGTAGCACGACTCCGTCCCAGGTGGAGCCAAGGTCATTAGCCATCAACAATAGTTGTCAGTTGTTCATGCTCCCAGTGAGGATCAAGGTTATTGAACCCAGTAGAGAGATTTGCATCATCTTGGACCGCCACCAAGGACCAAGGGATACTGAGCACATTTATTTTCTATTTTATTCTTATTTTCATTTGGATGGTTTTGTGTGCAAAATTAGAAGATGTACCAGAGAAAGTCTCTATTATTCGCGATTTGTTCTTAACTGTTCCTTGACATAACTCTTTTAAACCGGGGTGGTTCGTACCTCGGACAGCGTCGTCATACATGGGGTTTTTCAATTTGTTAACTTATAAACTATTTTTTTATCATGAAATATAACTTGTCAGAGATTTTTTCATCTATCCTTGCTATATTATTCTATTTATCTTTGCAATGTGCCTCCTCGATAGCTTGAAATATTTTTTTATCATGAAGTACAAATTGTTACAAATTTTGTCATCTATCCTTGATATATTAGTCTATTTATCTTTGCAATATGCTTCCTGATGGGATTCGTAGCATAGAAAACAAAAAATTTCCTACCGCAAGAACGAAAACCAAGCCAAGATGCAATCTAGTAGATGGGAGCAACAAGAAGATCACGAGACTAACCCTTGAAGATTTCCAAAGCCTACGAGATTAGATCTCGTTGTTGCAGAAGATGATCACTTGCCGCTTTCAAAAGCACGTAGAAGATCTTGACGGTGCCACAGTCGGGCAGCACCTCCGTACTCGGTCACACGTTCGGTGTTGATGAAGACGTCCTTCTCCCCGTTCCAGCGGGCAGCGGAAGTAGTAGATCCTCCTCGGAATCCCGGCAGCACGACGGCTTGGTGGCGGTGGTGGTGGAGATCTCCGGCCGGGCTTCGCCAAAGCGTATGCGGGAGAGGTGGAGGAGGAGGGCGGCTAGGGTTTGGAGAGAGGGGGCTATGGGCGCCGGCCTCTGGGGGCAAGGGTGGTGCGGCCAAGGTGTGGCCGGCCCCCTCCTTCTTCTCATCTATATATAGGTGGAATAGCCCCAAGGGTTTGCCCAGAAAACGAATAAGAGTCCAACTCCTAAACCTTCCATAAGGACGAAACCTACCCAAGGTGGGACTCCTACTCAAGGTGGGACTCCCACCCCTTCCTTGGTGGGGTGGCCGGCCACCATGGGGTGGAGTCCACCTGGGACTCCTCCTCCCTTAGGCTGGCCGGCCAAGCTAGGTGGAGTCCCTCCGGGACTCCACCGGAGGGACTCCACCTTCCATGGTGATTTCTTCCGGACTTTTCTAGAACCTTCTAGAACCTTCCATAAATGCACCGGATCATTTTCAAACTTAGAAAATGACTTCCTATATATGAATCTTATTCTTCGGACTATTCCGGACCTCCTCGTGATGTCCTGGATCCCATCCAAGACTCCGAACAAAACTTCGAACTCCATTCCATATTCCATATCTACTTAAACGACATCAAACCTTAAGTGTGTCACCCTACGGTTCGTGAACTATGCAGACATGGTTGAGACTTCTCTCTGACCAATAACCAATAGCGGGATCTGGAGATCCATAATGGCTCCCACATATTCAACGATGACTTAGTGATCGATTGAACCATTTACATACGATACCGATTCCCTTTGTCAGGCGATATTTTACTTGTCCGAGGTTTGATCATCGGTATCTCTATACCTTGTTCAACCTCGTCTCCGACAAGTACTCTTTACTCGTACCGTGGTATGTCATCTCTTATGAACCATTCATATGCTTGCAAGCTAATTAGATGACATTCCACCGAGAGGGTCCAGAGTATATCTATTCGTCATCGGGATGGACAATATCCCACTCTTGATCCATATGCCTCAACTCGTACTTTTCGAATACTTAATCCCACCTTTATAACCACCCATTTACGCAGTGGCGTTTGATGTAATCAAAGTACCCTTCCGGCATAAGTGATTTACATGATATCATGGTCGAAGGACTAGGTAACTATGTATCGAAAGCTTATAGCAAATGAACTTAATGACGTGATCTTATGCTACGCTTAATTGGGTGTGTCCATTACATCATTCATCTAATGACATAACCTTGTTATTAATAACATCCAATGTTCATGATCATGAAACTATGATCATCTATTAATCAACAAGCTAGTCATACAAGAGGTTTACTAGGGACTCCTTGTTGTTTACATAACACACATGTATCAATGTTTCGGTTAATCCAATTATAGCATGATATGCAAACATTTATCATAAACATAAAGATATATAATAACCATTTTATTATTGCCTCTTGGGCATATCTCCAACAGTCTCCCACTTGCACTAGAGTCAATAATCTAGATTACATTGTAAGGTATCTAACACCCATGGTATTCTGGTGTTGGTCATGCTTTGCCCTAGGGAGAGCTTTAGTCAACGGATCTGCCACATTCAGATCAGTGTGTATTTTGCAAATCTTTACTTCTCCATCTTCGATGTACTCGCGAATCGAATGAAAATGCAGCTTGATATGCTTCAGCTTCTTATGTGACCTTGGTTCTTGTGCATTGGCGATGGCACCCATGTTGTCACAATAGATGACTAGTGGGTCCAATGCACTAGGAACCACACCAAGCTCAACAATGAACCTCTTCATCCATACCGCTTCCGATGAAGCCTCCGAAGACGCTATGTATTCCGATTCTGTTGAAGACTTCGTCACCGTGCACTGCTTGGAGCTGCACCAGCTTACTGCAGCACCATTCAATATAAACACGTACCCAGACTGAGACTTAGAGTCATCTGGATCAGTGTTCCAACTTGCATCGGTGTAACTGGTTACAACGAGCTCTTGGTCACCGCCATAACAAAGAAACATATCCTTAGTCCTTTTCAAGTACTTCAGGATATTCTTGACCGCTGTCTAGTGTTCCATTCCTGGATCACTTTGATATTTGCTGGCCAAACTAACAGCATGTGCGATATCCGGTCTAGTACACAACATGGCATACATGATAGAGCCTACTGCCGAGGCATAGGGGATCTTGTTCATCCTCTCTCTTTCTTCTGCCGTAGCCGGACCTTGAGTCTTACTCAAGACCTTACCTGGCAACATAGGCAAGAACCCTTTCTTACTTTCATCCATTCTAAACTTCTTTAGAATCTTGTCCAGGTATGTACTCTGTGAAAGCCCTATTAGGCGTCTTGATATATCTCTATAAATCTTGATGCCTAAAATGTACGCTGCTTCACCAAGGTCTTTCATTGAAAAACACTTATTCAAATAACCTTTTACACTGCTTAATAGTTCTATATCATTCCCAATCAATAATATGTCATCAACATATAATATCAGGAATGCTACAGAGCTCCCACTCACTTTTTTGTAAATACAGGCCTCTCCATGACACTGTATAAACCCGAAGTCTTTGATCACCTTATCAAAGCGTCGGTTCCAACTCCTGGATGCTTGCTTCAGTCCATAAATGGACCGCTGAAGTTTGCATACCTTGTCATCATTTTTAGGATTGACAAAACCTTTGGGTTGTACCATATACAACTCTTCCTCAATGTCACCATTAAGGAACGCCGTTTTGACATCCATCTGCCAAATCTCATAATCGAAAAATGCAGCTATTGCTAACAAAATCCTCACAGACATTAGCTTCGCTACAGGTGAGAAAGTCTCATCGTAGTCAACTCCTTGAATTTGTCGGAAACCCTTTGCGACAAGTCGAGCTTTATAGACAGTAACATTACCATCAGCATCTGTTTTTCTCTTGAAGATCCATTTATTCTCGACAGCCTTGCGGCTATCAGGTAAGTCTACCAAAGTCCACACTTTGTTATCATACATGGATCCCATTTCAGATTTCATGGCTTCTTGCCATTGGTTGGAATCTGGGCTCATCATCGCTTCTTCATACGTCGCAAGGTCTTCATCATTGTTGTCCACAATCATGACATTTAGACAAGGATCATACCAATCAGGAGTGGTACGTTCCCTTGTCGATCTGCGAGGTTCAGTAGCTACCTCGTTCGAAGTTTCATGATCATTATCATTAGCTTCCTCTCTAATCGGTGTAGGCTGCACAGGAATATCTTCCGGAACTGCGCTACTCTGATCTACGAGAGAAGGTTCAATAACCTCGTCGAGTTCTACTTTTCTTCCAGTCACTTCTTTAGTGAGAAACTCCTTCTCAAGAAAGGTTCCGTTCTTAGCAACAAAGATTTTGCCTTCGGATCTGTGATAGAAAGTATACCCAACAGTTTCTTTAGGGTATCCTATGAAGACGCATTTCTCCGCTTTGGGTTCTAGCTTGTCAGGTTGTAACTTTTTTACATAAGCTTCGCAACCCCAAACTTTAAGGAACGACAGCTTAGGTTTCTTCTTAAACCATAATTCATACGGTGTCGTTTCAACGGATTTAGATGGTGCCCTATTCAAAGTGAACACATCTGTCTCTAATGCATACCCCAAAACGATAACGGCAAATCAATAAGAGACATCATAGAACGAACCATATCTAAGAGAGTTCGATTACGACGTTCGGACATACCATTGCGCTGTGGTGTTCCCGGCGGTGTCAATTGTGAAAGTATTCCGCATTTCTTTAAATGCATGCCAAACTCATAACTCAAATATTCGCCTCCGCGATCAGAATGCAGAAATTTAATCTTCTTGTTACGTTGATTTTCTACTTCACTTTGGAATTCCTTAAACTTCTCGAAAGTTTCGGACTTATGTTTCATGAAATAGATATACCCATATCTATTCAGATCATCTGTGAAGGTTAGAACATAACGATAACCACCGCGCGAAGCTACACTCATTGGTCCGCACACATCGGTATGTATGATTTCCAATAAGTCAGTAGCTCGCTCCATTATACCAGAGAATGAAGTCTTAGTCATTTTTCCCATTAGACATGCTTCGCATCTATCAAGTGACTCAAAGTCAAGTGATTCAAGAAGTCCATCGGAATGGAGTTTCTTCATGCGTTTCACACCAATATGACCAAGACGACAGTGCCACATATAAGTAGAATTATCATTCAATTTAATTCGTTTAGCATCAATGTTATGAACATGTGTATCACTACTATCGAGATTTAACAAGAATAAACCATTCATCTCAGGCGCATGACCATAAAAGATATTATTCATAAAAATAGAACAACCATTATTCTCAGACTTAAATGAACCCGTTTTGCATTAAACAAGATCCAGATATAATGTTCATGCTCAACGCAGGCACCAAATAACAATTATTGAGGTTTAAAACTAATCCCGAAGGTAGATTTAGAGGGAGCGTGCCGACAGCGATCACATCAACCTTGGATCCATTTCCAACGCGCATCGTCACTTCGTCCCTCGCTAGGCTTCGTTTATTCCGTAGTTCCTGTTTCGAGTTACAAATGTGAGCAACCGAACCAGTATCAAATACCCAGGCACTAGTACGAGAACCAGTAAGATAGACATCTATAACATGTATATCAGATATACCTTTCTTCTTCTTGACAAGGCCGCTCTTCAGATCAGCCAAGTACTTGGGGCAATTACGCTTCCAGTGCCCCTTCCCATTGCAGTAATAGCACTCAGTATCTGGTTTAGGGCCACCCTTAGGCTTCTCAGGAGGCGCGGCAGCTTTATTGCCGCCCTTCTTGATGTTGCCCTTCTTAGGTTTGCCTTGCTTCTTGAAACTGGTGGTCTTGTTGACCATCAACACTTGGTGTTCTTTCTGTATCTCAATCTCAGCAGACTTTAGCATGGAGAAGAGTTCAGGTAACTCCTTGTTCATGTTCTGCATGTTGTAGTTCATCACGAAGTTCTTGTAACTTGGTGGCAGTGATTGGAGGACACGATGAATACCCAGCTGGTTAGGAATCACTATCCCCAAGTCACTGAGCTTTTTTGCATGCCCGAACATAGCGAGCACGTGCTCACTAACAGAGCTGCCCTCTTCCATCATACAACCAAAGAAGTGCTTCAAAGCCTCATAGCTTTCCACGGCCGCATGAGTTTGAAATATCGTTTTCAACTCATTGACCAGCTCATAAGGGTCGTGGTGCTGAAAACGCTTTTGGAGCTCCGCCTCTAGGCTGCATAGGATGGCACACTGAACTTGAGAGTACCGAATCACCCGAGTCTCGTAAACATTCTTTTCTTCCTCGGATACTGCAGGTGGTGGTGGGGGACCTAGCGGTGCATCAAGCACATATTGCAGATTCCGCCATTGAGGAAGATCCTCACATGACGGAAACAGTCGGTGAAGTTGCTACCATTGCTTTTAAGCTTTTCTTTCTCTAGGAACTGGTTAAAATTGATTGATGGGGACGCCATGATCTACAACATATATTTGCAAAGAGTTTAGACTAAGTTTATGACAAATTGAGTTCAAATTTTAATTCTACAAAATTAAACTAGGTGAACTCCCACTCAAAACAATATCCCTCGCATTTTCTTAGTGATCACACGAACAAATCCACTACACCAAGTCCGATCATCACGAGACAAGATGTGACTTCAAATGCGAACACTCAAAGTGTTCATCATATCAATCATATGACTCATGCTCTACCTTTCGGTATCCCGTGTTCCGAGACCATGTCTGTACATGCTAGGCTCGTCAAGGCAACTTTAGTATCCGCGTGTGCAAAACTGGCTTGCACCCGTTGTATGCACATTTAGAATCTATCACACCCGATCATCACGTGATGCTTCGAAACGACAAGTCTTAGCAACGGTGCATACTAAGGATGAACACTTTATTATCTTGATATTTAGTGAGAGGGATCATCTTATAATGCTACCGTCGCGATCTAAGCAATATAAGATGCATAAAAGGATTAACATCACATGCAATTCATATGTGATATGATATGGCCCCTTTGTCTTTGCGCCTTTGATCTTCATCTCCAAAGCACGGACATGATCTCCATCATCCACGGGCATGATCTCCATCATCGTCGGTGTAGCGTCAAGGTCAATGGCGCCGTCTTCATGATTGTTCTCCATGTAGCAACTATTACAACTACTTTGAAATAATACTCAACATGAAATTTAAAGAAAACCATAAGGCTCCTGCCGGTTGCCACAATACAATAATGATCATCTCATACATATTCATCATCACATCATGGCCATATCACATCACCAAACCATGCAAAAACAAGTTAGACGTCTCTAATTTGGTTTGCATATTTTACGTGGTTTAGGGTTTTCGAGTAAGATCCAATCTACCTACGAACATGAACCACAACGGTGATACTAGTGTTGTCAATAGAAAGAGTAAATTGGATCTTCACTATGGTGGGAGAGACAGACACCCGCAAAGCCACTTATGCAATACAAGTTGCATGTCGAGCGTGGAGCAAATCTCATGAACGCGGTCATGTAAAGTTAGCCCGAGCCGCTTCATCCCAACATGCCGCAAGATGCAAAGTACACGAACTAAAGACAACAAAGCATCAACGCCCACAAAACAATTGTGTTCTACTCGTGCAACCAATCTATGCATTGACACGGCTCTGATACCACTGATGGGATTCGTAGCATAGAAAACAAAAAATTTCCTACCGCAAGAACGAAAACCAAGCCAAGATGCAATCTAGTAGATGGGAGCAACGAGAAGATCACGAGACTAACCCTTGAAGATTTCCAAAGCCTACGAGATTAGATCTCGTTGTTGCAGAAGATGATCACTTGCCGCTTTCAAAAGCGCGTAGAAGATCTTGACGGTGCCACAGTCGGGCAGCACCTCCGTACTCGGTCACACGTTCGGTGTTGATGAAGACGCCCTTCTCCCCGTTCCAGCGGGCAGCGGAAATAGTAGATCCTCCTCAGAATCCCGGCAGCACGACGATGTGGTGGTGGTGGTGGTGGTGGAGATCTCCGGCAGGGCTTCGCCAAAGCGTATGCAGGGGAGGTGGAGGAGGAGGGCGGCTAGGGTTTGGGGAGAGAGGGCTATGGGCGCCGGCCTCTGGGGGGCAAGGGTGGTGCGGCCAAGGTGTGGCTGGCCCCCTCCCTCTCCTCATCTATATATAGGTGGAATAGCCCCAAGGGTTTGCCCAGAAAACGAATAAGAGTCCAACTCCTAAACCTTCCATAAGGACGAAACCTACCCAAGGTGGGACTCCCACCCCTTCCTTGGTGGGGTGGCCGGCCACCATGGGGTGGAGTCCACCTGGGACTCCTCCTCCCTTAGGCTGGCCGGCCAAGCTGTGGAGTCCCTCTGGGACTCCACCTTCCATGGTGATTTCTTCCGGACTTTTCTAGAACCTTCTAGAACCTTCCATAAATGCACCAGATCATTTTCAAACTTAGAAAATGACTTCCTATATATGAATCTTATTCTCCGGACCATTCTGGACCTCCTCGTGATGTCCTGGATCCCATCCGAGACTCCGAACAAAACTTCGAACTCCATTCCATATTCCATATCTACTTAAACGACATCAAACCTTAAGTGTGTCACCCTGCGGTTCGTGAACTATGCAGACATGGTTGAGACTTCTCTCCGACCAATAACCAATAGCGGGATCTGGAGATCCATAATGGCTCCCACATATTCAACGATGACTTAGAGATCGATTGAACCATTTACATACGATACCGATTCCCTTTGTCACGCGATATTTTACTTGTCCAAGGTTTGATCATCGGTATCTCTATACCTTGTTCAACCTCGTCTCCGACAAGTACTCTTTACTCGTACCGTGGTATGTTATCTCTTATGAACCATTCATATGCTTGCAAGCTAATTAGACGATATTCCACCGAGAGGGCCCAGAGTATATCTATCCGTCATCGGGATGGACAATATCCCACTCTTGATCCATATGCCTCAACTCATACTTTCCGAATACTTAATCCCACCTTTATAACCACCCATTTACGCAGTGGCGTTTGATGTAATCAAAGTACCCTTCCGGCATAAGTAATTTACATGATCTCATGGTCGAAGGACTAGGTAACTATGTATCGAAAGCTTATAGCAAATGAACTTAATGACGTGATCTTATGCTACGCTTAATTGGGTGTGTCCATTACATCATTCATCTAATGACATAACCTTGTTATTAATAACATCCAATGTTCATGATCATGAAACTATGATCATCTATTAATCAACAAGCTAGTTATACAAGAGGCTTACTAGGGACTCCTTGTTGTTTACATAACACACATGTATCAATGTTTCGGTTAATACAATTATAGCATGATATGCAAACATTTATCATAAATATAAAGATATATAATAACCATTTTATTATTGCCTCTTGGGCATATCTCCAACACTTCCTCAGCAACTTGGGTTCCTAAGTGCAATCTAGTACCAACAAGCAGGGTAGTAGCTCACAACCACGGACCGGAAGAGCGTCCAAAATATCTTGGGAATCACAACAAACTGATGGATGTTTATTAACCAATCGTCAGTATAATAACCCAGAGGATCCGGAGGCACCAAAAAACTTCTCACATGCGCCTAATAAGGCATGTCTGCGGAGCGCTTACATCTGACATGTTTTGCGTGCATCAGTGACTCAAAGTCATTTCTGACAAGGTTAGGCTGAAGGGAGACTGTCTGTCGGAGCAGGGGTTTAAGCGCCCATCAGCGGCAATTTTGCACACATAACCATCTAAATGAAATTAAGCATAATAATAGAAAATAACGGTCTTGTGTATCCCTTGGTAGCGGTCTGAGATGATGCAAACCTCTCTTTTGGGTTCAATAACCTTGGTCATCACTATGTGCATGAACCACTCCCAATTGTCGTTAGAAAATAGCTAAGAACCTTGGCTCCACCTGGGACGGGGCCGTGCTACTGATCTTGGCTCCACCTCGGACGGCGCCGTGCTACTGAGTTTGGTTCCACCTGGGACGGCGCTATGGTTCTGAGATTGGTTCTACCCAGAACAGAGCCGTGCTATTGAGTTTGGCTCCACCTAGAACGGCGTCGTGCTTCTCAGCTGGGCTCCACCTGGGAGCCATGCTAGTGAGTATGGCTCCATCCGGAGAGGAGCCGAACAAAAGGTTATTTTGTGAAATCTTTTTGGAACAAAGTTATTTCGTAAGAGTTTTCTAGATTTAGGTTAATTTTGTGTAAATCGATGAGATATATCATCGCACTGGCCAGTGGGAACTACCCTAGTCTACCTGGCGGTGGTGGGTCCGTAGTTTCTGTTTTCCTCCTATTGGGTCCCTTCCCTCCTCAATGAAACTATAGTTAATTTAACTGAATGCCAGTTTGCCTGACTTTTCCCTAAATCAAATGATACCTTTTTGTACGAATGAGAAGCGGAAAAATAAAAGATTAGATGATCTTAGACTATTTTTTTATGGAAGTCACTGATGTACAAACAGCTGAACATTTTTGCTACCTAAAAGATGTAAAACACAAAACAACAATCTTGAAGTCCGAAAAATGTGGAAAAAAAGTATAGTTATTTTTGGTTGTGAGAGTGAAAGGAACATGTGTGCAAGGTTCCCCTTTTGTGTAGGAGCAATGAATGCGTGGAGCAAGTCCGGCCCAGCATATAAAAGTACACACTTTTGAATTTCACATGTTTATATCAAGTAGTTTAATCTTGACTTTTTCAGGGAAAGGGAAAAGACAGCTCCCCCTCTTCCTAATATGGACGATGAAGCAGCATGACAACACCACGACGGATGACATGCTTATTTTTCCCTCTTTCATTATTGACCCAAAGGACTGATAGCTATGGGTGGCAGATGTACATGCTGGGTCTAGCTTCCATTATTGACATCATAACACGTTAATATCTAGTTTTATATAGATTGGCAACATAATTTTAATCATATACTCATGCTCAGATTCGTGTGCTCTACGACTGCTTGAAATGAAAATCCTAACAAGGAATGAGGAAATCTAGATTAGTTTATCCTTTTTTGTATATTTTCCCATGTCAGCAAAGTTTCAATGTCAAATCACAATTGTTTAAGGTGACTGTTTTCTTAACAGGACTTTTTTTTGGACAAAAATGCTCATAACTGGACCAATACATGTTATGAAAAGCCAAAAGTAACAAAATGGGTGCAAGGTGTGATAAAGAACAATAATCAATGAAGTACCACATAGCCTATTTTACGCAGTAAAACCATGTCACGAGTCTCGTTTTAACCCAACTCCAATTTCCTATCACCACTACAAGAAAACAGCCAAACGCCGATGAAGAAAAGCTACGTCGACTGTCATTTGTCGGGGACGAAGGCATCAGGCATGGATGCGTACGACAGGAGAAAACCCGTGGCCTACCTGGAGCTATGCCAACAGCAGCAGTCGACATAGCTCAGCTGGCAGCACATAAGGCGCTATGCCAACGGGAAAAAACTATGCCGACGGTCATTTTTCAGGGACGTCGACATCAGGCATGGATGCATACGGCAGGAGAAAAACCGTCGGCATACCTGGAGCTATGCCAAAGGATGCTATCTACATTGCTCGGCTGTCGGCATATTAGGCGCTACGCCAATGGCAACCCTTGGTTTTACTAAGCCGTCGGCAAAGCTAGTTGATAGATGGCATTGTCATCCCACAGAATGGTAGCTGTCTGACGGCATTACGCCTACGCCGATGGCCCTCACGGGTGGCCATGGAAATGTGGCGAGGTGCCAATGGCCATAGTAGGCATAGTTGGAGCTGTGCCCACGGCCAGGCTGCTGACGTCTCCCCGGTCCAAGTTCTAATTGGGCCGACAGTTGGCGTCTCGCTGCTCCCATGCAGCCAGCTGGCCCAACTCGCCGGCGTAGTAGTGCCTAGGTCCCCCATTGTGCCGAGGACCTGACCATCTGTGTCTTGCCGCTCCTAGGTTTTTGCTGCTCCTAGGTTCTCTCAGAAGCTGCCATGTGGGCAGGTCTGCTGACAGAATGGTCGTCGGACGTCGGAGTAACTCGGGACGCCATCAAATGGTCGCGGTTGTTAGTTTTAAATGCCGACAACGAAGCTGGGCCGACGACAAGGTAAAGCCGTCGGCACGAGGTTGCGCTGACGACCTGGTCAACACTGATGACCACCTCTGTTGTGTCGACCCGAATTGTGTCGACGGAACTACGTCAACGGCGGCCAACGGCAGCTTCCTGGTGATACTAGCCAACACCGGTTGTGGGTCCTAGAATCACTGTTGCCAATACATGGATCGCATATACGAGTATTTTACTTTTGTTCTTCATTTTATACTCACGAAATCGAAAATTACAGTGAAAATAGGAAATTATTATTCCAGCATGAACGTGTTGTTGGACATGTCTGAACGATTCATGTCTCTGAGCCGAAGAGGCGGGACCATGCATGTCAGAGCTCACTGTTTGTACAAGCACCCATGCCATGGTTCCGGTTCGCGGTAGAGTTATCATGTGAACTTAAAGATCATAAATCCCATATATCGTAAGGGACTTGTTGGATAATTAGGCACAATTTCTATGATTAATTCAGAATATAAAACATGATAGCAGCAACTACTAACATGTGAAACTCAAACATACTAGATGCATTAATCAACATGAGTAGCAGCAGCGCAAACGATAAAGCATCCATCGCTAAACAGATCGAGATATGTCACACGTACCGATCTGGTGGAGGTGGCGGTGGAGGTGTGGCAGATGATGTCGCAGCAGTAACGTTGTTGATGACAACGTTGTTGACGACGGGACGACGGGTCGAAGTAGACGGCGTTGAAGACGACGGTAGGCAGCACCGCCCGACTTGGACGGAAGGCGACCCGTGATGAAGAGCTTGAACAGTCGCGCAGAGAGCTTCCCAAAAACCTAATTCGCCCTCTCCCGTACATGATCGCAAGGACGAGCGGTTCCGGAGACCTGCTCTCCCGTTCGCCGATGCACGTCGGCTCGCGGGATGGAGTAGGCTACGATGGCGGCGCAAGCAGAGAGAGGTGGAAACCCTAACTCGTGTATTCGATGTATTTCTGCGGTAGCCGGGCAGGAGATTATATAGGCTCGGGAAACCCTAGGCAACGTTGGCCACGCCCACGTCGCACGAACGTTTCGAGTCGGTTACAGATAGCCCACGATCCGGGAGCGACCCGAAAAAAGTAAGGAAAGTCTCGGCTCGAGGCTCAATCCACTCACCACGAGCGCGGCGCGCGCGTCGTGACGTGACGTGTCGAGACGAGCGAGCGAGGAGGAGGAGGAGCGCGCGTGTAGCACTCCTATTCTCACTCACTTACTAGTGGTGGAACAACCCACCTTATAAGGTGGTCTAACTTCCTCCCAACTTTCCATGTGAGACTAAACTTCCCACCTCTTGCCACTCCCTAGTGAGCTGCCACCAACTTGGGCTCAAACTCACAAGGCTGCCACTATGTGGGCTTTGAGATTTATAGGAAAAAAACTGAAATCTAATTTTTGCCACTAAAAGTGGGCCCAATATTTCAACAATCCCCCACCAGATCTCAAATCCCCATTTAGAGATTTACCAATACTCGCTGCTTGTTTATATACCAGTGTTTCAGCGGAGACTGTTAAGTTGAACTTCCGCCTAGAACCTTAAGCTACATCCATTCACACTTGAACAATGGACTAAGCCTTGAATTGCAAGTTTTGCGTGAACAGGGTTTCACTCAAAGTCATGACCAGTACATGGCTGCCAGTAGCCTACCCCGCGGGTGAAGCATATGCGTCATACTTCATGGTCTCTTCTTGAGTTTACTAGAGATCACCCAAATCTCATAGATTGCGACGTTTAACAATCGGACTCATATAGGTGTGTTATTTCAAGAATGCTCTGTAGGACAGCACCTTTGCTAAAATAGCCAACATAAACAGATTAAGGTTTGTTGCCAACCTGCCTTACAACAATTGAGAGTTGTGCATCTTCACATAGAGAGGGTTACATAATACTCTCCTCAATTAAACCACTAGTTTGTTCTTCCCAGGTCCTAATTCACGGGATCTCCGATCACAAAGGTTGGGTTACCACAATGGCGTAACATCAACGGGTCTCAAACCCATCTCCCTCGATGCACTTTCTATCACATTACGTGATAGTCCCTTTGTAAAGGGATCTGCCAGGTTTTTGTCTGTTTGAATATATGTAACAGTTATTACTCCGGAGTTTCGCAATTTCCTGACAGACTTCAAACGTCTCTTGACGTGTCTTGATGACTTCGCGTTATCCTTAGAATTGTTCACTTTGACAATTACAGTTTGATTGTCACAATTCAAAAGGATTGCCGAAACAGGTTTTTCAACCACAGGCAAGTCCATCAAGAGCTCACGCAACCATTCTGATTCAACAGTGGTTGTGTCTAAATCAGTAAGTTCTGCTTCCATAGTTGACCTCGTCAATATGGTTTGCTTGCAAGATCTCCATGACACTGCGCCACCTTCAAAGGAAAATACATACCCACTTGTGGCATATAGATCAGCTACATCTGAGATCCAATTCGAATCACTATATCCTTCAAGCACAGCTGTGTGTCCTGAATAGTGAATCCCATAACTCATTGTACCACATAGGTAGCGCATGACCCTATCAAGTGCATGCCAATGATCAGTACCCGGGTTTGACATGAACCTACTCAACTTGCTAACAGCAAAAGAGATGTCGGGTCTAGTCGCGCTCGCTAAGTACATGAGTGAGCCAACGATCTGAGAATATCTCAATTGATCTATGGCAATCCTCCGGTTCTTGCGTAGTGTCACACTGGGATCATAAGGTGTTGGAGAAGACTTGCTATCAATATAGCCGAACCGGCTCAAGATCTTCTCAACATAATGGGATTGCGTTTGAGTAATCCCACTCTCGTTCTTAATCAGCTTGATGTTTAAGATCACATCAGCTTCTCCTAGATCTTTCATATCAAAGCTCTTTGACAAGAAAGACTTGACCTCGTGTATTACTCTCATGTTTGTACCAAACATCAGAATATCATCCACATACAAACATAGTATAACACCTTCGCCCCCACCATGGCGATAGTAAACGCACTTGTCAGCCTCATTGACAACAAAGCCTACAGAAGTTAAAGTTCTGTCAAACTTCTCATGACATTGCTTAGGTGCTTGTTTTAGGCCATATAAAGATTTCAGCAACTTGCACACCTTTCTTTCTTCACCTTTTACTACAAACCCATCAGGCTGATCCATATAGATTTCCTCTTCCAACTCTCCATTAAGAAAAGCTGTCTTTACGTCCATTTGATGAACGATAAGACCATAGGAGGCAGCCATGGATAGTAGTACTCGAATGGTGGTAAGTCTAGCGACAGGTGAATAGGTGTCGAAGTAATCTTCGCCTTCTCTCTGTGTGTAGCCTTTCGCTACAAGCCCCGCCTTGTACTTTTCAATAGTACCATCAGCTCTTAGCTTCTTCTTGAACACCCATTTGCAGCCTACAGGCTTGCATCCATGGGTTCGTTCTGACAACTCCCAAGTTCCATTAGAAATAATCGAGTCCATCTCATTATGGACAACTTCTTTCCAGTCATCTGCATCTAGAGATGCATATGCCTCTGCAATGGACGTGGGAGTATCATCCACAAGGTACATAATGAAATCATCACCAAAGGATTTTTCAATCCTTCGTCTCTTGCTCCGTTTAGGAGCTTCATTGTCATCCTTCTCAGTAACATTCTCATGTGATTGTTCAAAATACTCATTAGATGTACTAGACTCAGGAATTATCTCAGTAGAAATTCTAGCAATGTTATGCATATCTTTCAAAGGAAACATATTCTCAAAAAATGTTGCATCACGAGATTCCATAATAGTATCAACATGCATATCAGGTACCTCGGATTCAACTACTAAAAATCTATATCCTACACTCTGCGGAGCATAACCTAGAAAGATACAATCCACTGTCTTTGGTCCAAGTTTGCGCTTCTTATTAATTGGAATATTGACTTTCGCCAAACATCCCCATGTGCGCAAATGCGAAAGTGATGGTTTTCTCCCAGCCCACTCCTCGTAAGGGGTTTTATCTTTATTCTTGTTAGGAACTCTATTCGGTACATGACATGAAGTCAACAAAGCCTCCCCCCACCATGCCTTTGATAAACCAGCAGTGGCTAACATGGAATTCACCAAGTCAGTCAGCGTGCGGTTTTTCCTCTCGGCAACCCCGTTTGATTGGGGTGAATAGGGAGGCGTCCTCTCATGAATAATGCCATGTTCCTCACAGAATTCATCAAAGATTTTAGGAAAATATTCACCACCACGATCCGACCTAAGACGCTTGATCTTTCTCTCTAGTTGATTTTCAACTTTGGCCTTATAAATTTTAAAGTAGTCTAAAGCTTCATCTTTAGTTCGCAACAAATAAACATAGCAAAATCTATTCGCATCATCAATCAATGTCATGAAATATCTCTTTCCACCTTTTGTCAACACACCATTCATCTCGCATAGATCAGAATGTATGAGTTCTAGAGGTGCCAGGTTTCTCTCCTCGGCCGCCTTGTGAGGCTTCCGAGGTTGCTTTGATTGCACACAACTATGGCACTTAGAACCTTTGGCAATGGTGAAATTCGGAATTAAACTTAAACTGGATAGCCGAGACATTAAACCAAAATTAATGTGACATAAACGAGAATGCCAAACACTGGTATCATAACTAACATTGCCACAAATATGGTTCACAGACTTATTACTAAAATCAGAAAGCGAAAAGCGGAACAAGCCTCCGCACTCATAGCCTTTACCAATAAATTATCCAAACTTGGAAACAACTACTTTATTCGACTCTAAAACAACCTTAAACCCATCTCTGCATAGAAGGGAGCCGCTAACGAGATTCTTGTTCATAGTAGGGACATGCTGCACGTTCCTCAGCTGCACGATCTTCCCCGAAGTGAACTTCAGATCTACCGTGCCAACACCACGAACAGAAGCATGTGACCCATTCCCCATCAAGACGGAAGAATCCCGGGCGACCTGGTAAGAAGTGAACATGGATATGTCAGCACACACATGAACATTAGCACCTGTATCAATCCACCAACATGGAGATTGAAATAACGAAAGAACAGTAAAGAGATTACCGTACCCATCAGCATTGCTAGCGGTCACCGTGTTGACTTGCCTAGCCTTTTTTTCTTGCGGTCTGCCCTCTCTGGATAGTCCTTAGAAAAGTGGCCAGTCTCTCCACAGGTAAAGCAGCTCAGATCTGCTTTGTTTATCATTTTCTTCTTCTTGAAGGTTGTAGTCTTCGTAGGCTTATTGAAGGAGGGCTTGTTATTCCCTTTGTTCTTGCTGTAGGGTTTCTTCTGCACCATGTTGGCGCTAGACTGACCCTCTCCTTTCTCAGTAATATCCTTAGCCCGAGCTTTCTCCTCAACATCAAGAGACGCTATCAGATTCTCAACTGATATCTCCTGTCTCTTGTGTTTGAGGGTTGTGGCAAAGTTCCTCCATGAAGGGGGCAACTTAGCGATGATGCATCCAGCCACAAACTTGTCAGGTAAGGCACACTTAAGGAGTTCGAGCTCTTTCGCAATGCACTGTATCTCATGAGCTTGTTCGACTACAGAACGGTTGTTTACCATCCTGATGTCATGGAAGCTCTCCATGATGTACAGTTCACTGCCTGCATCGGTTGCATCGAATTTAGCATTCAGTGCATCCCAGAGCTCTTTACCATCTGTTATGTGCATGTACACATCACACAGACGATCAGCAAGAATACTCAGAACGGATCCGACGAAGAGAGTATTGTTTTCCTTGAACTTGTTCTGATCTTGGTCAGATATAGTTCCTTCAGGTAAACCATCACTAACTTCGAACACTTTCAGATGAGTAAGCCAGAGCGTGGCCTTAACTTGCCACCTCTTAAAGTGCACACCGGTAAACTTATCCGACCTCAGTGCATCAGCAAAACTAGCCATTGTTAACTCAGGAAATTGCCTACAATTAGGTTTTTGGATTGTTGGATAATTAGGCACAATTTCCATGATTAATTCCAGAATATAAAACATGATGGCAGCAACGACTAACATGTGAAACTCAAACATACTAGATGCATTAGTCAACATGAGTAGCAGCAGCGCAAACGATAAAGCATCCATCGCTAAACAGATTGAGATATGTCGCACGTACCAATCTGGTGGAGGTGGCGGTGGAGGTGTGGCAGATGATGTCGCAACAGTAACGTTGTTGACGACGGGGACGACGGGTCGAAGTAGACGGCGTTGAAGACGACGGTAGGCAGCACCGCCCGACTTGGACGGAAGGCGACCCGTGATGAAGAGCTTGAGCAGTCGCGCAGAGAGCTTCCCAAAAACCTAATTCGCCCTCTCCCGTACAGGATCGCAAGGACGAGCGGTTCCGGAGACCTGCTCTCCCGTTCGCCGATGCACGTCGGCTCGCGGGATGGAGTAGGCTACGATGGCGGCGCAAGCAGAGAGAGGTGGAAACCCTAACTCATGTATTCGATGTATTTCCGGGCAGGAGATTATATAGGCTCGGGAAACCCTAGGCAACGTGGGCCACGCCCATGTCGCACGAACGTTTCGAGTCGGTTACAGATAGCCCACGATCCGGGAGCGACCCGAACCGACTAACTGCGAAAAAGTAAGGAAAGTCTCGGCTCGAGGCTCAATCCACTCACCACGAGCGTGGCGCGCACGTCGTGTCGTGACATGACGTGTCGAGTCGAGCGAGGAGGAGGAGGAGCGCGCGTGTAGCACTCCTATTCTCACTCACTTACTAGTGGTGGAACAACCCACCTTATAAGGTGGTCTAACTTTCTCCCAACTTTCCACGTGGGACTAAACTTTCCACCTCTTGCTACTCCCTAGTGAGCTGCCACCAACTTGGGCTCAAACTCACAACGCTGCCACTATGTGGGCTTTGAGATTTATAGGAAAAAAACTGAAATCTAATTTGGGCCACTAAAAGTGGGCCCAATATTTCAACAGGACTAAGGGCAAACGATGGAACACGTGCTCGTTTTTGTTGTAGTGCTGAGCTTAATTTAATGGTCCCTTGTAGCTGCCGGCAAAGCTAATGTTGGTACTAACTAGACATCTTTAATTGAGAGATATGTTTTTAGCAGTGGGCTGACTTGTGCGGCTCCAATCACGGGAGAAAGTGGGTTGAAGATTGATAGACTAACGGCACTAGTGTGACACAGTATCTATAGATTCTGAATACAGGTTGTAGTCATGTAGAAATTTTGTGGAATATTTATATAGCGCTACATCTGGAACTAAAATAAGTGGTGGGTTAGGTGTTCAAGACCAATACATGCAACCCGGATCTGTTTTATAAATACGTCACGGGATAGCTAGAATAGACTAGACGAAATCTGTCATGCTAGACACAAGATAACCAAAGGGAACGCCCCTGTCATCTTTAGCTGTGTGACCAAACTGGCCATGGCACCGTGGTCAGACATGTGTCCGATAGACTTGGTGGGCTTGTCGTCGATTGTAGTATGCTTGATTTATGGGACGAGTGACATAGTCATGCCCTGAGGATTGATACCTCAACCTCATCGACAAATATAATCCCCTCGTTTACTTTTAGCACTTTTTTTATCCGGGTAGGTTCTATCAAGTGGCATGAGAGTCTAGATACCCGTATACAAATATCGGTGAACTCAATGTGGCTAGTCTTGATTGGTGGCTAGGATGGCGGTGTTAACGGGACATGGTGATTGATTTGTGAGGGTGTTGTTTGGGTGAGTCTAAATTCAATTGTGGGAGGAGGGGGACATATTTTGTACGTTGAGGTGTCCCCTCCCTAGGATAGCATTTCACAGGAGAGAACTTAAGATCCTTTTTACAAATTGAGCCTACTTGGTGGTCTGAGACTCTCTTGTAGTCGGCCCATGGTGCAGGTGATGGGTCAAAGGCACTGGTTTAGTGGGCCATGTTGAAGTGTATAAATGAATTGCACTAGCCACTTCCATTAGTTCGGGCTTTTGGTTGCGTTGGCTAGTTCATGAACCTTGACATGATGTCGAAGCCTAACATCTCAAGTTTCAGTCTTGGCTTTCGTAATTTATCCTAAAATTATTGTTGTCCCCCCTCCATGTCCATGTATATGCCTTCGACTTATACCTCTGAGTCATTGATTCACACGTATATGCCTCTTGATGTATACCTCTAAGTTTGTACATGAGTTGACTTGTCTTCCCGTCACATGTGAGTAGGACGTTGAAGCCTATAAGTAGATTGCACTAACCCTTTCCACTAGTTCATTTGATTGCGTGGGTTGGCATTTGAGCGACAATGCATACTGGGTGTATAGGGATTATCTAGATGTAGCGATGGGTAATGGTTTTCTAAAGAAAAGGAACGCTTATGTTGGAAAGTTGTAGTTGGGGAAAGACCTGACCGGTGAGACGTAACAGAGGCAGTGGTGGTTGTTAAGACAACATGGGGTGATCAGCATGTGAGATATTTGTAAGTTCAACTGAACTAATCTTTGTTACAAGCAAACATGCCTTGATCAAAGGAAGTGGAATGGCGAGATCAATATACCTAGGGCCCACTTTTGGGGATTAAGTAAAGATAGCATTTATATTGGAATACAGATAGACATGTTTGAATAAGAATCCTCTTGGCGGACGATGACAAAAAAATTCCCCTCCAACCTGTCATTTTCTTTTGGATAGTCTCAACTAAAGGTTTACATCTCTACTCAAATTATCATGATGAAGAGGTAGTCCCTGTCAACACCCGGATTTTTAAGTCCAGATGCCTATTATGCCATACATCGCAATCCCAGAAAGATTGTTTTTGCGAGACATAACAGTTGATATCATAGAGTCATCATTCATTACAAACCATAGTCGTCTTACACCAATAGATCACATGATCCACACTTACATTAATAGTTGATCTAATGATCAACATACACAACACATAGCGGAAGCGAAGTAGTAGTAGTCCATCTAATCCACATGCAATGCTTGACGTTAGAAGATGGTCCTAGTTATCGTAGACGTCCTGTTGTCCGTCATCCTGATACTGTTGCTCCTCTTCATAGTCTGGCCATTTGAATAGCCAGGGACACAGCCATGAGTACTTTAAAGTACTCGCAAACTAATACTAGTGTAAGTACTATCAATTTTAGTAAGGGGGTGCTAAGCTCTAGGTTTATTTGCATAAAGCCAATTTTAGTTCATATGCATTTAATAAAAGACTCTTCATTGTCTAACTAACTCAAGGTGGGAATATTAGTGTCATTCCCACAACCATGTTGTGTTCAAGTCAAATTCACCTTTCAATTCACCATTCATTTTTAGAAACATCTGACAACGAAACAATATGGCATTTCCAATCGTCCGTAACCGTGGACACGGCTATTCGAATAGGTTTACGCTCTGCAGAGGTTGCACACTTGTGCCACAACTTTTGATTACATCCGTCAGGGATAGCCCTGAATAATCATACTCAGTATGCGGATCATCAACCATAACCTTTCACTTACATACTCTAGTATAGGCACCTCTCCCCATGAGTTTGGCCTCCCGGTGATAGCCAACTGTTATCCCGGGAACTGCACAGGGCTTGGATCGGACATTCACCTCATTTCACGTCATTTCACATTCAACGGAGGCAGCCTCGGCATAACCCCTATGATGCTTGTTTAGAGGGAACCCATACTAAAGCGCATAAGTTTCTAGTTAAGCCTTACCCATAATCAGGTATTGTGGGGGTACTCTAAAATTGGAATGGTATCGCATCCGAACCCAATCATCAGTTTTTGTCAAAGTCACCATGTCATTCATGTCATATTCACCTTCAAACTTCTTTCAATAGAATGACTCATCATTCTAAGGTTTTCAAAGTCATTTCATTTCACATGTTCCCATCTAGAGTAGTCACTTTTAGTTCCTAGCACTAGCAACTAGTCATGAGGGGTGCTAATTAGTTTGTATTATTCTAGGCTAAATTTGATGCTATTGTACTACTCTATATCTAGACCAAGTGAATCATGAATCAAAAATAAACTTTGATAAACCAAAGTAAAAAACTTGTAAGGTAAAAAACTTGGGTTGGGATCATTAAACACAAAGTAATATGTAAAGGTGCCTTGCTCTTGTAGAGCTTGACATTAGTGTAGCTTGCAAGAGTATAGCTTGCCTTGAGTGGTGTATTGATCAAAGTTTTCTTCTTCCTCCTCGTAGACCTCCTCCTCCTGGTATTCCTCAGTACCAGCGTCTATAAACGGATACGAGGTATACAATCACCAAAAAATTCTTAAGGGCTAGACTAAGCACACACTTGGTTCACACAAGTTATGCTAGCATCACATTCTTATTAACATGGTGGTTGACTTTGTTTTCTTTTTAAGAAAAATAATTTCCTCTCATTAAAATATTTCTTAGGGTTTCTATTTATTTTCTTTGAGAAGTAATTTCCTCTCATTGAATCTTATTAAGATTTAATCTCCTCAAATAATAAAGTATGAGCATATGTTGACCAAGGTCAACACTTCATAATTATCATTTGAGGAAATGATTTAAATGAGATACTTCATCTCATGCAATTTAAATACTACTATGGAACAATTTAATATCACTAAGTAATTAAACATGAGGTACTATAGACTAAGGTCATTACCTCATATTGGATTACTTAAGACAATGATTTAAATGAGGGAGTACCTCTCATACTATTTAAATAAATTAATTGAAATAATTTAAATGGACTAGAAATGGCCACATAGCCATTATTTTGCTCTAGCCCATGATCATAGTAACAACTATGCTATATTTTTACATAATCATGTAGAGTATTTGAAATGTGATTTATGAGAGTTGGAATCAACTCAAAATCATTTATGATTGATTTTTAATAAATGTTTGAAGTTTGAAAAGGCCCTGCCTTGTTATTTTTACTACATTATTTCTACAACACATCTAGGGTTGAGACTAGTGTGGTTGGATAGATAATTTCACAAGATTTCCAAATATATAAATTCATCAAATTTGGTCCAGTAGATTTGATTCTATTAAAGTTTGAACATGGCATCTGCAAAGAATTTCAAATAAATCAAATATTCCGAGTTTGAATTTGTGGGCTTAGGCGGGAAACGAACTTGGGCCACAGAGAGAAAAAGGAATGGGCCGGCCCAACTGCATGTCTCGCATGAGTGGGCTGCCTGACACTGGGGTCCACGCGTTAGTGAGATTTAAACAGCGAATCGGTATGAGCTGGTGAGGGGCGTAGGATTAGAATCAGATGATCATCGTCGTCTCCGACGAGATCCCGAGTTACTGGCGGCAAGGCTAGGGGGTCGGAGGGCCAACCGGTGCTCCGGCGATCGTCGGCGAGGTGCGCAGCAACGTTGTCGTGGACGGGGAGCCTCCCGGTACTGGTGGCGTCGCTCGAGGTGGCTCCAATCGATGGCTGATGTCTACGCACGCTTCTATTCCTATAGACAGTGTTGGGCCTCCAAGAGCAGAGGTTTGTAGGACAGCAGCAAGTTTCCCTTAAGTGAATCACCCAAGGTTTATCGAACTCAGGGAGGTAGAGGTCAAAGATATTCCTCTCAAGCAACCCTGCAATTAAGATACAAGAAGTCTCTTGTGTCCCCAACACACCTAATACACTTGTCAGATGTATAGGTGCACTAGTTTGGCGAAGAGATAGTGAAATACAAGTAATATGGATGATTATAAGTAGCAATTGCAATCTGAAATAAAAATAGCAGCAAGCAAACATGTAGCAGAACTTGATGGAAACGGTGTTTCAATGCTTAGAAACAAGGCCTAGGGATAATACTTTCACTAGTGGACACTCTCAACAATGATCACATAATAAGTAAATAACTTCTCCTCACTTGTGCTACTCTCAAACACTCTCTTGTTGGATAACAAACACCATTCATTGTGTAGGGCTACAAGAGCACCCTCAAGCCGGAGTAAACAAGCTCCACAACTTCATAAAGGAATCACACACGATGCGCACACTGTCACCGTCACACAGTGGAGAGTGAATCCGGAGTTCATATTAAAGTAACCTCTAGAGTGCATAATAGACCGTTGCAATTTAGACCGAGTACTAACATAGCATACACACTATCAAGAATAGCTATGAAAGGGGGAATAGATCGCATCAATACTATAATAGTAATAGTTAACTTCATAATCTACAAGAGATTACAATCATACCCTACGCCAAGTACTACATGATGTACACACTGTCAACTTTACATCATGGAGGAGGAGTAGACTACTTTAATAACATCACTAGAGTAGCACATAGATTAATAGTGATACAAAGCTCATGATCACATAAAGATCACACCATGGGAGAGAGAGATGAACCACATAGCTACCGGTAGAGCCCTCAGACTCGGGGGAGAACTACTCCCTCCTCATCATGGGAGACAGCAACGGCGATGAAGATGGCGGTGGTGTCGATGGAGATGACTCCGGGGGAAATTCCCCGTCCCGGCGGAGTGCCGGAACAGAGACTTCTGTCCCCCGAAACGGAGTTTTGTGATGGCGGCGGCGCCCCTAGAGTCTTTCTGGAGTATGATAGATTGATGTAGGGTTTTCGCGTCGCGAGGAATATATAGGCGAAAGGGCGGCGCGAGGGGGTGCCCGGGGGGTCCACCCCATAGCTGGGCGCGCCCCCCCTCTTGGCCGCGCCGCCAGGTGGTGTGGGGACCCCTTGGCCCCTCTCCGTCTCTCCTTCAGTGTTCTGGGGCCGTCTCGGTAAAATAGGAGGTTTGGCTTTTGTTTCGTCGAATTCCGAGAATATTGCCCGAATAGCTTTTCTGGAACCAAAAACAGCAGAAAACAGGAACTGGCGCTTCGGCATCTTGTTAATAGGTTAGTGCCGGAAAATGCATAAAAATGATATAAAGTGTATGTAAAACATGTGAGTATTGTCATATAACTAGCATGGAACATAAGAAATAATAGATACGTTTGAGACGTATCAAGCATCCCCAAGCTTAGTTCCTACTCGCCCTCGAGTAGGTAAACGATAACAAGGATAATTTCTAAAGTGACATGCTACTATCATAATCTTGATCAATACTATTGTAAAGCATATGAAGTGAATGAAGTGATTCGAAGCAATAGTAAAGATAATGACTAAACAACTGAATCATATAGCAAAGACTTTTCATGAATAGTACTTTCAAGACAAGTATCAATAAGTCTTGCATAAGAGTTAACTCATCAAGCAATAGATTCTTAATAGAAGGTTTTGAAGCAACACAAAGGATGATTAAGTTTCAGCAATTGCTTTCAACTTGTAACATGTATATCTCATGTATAGTTGTCAACATAAAGCAATATAACAAGTGCAATAAGTAAACATGTAAGAATCAATGCACACAGTTGACACAAGTGTTTGCTTCTAAGATAGAAAGAAGTAGGTAAACTGACTCAACATAACGTAAAAGAAAGGCCCTTCGCAGAGGGAAGCAGGGATTACTCATGTGCTAGAGCTTTTTATTTTGAAAACATGGAAACAATTTTGTCAACGGTAGTAATAATTCATATGTGTTATGCATAAAACCTCCTATAAGTTGCAAGCCTCATGCATCAAATACCAATAGTGCCCGCACCTTGTCCTAATTAGCCCGGATTTCCATGGATTATCATTGCATTACATATGTTTCAACCAAGTGTCACAAAGGGGTACCTCTATGCCGCCTGTACAAAGGTCCAAGGAGATAGATCGCATTTGATTTCTCAATTTTGATAGATCTCAACTTGAGGACATCCATACCGGGACAACATAGAAAACAGATAATGGACTCCTCTTTTTAATGCTTAAGCATTCAACAACAGATAATATTCTCATAAGAGATTGAGGTTTAATGTCCAAACTGAAACTTCCACCATGATACATGGCTTTGGTTGGCGGCCCAATATTCTTCTCTAACAATATGCATACTCAAACAATTTAATCATGATAAATAACCCTTACTTCAGACAAGACGAACATGCATAGCAACTCACATGATATTCAACGAAGGTGTAAAAAAATTGATGGCGTCCCCAGAAACATGGTTACCGCTCAACAAGCAACTTATAAAAAATAAGATACATAAGCGACATATTCAATACCACAATAGTTTTTAAGCTATTTCCCCATGAGCTATGTATTGCAAAGACAAGGAATGAAATTTTAAAGGTAGCACACAAGCAAATTACTTTGGAATGGCAGAAAAATACCACATAGTAGGTAGTTATGGTGGACACAAATGGCATGACTTTTGGCTCAAGGTTTTTGGATGCACGAGAAGCATTTCCTCTCAGTACAAGGCTTTGGCTAGCAAAGTTGTTTGAAGCAAACACAAGTATGAACCGGTACAGCAAAACTTACATAAGAACATATTTCAAGCATTATAAGACTCTACACTGTCTCCTTGTTGCTCAAACACTTTTACCAAAAAATATCTAGACTGTAGAGAGATCAATCATGCAATCCAAATTTCAACAAGTTCTACGGTAGTTCTCCACTAATAGATTTAAACTACATGATGCAAACGCTTAAACATGATCTATGAGAGCTCAAAACAATTGCCCAGTATCAAATTATTCAAAATAATATACCATTTACCACATGAAGCATTTTCTGTTTCCAACCAAATAGCAATCAACGAAGCGATCAACTTTCGCCATTGAACATTAAAAGTAAAAGCGAAGAACACTATTATTCATATAAAAAAGCGGAGCGTGTCTCTCTCCCACACAAGCATGGTATGATGGTGCCCACTTTATTGAAAATAAAATACACAACAGAAAATAAAGACGCTCCAAGAATAACACATAGTATATGAAGCAATAAAAATATAGTGAACAGAAACAGGACCTGATATTTTTATTGATGAAGAAGGGGATGCCTTGGGCATCCCCAAGCTTTGACGCTTGTACTTCTTGAATATATCTTGGGGTGACATGGGCATCCCCAAGCTTGAGCTTTTGTCCATTTTTCGTCTCATCTCATCATTCTTCTTTCCTACACTTGAAAACTTCCTTCATACAAAACTCATCACAAATCTCATTAGCAGCGTTAGTGCAATGATAATATTAATCAAATCTACAGAGTTCAGTATGACATATGAAAAGCATTTTAATAAGCATTAGCTACTGTAGCACAACTTCAATAAGGTTCTTTGATCAAGAGAACTCAAAAAGGTGGGCAAAAAGATGCAAATGCAAAACAGTGCAAGAATCTGTCAAAACAGAACAGTTCGTAAAAATTGATTTTTGAAAAATAGTTACGCTGCGTAACTCGAAAAACTCTGATCTAATGAAAGTTAGAGAAATACCTGGGGAATATGCTCGTAAATTGGCAGCTCAAACTTACGTTCTGGTGATTTTTGGCGATTTTTCTCGTGATGAACCAGAAACAGTAAACAAGATTGCAAATCTCCCAAATACCACTTTCTTACCATTAGAGGCAATTCTTGGCACAAAAACAAAACAAACATGATAAGGAGAGGTTGCTACAGTAATAACAACTTCCAAGACACATCAAAACAGTAGCAAAATAAAAACATGGGTTAACTCCCAAGAAGTGCTTTCTTTATAGCCATTAAGATGGGCTCAGTAATTTTAATGATGCTGGCGCAAGAAATAAGAGTCGAAGCAAAAGAGAGCATCAAAAGCAAAATAAGAAACACTTTTAAGTCTAACCCACTTCCTATGAAAAGGAATCTTGTAAATAAATAAGTCATGTAAGCATAATGCAACAAGCATAGAAAGGCAACACAAGCGCAACTTCAAGATTCTCAACATAAAGAGGGGAAACTTAATATTATTAAAATGCATATAACCATGTTTACCTCTCTCATAATAACTTTCAGTAGCATCATGAACAAACTCAACAATATAACTATCACATAAAACATTCTTATTCGCATGCATAAAAGTATCATTACTCTCCACATAAGCATAATCAATTTTATTAGTAATAGTGGGAGTAAAACTATCACAACCATCATTGTAATTATCATAAATTGCAGGCATGGTATAATCATAATAAACTTTATCCTCCATAGTAGGTGGCACCAAAATACCACTATCATTATAATCATCATAAATGGGAGGCAAAGTATCATCAAAGAAAATTTTCTCCTCAAAACTTGGGGGACTAAAAATATCACAACCAGCTTCCCCAAGCCTAAATTCTTCCATAGCATTAGCAATAATAGTATTCAAAGAGTTCATGCTAATAACATTGCTACAACTATTTTTCAAACAAAGTTCCATGGGTTTTTTAATTCTCTCTTCAAACACATCATGTCCTAATTCAATATAAAGTTCATAAAGATCTCTAATTTTGTTGTTGTTTTCCATTAAGCCTAACTAGTGAAAATAAAAACAAGAAACAAAAAGATATAATTGCAGGATCTAAAGGAAATAGCTTCGAGCACTCACACACGGTTTCCCTTAAGTGAATCACCCAAGGTTTATAGGACAGCAGCAAGTTTCCCTTAAGTGAATCACCCAAGGTTTATTGAACTCTGGGAGGTAGAGGTCAAAGATATTCCTCTCGAGCAACCCTGCAATTAAGATACAAGAAGTCTCTTGTGTCCCCAACACACCTAATACACTTGTCAGATGTATAGGTGCACTAGTTCGGCGAAGAGATAGTGAAATACAAGTAATATGGATGATTATAAGTAGCAATTGCAATCTGAAATAAAAATGGCAGCAAGCAAACATGTAGCAGAACTTGATGGAAACGGTGTTTCAATGCTTAGAAACAAGGCCTAGGGATCATACCTTCACTAGTGGACATTCTCAACAATGATCACATAATAAATAAATAACTTCTCCTCACTTGTGCTACTCTCAAACACTCTCTTGTTGGATAACAAACACCATTCATTGTGTAGGGCTACAAGAGCACCCTCAAGCCGGAGTAAACAAGCTCCACAACTTCATAAAGGAATCACACACGATGCGCACACTGTCACCGTCACACCGTGGAGAGTGAATCCGGAGTTCATATTAAAGTAACCTCTAGAGTGCATAATAGACCGTTGCAATTTAGACCGAGTACTAACATAGCATACACACTGTCAACAATAGCTATGAAAGGGGGAATATATCGCATCAATACTATAATAGTAATAGTTAACTTCATAATCTACAAGAGATTACAATCATACCCTACGCCAAGTACTACATGATGCACACACTGTCAACTTTACATCATGGAGGAGGAATAGACTACTTTAATAACATCACAAGAGTAGCACATAGATTAATAGTGATACAAAGCTCATGATCACATAAAGATCACACCATGGGAGAGAGAGATGAACCACATAGCTACCGGTAGAGCCCTCAGCCTCGGGGGAGAACTACTCCCTCCTCATCATGGGAGACAGCAACGGCGATGAAGATGACGGTGGTGTCGATGAAGATGACTCCGGGGGCAATTCCCCGTCCCAGCGGAGTGCCGGAATAGAGACTTCTCTCCCCCGAAACGGAGTTTTGCGATGGCGGCGGCGCCCCTGGTGTCTTTCTGGAGTATGATAGATTGATGTAGGGTTTTCACGTCGCGAGTAATATATAGGAGAAAGGGCGGCGCGAGGGGGTGCCCGGGGGGCCCACCCCATAGCTGGGCGCGCCCCCCCTCTTGGCCGCGCCGCCAGGTGGTGTGGGGCCCCCTTGGCCCCTCTCCGTCTCTTTCCTTCAGTGTTCTGGGTCCGTCTCGGTAAAATAGGAGGTTTGGCTTTTGTTTCGTCGAATTCCGAGAATATTGCCCGAACAGCTTTTCTGGAACCAAAAACAGCAGAAACCATGAACTGTCGCTTCGGCATCTTGTTAATACGTTAGTGCCGGAAAATGCATAAAAATGATATAAAGTGTATGTAAAACATGTGAGTATTGTCATATAACTAGCATGGAACATAAGAAATTATAGATACGTTTGAGACGTATCAACGGTGAGGTGCTGCAGGTACTGGCGGTGCTCCGGCGACAAATTGAGGTGGCTCCAGCTACAATGTGGTGAGGGAAGTGGTCGAGGAGAAGCAGAGATGGGAGGAGAAGCTGATTGTGTGAGGAGATGAAGAGGGGAGGGCCTCTATTTATAGCGGCGCGAGTGTGCTGCGGAGGGGCGCTCGGGTCGTCCATGGCGCGGCTGCTCTGGTGCGCGAAGAGGCAAGGCGAGGACGGCGTGGGATAGCTGGCATCATGGCGATGCTCGCGTGCTTGCTGGCGCGGCGAAAGTGAGATGGGATGGTGCAGGAGAAGGCGGCGTCTGCCACGGGTCCAGCGGCAACTTTCAGCGCGGGCGGCGGCGACAGGGCGCGCGCAGGCGACTGAGTGTGTCTAGTTTGTAGCCGTTGGCGTGGAGATGCTGTGCGCAGAGGCAGAGGGGTAGGGAAGGACGGAGGCGACGGGGCTTGCCCGTGCTCTGGCGCATCCAGGGCGCGGTGAGCGCGCATGGCTGGCATGCCTGGGATGCTCTGGGCGCGTACGGGGCTGGCCAATGCCGGCCTCTCTCGTGCCAGGGGTTGGCATGGGCTTGCTCAGTGTTGCCAGGAGATGCTCTGGGACAAGGTTAAAGCCAAATAAAAGATCAGAGAGGAGAGATGGCACGGAGGGGTGCAAGGGGCACGGCATGGGCTGGTTCTGATCATCTCCATGCTTTAATCATCAAAGCAATGGCTTGGTTTGGACCAGGAAGCATAGGAGTACAAGAATGATCAGGGTTTGTCTCAGGTTTAGGCCAAAAACCAGTGGGTAATAGCATGTGTGTGAAAAGCAGATTCCTGCCTATCAAGTGTTCGACCAAATGGCCACATGAAGTTCATTTTGCAAATATTTTTAGTGGAGTTGATTCAAATAATGTTTGGAACACAATGGTGGTGGTGGTGTGCAAAATTGAGTTGGTTTGTGAAATTTCAAAATGTGTATGATCTAGTTTTTGTTTCAATGTTGCCACTTGGCATTATTATATTAAGCGATTGAGACAGAGTCAACCATGTTGGTCAACACAAAAAAGTGTTCACCTTGATGTGCTCTTGGATGAGGTGGAAAGAGTTGGGAGGGTTAGGTTTAAGATTGGCTTAGTACAAAGGCTCAAAGTGAGTAACATGTTAATAGTGGCAGATTGGACCATTATCATATGTAACTTGTATTTGATGTTTCCTTTGAATTGATTTATGTTTCTTGGATTCCAAAGTGTTTTTAATTGGTTTATTGATGTTTCCCAACCATTGGCACAATTCAATATGGTCTTGGTTAAAGATTTGCAAAATGGCTATTTGCTCTCATATGTCTTTTTCCTTTATTTTCCCTTTCTCTTATTTTATTTCTTTTTGCCTCTAAATAGCAAGGGTTAGGGTTTTAGGGGTATTAGTAATACCCTAGCAAACAATCATGGCAAACATCAATTCATTCATGCATGATCACTATGCACATATGCAACACTAAGCATAGCACCATATTTAAATAAAAGTTTTTGTTAGTTCTAAATCTTGCATATTGGAAACTCCTTGTCTTATTGATTTAAAATTTGGGATGTTACAGTCCCAATATTAAGCGGGAAATTTCCAGCCACACAATGGAGATCTCCATAAATTGCTTGATTTCCTCTAACTCCATATTAATATGGATGAGTTACCTCTGATCATAGTTTATTCCCATTCCATATAGTTGCTTTAAATAGGTCGATCACTTCATCTTACAACACTCGTAATGTCATATTCCAGTAAGAGAAGAGTGCCATATGTATACTATAGACTAAACACCCCTCTGGAATAAATTTTGGATATAAATCGATAAAAATACTACCTTTAATCAACATTTTTGAAAAAACACATCTACAACAATGTCAAACAACAAAGGGGATTTAGGATCCCCTTTCATGAGCAGTAGCAACACTTTTGAGGATAAATATACCTCTAATGAAAGCAAATCAACAATAAGAAATCAATCTATTGACAATACCGACCTTATTAAGAATCTTGGAAGATCGGTTAAGAAGACTAGTAGGTGTTTTTTTTCCTATCATCATTTCATTTGGGATAAGGCCAATAGTAGCAAAATTCAATCCAAAATATCTAAGTCTCTACAGACCAGTCATTAAAAATATGTAACAAATTGTGTTTAGTAATGTCCTAATATTGCTGGTAAAAAATAGATGGCACCATCAGAATTAGAGTCAAACATAGCCTCTCTCGCGTTACTCTTGTGTGAAACTCTCTAACACAACATCACAACTTTGACGTTCTCCTCGGAAGAGAAGAAATTAATCCTTAGGGACGATATGAGGACTATGCTTCCTTTCCAAATAGATTTTTTATAATAGTAAGTAGAAATTTGCATGGCTTTTGTTTCAGTTTAAGGCCACCAGGGACATCTAGAACATGAATTATTTTTTCCTTCTTCTGTTATTTGCTACTGCATGAAAGTATGGGTTATTTCTATCCCCCTCAACAATATTTCAAACTCTAGCTCTCTGTCTTGACTTAGATTATTCTATAATGCATTAACTATTTTTTAAGGATATCCTATACTAGTAGAGCCCATGTTTCTAAGGATGCATTAAATTTGTCTACCCATCTAAATATAGAGCTCTATTATTTTTGTCATACTAGATTGAGATCCCCCAAGCCTTTCTATTACACTTGGACCTTCCCAAGTTAAAAGAACTCGTGGAGCTGTGAAATAAACTCTTGCTTTTTACCCCATATGGTGATCCATATGTAGTTGTGATTCCAACAACGAGACTGGAGTTTTGTAGCTCAGCCTACATATACTGTTTTTTGAATCTAAGAATTTTTTATTTTAGACATGTTAAAAAATTATACCATAATATAGGCAATATTGTAATCTATAAGTGTGTAAGTTTTCAGAATGAAATATGTTGTGTTTTGGGCTCAGCAAAAATAACAAACCTTGATTTCCTCCTTGGTGAACATCAGTAAACGGTACACCAAATTCTAGATTTTATCATTTAATTTGTGAGATTTTGTCATTTTTAGAGGGCAAAATACAGTGTACCTCAATCTAAAAATTTACAGACTGATAGACTGCAACATTCTCTAATTGTACATATTTTTCAAAAATTTCTAAAACTTTGAAATCAAAAGTTCTAAAGTTTGATAAAAGAAAAACAAAACCAGGCTGCACTTGAGGTTTTCCTTCCAACCACATAATATATACTCCATCCATTTGGGATTATAAGGCCCGCGCGTATTCCTAAGTCGTTTTTTTATAGAAAAATAGAGCTTCAAACCCCGGTTCCATTTACTGAAACCATAGTCACCAAACGAACATCCAGCTTTTTTACAACCAACTTATGCTAACAGAAAAAGCCTAGCAGTTTCTCCACACACATAACATACCATATTAGAAACTGAAACTAGGAGTTTTGACACAGTGAGGGGGGAGGAGAGGGCACATAAGCAACCAGCAAAGACCCTGGATGATTTTCATGGACGCTCCAGCACTTTGAATCCTGCGCCATCGCCAACCAACATTAGTGTGTTGGCTTCCAGAGTTCTCACCAAATTTTATGTTGTGATCAGCATCGGCCCAAACTCTCTCACCCTATTCATGTCGCACACATCCAGCGACGATCTCGCCTTATTCTGAGGGGTCAGTCAGGCTCCGGCCACGACAGCATCGGCGGCAGCCAAGCTAACACCTCCAGCTTGCTCACCATCAGGTTTAGACTTCCTCTTTCTTCTTCCTTCAGCAGAATTTTTCACTGAGCACAAATGAAGGACACTTGTCTCCACATCCCCTGCATCTCAAACCATTGAGATCGATTGAAAACATGGTCATTTCTGGTAATCCAGATGGTTCTCAGGATAGCAGCAAAAATCATATTGAGTAAAGCATTCTTCTTTTTATCATTCCAAAGAATAGTGATATCAGATAGGGTTACAATCTGAATCCTAAGACCCAAAATCAACCCTATCTCCTTCCATAATTTGGAAGCAGCCACACATTCAAAAAACAATTGTTGGCAAGATTCAACTTCATTGCAAAACACATAAGTCAAATCATCAACATGTTGTCTTTTAACCAAGTTGTCTCTATTGAGCATTGTTATGAAATAACAACCAGAGAAAGAAATGAATTTTTGGGGGAACCTTTATTTTCCAAACACAGTGAATATCAACAAGTTTAATCCCACCAAAATTTACCACAACATACATAGATTTCACACTATATACCCCATTGGCCTCCCACATCCAGATCAGTGCATCCTTCTCAGTATTCAAGGTAATGGTCTGTGCAATTTGCTGGATTTCTAACCACTGCACCATCAATCTATGATCAAAACACCTTCTAAAGGTTACTTTCAAAGAAACCCCATCCCAAAGCTCATCAATGGTTTATCCTGCTCATTAACCAGGAAATAGACTTTCCAATATTGAATAGCTAGGCTGCAGGACCCAAACCAATGATCTCCCAAAATTTAACTTTCTTCCCATCCCCTAGTTTCCATTGATACCCCATTTTAGCAGTTTTATCCAGCCACATCACCCCTTTCTAGAAAGGTGAGGCACCAAAAGAAGAGCAGGAGATTTTTTTTGGATTATCAACACTATATTTAATATCAATAATCTGTTTCCAAAGTTTGTTCTCATTCAAGTTATATCTTTTAATCCAGGAGGCTAAAAGGAACATATTCATCTCTGATAAGTCAGGAATGCCCAAGCCTCCATGCTCCTTTTTCTAGTGACCAAACCCCAATTAGCTAAATGGTATTTGGGATGACCCTAATAATTATCCCAAAGAGAGTGAGCCATTTGAGAATTAATAAGGGTAATGGCCCATTTTGGAAATTTGATCACACTAAGCAAATACAGAGGGATGCTGGCTAGAACACTTCTAACCAGCTCTAATTTAGCAACACGGTTAAGAAGCTTTTCCCTCCAACCAGCAGCCTTCCTCAGGATTTTATCAACAACAGGTTGGATATCTTCTCTTCTAAGTTTACTGTGATGCAAAGAAACTCCTAAGTATTGCATGGGGAATTCACCTAACTTACAGCTCAAGGTCGCAATAAAGTATGCATCACAATCATCCACATTAATAGGGACTAAATCACATTTGTGAAAATTGATCCTCATGCCAGACATATGGTCAAAGCAGGCCAGGATCCACTTTAAATTTATAGCAAAGGACAAGTTATTTTCTAGGAAAAGTAAGCTATCATCAGCATATTGCATACTGATGATACCTCTGATACGTCTCAAACGTATCTATAATTTCTTATGTTCCATGCTAGTTATATAACAATACTCACATGTTTTATATACACTTTACATCATTTTGATGCATTTTCTGGCACTAACCTATTAACAAGATGCCGAAGCGTCAGTTCTTGTTTTCAGCTGTTTTTGGTTTCAGAAATCTTACACAGGAAATATTCTCGGAATTGGATGAAACAAAAGCCCATGGCCCTATTTTCCACGGAGCGTTCCAGAACATCGAAGGAGAGTCGGAGGCGGCCAGCAGGGTCCCTACACCACCTGGCAGCGCAGCCAAGAGGGGGGGCGCGCCCCCCTAGGGTGTGGGCCCCTCGGGACTCCACCGACATCGCCCCTTCGCCTATATATTCTCTCCGTCGCGAAAACCCTAAATCGTCAAGTCATATTCCACGAAGAGTTCCGTAGCCGCCGCGATCGCGAAGACAAGTTTCGGGGGACAGAAGTCTCTGTTCCGGCACACCGCCGGGACGGGGAATTGCCCCCGGAGTCATCTCCATCGACACCACTGCCATCTTCATCGCCGTTGCTGTCTCCTATGATGAGGAGGGAGTAGTTCTCCCCCGAGGCTGAGGGCTCTACCGGTAGCTATGTGGTTCATCTCTCTCTCCCATGGTGTGATCTTTATGTGATCATGAGCTTTGTATCACTATTAATCTATGTGCTACTCTAGTGATGTTATTAAAATAGTCTATTCCTCCTCCATGATGTAAAGTTGACAGTGTGTGCATCACGTAGTACTTGGCGTAGGTTATGACTGTAATCTCTTGTAGATTATGAAGTTAACTATTACTATGATAGTATTGATGTGATCTATTCCCCCTTTCATAGCTATTGTTGACAGTGTGTATGCTATGTTAGTACTCGGTCTAAATTGCAACGGTCTATTATGCACTCTAGTGGTTACTTTAATATGAACTCCGGATTCACTCTCCACGGTGTGATGGTGACAGTGTGCGCATCGTGTGTGATTCCTTTATGAAGTTGTGGAGCTTGTTTACTCCGGCTTGAGGGTGCTCTTGTAGCCCTACACAATGAATGGTGTTTGTTATCCAACAAGAGAGTGTTGAGAGTAGCACAAGTGAGGAGAAGTTATTTATTTATTATGTGATCATTGTTGAGAGTGTCCACTAGTGAAAGTATGATCCCTAGGCCTTGTTTCTAAGCATTGAAACACCGTTTCCAACAAGTTCTGCTACCTGTTTGCTTGCTACCATTTTTATTTCAGATTGCAATTAATACTTATAATCATCCATATTACTTGTATTTCACTATCTCTTCGCCGAACTAGTGCACCTATACATCTGACAAGTGTATTAGGTGTGTTGGGGACACAAGAGACTTCTTGTATCTTAATTGCAGGGTTGCTTGAGAGGGATATCTCAGACCTCTACCTCCCTGAGTTCGATAAACCTTGGGTGATTCACTTAAGGGAAACTTGCTGCTGTTCTACAAACCTCTGCTATTGGAGGACCAACACTGTCTACAGGAATAGAAGCGTGCGTAGACATCAGCTATTTTCTGGCGCCGTTGCCGGGGAGGTAAGGTAAAAGGTATTCACATCCTCCGACTACTAAGCTATTTCCTAGCACTGTTGCCGGTGTGTGAGTGCTGGAAGGTATCTCCTTTTGATTCTGCAATTTTATCTTGTTGTCTCTTGTTTTTATTTTCACTAGTTAGGCTTAATGGAAAACAACAACAAAATTAGAGATCTTTATGAACTTTATCTTGAATTAGGACATGATGTGTTTGAAGAGAGAATTAAAAAACCCATGGAACTTTGTTTGCAAAATAGTTGTAGGAATGTTATTAGCATGAACTCTTTGAATACTATTATTGCTAATGCTATGGAAGAATTTAAGCTTGGGGAAGCTGGTTGTGATATTTTTAGTCCCCCAAGTTTTGAGGAGAAAATTTTCTTTGATGATACTTTGCCTCCCATTTATGATGATTATAATTATAGTGGTATTTTGGTGCCACCTACTATGGAGGATAAAGTTTATTATGATTATACCATGCCTGCAATTTATGATAATTACAATGATGGTTGTGATAGTTTTACTCCCACTATTACTAATAAAATTGATTATGCTTATGTGGAGAGTAATGATACCTTTATGCATGTGAATAAGAATGTTTCATGTGATAGTTATATTGTTGAGTTTGTTCATGATGCTACTGAAGGTTATTATGAGAGAGGGAAACATGGTTATATGCATCTTAATAATATTAAATTTCCCCTTTTTATGTTGAGAATCTTGAAGTTGCACTTGTGTTGCCTTTCTATGCTTGTTGCATTATGCTTACATGACTTGTTTATTTACAAGATTCCTTTTCATAGGAAGTGGGTTAGACTTAAAAGTGTTTCTCATTTGCTTTTGATGCTCTCTTTTGCTTCAACTCTTATTTCTTGCGAGAGCATCATTAAAATTGCTGACCCCATCTTAATGGCTATAAAGAAAACACTTCTTGAGAGATAATCCATGTTGTTTTTTTATTTTGCTACTGTTTTGATGTGTCTTGGAAGTTTTTATTACTGTAGCAACCTCTCCTTATCATGTTTATTTTGTTTTTGTGCCAAGAATTGCCTCTAATGGTAAGAAAGTGGTATTTGGGAGATTTGCAATCTTGTTTACTGTTTCTGGTTCGTCACGAGAAAAATCGCCAAAAATCACCAGAACGTAAATTTGAGCTGCCAATTTACGAGCATCTTTCCCATGTATTTATCTAACTTTCATTAGTTCAGAGTTTTTCGAGTTACGCAGCTTAACTATTTTTCAAAAATCAATTTTTACGAACTGTTCTATTTTGATAGATTCTTGCACTGTTTTGCATTTGCATCTTTTTGCCCACCTTTTTGAGTTCTCTTGATCAAAGAACCTTATTGAAGTTGTGCTACAGTAGCTAATGCTTATTAAAATGCTTTTCATATATCATACTGAACTTTGTAGATTTGATTAATATTATCATTACACTAACGCTGCTAATGAGATTTGTGATGAGTTTTGTATGAAGGAAGTTTTCAAGTGTAGGAAAGAAGAATGATGAGATGAGATGAAGAATGGACAAAAGCTCAAGCTTGGGGATGCCCATGTCACCCCAAGATATATTCAAGAAGTACAAGCGTTAAAGCCTGGGGATGCCCAAGGCATCCCCTTCTTCATCAATAAAAATATCAGGTCCTGTTTCTGTTCACTATATTTTTATTGCTTCATATACTATGTGTTATTCTTGGAGCATATTTATTTTCTGTTGTGTATTTTATTTTCAATAAAGTGGGCACCATCATACCATGTTTGTTTGGGAGATAGACACGCTCCGCTTTTTCATATGAACACTAGTGTTCTTCGCTTTTACTTTTAATGTTCAATGGCGAAAGTTGATCGCTTCGTTGATTGCTATTTGGTTGGAAACAGAAAATGCTTCATGTGGTAATTGGTATATTGTCTTGAATAATTTGATACTTGGCAATTGTTTTGAGCTCTCATAGATCATGTTTAAGCTTTTGCATCATGTAGATTAAACCTATTAGTGGAGAACTACCGTAGAACTTGTTGAAATTTGGATTGCATGATTGATCTCTCTACAGTTTAGATATTTTCTGGTAAAAGTGTTTGAGCAACAAGGAGACAGTGTAGAGTCTTATAATGCTTGCAATATGTTCTTATGTAAGTTTTGCTGTACCGGTTCATACTTGTGTTGCTTCAAACAACCTTGCTAGCCAAAGCCTTGTACTGAGAGAAAATGCTTCTCGTGCATCCAAAAACCTTGAGCCAAAACTCATGCCATTTGTGTCCACCATAACTACCTATATGTGGTATTTCTCTGCCATTCCAAAGTAAATTGTTTGTGTGCTACCTTTAAAATTTCATTCCTTGTCTTTGCAATACATAGCTCATGGGAAAATAGCTTAAAAACGATTGTGGTAATGAATATGTCGCTTATGTATCTTAGTTCTTATAAGTTGGTTGTTGAGCGGTAACCATATTTCTGGAGACATCATCAACTTTTTACTTTGTTGAATATCATGTGAGTTGCTATGCATGTTCGTCTTGTCTGAAGTAAGGGTGATTTATCATGATTAAATGGTTTGAGTATGCATATTGTTAGAGAAGAACATTGGGCCGCCAACCAAAGCCATGTATCATGGTGGAAGTCTCAGCTTGGACATTAATCCTCAATCTCTTATGAGAATATTATCTGTTGTTGAATGCTTAAAGCATAAAAGAGGAGTCCGTTATCTGTTTTCTATGTTGTCCCGGTATGGATGTCCTCAAGTTGAGATCTATCAAAATTGAGAAATCAAATGCGATCTATCTCCTTGGACCTTTGTACAGGTGGCATAGAGGTACCCCTTTGTGACACTTGGTTGAAACATATGTAATGCAATGATAATCCATGGAAGTCCGAGCTAATTAGGATAAGGTGCGGGCACTATTGGTATTCGATGCATGAGGCTTGCAACTTATAAGAGGTTTTATGCATAACACATATGAATTATTACTACCGTTGACAAAATTGTTTCCATGTTTTCAAAATAAAAAGCTCTAGCACATGAGTAATCCCTGCTTCCCTCTGCGAAGGGCCTTTCTTTTACTTTATGTTGAGTCAGTTTACCTACTTCTTTCTATCTTAGAAGCAAACACTTGTGGCAACTGTGTGCATTGATTCTTACATGTTTACTTATTGCACTTGTTATATTGCTTTATGTTGACAACTATCCATGAGATATACATGTTACAAGTTGAAAGCAATTGATGAAACTTAATCATCCTTTGTGTTGCTTCAAAATCTTCTATTAAGAATATATTGAAGGAGATATGCCCTAGAGGCAATAATAAAGTGGTTATTATTTATATCTTTATGTTTATGATAAATGTTTATATATCATGCTAGAATTGTATTAACCGAAACATTAGTACATGTGTGATATGTAGACAAACAAGAAGTCCCTAGTATGCCTCTTAAACTAGCTTGTTGATTAATGGATGATTAGTTTCATAATCATGAACATTGGATGTTATTAATAACAAGGTTATGTCATTGTGTGAATGATGTAATGGACACACCCAATTAAGCGTAGCATAAGATCTCGTCATTAAGTTATTTGCTATAAGCTTTCGATACATAGTTACCTAGTCCTTATGACCATGAGATCATGTAAATCACTTATACCGGAAAGGTACTTTGATTACACCAAACACCACTGCGTAAATGGGTGGCTATAAAGGTGGGATTAAGTATCCAGAAAGTATGAGTTGAGGCATATGGATCAACAGTGGGATTTGTCCATCCCGATGACGGATAGATATACTCTGGGCCCTCTCGGTGGAATGTCGTCTAATGTCTTGCAAGCATATGAATGAGTTCATAAGAGACCACATACCACGGTACGAGTAAAGAGTACTTGTCAGGAGACGAGGTTGAACAAGGTATAGAGTGATACCGAAGATCAAACCTCGGACAAGTAAAATATCGCGAGACAAAGGGAATTGGTAATGTATGTGAATGGTTCATTCGATCACTAAAGTCATCGTTGAATATGTGGGAGCCATTATGGATCTCCAGATCCCGCTATTGGTTATTGGTCGGAGTGAGTACTCAACCATGTCCACATAGTTCTCGAACCGTAGGGTGACACACTTAAAGTTGGATGTTGAAATGGTAGTACTTGAATTATGGAATGGAGTTCGAATATTTGTTCGGAGTCCCGGATGAGATCCCGGACATCACGAGGAGTTCCGGAATGGTCCGGAGAATAAGATTCATATATAGGATGTCATTTTATGTGAAATAAAATGTCGCGGAAGGTTCTATGGAAGGTTCTAGAAGGTTCTAGAAAAGTCCGGAAGAAACCACCAAGGAAGGTGGAGTCCACAAGGGACTCCACCTCCATGGCCGGCCAGCCCGAGTGGGGGTGGAGTCCCAAGTGGACTCCACCATAGGGGGCCGTGGACCCCCCCACATGGGAGGTGGGAATCCCACCTTTGGGTGGGAGTCCTAGTTGGGCTAGGTTTCCCCCTCCTATGGAAGGTTTTGGTTTCGGGTCTTATTCGAAGACTTGGACACCAACACTTGGGATCCACCTATATAATGAGGGGCCAAGGGAGGGGGCCGGCCACCCCAAGACCATAAGCTGGCCGCCCCCTTGAGTGGCCGGCCACCCCTCCCAAACCCTAGCGGTACTCCTCCACAACATATTGCCCGCGAAGCTTAGCGAACCTCCGCAGGACTTCTACACCGGCACCGACACCACGCCTTCGTGCTGTCGGATTCAAGAGGAGCTACTACTTCCGCTGCCCGCTGGAACGGGAGGTGGACGTCGTCTTCATCAACAACCGAACGTGTGACCGAGTACGGAGGTGCTGCCCGTTCGTGGCGCCGAACCGATCGTGATCAAGATCTTCTACGCGCTTTTGCAAGCGGCAAGTGATCGTCTACCGCAGCAACAAGAGCCTCATCTTGTAGGCTTTGGAATCTCTTCAAGGGTGAGACTCGATACCCCCTCGTTGCTACCGTCTTCTAGATTGCATCTTGGCTTGGATTGCGTGTTCGCCGTAGGAAATTTTTTGTTTTCTATGCAACGTTATCCTACAGTGGTATCGAGCCGTGTCTATGCATAGATGGTTGCACGAGTAGAACACAATGGTTTGTGGGCGTTGATGCTCTTGTTATCTTTAGTTTGAGTACTTTGCATCTTTATGGCATAGTGGGATGAAGCGGCTCGGACTAACTTTACATGACCGCGTTCATGAGACTTGTTCCTCGTTCGACATGCAACTTGTATTGCATAAGAGGCTTTGCGGGTGTCTGTCTCTCCTACTATAGTAAAGATTCAATTTACTCTTCTATTGAAAACATTAGTATCAACGTTGTGGTTCATGTTCGTAGGTAGATTAGATCTCTCTCGAAAACCCTAAACCACGTAAAATATGCAAACCAAATTAGAGACGTCTAACTTGTTTTTGCAGGGTTTGGTGATGTGATATGGCCATAATGTGATGATGAATATGTATGAGATGATCATTATTGTATTGTGGCAACCGGCAGGAGCCTTATGGTTGTCTTTAAATTTCATGTTGAGTAGTATTTCAAAGTAGTTGTAATAGTTGCTACATGGAGGACAATCATGAAGACGGCGCCATTGACCTTGACGCTATGCCGACGATGATGGAGATCATGCCCGAAGATGATGGAGATCATATCCGTGCTTTGGAGATGAAGATCAAAGGCGCAAGAACAAAAGGGCCATATCATATCACATATGAACTGCATGTGATGTTAATCCTTTTTATGCATCTTATTTTGCTTAGATCGCGACGGTAGCATTATAAGATGATCCCTCACTAAAATCTCAAGATAATAAAGTGTTCATCCTTAGTAGCACCGTTGCCAAGTCTTGTCGTTTCGAAGCACCTCGTGATGATCGGGTGTGATAGATTCAATAAGTACATATGACGGGTGCAAGACAGTTTTGCACATGCGGATACTAAGGTGGCCTTGACGAGCCTAGCATGTACAGACATGGTCTCGGAACACGTGATACCGAAAGGTAGAGCATGAATCATATGGTTGATATGATGAACACTTTGAGTGTTCGCCATTGAAATCACACCTTTTCTCGTGATGATCGGGTTTAGGTGCGGTGGATTTGGTTCGTGTGATCACTAAGACAATGCGAGGGATATTGTTTTGAGTGGGAGTTCACTTAGGTTTTTAATTGAATTAAAATTTGAACCCAATTTGTCATAAACTTAGTCTAAACTATTGCAAATATATGTTGTAGAGATGGCGTCCCCAATCAATTTTAATCAGTTCCTAGAGAAAGAGAAACTTAAGAGCAATGGTAGCAACTTCACCGACTGGTTCCGTCATGTGAGGATTTTCCTCTCTGGCGGAAATCTGCAATTTGTGCTTGATGCACCGCTAGGTGACCCTCCTGCAGAAGATGAATCCGATGAAGTAAAAGCTGTTTACGCAACTCGGAAAACTCGGTACTCTCAAGTTCAGTGTGCCATCCTGTGCAGTCTGGAATCCGATCTTCAAAAACGTTTTGAGCACCATGATCCTCATGAGTTGATGAATGAGCTGAAAGCTATATTCGAGACTCATGCGGCCGTGGAATGCTATGAAGCATCGAAACATTTCTTCAGCTGTATGATGGAAGAAGGCAGCTCCGTTAGTGAGCACATGCTCGCCATGACCGGGCATGCAAAGAAACTCAGTGACTTGGGAATAGTGATTCCTAACAGACTGGGGATTAATCGTGTCCTTCAATCACTGCCACCAAGTTACAAGAACTTTGTGATGAACTACAATATGCAGAACATGAACAAGGAGTTACCTGAACTTTTTGGCATGCTAAAAGCTGCTGAGATTGAGATCAAGAAAGAGCACCAAGTGTTGATGGTCAACAAGACCACCAGTTTCAAGAAACAGGGCAAGTCTAAGGGAAAATTCAAGAAGGGTGGCAAGAAAGCTGCCACGCCTCCTATGAAACCTAAGAACGGCCCTAAGCACGATGCTGAGTGCTATTATCGCAAGGAGAAGGGACACCGGAAGCGTAATTGCTCCAAGTATCTGGCTGATCTGAAGAGCGGCCTTGTCAAGAAGAAGAAAGAAGGTATATTTGATATACATGTTATAGATGTTCATTTCACTGGTTCTCGTTCTAGTACCTGGGTATTTGATACTGGTTCGGTTGCTCATATTTGTAACTCGAAACAGGAACTAAAGAATAAACGACAACTGCTGAAAGATGAAGTGACGATGCACGTTGGAAACGGATCCAAGGTCAATGTGATCGCAGTCGGCACACTTCCTCTACATCTACCTTCGGGATTAGTTTTAAGCCTAAATAATTGCTATTATGTACCTGCGTTGAGCATGAACATTATATCTGGATCTTGTTTAATGCAAGACGGTTATTCATTCAAGTCTGAGAATAATGGTTGTTCTATTTTTATGAATAATATCTTTTATGGTCGAGCACCACAAAAGAATGGCTTATTTCTGTTAGATCTCGATAGTAGTGATACGCACATACATAACATTGATGCTAAGCGAATTAAACTTAATGATAATTCTACTTATATGTGGCACTGTAGTCTTGGTCATATTGGAGTGAAACGCATGAAGAAACTCCATACTGATGGATTACTTGAATCACTTGACTTTGAGTCACTTGATAGATGCGAAGCATGTCTAATGGGAAAAATGACAAAGACTCCATTTTCTGGTATGATGGAGCGAGCTACTGACTTATTGGAAATCATACATACCGATGTATGTGGACCAATGAGCGTAGCATCGCGTGGTGGTTATCATTATGTTCTAACCTTCACAGATGATCTGAGTAGATATGGGTATATCTATTTCATGAAACATAAATCCGAAACTTTCGAGAAGTTTAAGGAATTTCAAAGTGAAGTAGAAAATCAACGTAACAAGAAGATCAAATTTCTACGATCTGATCGTGGAGGTGAATATCTGAGTTATGAGTTTGGCATGCATTTAAAGAAATGCGGAATACTTTCACAATTGACACCGCCGGGAACACCTCAACGAAACGGTGTGTCCGAACGTCGTAATCGAACTCTCTTAGATATGGTTCGTAGTATGATGTCTCTTACTGATTTGCCGTTATCATTTTGGAGTTATGCATTAGAGACAGCCGCATTCACTTTAAATAGAGCACCATCAAAATCCGTAGAAACGACACCGTATGAATTATGGTTTAATAAGAAACCTAAGTCAGTCGTTCTGAAAGTTTGGGGTTGCGAAGCCTATGTAAAGAAGTTACAACCGGACAAGCTAGAACCCAAAGCGGAGAAATGCGTCTTCATAGGATACCCTAAGGAAACTATAGGGTACACTTTCTATCACAGATCCGAAGGCAAAATCTTTGTTGCTAAGAACGGAACCTTTCTTGAGAAAGAATTTCTCACTAAAGAAGTGACTGGAAGAAAAGTAGAACTCGATGAGATTGATGAATCTATACTCGTTGATCGAGTAGCGCGATCGGAAGTTGTACTGTACCGCCTACACCGGCAACAGAGGAAGCTAATGATAATGATCATGAAACTTCGAACGAGGAAACCATCGAACCTCGCAGATCGACAAGGGAACGTGCCACTCCTGATTGGTATGATCCTTGTCCGAATGTCATGATTGTAGATAACAATGATGAGGACCTGCGACGTATGAAGAAGCGATGATGAGCCCAGATTCAAACAAATGGCTAGAATCCATGAATTCCGATAAGGGATCCATGTATGATAACAAAGTATGGACTTTGGTAGACTTACCTGATAGCCGTAAGGCTGTCGAGAATAAATGGATCTTCAAGAGAAAAACAGATGCTGATGGTAATATTACTGTCTATAAAGCTCGACTTGTCGCAAAGGGTTTCCGACAAATTCAAGGAGTTGACTACGATGAGACTTTCTCACCTGTAGCGAAGCTAAAATCTGTGAGGATTTTGTTAGCAATAGCTGCATTTTTCGATTATGAGATTTGGCAGATGGATGTCAAAACGGCGTTTCTTAATGGAGACATTGAGGAAGAGTTGTATATGGTACAACCCAAAGGTTTTGTCGATCCTAAAAATGCTGACAAAGTATGCAAACTTCAGCGTTCAATCTATGGACTGAAGCAAGCATCGAGAAGTTGGAACCGACGCTTTGATAAGGTGATCAAAGACTTCGGGTTTATACAGTGTCATGGAGAGGCCTGTATTTACAAGAAAGTGAGTGGGAGCTCTGTAGCATTCCTGATATTATATGTAGATGACATATTATTGATCGGGAATGATATAGAACTATTAAGCAGTGTTAAGGGATATTTGAATAATAGTTTTTCAATGAAAGACCTTGGTGAAGCATCATATATATTAGGCATCAAGATTTATAGAGATAGATCAAGACGCCTAATAGGGCTATCACAGAGTACATATCTGGACAAGATTCTAAAGAAGTTTAGAATGGACGAAAGTAAGAAAGGGTTCTTACCTATGTTACCAGGCAAGGTATTGAGTAAAACTCAAGGACCGGCTACGGCAGAAGAAAGAGAAAGGATGAGTAACATCCCCTATGCTTCGGCAGTAGGCTCTATTATGTATGCCATGCTATGTACAAGACCGGATATAGCACATGCTGTTAGTTTGACTAGCAGATATCAAAGTGATCCAGGAATGGAACACTGGACAGCGGTCAAGAATATCCTGAAGTACTTGAAAAGAACTAAGGATATGTTTCTTTGTTATGGAGGTGACCAAGAGCTCGTTGTAACAAGTTACACCGATGCAAGTTGGAACACTGATCCTGATGACTCTAAGTCACAATCTGGGTACGTGTTTATATTGAATGGTGCTGCGAAGAAGTCGGGCAAGCTCGAAGCAAAGGCACGGTGGCGAAGTCTTCAACAGAATCAGAGTACATAGCGGCTTCAGAGGCTTCATCAGAAGCGGTATGGATGAAGAGGTTCATTGTAGAGCTCGGTGTGGTTCCTAGTGCATTGGACCCATTAATCATTTACTGTGATAACATGGGTGCCATCGCCAATGCACAAGAGCCAAGGTCACACAAGAGGCTGAAGCATATCAAGCTGCGTTACCACTCGATTCGCGAGTACATCGAAGATGGAGAAGTAAAGATTTGCAAAGTACACACTGATCTGAATGTAGCAGATCCGTTGACTAAAGCTCTCCCTAGGGCAAAGCATGACCAACACCAAAATGCCATGGGTGTTAGGTATATTACAATGTAATCTAGATTATTGACTCTAGTGCAAGTGGGAGACTGAAGGAGATATGCCCTAGAGGCAATAATAAAGTGGTTATTATTTATATCTTTATGTTTATGATAAATGTTTATATATCATGCTAGAATTGTATTAACCGAAACATTAGTACATGTGTGATATGTAGACAAACAAGAAGTCCCTAGTATGCCTCTTAAACTAGCTTGTTGATTAATGGATGATTAGTTTCATAATCATGAACATTGGATGTTATTAATAACAAGGTTATGTCATTGTGTGAATGATGTAATGGACACACCCAATTAAGCGTAGCATAAGATCTCGTCATTAAGTTATTTGCTATAAGCTTTCGATACATAGTTACCTAGTCCTTATGACCATGAGATCATGTAAATCACTTATACCGGAAAGGTACTTTGATTACACCAAACACCACTGCGTAAATGGGTGGCTATAAAGGTGGGATTAAGTATCCGTAAAGTATGAGTTGAGGCATATGGATCAACTGTGGTTTTTGTCCATCCCGATGACGGATAGATATACTCTGGGCCCTCTCGGTGGAATGTCGTCTAATGTCTTGCAAGCATATGAATGAGTTCATAAGAGACCACATACCACGGTGCGAGTCAAGAGTACTTGTCGGGAGACGAGGTTGAACAAGGTATAGAGTGATACCGAAGATCAAACCTCGGACAAGTAAAATATCGCGAGACAAAGGGAATTGGTAATGTATGTGAATGGTTCATTCGATCACTAAAGTCATCGTTGAATATGTGGGAGCCATTATGGATCTCCAGATCCCGCTATTGGTTATTGGTCGGAGTGAGTACTCAACCATGTCCACATAGTTCTCGAACCGTAGGGTGACACACTTAAAGTTGGATGTTGAAATGGTAGTACTTGAATTATGGAATGGAGTTCGAATATTTGTTCGGAGTCCCGGATGAGATCCCGGACATCACGAGGAGTTCCGGAATGGTCCGGAGAATAAGATTCATATATAGGATGTCATTTTATGTGAAATAAAATGTCGCGGAAGGTTCTATGGAAGGTTCTAGAAGGTTCTAGAAAAGTCCGGAAGAAACCACCAAGGAAGGTGGAGTCCACAAGGGACTCCACCTCCATGGCCGGCCAGCCCTAGTGGGGGTGGAGTCCCAAGTGGACTCCACCATAGGGGGCCGGCCACCCCCCACATGGGAGGTGGGAATCCCACCTTTGGGTGGGAGTCCTAGTTGGGCTAGGTTTCCCCCTCCTATGGAAGGTTTTGGTTTCGGGTCTTATTCGAAGACTTGGACACCAACACTTGGGATCCACCTATATAATGAGGGGCCAAGGGAGGGGGCCGGCCACCCCAAGACCATAAGCTGGCCGCCCCCCTTGAGTGGCCGGCCACCCCCTCCCAAACCCTAGCTTTGCTCCTCCACTCCATATTGCCCGCGTAGCTTAGCGAAGCTCCGCCGGACTTCTACACCGCCACCGACACCACGCCGTCGTGCTGTCGGATTCAAGAGGAGCTACTACTTCCGCTGCCCGCTGGAACGGGGAGGTGGACGTCGTCTTCATCAACAACCGAACGTGTGACCGAGTACGGAGGTGCTGCCCGTTCGTGGCGCCGGAACCGATCGTGATCAAGATCTTCTACGCGCTTTTGCAAGCGGCAAGTGATCGTCTACCGCAGCAACAAGAGCCTCATCTTGTAGGCTTTGGAATCTCTTCAAGGGTGAGACTCGATACCCCCTCGTTGCTACCGTCTTCTAGATTGCATCTTGGCTTGGATTGCGTGTTCGCCGTAGGAAAATTTTTGTTTTCTATGCAACGTTATCCTACATATATTGCTTTATGAGTTAACTCTTATGCAAGACTTTTTGATGCTTGTCTTGAAAGTACTATTCATGAAAAGTCTTTGCTATATGATTCAGTTGTTTAATCATCATCTTTACCATTGCTTTGAATCACTTCATTCATCTCATATGCTTTACAATAGTATTGATCAAGATTATGATAGTAGCATGTCACTTCAGAAATTATCCTTGTTATCGTTTACCTACTCGAGGGCGAGTAGGAACTAAGCTTGGGGATGCTTGATACGTCTCAAACGTATCTATAATTTCTTATGTTCCATGCTAGTTATATGACAATACTCACATGTTTTATATACACTTTACATCATTTTGATGCATTTTCCGGCACTAACCTATTAACAAGATGCCGAAGCGCCAGTTCCTGTTTTCTGCTGTTTTTGGTTTCAGAAATCTTACACAGGAAATATTCTCGGAATTGGACGAAACAAAAGCCCACGGCCCTATTTTCCACGGAGGGTTCCAGAACATCGAAGGAGAGTCGGAGGCGGCCAGCAGGGGCCCCACACCACCTGGCGGCGCGGCCAAGAGGGGGGGCGCCCCCTAGGGTGTGGGCCCCTCGGGACTCCACCGACATCGCCCCTTCGCCTATATATTCTCTCCGTCGTGAAAACCCTAAATCGTCAAGTCATATTCCACGAAGAGTTCCGTAGCCGCCGCCATCGCGAAGATAAGTTTCGGGGGACAGAAGTCTCTGTTCCGGCACGCCGCCGGGACGGGGAATTGCCCCCGGAGTCATCTCCATCGACACCACCGCCATCTTCATCGCCGTTGCTGTCTCCTATGATGAGGAGGGAGTAGTTCTCCCCCGAGGCTGAGGGCTCTACCGGTAGCTATGTGGTTCATCTCTCTCTCCCATGGTGTGATCTTTATGTGATCATGAGCTTTGTATCACTATTAATCTATGTGCTACTCTAGTGATGTTATTAAAATAGTTTATTCCTCCTCCATGATGTAAAGTTGACAGTGTGTGCATCATGTAGTACTTGGCGTAGGTTATGATTGTAATCTCTTGTAGATTATGAAGTTAACTATTACTATGATAGTATTGATGTGATCTATTCCCCCTTTCATAGCTATTGTTGACAGCGTGTATGCTATGTTAGTACTCGGTCTAAATTGCAACGGTCTATTATGCACTCTAGAGGTTACTTTAATATGAACCCCGAATTCACTCTCCACGGTGTGACGGTGACAGTGTGCGCATCGTGTGTGATTCCTTTATGAAGTTGTGGAGCTTGTTTACTCCGGCTTGAGGGTGCTCTTGTAGCCCTACACAATTAATGGTGTTTGTTATCCAACAAGAGAGTGTTGAGAGTAGCACAAGTGAGGAGAAGTTATTTATTTATTATGTGATCATTGTTGAGAGTGTCCACTAGTGAAAGTATGATCCCTAGGCCTTGTTTCTAAGCATTGAAACACCGTTTCCAACAAGTTCTGCTACATGTTTGCTTGCTGCCATTTTTTATTTCAGATTGCAATTACTACTTATAATCATGCATATTACTTGTATTTCACTATCTCTTCGCCGAACTAGTGCACCTATACATCTGACAAGTGTATTAGGTGTGTTGGGGACACAAGAGACTTCTTGTATCTTAATTGCAGGGTTGCTTGAGAGGGATATCTCTGACCTCTACCTCCCTGAGTTCGATAAACCTTGGGTGATTCACTTAAGGGAAACTTGCTGCTGTTCTACAAACCTCTGCTCTTAGAGGCCCAACACTGTCTACAGGAATAGAAGCGTGCGTAGACATCAACCTCCACCTCCCAACTCTTGCAGTAGCCCAGCTAACTGTCTATTAGCAGCAGCTTTGGACAAGATTTTGGTGAACACATCAACCATAAAATTAAATAGGATGGGGGAGATAGGGTCCCCTTGCCTCACACCTCTACTAGTCAGAAAAAGTGACTATTACAGTCATTGATCTTAACACCCATAGACCCATTATGCAAAATACCTTCAATAATAGACATCCATCCGGGGCTAAAGCCCCTCATCCTCATGACTCTCAAGAGAAAAGCCCTATCGACCCTATCATATGCCTTTTCATAATCAAGCTTAAAGATAAAACCAGACTGACCATTATGCACTGCATTATGAATAACTTCATGTGCACAACAACACTCTCAAGTATATACCTCCCCTTAATAAAATCTATTTGGTTTGGTGAGATAAGATTTTCACTAACCACTCCCAGCCTATTGGTGGCACACTTAGAGAAAATCTTGAAACTACAGTTAGTTAAAGAAATTGGCCTAAATTTCTATATAGTTACAGCTTCAGCCTCTTTGGGAATTAAAGTTAATAGAGAGAAATTCAATTTGAAAAGGTCTAGTTTCCCTTCATTCCAATCCTTAACCATAGCCATAAAATCAGCTCTAATGAGCTCCCAAAAGTGTTGATAAAAAAGAAAAGAAAAACCATCAGGGCCAGGAGCACCCTCAACATAAGAGCCAAAGATTGCCTCATTCACCTGTTTTTTCAGAAAAATCAGCATCAAGCATGTTATTATAATCCTGGGACACCATATCCTCAGGGTCCCAGAAGTCATCCTCTAAGTCAATATCAAGGGAAGGCTCTTGGCAGAAAAGGTTCTTATAGTAATTAACATCAATATCAAGCATACTTTTATTGTCTTCTACCATGCCTAAATCACCTTGTAGTTGACCAATCTGCTTCTTCCTCCTCCTCTGATTTGCTACAGAATGGAAGTAAGCAGTATTATGATCACCCTCCAGAATAAAACGTACCCTAGACCTTTGTTTGGCCTTAATTTCCTCTTTTCTCGAAATATTAGTAAGTTCAACAGATATATTCTTCATTCTAGACTTAGAAACAGGGGATAAGCATTGTGTTTCAGAAGTAATGTCAAGTAAATCATATTCAGCAACCAACTGTTGCTTACATTTTCTTCGAGCAGATTCAATATTAGCTGACCAGCCTTTCAAACCTTTCCTAGTTTTCCTCATCTTAAATTGCTATCTATCAACAGAATTTTGGAGACGACAGGGGGTTTGCCAAAATTTGGCCACCACTTGCTCAAACCCCTCAATTTTAAGCCACCACTTCTCAAACCTAAATTGTTTTTCATGAGGAATTTTCAAAGCACCAGTATCAACAATAATAGGGGTATGATCACTACAAACTCTAGCCTTGAAAGATAAACTACTAGCAGGAAACAAAGAATCCCAACAAGTAGAAACAAAAACCCTATCTAGCAAGGCCATGACCAGATTATCCTGGTTATTATTCCAAGAAAACCGCCTACTAGGGTTTTTGAGCTCCATGAGACTGAACTTATTAATCCAATCATTGAACAAATTAGCCCAATGTTGATTTATATTACCAGTATTATTTTCACATCTTTCTCTAATGAGGTTGAAGTCACCATCTACTAATGTAGGTCCATTCCAACAAGCATATACATTATGCAATTCATTTATGAAATCTAACTTATGCTCCTCATATGCTGAGCCATACATAGCAATAACTCTCCAAACAACATTATCTTTTTTGGCTTTTTATTTGAACAGAAACACAATAAGTAAAAATATCCCATTTAACTATATCAAATAGGTCAAGACTAATGCCAACAAAAATACCACCAGCAGTTTTAACAGCAGGCAACCAGTTCCAAGAGAATTACCCCAAGGATCTAACTATTGAAACTGTAGGTTTGTGAACTCTTCTTTTTTGACTCAGAGAAACATATAATATCAGGGCATACCTCTCTAATGAGATCATGCACTCTAGTAAGCTTATCAGGTCTATTAAGACGTCTAGGGTTCCAAATTAGGGCTACTACCATTTTTAAATATTAACTTCCTTCTTCCTCTTTTTCTACTATAGACTAATGTCCATGGTTCATCCTCATCGGGGACATCACTAATGTGATCCTCCTGATCAAATGAACCCACATTTTCATCATCCACACCCACACTCAACTCTTCCAGAGATAGACTAATGTCCACAGGAAGAAATAAGGAAGGGTTAGAAACATGAAAGTCTTTAAGCCTATTGGTTTCAACCTCTTTAATTTTGTTAATAATGGAATCAACATTCAAATTCTTGTGACCCAGGCTAATGCCAACATGTTTTGCTTTATCAAATAAAACTTGATTGTCAAGGGCAGCAAAAGAGTTGAAAAAACCATAAATTTTGTTACCTTTAGGGATTTCCAAGTTCTTTGCCATCTTAAGATCTTGAGCCTTCTCAATAGCAGTATTGCCATCTCTTGGAATTCTAGAGCTCATCCTTGTAGCTTGGACAGGACCCCATTGCTTCTTCTCATTCCAAACCAAATAAGGCATAGGAGGGTCAGGTTTGTCAGATATAGTGTCATCACTCCTCTTGTTTGCAATCTCATCCTCTTCATCACTTTCAGCATCAAATTTTTGGAGGAGTCTCTTCCCAATATTCTCCTCAGCATTTCTCTGCACCAAAGCACTAGCAGCAGGTACATGTTGATCAATCCCCAACACCTTATCCTTCACACTGGCTTCCAACATTTGATGAGCAACAGTCTAGATACATTATTTCCTCCTTGAGAATCAGGAATGGAAGGATCACTCTCCATCCTACTGTTGTTTCCACCACTTTTACTTTTATCCAAAGCCTTGAAGTCATCACCAAGCTCAGCTTCTTCATCAATCTTGTCTTCATCATTGCTCTGACCAGGGTCCTCATCATCATCATCTACATCAATAGCATCCCCTTCAACCTCAACAATGAAGTCAATCAAGAAGAAGCATTGCTCCATCTCAAACAGCTTGTTAGTAGGAATTTTTGACTTGTCCCTCACAACCACCTTAACCCTCACTTCCTTGTAGAAGCTTCTGAATATACCATGCCAATCAATGTTGACAAGCACACCCAAGGTAGTAGAAATCTGACAATTTGTCTTCCAGGTTAACCACTTAGCAGGGATGCCAAAAATCTTGATCCAAATTTCTTGGAACTCCTCAAAAGGTTCAGCTTCACCTTCCCAATTGACAAAGTAGATAACCACAACTTTCTTCTTTAGGTTGATGGAAGGGTATTCCACCATCTCTTTAATCCTCTTGCTAGGGGGAAACCTCACCAAGAACTTCTTGGGATCAAGCTGTCTGATTTGCCAAAACAAGTTTACTTTCCACATTTCATTGAAACTCTTCTCAAGCTCACTGACAGATATCTCATCTTCGTTGACCACCACAACTTCAACATTGTCCATATTAAGCCATTGTACTGCCTCTGGTCCTTCCACCTCCACATGAAAGAACTCCAACCCTGGATTGGCACTCCCCCAGTATTGAGCAGTAGGCAAGAGAGAGTACCACATATGCCAACTGTCCATGTGGTGAGCAGTTCTGCTGCATATGAAACACCTCTTGATTCTAGTGCATAGACCAACATAGTGACCAAGCTCACCACAGTTGTAACAAGTGACATTCTTGAACTTAGGATCCATCACAGGTCCAGGACCACTAGCAATCACCATTTGCAAATTATTCCCATTCCTATCACCACCAGGTTAGATCCATCAGATGTAGAAGCTTTTTTGATTCTTCTTCTTGTTCTTGCTACCACCAGAGGACTGCTGTTGATGTACATGATTCAAACTAGCACTACTCCCCTGACTGTTAGGTTGAGTAACATTAGGGGGGAACCCCCATAAGGCAACATCATCATATGATTGAAACCAACAGGTGGGACTTGTTGATTTCCAAAGAACTGCGACCACTGGTTCATCGGCAGATTCCACATGTTTGGCTGCATCATGGGAAACATACCTTGGCCAGCAGCACCCAATTGATGCATCATAGCTTGCGGGAACTTTGATTTGAGCACAGCTTGATCTGACGGAGCGCCAAGTGGAGTAGCAGACGATCTACTAGCAGCCATGGCAGCCGCTGGAGGAGCTCGACAACCTCCAGCACCGCTGAATCTCCCCGCACCATGACCACCACCCGCCATCTTGACCACCTCCACAAACGATCTTCTCCCTTTTTTCACCTCCCCACAACTCTGCAAAGCTGATTCTCGTGGGTTTGGGGAGGAAGCTACCACGAGCGGGGTGGCAATCTTCAGGAGAGAACGATCGTGCCCGGACCAAATCCCTCCTGACCCAGACGAGTGTCTGCGGCTCAGGAGATGACCTAGATCCGGACAAGTTAGATCTGTCTGAAATGGGCGGAGCTGCCTTCCCTACATCCAGGTGAGAAAATGCCTTTGTGAAATCCGTCTCTCCAGGTAGACCACCAACGGCCCGATCTTGACCAGATGGATCCAATCGACGGCCACCCATGGCCAGCAGCGTAGAGCGACTGCGCAGTGGGGCCCTCCGCTGGGGCTCCCGCATCAACTCCATCCCCCTCTCCGGCGAAGAGCACCTCGTCGGATCCTCTCCACACGCCGCCGCAGTTCCGCACCACGCCGAGGACCTATCACACCTTAAGCCCGCCGCCCATCACCTCCGGACTTCAACAACAACGGGGATGGCCTCTTAGGTGAGCGTAGGCATCCCATCGGCGTTGATCTCCTCACGGCGTCCACTTCTCCAGATCCTCCAGACCCTGAGCCGCCATTGCTCGTATCGGATCGTCTGGATCCTTGAGATCGATCATGGCCTAGGCTGCAGCGATTTGCTCCTCGGTCCCCTGTCCAGAGATCTGCGGTCTCCACCCTTTCGCCATTTGCTTTATCACCCATGGCGACGCCAGGCAGATTTGTAGGATGAGAAGATTTCGCCGCAGTAGCGCCTGCTTCCGCCCCTCCGCCATCTTCTCCTCCTCACGCCATCGCGCACTTTCCTCCCCCAGCCTCACCTCCTCTTCGAAGGAGAGGAATCCGAGCGTCCACTTCGGGATCGACATGCTGGCTCTCGGACGGCCGCACTGGCGAGTACCACCGGCGGCGGGAGGTCGGAGCAAGGGAGGGCGCGGTGACGGCGTGGAATCGCCTGAAAATCGCCAGCGTCGTGGGTGGGCGTGTCGCTCTCTCTACCGCTCTGTTCGTAAACGACGCCAGTCGTAATTTATATATTTTAAATTTTATATCATTATAAAGTTTAAATATTCCTCCTCGAAATAACTAAAGAATCGGAGACCAGCGGGACCAAGGATGGCCAAACCGAGGAGCAGGGTGTGGCACTGTGGCCATGCGGGAGGTGCCATGTTTGTATATTAATGATGTAGTCATACATGTCGGTCTTATAATCGCGAGTGGAAGCTAGTACATACATGCATGTTTCTCAGAGCTCTTTTGCAAAAGACGGATGTACTCGAATCCAGCCGAGGCCGTCAGCAGTCGCCATCACGCGACGGACAGGTGTAGCTCGCTAGGCTCTCCTGGCGTCAGATTTGTTGGTTCTTGCCTGCCACAGAATTGGAAGCACTGTTACTGCCACCCAATCGATCTCGTTCACACTGCTCACTTTGTGCTAGTAGCCCAAATGCGTTACATGGTACGTAGGCTAGCTACCTAGCTCGTGTACTGTACATGTGTACCCGATCTCCCCGTCTCAGCCATGCGCAGTTCTTTTCTGCAAGTGTTTACATACGCTAATGGCTGTCCAAAGCATAGCCCTTGGCCACGCAATTACCGTAGATAGAGATTGTGTGGCCGTAAAACCCTGAGACTGCTTAGGCCGGCCGGCTCAGCACGCATGTACAGCCAGCCAGCCTCTGGAATACTCCCCGAGTGCACATCAAGATCACAGGAATCTCCATATCCTAGGTTACATTGTGCAGGATCATGCAGTGTTGCAGTGAGCAATGTCGACATTCACGAGGCTAGCTGAAGGTCATCGACCGATGGACGTAATCCAAACAGATGAGAAAAGCTAATGGCCAACGTTGACCTATGCTTTAGCTTTGCTGTCACCTTATGTTCATCAGTGCATGCTCAGTAACAACTGCGATGACTGGTGATCAGACACTCGATCGGGAACTCCCATCACGATGTCATGGGCGAAGTGACTTGGGGAATTGCAAGCGCCACGCACAGTGACGGGATGGACGGGCGGTTCGTCGGCGACTCAATCACCGCCCGTATCGATCTCGAATTCTCGATCATTGGGTCATGTGTGCGGCCAATAATTCGACTGTAGATCTCTGCTAGTCTTCGCCTCCTTGTGTTAGGCAGGGGCGCGCACACCGCACACGGTAGGTAGGCTGTACGCAGCTTCAGGTGATCAGCAGTGGGGAAGCAAGTTCTTTTCTGGTAGAGGACAAGACGGCGACGGGACGTCCGTGCTTTTGCTCCGGCGAGCTCGCACGCTTCGGAGAGGCTCTCCTTCTCACATCGCATGTATCTTTTTCGCATTTTCTTTGGAGGAAAACAACCGGTCGGCGCGCGCGCATTATTCGCCCCTGTATTCCACCTTTCTACGGTCGCACTAATCGTCGTTCTGCGCTAGTGTGGTCCGCGCCATTTCCTCAGACATGCACGAACAGATACAGGCATATTACAGCTCGTCCAGTGCGTGTGTGATTCTCAGAGCAACTTGGTCATCAGCACGCAAGTTCATGGAGGCATCGACTAGCTTGTTTCCCTGTTTTGATTTGGATGATGCGATGGCACGGGAACAACTGGTTCGACCGCACGAAAGATGTACGTCGAGCATTATGCGTGCTCGTACGTCCTCTCATGCAATCATCGAGGAGCTTGCGTTGCGTGGTAGCCAGCCAAGACTGAAGAAGCTTAGATTCGCTCATCTGTAATTTTGTTCTTATGCAGATTAGATATTTTTTACAAAAAATCCACCAATCTATTAATAATCATCAATGGTAGTACAAATAGACCAAAAAGTAAAGAAAATTATAAATTGGCACTCAGACCACGTAGCGACGACTACAGACACTAGCACGAGCCGAAGGTGCGCCACTGTCTTCACCCCTCCATCGCCGGAGCCACGCAAACCTTGTCGATCGTAGTAGAGCTTGTTGTAGTAGACAGACGGGAAGTCTTCGAGCTAAGGTCTCAAAAGACCAGCGCACCAGAATAACAACCATCGCCAATGATGACAACCGTAGATCGGAAGAGGCTGACATGAAACCACACCAACAAACACGAAACCGATCGGAACCTAGGAGATCCGACGGGCACACAACTCCACGCGCCCTCCGGCAGTGCTAGATGCACCACCGGAGCGAGGATAGAGCGGGGAGGACTTTATTCTGATTTCAAGATGTAGCCGCCGCCTCACCATCCCAACAAAAGACACTGGAAAACAAACTAAATTAAGAACGAAAACTCCCCGTCAGCGAGGGATCGTGGTCCACCACGCCTCCAAGGCTCCAAGGCCACGGAGACGGAGCGGACCGGCGGTATCGCCGGCGAGGAGGACGAAACCCTAGATGGGTTTGTGGCTTCCGCCGCCTCCTGACTGTATCTTTTCCAGGTACCGGTTCGTGATGCAGATTAGATTCGGCTTACTACCTGCATCCAACCTTAGTTTAGTCGAGGCAAGGAAAGTGCCTCCCGCGCGAGCGTTTTGGTTATTCCTTCATGGCCACCGTTAGTTTGCTGATGTGTGCCTAATTGTGTTTTTGCAAATTGCTCCCTAAAAAGGTCAAACTTAGGACTAGAAAATTAGAAGAAGAAAAATTAGGGGCCAATTTGTAAAAAGCCAATTGGCCACGTTAGCAAACTAAATGTCGTCGTGACATAGTGACCAAAACACTCGCGCGGGACAACTTCGTGACCCAAAATTCACGATTTGCAAGTTCGTGACCAAAACGCACATCCAGGACAACTTCATAGACTAAATTAGGGGTTTTCTCTTTTCTTCAAGTCTTCATATATTGTCTCAGGTGAGTTGAGTGAAAACATAGCTTGCTCCAGATAATGGCTATTGTCCTTGGAACAGCCGACGTGAGTTTATTAGATGAGGCAGGGTAGTACTGGTAGCAGTAGTGTATACTGTGTACGTACTGCTTCAGGAGTTCTGGTACGTACTCGCAACTATAGTCTGAAGATTACATGGGGTGCGTAGTTTCCCCTTTGGCAATGGCAGTCGGGCACTTGGCACAAGGTGGCTCGCACAAGTAGTGGGGGGGGCGGCGGAAGAACATCTTCGAGGCCCCTAAGGCCCTAACCAAGTAGTCTCTGGCCGCGACGCCCGTCTTCTCTCCTTCCCTTATCCTCTCTCTACAGTTCTTCGAGAAGAAGCTCGTCCCTGTGACGTTAAATTCGGCCGCTCCTCTTCCTCTTTCCTCCACCGGCGCCGCCGGCTGGAGTGGAGGAGGAAGGGGAGTGTGTCCGTGTAGAATATTAGGTCTAGTTTGTTTGGTGGCGGCTGCTATCACTAGTAGAAAAACGTCCATGCGTACCGGTTCCAGAGGGGCATTCGTACCGGTTTTGCAACCGGTATAAAACTTCCGGCACTAAAGCCCCCCCCCCCCCCCCTTTCGTACCGGTTGCTTACGAACCGGTATAAAAGGGGCCTCCACGTGGGCCACCAGGAGAGCTCAGGGCTAAGGATCTTTGGTACCGGTTGGTAATACGAACCGGTACCAAAGGTTCCCCCCGCGGCAGGGAATTTACCCAAATCTCTGCCGCGGCAGAGAATTGGCTTTTTATGGTTTTGGAGAGGTTTAGAGATATCGGTTTGTTTCATATCGCGTCGATGCACCAGAAACGCGTTTGGGTTTAGGTAGTACATGAAGATCAAGATGATGCATAGCAAGTTGGTGCATATAATATAACACACATGTTATTGCATAAGATCGCAAATTAAGTAGCACTATGCATGAAGATCGATCTTCATGCATAGTGGTGCTCTCCGAGGCGTACTCTATATATGTCTATTACATGTAGCATAGTGGTACTCTTTGAGTCAACTATATATGTAACATGTACATCTTCATTCATAGTGGTGCTCTGCGAGTTGTGGTATGACGTCCCGAAGGAAAAATCCCGCCAATTCCTCGCCTATTGCTATGAAGCGGTCATCGATTGAGAGCTTGTTCCGCTTTCTTGCCAACTATAAAAGAATAAGATACAAATGAATACATGAAACAACTATTACTGAAACTCAGCACAACTTATGATAACAAAACAAATTTGTGAAGATTGTTTTTGTACCTCTTTATTTCTTTCATTATTCGTTCTCTCGTTGACAATTCTGCGGATGTACTCGCAAACGAAGAATCCACAGAGATCGGTCCCCGGAGGTTGTTGCGGGCATTTCTTTACAAGAATATAATTCAATCAAACAATAGTCAAGTATGATAATTAAAAGGTGTGTGGACCTAGGTAGTACTACTTACTTTCGCACGCCATCGCAGCTTCGGTGTCCATTCACGGGACGTATCTTCCTTGATGAAAGTTTGCCATACGCTGCTCGACAAAAGAAAATGCATAAAAGAGTCATCAATTAGTTCAAAGCGGGAAATTAACGAAACAAACCGATAAGAATTAAAATTACCTTCTGAGCATTAAAAAACAAGACACGTATAGATCCTTTTTTTTTGCTTAGTGAGTCCAAGACTTCAACTTCTCCAATTTCCAAATTGATGACGAGAAGAATAAAGTGAAACCTACGCACGTTTCAATATGTAGTGTCATATACATAAGTCATTAGTTAAAATTTTGACATACGGTGAGCAAAATATAATGTGTTATAAGACAGTAAGACTCACTCGAAGTTGTAAGGCCAAAGTATTAGCTTTTTGTCACGTTGTCGCTTCAAAAACCTTAGCAAAGTCTGCGGTGTATCCTTGTTATAGAGGGGATTCTCTATGGTTTTGACATGCATTGTGTTCGGGTCAATGAACCAAATGTCTGTGATATCGTCCCTTTTGCATTCGAGCATCTTCGATCTGCATAATATAGCGCACAAAAGATTATAATCTGCAGACAATGAACGACTTCTCAAATTAAATAAATAAATCACTTACAGACAATAGCAACTGATGATTGATTTGTCGAGGGCCCGGAGATTGTATAACTGAAAGAGTTCGGCGAAGTCAACGTTCACACAGTACTCCTGGAAGTAGTGCTCTTCCCTAACTCGCACCATGATAGTCTGGATCCCTTCCTTTGAGGCCTTAAGGTACCACGAATGCAAGTTACGCATACATGTTGGTACCTTCCTGAGATTCTCGACCAAATCTTTCCCTTGAACAAACTGATATGCTCGTTCAGCTAAGGCGTAATCAGTTGCGTCTTGTCGAGAACTTTGAACGGTCTTCCCGTCAAACACCTTGAGAGGGGCGACCGATTGAACGGGTTGTTGTCCGAGCTGGTAGACACTGTGTATCCCTTTTATCTCCCTGATACCCGATTGAACGGGTTTTGTCGCCTCGATCATCTTGTCATACGACCTTTCAATAGAACGCGCATAGTCAGATGGCGGCGATGGTACAGGGTCATATAGATTGTCAACGGTACGCACAACTTTCTCCCGATCTAGTGTCTTCTCGAAAGGTATCTCTCGGCACTTTCGGTGCAAAAATTTCTTCACCTCGGCCCGAACGGCCTCCGCGTTTTCCTCTCGGAGTTTTTTCCCAAGGTAACTTCTCAGGAGGCGGCAGTTGTTTCTCCTTTCTAGCTTTCTTCCTAGGCGGCGTACCGTTCCGCTTAACGGACGCTGTCTTACGCGGAGGATCTCGAGATGGTGGACTCACGCTGGGGTCCCTCTCAGGTAGATGTGGACTTGGCTGCTCACCAGGACTGCCACCAGGAGGAGTCGATGGCATTTGCTGCTCATGTGTAGGAGTCGGTGGCCTTTGCAAAAGGACGACGTACTTCTTTGGCCATAGGGCGAAACCGTGCTTGACATCGGCCAGTGTCCTCTCATCTTCACCTCTAGGAATATCAAGCTCCACTTTTTCAAAACCCGAAACAACTTCATCCACCCCGACACGAACACAACCAGGTGGAATGGGCATATGATGGTGCATTGCTCCATCTTCACTTGGGTACACATAGCCGACCGCCACCTTAACAGACGCGGTCCTGATTAACATATGTAGCTCGCAATCTGTCTTCTCCGTGACATAATCCACGGGGTAGCTTCCTCCACATCCGTCAAGATGCGAGGAACCGACACTGCTTCTTCGCTGAGATGGGGCAGCATCGGCTTGTGGATCCTGTAGAAACAGCGGCTGATCGGTGCCCTCTGATTTCTCTCAAGAGCCTCCACCCTAGATAACAACTCCGTTACAATGTCGGCGTCCTTCTTCTTCTTTCGCGAACGGCTTCTATAAGTGTCGCGCTGTCCGGCCACGCTTCCTTCATGGTGAGACCTGGGCGAGCTCGTACCCGTCCAACATGTTCGGGGTTCCCGTAGCGAGTGTCAGCTCGTCATTCTCTCGATCGGGAATGTACTCTCCCTTTACGACCTTTTCAATTGCATCTACAAGCTTCGGTACAATTGCCTCAATTTTTTCCTTCCATTTTCCCTTCGCAACGATCAACCCTGTCTTTGGATCCAACCCTCGCCCCATGAGCGAACAACCGTAACTTGGACCGTTCGGGCCAGTCCCATGTACGTGGAGTGATTCCATGATCCATCGCTTTATTCTCAAACGCTGTCCACTTCGGAATGGCACTCTTGTAGCCACCTGACCCCAAATGATGCGGAAGTTTCTTCTTTGCAGCATTTTCGGTATTTTTCTTCGATCGGGACACAAAAGTAGACGATTTCTTATACTCCTTAAATGCGGCCCAGTGATCTTTTATCTTCACTAGATTATCATCGAATACTGGATCTTCATTCTTATATTTGTCCCATAAATTTTTCTTGAAGCTCTGGAATTGTATGGCCATCTTCTTCCATGTCCATTCCTTGACTTTATTCTTCTGGCCTTCCGTCATGTCTTCCGGTAGGCTGAACTTTGTCATGAGCGTGTCCCAAAGAAATTTTTTCATCGCGTCGTTGACATAACTAGCACCACTCTCCGGGTTCTTCGGCTTATGCCACTCTTGAATGCTGATCGGTACATGGTCCCTAACAATAACTCCGGATTGACTTGTAAATTTGCGGCAAAACTCCTTGGGCTCCACTGGTTCACCATTATCCTTGAATGCCGTGAGGGCTAACCTGCCCTCGCACTTTAGCACCTGCGTCGGGCCTCGTTTTGATCTAACAGACTTGCTCGATGATCCAGAAGGCTAAAAGAAAAATTATTCGTTAATAAGTGCAATACAAATAAATGAATGCATCTAGGGATGAACATATAGACTAATTGATACATAGATATACACCTCGCCGGAGTTTGTGATGGACACTTCGTTGTCTCTTCTAATTTGTTCAGACTCAAGTCCCTCGCCGAAATCATTCAGAAAGTCTTGGAAATCGTTGTCATCTCCATCGTCGGGTTCCGGACCACGGGCACTCTCATAGATCAATTGCTGCACCGCTTCTTCCCCCTCCTCATCTCGGACGAAGGTGCCGTCCTCCATACCTCAATGTCACTACAAAATTAAGAAAGCAATTGTATTTCATTCATCATGTAATGATCATGTAACAGATTAGAAGAGTGTGCAAGGGTTTCATACATAGCAAAATTAAGTGGGGTGTTCGAATATAGCAAGAAATAGTGGAACACCCTCACATAGCATTTAGTTCTTGTTGCAATTTTAATTTGGCCGAACTAGAGATGATGTCAATGATGCATGGCATGACGATATTTGAAATCCTCATGTTTTTCTGATGCAATAAGATATAAAGTTTGTGCAAAGTGTAGTTTTAAATACTTTGAAAAGTATCCATATTTCAAATTTTTAGAAACAACAAAAAGAAATAAAAAAGGGTTTTGGTTTAAGCCGATGCGTGAGGGGGAAGGGTTGCATCCAGGCATGCCGGTCACGGCGAGGAGCGTCGCCAAGTTGCTCCCGGCGGCGCCATCTGACCCGCCTCGCCCCATGGATGCCATGTCCTGCCTCGCGCCGCACCCGGCGTCCTTCCTCCCGAACACCTCCTCGCAGGCCTACTACACCGACGCCGCCATCGCGCGCGCGCTGAACAGCTCCATGCCCGACCACTACTCCCCGGGCACCGCCTCCACCTCCTCCCCGTCCTCCTCCTCCTCCCTCCTCGCCGACCTCCCCTACTCCGACGGCACCAACGTGCGTTCCGGAGCAAGCGCGCCGACGTGCCGCTCCCGGCCGACCCGGACCTCGACGTCGTCACCTTCCTCGCCACCCGCCGCCACTCGGGCGTGGTCGCGCTCGTCGACGCCGCCACGGGCCGCACGACCACCGTCGCCGAGCTCTGGCGCGCGGTGGCCGGCGCCGCCACCGCGCTCTCCGCGCCGCCCTTCTCCATCGCCAAGCCTCTGCACGCACGCGCAGGTGTTCGGTCCTTACGTCGAACAGGTGGTGGGCGGCCGCGGTTGAGGGCGTCGCCGCACGCGCCACCGCACGCAGCCGTGTGCGCTCCTCCGTTGGTGCAGCGTAGCGGCGGTGGCGAGGTGGAGGAGGCCGCGCTGCGGCGTAGGCGGCGGCGGCCGCTGTGGCAACGGCGCCGGAGAAGGGGGAGGGAGCGAGGCGACGGGGCGGCGCACATACCTGCAGAGGCGCGCGCGGAGAGGTGCGGCGGCGGCGGCCGACGGCGAGGATGCGTCGGCGACGGCGAGGCTGCCACGGCGACGGCGAGGAGCGTGCGTCGATGACGGCGACGGCGAGGAGCGGCGCGGCGCGGTCGTCTCTGTGCGTGTGAGGAGGGGATTTGGGGAAAAAATTCCACGCGCGCGGCTAAGTCTAATACAGGGAGAAGACCCTTTCGTACCGGTTGGTACCACCAGCCGGTACGAAAGACCTTTCGTACCGGTTGGTGATACCAACCGGTACCAAAGGTATTTTTTTGTTTTCTTTTCTTTTGCTGTTTTCTTTTCTTTTCTGTTTCTTTTTCTTTTCTGTTTCTTTTTCTTTTCTGTTTCTTTTTCTTTTCTATTTCTTTTTCTTTTCTGTTTATTTTTCTTTTCTGTTTCTTTTTCTTTTCTGTTTATTTTTCTTTTCTGTTTCTTTTTATTTTCTATCTCTTATTTTCTATTTCTCCTTTTTTTCTTTTGTTTTCTATTTCTTATTTTCTATTTCTTTTTATATTTCTTATTTTCTATTTCTTATTTGCTGTTTCTTTTTCTTTTCTTTTTCTTTTTTCCTTTATGTTCATTTTTTTCTATTTCTTATTTTTTTGTTTTCTATTTCTTTTTCTTTTTCCGTTTGTTTTCTTTTCTATTTCTTTTCTATAACCTTTTTTATATTTCTTTTCTACTTATTTTCTATATATTTTCTAATTATTTTTATATTTCTTTTCTATATATTTTCTTTTTATATTCTTTACTCCCGCCACGACGCCGTCCGCGCGGGAAAGTTTCCCGCCACGTACGATGTCGCGCGGGAAACTTTCCCGCCACGACGCCGCGCGTGGGAGGAAAAAGGCGGGAAAGAAAGGGCGGGAATAAAATTTTATTACGATTGAACTCGAATTAAAAGTATATAGCTTAACTGAAAATTAAAGATACATGGCCAAATTCTACTGTTGGAGTCATTCAGTCATACTCGTGCCTAGCCCTGTAGTAGTCGCCACTGTAGTCGTCGTAGTCGCCGTCATCATCGTCGCTGGCATCGGGGTCGCGGTACTCGAACGTCGGCGGGTGAGCACGCGTGGGCTGGGACTGAGGGTAGCGCAGGCGGGGGCCACGGTAGGCCATGACGCCCTGGAGAGTCCGGCCGCGCCACCACAGCCGACGGCCGGCCTCGTTGAAGTTCGAAGGAGGCGGGCCGCCCTCCTCGTGCCTGGAAAGCGCCCTCTCACGCCGATTTATGAAGAAGCTTTCCCAAGTCGGGTTGTAGTCGGGATGCCACTGGGGATTCCTCCGCTGCTCTGGCGTGAGCTCGAAGTAGTAGTGGTTCGTGATGGCCATCTCGCGCGCCACACCTAGAGGGACTGGAGGGACCGGTACGCCTCCGACGCTTAGCAACCAGCCGGTCGGGACGCGGTAGCCCGGCGGGCAGGGGTAGTTCGAGGCGCAAAGCGCCTCCGCCTCCCGGGGGGTTAGAGATGCGATGGAAGCCATGGGAGAGAATGATGAGGTTTGCAGATATGAGTCTAGATGTGATATGTAAATGGTGGCCAAGCCTACATATATATAGTGAAAAAATGGCGGGAAGACAAAGGCGGGAACCGGTGGAAAGCGTGGGAAGAAAATAGGCGGGAAGACAGAGGCAAACCTTTAGTACCGGTTGGTGGGTGCAACCGGTACTAAAGCTATCGGCAGGATAAGGACGCCCTGCTCGATGAGATAAAGTATGTAGCGCACGACGCCCTGTCAGTGGGATAAGGACGCGTGGGTAACCTTCAGTACCGGTTGGTGGGTGCAACCGGTACTAAAGCTGTCGGCAGGATAAGGACGCCCTGCTCGATGAGATAAAGTATGTAGCGCACAACGCTCTGTCGGTGGGATAAGGACGCGTGGGTAACCTTTAGTACCGGTTCGTGTCTACAACCGGTACTAAAGCTGTCGGCAGGATAAGGACGCTCTGCCTATAAAAGGAGCATCGATACACCATGGGAAGCAGCTCAACAAGCCAACATGGATGGAGAGTTTCATCACCATGGATGGAGGAAAGGGTTGGGAAATCTCCCGTGGCGGAACTTGTCGAAGATGCCCTTGGTGCACACGCCCTATGGCATCTTCGGAAGTTCCGCCTCGGAAAAATTTCCCTGCAAGCCCGTGGAAGACTCCATCTCCTCTAACAATGTTGGGGAAAGGGTTGGGAAATCTCCCGTGGCGGAACTTGTCGAAGATGCCCTTGGTGCACACGCCATATGGCATCTTCGGAAGTTCCGCCTCGGAATTTTTTTCCTGCAAGCCCGTGGAAGACTCCATCTCCTCTAACAATGTTGCGGAAAGGGTTGGGAAATCTCCCGTGGCGGAACTTCTCAAATATGCCCTTGGTGCACATGCCCTATATATGGCATATTCGGAAGTTCCGCCTCGGAAAAATTTCCCTGCAAGCCCGTGACTTAACTAGTAAAACAAGCCAACCATCTCCATTGTTAATATCTTACATACAGTAACATCATTACACAAAAGTGATTTCCATATTGAGATACACAAGTTATGATCCCTATATGTAGCTAGCTAGTCTTCTGAGTTTTCTTCGCCCGTTTCCCTTTCTTCTTACTGCGACGCAACCATGGACAATCTTCATTGTTTAAGATGATGCTTGGATCAATTTTTACCTTGAAGGGTGGAATATCATCAAACTTATTATAATCTTCTGACATGTCTGTCTTGTCCTCTACTCCCACGATGTTTCTTTTTCCTGAAAGAACTATGTGCCACTTTGGCTCATCGTATGATGTGTCCTCTTGCCTTTCTTTTCTTTTTTTCGGTTTGCTAGACATATCCTTCACATAAAAAACCTGAGCCACTTCACTGGCTAGGACGAATGGTTCGGTGTCGTACCCAAGATTCTTGAAATCCACTGTAGTCATTCCGCATCGCGGGTCTACTGCACCCCCGTCTTTCAGGTTGAACCATTTACACCGGAACAAAGGGACCTTGAAATTAGGTCCATAGTCAAGTTCCCATATCTCCTCTATGTACCCATAATATGTGACCTTGTTCCCATTGCTATCTTCTGCATCAAAGCGGACACCACTGTTTTGGTTGGTGCTCTTTTTGTCTTGGGCGAAAGTGTAAAATGTGTTCCCATTAATCTCATACCCTTGAAAAGTCGATATAGTAGAAGATGGTTGCTTGGCCAACAAGTACAGCTGCTCGTCATCGGTGACATTCATGAGACGTGTTTGCAACCAACCGCCGAAAGTCTTCATGTGTTCTCCATCAATCCAATCTTCACGTTGCTCCGGGTATTTAGAGCGTAAGATCTCCTTGTGTTCCTCTTTGTACGGAGCCACCAAGATGGAATTAAGTAGAATCGTGTAGTGTGCTTGAGTGAAAGAATGTCCGTCCATACACGTTGCTGATTTCTTTCCTAGCGTGCCTTTTCCACGCAATCTCCCCTCATAGCGCGATTCAGGAACACCGATCGGCTTAAGATCGGGAATAAAGTCAACACAAAACTCAATGACCTCCTCTGTTCCATAGCCCTTGGAGATGCTTCCTTCTGGCCTAGCACGGTTATGAACGTACTTCTTTAAGACTCCCATGAATCTCTCAAAGGGGAACATGTTGTGTAGAAATACAGGACCGAGAACGCCAATCTCTTCGACGAGGTGAACTAGGAGATGTGTCATAATATTGAAGAAGGATGGTGGGAACACCAACTCGAAGCTGACTAGACATTGGACCACATCCTTCTGTAAATTTTGTAGAGTAAGTGGATTGATCACCTTCTGAGAAATTGCATTGAGGAACGCACATAGCTTCACAGTGGGTACTCGAACATTTTCCGACAGAAGCCCCCTCAATGCAACCGGAAGTAATTGTGTCATAATCACGTGGCAGTCATGAGACTTTAGGTTTTGAAACTTTTTCTCCGACATGTTTATTATTCCCTTTATATTCGACGAGAAGCCAGACGGGACCTTGATGCTACTCAGGACTTCAAAAAAGATCTCCTTCTCCTCTTTGGTAAGAGCATAGCTGGCAGGACCTTGATACTTCTCTGGATTTAGGTTGTTTCCTTCGTGGATACTTTGCTGGTCCTGCCGTGCATCCGGTGTATCTTTTGTCTTCCCATACACGCCCAAGAAGTTTAGCAGGTTCACGCAAAGATTTTTCGTCACGTGCATCACGTCGATTGCAGAGTGAACCTCTAAGAATTTCCAGTAGGGTAGCTCCCAAAATATCGACTTCTTCTTCCACATGGGTACGTGTCCGTCAACATCATGCGGAACAGATTGTCCGCCGGGACCCTTTCCAAAGATCACTTTTAAATCCTTGACCATATCATATATAACTTCCCCATTAGGGCGGGTAGGCTTCGTTCGGTTATCTGCCTCACCTCCGAAATGCTTTCCTCTCTTTCTTACGTGATGTTGTTTTGGAAGAAATCGACGATGCCCCAGGTACACATTCTTGTTTCCCAAATAATTACTATCAGTCTCACCTAAACAGTGTGTGCATGCATTGTATCCCTTGTTTGACTGCCCTGAAATGTTACCAAGAGCAGGCCAATCATTGATGGTTACAAATAACAACGCTCGTAGGTTAAATTCCTTTTGTTCGTGCTCATCCCACACAGGTACACCTTCGTCATGCCACAACTCTAAAAGTTCTTCAACCAATGGCCTCAGGTACACATCAATGTTGTTGCCGGGTTGCTTCGGGCCCTGGATGAGCACTGCCATCATAATGAACTTCCGCTTCATGCACAACCAAGGAGGAAGGTTATAGATACATAGAGTCACTGGCCAGGTGCTATGACTGGAGCTCTGCTCCCCGAAAGGATTAAAGCCATCTCGTACTTAGACCAAATCTTAAGTTCCTTGCGTCATCCGAAAATGACTTGAACTCTCTCGTCGATTTTTCTCCACCGCGACCCGTCAGCGGGGTGTCTCAAAGATCACATCTTTCTTACGGTCCTCTTTGTGTCATCGCAACAACTTGGCATGCTCTTTGTTCTGGAACAAACGTTTCAACCGTGGTATTATAGGAGCATACCACATCACCTTCGCAGGAACCCTCTTCCTGGGGGTGGACTCACCCTCAACATCGCCAGGGCCATCTCGCCTGATCTTATACCTCAATGCACTACATACCGGGCATGCATTCAAATTCTCGTACTCCCCGCGGTAGAGGATGCAGTCATTGATGCATGCATGTATCTTCTGCACCTCTAATCCTAGAGGGCAGACAACCTTCTTTGCTTCGTACGTGCTAGAGGGCAACACATTCTCCCCTGGAAGCATCTTCTTTATTATTTTCAGCAACTTTTCAAATCCCTTGTCAGAAGTACCATTCTCTGCCTTCCACTGCAGCAATTCCAGCGTGGTACCCAGCTTTTTCTGACCATTTTCGCAATTTGGGTACAACAGTTTGTTGTGATCCTCTAACATTTTCTCCAACTTCAACCTCTCCTTTTCATTTCCGCAGTTCATCTTCGCATCAAGAATGGTCCGACCCAAATCGTCATCCGGGTCATCAAAAATCGGCTCATCGAAAATGAGCTCTTCTTCAGCTTCGTCTTCCCCCATTCTACTACCACCGTCTTCAGTGAATAAGGGATAGTTGTCACTATCCTCTTCTTCTTCGTTGTCTTCCAATATAACCCCTCTTTCTCCGTGCTTGGTCCAACAATTATAGCTGGGCATGAAACCATTCTCCAAACAGGTGGACGTGAAGGGTCTTCGAGGTAGAGTAATCCTTCATATTCTTACAGGAACTACATGGACAATACATGAAACCATTCGACTGCCTGTTTGCCTCAGCCACGTTGAGAAAATAATGCATGCCAGTAATGAACTCGGGATGGCACCGGTCACCGTGCATCCATTGTCGACTCATTTGCATTTTATATGTATATCAAAAATCATTAAGTACACAACATCATGGATATATGAGTGACCAACTTAATTAATATTCAAGTTCATCACATAAAACTAAGTTTTTTTATAAAAAAGAAGAGGCTCACCGAGGTTGTACGGTGCCGGCTAGGGGACGACGCTAGCGATCGACGGCGGTGAGGACGGGGATGATACTAATTAAAACCTACAAAATATACCATAATTTCAGCTCAAATTGATTATAAAAAAAGTAAAATCCCTAACTTAGGCATTTCATCAAACACCTTGCTAGCACTAGAAAAATAGTACGAGTTAAACTACCAAAGAAATGAGCTAAATTAGGAACGCCGGAAGAAAGGATGATATTGCTAACCCTTGGATAGATGGAGGTCGTTAATCTTGTTAAAATGGTGGAGAAAGAATGAAAATTTGTTGGAGTGTGAGAGGTGCAAAAGTTTTAGAAATGTGAGAGAGATGAAAATGAGAATGGATCGGGGGCGGGGCAGGGGCAGTGAGCATATGAGGCACCCTTTAGTACCGGTTGCTAACACAAACCGGTACCAAAGGTCCAACCTTGGCCCCACCCTCACCTGCCATTCTGGCCGAAGACCTTTCGTACCGGTTCCTAACACGAACCGGTACGAAAGCTCGTAACGAACCGGTACGAATGCCTGAGCGTCCGAACCGGTACAAATGCCTCCTTTAATACCGGTTCGTAAGGGAACCGGTATTAAAGTCTTAGATGGATGAGAGGTTTTCTACTAGTGTATGCCGTTTTGGAGCCATGCTTCGTCGCCGGCGAGCGGCAATTTAAGGCGGCTTCCTCTTCCTCTCTTCGGGCGCTCAAGGTGGGCGGCAGCAGGTGGGAGATTGAGGCCAAGCTCCATAAATAAGCTCGCTTCGGTCCCTGGTTTGGACGATCATTTGCTCCCTCTTGGTTATAGTCGTTGCCGTCGTGGAGATGGGGACGAAGATGAGATTGGGTGGAGCTTCGATTCTTCCAGATTGGGTTCTTGCAGTTCACTCTCATCGATGAAAAAGTGGGAGCTACGCTGCCTGCTATGTTCTTTGCAGATTGGCGGTCGATGGGCGGCTTCCTTGTTGAAGCTACGCCGCCTGCTGATTCTGGCGAGCATCAGTGGTCGATGGGCGGTCTCCCCGTCTCCGTCGGTGACTCTTCTGGTCGAAGGGCGACCGAAAAATCAATTCCTCCCAGCCCAAAGATGGCGTAAAGGGAGGCAGGGCTGTTTCTTCACGGCGTCCATGTCGTCTCTGCACTCAAGGTGCGGGAGGAGATGGTGTGGCGGCGTCGCTACCCCAAGTGGCCATGTCCCCGGTGGTGGCGATGGTGGTTCCGTGTTGCAGCAGCATGAAGGACCTGATCGCGTTTTATCTTTTCCTTTGAGGGTCCTCCATGTAAAATCCAGGGACCGGATTGTAGTTTCTATTTCTGTTTGTCCTTCGCTGGGTTGTAATATGTACTTTTACCTTATATAATGCATCCTGGTTGTTCAAAAAAAAAAAGTAGTGGGGGGCAGGCGCTAGACGGAGCAAAGCTACTTCTCCTAGACGGTGGGCTTGCTGCAGGCGCTCATCGTTGTTTCCTTTTCCGCGAATATTTGAAGAAAACACTAGTAGAAAAAGAGGCTTCCGTCCAGCCCCATTAGTCACCAAAATGTAGGAACCGCGACTAATGGGGTCTTTAGTCGCGGTTCGGGAGACGAACCGCGACTAAAGACCTGGGCCCAGCGCGCTCGGTGGCTAGCTGGTGGACGGGGGGGCTTTAGTCGCTGTTGGCCTGGCCAACCGCGACCAAAGGTCCTCAGGTCTGGCCCGAAGGCCTTTAGTCCCGGTTGGCCGCCAACCGGGACTAAAGGCCCATCCCTATAAAAGGACCTCAGCTCACTGCACTTAGCCATTTGGTGTCACTTCTCTTCACAAACTTCACAAGGGGGTGTTAGGTTTGCTTTTGGCTCCTCTTATGCACACAAAGTGTTTGATGAAATGCCCCAAGAGCATGAAACAAACATGATATGAAGTGTCGGAGCCACACTTGAGCTTCCTCATTTATTTTTTCCTCCTCGATCGCGGTTAGCAACTTGAACCTTTCATATGTGTCATTGATAAAATATGCATGTGTGTAGTTCACTGTTTAATTTCTATTGTTTGTAGCTAGTTAGTTTAACAAATGCATGATGGTTAATTATATATTTTATATTATAATAATGCAGATGAATCGGCAATGGATGTACGGTAACCGACTCTCCGACGAGTTCACTACGGGTTTGAAAGATTTCCTCGTAGTGGCTAATGCGAACAAGCAGAAGGGTTTTGTTATCTGTCCATGTGTTGACTGTAAGAATCAGAAGGGTTACTCTTCCTCAAGAGAAGTTCACCTGCACCTGCTTCGGCACGGTTTCATGCCAAGCTATAATTGTTGGACCAAGCATGGAGAAAGAGGGGTTATAATGGAAGAAGATGAAGAAGGGGATGATTTCATCGATGAAAACTATCTTGATCATTTCGGTGATACTTTCATGGAGGATGCTGAAGGTGGGAAAGGTGAAGGGGAAGGTGAAGAAGAGGCACGTGATGAGCCCGCTGATGATCTTGGTCGGACCATTGCTGATGCACGGAGACGCTGCGAAACTGAAAAGGAGAGGGAGAATTTGGATCGCATGTTAGAGGATCACAAAAAGTCGCTGTACCCAGGATGCGATAATGGTCTGAAAAAGCTGGGCTGCACACTGGATTTGCTGAAATGGAAGGCACAGGAAGGTGTAGCTGACTCAGCATTTGAAAACTTGCTGAAAATGTTGAAGAATATGTTTCAAAGAATAACGAGTTGCCCGCTAGTACGTACAAAGCAAAGAAGGTTGTCTGCCCTCTAGGTTTAGAGGTTCTGAAGATACATGCATGCATTAACGACTGCATCCTCTACCGCGGTAAATACGAGAATTTGAATGAATGCCCGGTATGCACTACATTGCGTTATAAGATCAGAGGCGATGACCCTGGTGACGATGTTGAGGGCCAGAAACCCAGGAAGAGAGGGTTCCCGCCAAGGTGATGTGGTATGCTTCTATAATACCACGGTTGAAACGTCTGTTCAGGAACAAAGAGCATGCCAAGTTGTTGCGATGGCACAAAGAGGACCGTAAGTCGGACGGGGAGTTGAGACACCCCGCAGATGAAACGCAATGGAGAAAGATCGACAAAGAGTTTAAAGATTTTGCAGCTGACGCAAGGAACATAAGATTTGGTCTAAGTACAGATGGCATGAATCCTTTTGGTGAGCAGAGCTCCAGCCATAGCACCTGGCCCGTGACTCTATGCATCTACAACCTTCCTCCTTGGTTGTGCATGAAGCGGAAGTTCATTATGATGCCAGTGCTCATCCAAGGTCCGAAGCAACCCGGCAACGACATCGATGTGTACCTAAGGCCGTTAGTTGATGAACTTTTACAGTTGTGGGGCAGACCTGGTGTCCGTGTGTGGGATGAGCACAAAGAAGAGGAATTTGACCTACGAGCGTTGCTTTTCGTAACCATCAACGATTGGCCTGCTCTTAGTAACCTTTCGGGGCAGACAAATAAGGGATACAATGCATGCACGCACTGCTTAAATGAGACTGAAAGTGTACATTTGCCAAATTGTAAGAAGAACGTGTACCTGGGGCATCGTCGATTTCTTCACAAAAATCATAACGTAAGAAAGAAAGGCAAGCATTACAACGGCAAGGAAGATCACCGGCTGAAGCCTGCGGAACGCACTGGTGCTGAGGTATTTGATATGGTCAAGGATTTGAAAGTCATCTTTGGAAAGGGTCCTGCCGGACAATCAGTTCCGAAGGGAGCTAACGGGCACGCACCCATGTGGAAAAAGAAATCTATATTTTGGGAGCTAGAATATTGGAAAGTCCTAGATGTCCGCTCTGCAATCGACGTGATGCATGTTACGAAGAATATTTGTGTGAACCTGCTAAGCTTCTTGGGCGTGTATGGGAAGACAAATGATACAAAGGAAGCACGGCAGGACCATCAACGTTTGAAAGACCCTGATGACCGGCATCCGGAATGGTTTCAAGGTCGTGCCAGCTACGCTCTTACCAAAGAAGAGAAGGTCATCTTTTTTGAATGCCTGAGCAATATGAAGGTCCCGTCAGGATTCTCGTCAAATATAAAGGGAATAATAAACATGGCGGAGAAAAAGTTTCAAAACCTGAAGTCTCACGACTGCCACGTGATTATGACGCAATTGCTTCCGATTGCTTTGAGGGGGCTCCTGCCGAAAAATGTTCGATTAGCCATTGTGAAGCTATGTGCATTCCTCAATGCAATCTCTCAGAAGGTAATCAATCCAGAAGTTCTACCACGGTTATAGAACGATGTGGTCCAATGTCTTGTCAGTTTCGAGTTGGTGTTCCCGCCATCCTTCTTCAATATTATGACGCACCTCCTGGTTCACCTAGTCGAAGAGATTTCCATTCTCGGTCCTGTATTTCTACACAACATGTTCCCCTTTGAGAGGTTCATGGGAGTATTAAAGAAATATGTTCGTAACCGTGCTAGGCCAGAAGGAAGCATTGCCAAGGGCTATGGAAATGAGGAGGTAATTGAGTTTTGTGTTGACTTTGTTCCTGACCTTAAGCCGATTGGTCTTCCTCGATCGCGGCACGAGGGGAGACTAAGTGGAAAAGGCACGATCGGAAGAAAATCAACGATATGTATGGACGGCCATTCTATGACTGAAGCACACCACGCAGTTCTGACCAATTCTAGCTTGGTGGCTCCGTACTTTGAGAAACACAAGAATATTTTACGCTCGGACAACCCGGGGAAGCCTGAATCCTGGGTTAGGAAGGCCCACATGGAGACTTTCGGCAGTTGGTTGAGAAAACATTTAATGAATGACAATGATGTTGTAGATCAGCTGTACATGTTGGCCAAGACACCATCTTCGACTATAACGACTTTCCAAGGGTACGAGATAAATGGGAATACATTTTACACGATCGCCCAAGATAAGAAGAGCACCAACCAAAACAGTGGTGTCCGCTTTGATGCAGCAACCGAGAATGGGCAAAAGGTCACATATTATGGTTACATAGAGGAGATATGGGAACTTGACTATGGACCCTCCTTTAAGGTCCCTTTGGTGCAAATGGTTCAAGCTAACAGGAGGTGGGGTAAAGGTGGACCAGCAATACAGAATGACAATGGTGGATTTCAACAATCTTGGTTACCTTGACGAACCATTCGTCCTAGCGAAAGATGTCGCTCAGGTTTTCTATGTGAAGGACATGAGTAGCAAACCGAGGAAACGGAAAGATAAGAAAACGATCAGTACATCATGCGATGATCCAAAGCGCCACATTGTTCTTTCAGGGAAAAGAAACATCGTGAGAGTGGGGGACAAGACAGACATGTCAGAAGATTATAATATGTTTGCTGAAATTCCGCCCTTCAAAGTGAACACCGACCCAAGCATTAAGTTAAATGATGAGGATGCTCCATGGATACGGCACAATCGTAAGCAAGCAGGGACACAAGGGAAGAAATGATGTGTAATAATTTATTGTACCAAACTTTGTTGAATGGATCATGTGAATTATATTATCTGTGATGTGTTTGGTGTCCATTTTCGAATAATGATTCGATTGATTCGAGATACCACTGATGATACATGAAATTTGGAGTTACTTAGTCATACTCCTGCCTAGGCGTATAATATGCATACTCGTAGTCTTCATAGTCGCCGCCGTTGTACTGGTAGTCCTCGCCTTCTAAGTTGCCGCCGTCGTCATCGTTGCTGTCGTCGCTGTCGTCGGGCGGCGCTCATGGCTCGAACTGAGGGTAGCGCAGGCGAGGGATATCGCCGGCCGTGATGTAGTCCATGACGCTCTGTAGAGTCCGCCCGTACCACCATAGCCGACGGCCGGCCTCGTGGAAGTTCCCAGGAGGCAGACCGTCCTCCTCATACCTGGCGAGCGCCCTCTCACGCCGATTGATGAAGAAGGCGTCCCAAGTATGCTGGTTATCAGGATGCCAGCGGGGATTCATCCGCTGCTCCAGCGTGAGGTCGAGGTAGTAGTGGTTCGTGATGACCACCCGGCGTGCAGTACCCTGAGGGACGGGAGGGACCGGCATGCCTCCGGTGCTTAGGCTCCAGCCGGCGGGGATGCGGTAGCCCGGTGGGCAAGGGTAGTTCGAGGCGCAAAGCTCCTCCACCTGCTTGTAGGTTAGAGTGGGTGCGGTGGAAGCCATGAGAGAGTGATGAGAGATTGTAGAGATGTGATAATGCTGGCCAAGCCGGGCTACATATATGTAGTGAGAAATGGCGGGAAAAATGGGAGCGGGAAGACAGGAGGCGGGAAGAAAGTGGTGGGAAGAAAGAGGCGGGAAGACAGGGAAGAAATGGCGGGAAGAAGAGGAATCCAGAGCTGATCATCTAACCTTTAGTCCCGGCTGGTGGGTGCAACTGGGACTAAAGGTGGTTTTGTATCATCTATCAAAAATGTCGGTGGGATAAGCTTTAGTCCCAGCTGGTGGGTGCAACCGGGACTAAATGTGGTTTTTGTGTCATCTAAGAAAACTGTCGGTGGGATAAGGACGTTTGGGTAAGCTTTAGTCCCGGCTGGAGGGTGCAACCGTGACTAAAGCTGTCGGCAGGATAAGGACGCGTGGGTGGATGCACTACTCGATGAGATAAAGCATGTAGCGCACGACGCCCTGTCGGAGGAAGAAGACAAAGCAGAAGCGGCGCCGTGCCTATAAAAGAAGCATCGATACGCCTTGGCAAGCAGACCAACAAGCCAACCTAGCAGGTAGGGAGAGTTTCATCCCCATGGATGGAGTAAAGGGTTGAAAAATCTCCCGTGGCGCAACTTCTCGAATATGTCGTCGGTGCACACGCCCTACGACATCTTCGGAAGTTGCTCCTCGGGAAAAATTTTCTGCAGGCCCGTGAAAGACTCCATCTCCTCTAACAGTGTTGGGTAAAGGTTTCGAAAATCTCCCGTGGCGCAGCTTCTCGAAGATGTCGTTGGTTTACACGCCCTACGACATCTTTGGAAGTTGCTCCTCGGGAAAATTTTCCTGCAAGCCCGTGAAAGTCTCCATCTCCTCTAACAGTGTTGGGTAAAGGGTTCGAAAATCTCCCGTGGCGCAGTTTCTCGAAGATGTCGTTGGTTTACATGCCCTACGACATCTTCGGAAGTTGCTCCTCGGGAAAATTTTCCTGCAAGCCCGTGAAAGACTCCATCTCCTCTAGCAGTGTTGGGTAAAGGGTTCGAAAATCTCCCTTACGGCGCAGCTTCTCGAAGATGTCGTTGGTTTACACGCCCTACGGCATCTTCGGTAGTTGCGCCTCGGAATTTTTTCCTGCAAGCACAAGAGGCGTGAAGACAGAGGCGTGAATTGGATTTTTCTGATTTTTTTGATATATTAATTGTATTTTTAACATTTTGAATTGAATTAGTTTTACTTTTCTTAATTTTTTGATATACTATTTGTATTTTTAACATTTTGAAATGAATTAGTTTTATTTTTCTGAATTTTTTGATATATTATTTGTATTTTTAAGATTTTGAATTGAATTAGTTTTATTTTTCTGAATTTTTTGATATATTTTTTGTGTTTTTAAGATTTTGAATTGAATTATTTTTATTTTTCTGAATCTTTTGATATATTTTTTGTGTTTTTAAGATTTTGAATTGAATTAGTTTTATTTTTCTGATTTTTTTGATATATTATTTGTATTTTTAGATTTTCTGAATTTATGGATATATTATATATATTTTTAGCATTTTGAAAAAGAAAAGTATTTTAAAAAAATACCTTTCGTCGCGGTTGGCCCCGCCAACCGCGACTAAAGGTCTTTGCGCGCGGGAACGAAAAAACCCTTTAGTGGCGGTTGGTGTGGCCAACCGCGACTAAAGGTACCCCTTTAGTCGCGGTTTGCGACACCAACCGCGACTAAAGGGGGGTCCCTATAAATTCGCGCCGCGCGAACCGCCACGCCACTCTCTTCATCTCCGCCTGACGATCCACCGCCGCGCCCGAAGCCGACCGCCGCTGATCTCTGCAGCGCTGCCACGCCTCGCCGTCGCCGCACTCGAGCTCGCCGTCGTCGCGCGCCTTCTCTCTGTCGCCGCGCGCCTTTCTCTCCGTCGCGCCGCCCCGAGTTTCGTCGTCCCCGCCGTCGCCCGTACGTTGTCGTCGCCGCGCCGCCTGTACACACGCTCGCGCCGGCGCCGCCGCTCGCAGTGATCTCGAGAGAGAGAGAGGGAGAGAGCGCGGCGCCGTGGCCGCGCGCGCCGCTGCTCGCCGGCGCCGCTGCTCGCCGGCCTGAGAGAGAGAGAGAGGATCGAGAGAGCAGGCCGGACGCCTCTGCCGCGCGCGCGGTGAGAGGAGAGGGAGAGGTCTGCGCGCGTGCGCCCGTCGGCCACCGTTTTTTTCTTCTTCTTTTTTTGTTTTTTTTCTTGTTAATTTTAAAACAAAAAATAACTAAAATTTGACTTAAAAGTTTGTCTAAAAAAAGAACTAAAATTTGACTTAAAAAAACTAAAAATTGACTTAAAAATTTTGTCTCAAAAAAGAACTACAATTTGACTTAAAAAAGAACTAAAATTTGACTTAAAAGTTTGTCTCAAAAAAAGAACTAAAAGTTCACTTAAAATTTTGTCTAAAAATGAACTAAAATTTCACTTAAAAAATGAACTAAAATTTCACTTAAATTTTTTGTCTTAACTAAAATTTGACTTAACCACCGCGCGTATATGGAGGGGGCAGCGAGCCCCTCGTCGCCCCCTCCGTATACGCGCGGTGTTTTTTTTGGGATCGAGAGGGGGCGGCGAGGGTTATGTGTGTTGTCCTCGGCACCGCCACCGCCCTTTCGCCACCGCCGCCCTTTCGCCACCGCCACCGGTCTCTCGGTCACGCGGTCACTACGAGGTGAGGTCGATCGTCCGCATATACACATCTAATACGCGTCCCCCCTCTCGCCTCCCTCGTCACCCTCTCTCTTTATATGTAGAAGAGATGTGATAATGCTAGCATATACACAATTAATTAGTTTTTACTACATGTTTTCAGGACTGACATATGGCGGACGATAGAGCTGACCCAATTATGGCCAACTATGATCTGGAAGCTGAAGAACATATAATGGGCCTCATAAACGGCGATGTTCTTTATGTGCCGACCGAACAAGATGAAGAAGAGGATGTCTCTTCTTATCTGAACCTTGACGGTGAAGATGAACATCGTCAGCGAGGTGATGACGATGGAGGTCAACCGTCGATAAACGACGATCTTGAATTGCAAGTAGCAACCACCTCCGGTGCCGAGGTATATATATACATTGAGCCTCTGGTGATACAAACTTACTGATTTGAATAAATATGTGTGTACTAACGCGCGCGACTCTCTTTCTTATTTTATCCCTTGGCCGGATCATCAAAACAATCGAGTACGTCGTCAAAGCGTGGCGCAACCAAGACGCTGAAACAAGGAGAAACATATACCATCGAGGTTGTCAGTGCAACCGGCAGGCCACTGGAGCCCCACAAGAACTCCACCAAGTTTATCAACCAATGCGGAGCCGTTGTTAGAGACAACGTCTCGATCACCGTCCAGGAGTGGAATGAGCCAAAGAAGGCACGTCTTGGCTTCACTTTTGTCGACAAGAGAACAAAAAAAGATTGCTTGAAAAAGCTTATGGAACATTTCGTTCTACCTCCGGAATACAACCAATTCGATGAATTGGGTAACAAGATTCCGGAAAACAAGGAGAGGAGGAAGCTAGTCAAACAGTTCGCTCTTCAAAAGATGGCCGACGCATTCCGGAATTCAAGCAAAATCTAGCCCGTGACTATGTCAACCAGAACAAGACTCCGGATTTCAAAGGACAATATGAGAAACTGCAACATGATTGGCCAGAATTTCTGAGGCAAAAGAAGTCGGAGCAGTTCCTTGAAATATCGAAAAAAATAAGGAAAATGCGGCTAAGAAAGAGTACAATCATATTATGGGGCCAGGAGGGTACCGCCTTTGGGAGCCTAAGTGGGAGAAGATGGAGAACGACCTGAGGGACCGAGGAATCCCTCTAGGTACGGAGGGATGGGACCCAAGGGCCAAAAGCTGGTGGTGCGGGCATGGGGGAACGCTACACCCGGAGACAGGGGTGTGTGTTCACCGGAATAAAGCGTTTAAACCCACCCAAGCCCTTATTGACGCAATGAGGGATGCTCAAGAGGGGAAGATCAAGTTCAACAGAGAGAATGACGCGCTGACAAAAGCCCTCGGGAATCCTGAACACGGAGGACGTGTACGAGGCATGGGGAACATTCCGTGGAAAATAGGGTTCTCCCAGAACGATGACCCGTATGGTTACAAAAGCCGTAAGAGAAAGATGGATCGGGATGCAGATGTTGTGGCGCGGTTGGCATCAGAATTCGATGAGATGAAGAAAACCGTGAATATACTAGTACAAGAAAGATCGGCAGCTGGGACGCATGAAGATCATCCAGCGGATCTCGGAAGCCAGCAGCGGAGAAGCAGCGTGGCTTCCACGGAGGCCCCGCCGGCTACTGCTAATGCACCGGCGATCAATATTACTGCACCGGAGCCTCCTCGCTACCCCGTGGACGATGTAAAGGAGATGAAAGAATGTCATCTGCATTATCCAATTGGGAACATATCCACGAAGGTAGCCATCGGCAGTGCTTTACCATGTTTACCTGGAGCACTCCACCACAACAACCCCATTCAAGATGGCTATGCTCGTGTCACGGTGGAGGACATAGTCCCAGGGTTTGAGGACCTGGAGACTGACATTGCTACACCCGAAGGGGAGAGAAGACTTGGAGGTGTCAAGAGCCAGTTCATTCTATGGAAAAAGAAGTTAATCAAGTTTCCAGGCGAGGCGCCAAGGCCAACAAGTCCACCCCCCTCCGGTGGTGGCGGCGGTGGTGGTGGTGGTGGTGGTGGTGGTGGTTCAGCTACACCTCCGTCACGTCAGCCGACGCCGCCCCCCAGTCCACAACGTTCGGTGGGTGATCAGCCGCCGCCCCCCAGTCCTCGTCCGGCGGGTGATCAGAGGCCGCCCCCCAATCCACCTCCGGCAAAGAAGCAGAAGCAGTCCTGGACTATTAACCCGGACCCTTATGTACCTAAGACCACAAAGGTACCGGAGCCATCACTGAAGCCTCTCCCCACAAGGCCTTGGGAACGTAGTGCCGAGGAAACTGATGCGGCTGCGGCTGCTGATTATGAGAAATGGAAGGCGGACTGCAAGAAGAAAGGAGAGCCCGAGCCCAAGCCAGTATTTTCTGACAAGCAAAAGAAGTGGGCTAAGTCATTTTTTAGCACACCGTCCCAAGCCGCGAAGAATCTGCCTGACGACTATGCACGTGAACTTCGTAGGCAAGCACTCATGTTCAAGGAGAAGAAAGAGTTGGCGGAGAAGCAGGAGAAGAAAGCGTTGGAGGAGGCCGAGAAAGAATTAGAAAGTAAAAAGGGGGGGGGGGAAACAAGTTGCCCAGCTCGGGAAACAAAGTAAACAATCGATCGCCCCGCTCATAGTGAAAGCCGCCGGTCCGGATGCTGAACTAATGGACCCCGCTATCGCCGCAGCTGCGGCAGCACAGGGAATTACTGTAACGGGTGCCAGAGAACAAGCGGCCGCGTTCGGTATGACTCTTCGTGAAGTGTTAGGCCTTGAGGAGGCGCCAATGAGTAAACCAATAATTACATATGTGCCGAATGGGCCTCTCGTCGAGCCTGCGCAGGAAGAGGATTGATGGCGTGTAACTCACACGTTCGTTGGGAACCCCAAGAGGAAGGTATGATGCGCACAGCAGCAAGTTTTCCCTCAGAAAGAAACCAAGGTTTATCGAACCAGGAGGAGCCAAGAAGCACGTTGAAGGTTGATGGCGGCGGGATGTAGTGCGGCGCAACACCAGGGATTCCGGCGCCAACGTGGAACCTGCACAACACAACCAAAGTACTTTGCCCCAACGAAACAGTGAGGTTGTCAATCTCACCGGCTTGCTGTAACAAAGGATTAACCGTATTGTGTGGAAGATGATTGTTTGCAGAAAACAGTAGAACAAGTATTGCAGTAGATTGTATTTCAGTAAAGAGAATTGGACCGGGGTCCACAGTTCACTAGAGGTGTCTCTCCCACAAAATAAACAGCATGTTGGGTGAACAAATTACAGTTGGGCAATTGACAAATAAAGAGGGCATGACCATGCACATACATATCATGATGAGTATAGTGAGATTTAATTGGGCATTACGACAAAGTACATAGACCGCCATCCAACTGCATCTATGCCTAAAAAGTCCGCCTTCAGGTTATCATCCGAACCCCCTCCAGTATTAAGTTGCAAAGCAACAGACAATTGCATTAAGTATGGTGCGTAATGTAATCAACAACTACATCCTTAGACATAGCATCAATGTTTTATCCCTAGTGGCAACAGCACAACACAACCTTAGAACTTTCTCACATCGTCCTGTGTGTCAATGCAGGCATGAACCCACTATCGAGCATAAATACTCCCTCTTGGAGTTACAAGCATCTACTTGGCCAGAGCATCTACTAGTAACGGAGAGCATGCAAGATCATAAACAACACATAGATATAACTTTGATAATCAACATAACAAGTATTCTCTATTCATCGGATCCCAACAAACGCAACATATAGAATTACAGATAGATGATCTTGATCATGTTAGGCAGCTCACAAGATCCGACAATGATAGCACAATGGGGAGAAGACAACCATCTAGCTACTGCTATGGACCCATAGTCCAGGGGTAGACTACTCACACATCACTCCGGAGGCGACCATGGCGGCGTAGAGTCCTCCGGGAGATGATTCCCCTCTCCGGCAGGGTGCCGGAGGCGATCTCCTGGATCCCCCGAGATGGGATCGGCGTTGGCGGCGTCTCTGGAAGGTTTTCCGTATCGTGGCTCTCGGTACTGGGGGTTTCGTCACGGAGGCTTTAAGTAGGCGGAAGGGCAAGTCAGGAGGGGGCACGAGGGCCCCACACCACAGGCCGGCGTGGCCAAGGGGGGGGGCGCGCCGCCCTAGGGTTTGGGCACCCCGTGGCCCCACTTCGTTTCGTCTTCGGACTTCTGGAAGCTTCGTGGCAAAATAGGACCCTGGGCGTTGATTTCGTCCAATTCCGAGAATATTTCGTTACTAGGATTTCTGAAACCAAAAACAGCAGAAACAAAGAATCGGCACTTCGGCATCTTGTTAATAGGTTAGTTCCAGAAAATGCACGAATATGACATAAAGTGTGCATAAAACATGTAGATAACATCAATAATGTGGCATGGAACATAAGAAATTATCGATACGTCGGAGACGTATCAGCATCCCCAAGCTTAGTTCTGCTCGTCCCGAGCAGGTAAAACGATAACACAGATAATTTCTGGAGTGACATGCCATCATAATCTTGATCATACTATTTGTAAAGCATATGTAGTGAATGCAGCGATCAAAACAATGTATATGACATGAGTAAACAAGTGAATCATATAGCAAAGACTTTTCATGAATAGCACTTCAAGACAAGCATCAATAAGTCTTGCATAAGAGTTAACTCATAAAGCAATAATTCGTAGTAAAAGCATTGAAGCAACACAAAGGAAGATTAAGTTTCAGCGGTTGCTTTCAACTTGTAACATGTATATCTCATGGATATTGTCAACATAGAGTAATATAATAAGTGCAATAAGCAAATATGTAGGAATCAATGCACAGTTCACACAAGTGTTTGCTTCTTGAGGTGGAGAGAAATAGGTGAACTGACTCAACATTGAAAGTAAACGAATGGTCCTCCATAGAGGAAAAGCATCGATTGCTATATTTGTGCTAGAGCTTTGATTTTGAAAACATGAAACAATTTTGTCAATGGTAGTAATAAAGCATATGTATCATGTAAATTATATCTTACAAGTTGCAAGCCTCATGCATAGTATACTAATAGTGCCCGCACCTTGTCCTAATTAGCTTGGACTACCGGATCATCACAATGCACATGTTTTTACCAAGTGTCACAAAGGGGTACCTCTATGCTGCCTGTACAAAGGTCTAAGGAGAAAGCTCGCATTGGATTTCTCGCTATTGATTATTCTTCAACTTAGACATCCATACCGGGACAACATAGACAACAGATAATGGACTCCTCTTTTATGCATAAGCATGTAACAACAATTAATAATTTTCTCATTTGAGATTGAGGATATATGTCCAAAACTGAAACTTCCACCATGGATCATGGCTTTAGTTAGCGGCCCAATGTTCTTCTCTAACAATATGCATGCTTAACCATAAGGTGGTAGATCTCTCTTACTTCAGACAAGACGGACATGCATAGCAACTAACATGAAATTCAACAAAGAGTAGTTGATGGCGTCCCCAGTGAACATGGTTATCGCACAACAAGCAACTTAATAAGAGATAAAGTGCATAATTACATATTCAATACCACAATAGTTTTTAAGCTATTTGTCCCATGAGCTATATATTGCAAAGGTGATGATGGAATTTTAAAGGTAGCACTCAAGCAATTTACTTTGGAATGGCGGAAAATACCATGTAGTAGGTAGGTATGGTGGACACAAATGGCATAGTGGTTGGCTCAAGTATTTTGGATGCATGAGAAGTATTCCCTCTCGATACAAGGTTTAGGCTAGCAAGGCTTATTTGAAACAAACACAAGGATGAACCGGTGCAGCAAAACTCACATAAAAGACATATTGAAAACATTATAAGACTCTACACCGTCTTCCTTGTTGTTCAAACTCAATACTAGAAATTATCTAGACCTTAGAGAAACCAAATATGCAAACCAAATTATAGCATGCTCTATGTATTTCTTCATTAATGGGTGCAAAGCATATGATGCAAGAGCTTAATCATGAGCACAACAATTGCCAAGTATCACATTACCCAAGACATTAATAGCAATTACTACATGTATCATTTTCCAATTCCAACCATATAACAATTTAACGAAGGAGAAACTTCGCCATGAATACTATGAGTAGAAACCAAGGACATACTTGTCCATATGCTACAGCGGAGCGTGTCTCTCTCCCATAAAGTGAATGCTAGGATCCATTTTATTCAAACAAAACAAAAACAAAAACAAACCGACGCTCCAAGCAAAGCACATAAGATGTGATGGAATAAAAATATAGTTTCAGGGGAGGAACCTGATAATATTGTCGATGAAGAAGGGGATGCCTTGGGCATCCCCAAGCTTAGACGCTTGAGTCTTCTTGATATATGCAGGGGTGAACCACCGGGGCATCTCCAAGCTTAGAGCTTTCACTCTCCTTGATCATGTTGCATCATACTCCTCTCTTGATCCTTGAAAACTTCCTCCACACCAAACTCGAAACAACTCATTAGAGGGTTAGTGCACAATAAAAATTAACATATTCAGAGGTGACACAATCATTCTTAACACTTCTGGACATTGCATAAAGCTACTGGACATTAATGGAACAAAGAAATTCATCCAACATAGCAAAAGAGGCAATGCGAAATAAAAGGCAGAATCTGTCAAAACAGAACAGTTCGTATTGACGAATTTTAAAATGGCACCAGACTTGCTCAAATGAAAATGCCCAAATTGAATGAAAGTTGCGTACATATCTGAGGATCATGCACGTAAATTGGCTTAATTTTCTGAGCTACCTACAGGGAGGTAGACCCAGATTCGTGACAGCAAAGAAATCTGGAACTGCGCAGTAATCCAAATCTAGTATGAACTTTTCTATCAACGGCTTAACTTGGCACAATAAAACACTAAACTAAGATAAGGAGAGATTGCTACAGTAGTAAACAACTTCCAAGACACAAAATAAAAACAAAGTACTGTAGGTAAAAACATGGGTTGTCTCCCATAAGCGCTTTTTTTTAACGCCTTTCAGCTAGGCGCAGAAAGTGTGTATCAAGTATTATCAAGAGATGGTGTGTCAACCTTACCTTGGGCTTTACCCTTACCTTTCTTATTGTTTTTCTTTCCCTTTAGTTTAGGAAATATATGATTTCCCCCCGGTATAGAGGTGAATTTCAGAGTGCCTTCTCCCACATCAATGACTGCTCCCAATAGTTTCAGCAGGGATCTTCCGAGTGTGATTTTTCCTGTCCCTATACATTCAATAACAAGATAATCAATGGATATTGTTCTTCCAAGAATGGTTGTATGCACACCTGCAGCTATTCCCTTAGGAATTATAATAGAGTTATCAATGAGAGTTATTCCTTCTCCTCCTTCATCGACTCCCCAAAGTTTCAAAGATTTATAAATGCTTTCAGGCATAAGGCAAAATTCAGACATAATATCACAGTAGGCATGAAGAGTTCGATCACCGATAACAATTTTAACAGTAGGATCCCACAATGAAAGTTTAGAGTTCACTAAAACTTGTTCAAGACGATTACGAACATGGCAATAGTTATCATCCAAGCGAGATGTACTTATCTCGAGATTGTTTAATCTACTATATATGCTAGTGAGGGCTGAATCAAAGTTATTAGCTGAATCATGTGATGCAACCAACTTCTTTATGGCATTAAAAGCTTGGTCCCCATTGCAATGAAGGAAATCTCCTCCCACTAAAGTATCCAAAGCATATCTATAGCGAACCATAAGACAAAAATAAAAATTACTAAGGAGCAAACTTAGAGTCATTTGAGGTTCAGTTTTACGATAAGAAGTAAAAATTCTAGACCAAGCATCCTTAAAACTCTCCTCATCCCCTTGTTTGAAAGTGAAGACTAATTCTTCAGGCGAAGAAGTAACAGGTTCAGAGCTAGACATGGTAACAAAAGTAACTAATTTTTTTGTATTTTTAATATAGAGTGCAAGACAGTAAATAAAGCAAACTAGATAAAGTAAATGCAAGTAAATAATTTTTTTGTGCTTTTGATATACCAAACAAGATAGCAAATAAAGTAAAACTAGCAACTAATTTTTTTGTATTTTGATTTAGTGCAGCAAACAAAGTAGTAAATAAAACTAAGCAAGACAAAAACAAAGTAAAGAGATTGAGAAGTGGAGACTCCCCTTGCAGCGTGTCTTGATCTCCCCGGCAACGGCGCCAGAAAAAGAGCTTGATGGCGTGTAACTCACACGTTCGTTGGGAACCCCAAGAGGAAGGTATGATGCGCACAGCAGCAAGTTTTCCCTCAGAAAGAAACCAAGGTTTATCGAACCAGGAGGAGCCAAGAAGCACGTTGAAGGTTGATGGCGGCGGGATGTAGTGCGGCGCAACACCAGGGATTCCGGCGCCAACGTGGAACCTGCACCACACAACCAAAGTACTTTGCCCCAACGAAACAGTGAGGTTGTCAATCTCACCGGCTTGCTGTAACAAAGGATTAACCGTATTGTGTGGAAGATGATTGTTTGCAGAAAACAGTAGAACAAGTATTGCAGTAGATTGTATTTCAGTAAAGAGAATTGGACCGGGGTCCACAGTTCACTAGAGGTATCTCTCCCATAAAATAAACAGCATGTTGGGTGAACAAATTACAGTTGGGCAATTGACAAATAAAGAAGGCATGACCATGCACATACATATCATGATGAGTATAGTGAGATTTAATTGGGCATTACGACAAAGTACATAGACCGCCATCCAACTGCATCTATGCCTAAAAAGTCCACCTTCAGGTTATCATCCGAACCCCCTCCAGTATTAAGTTGCAAAGCAACAGACAATTGCATTAAGTATGGTGCGTAATGTAATCAACAACTACATCCTTAGACATAGCATCAATGTTTTATCCCTAGTGGCAACAGCACAACACAACCTTAGAACTTTCTGTCACTGTCCCAGGTGTCAATGCAGGCATGAACCCACTATCGAGCATAAATACTCCCTCTTGGAGTTACAAGCATCTACTTGGCCAGAGCATCTACTAGTAACGGAGAGCATGCAAGATCATAAACAACACGTAGATATAACTTTGATAATCAACATAACAAGTATTCTCTATTCATCGGATCCCAACAAACGCAACATATAGAATTACAGATAGATGATCTTGATCATGTTAGGCAGCTCACAAGATCCGACAATGATAGCACAATGGGGAGAAGACAACCATCTAGCTACTGCTATGGACCCATAGTCCAGGGGTAGACTACTCACACATCACTCCGGAGGCGACCATGGCGGCGTAGAGTCCTCCGGGAGATGATTCCCCTCTCCAGCAGGGTGCCGGAGGCGATCTCCTGGATCCCCCGAGATGGGATCGGCGTTGGCGGCGTCTCTGGAAGGTTTTCCGTATCGTGGCTCTCGGTACTGGGGGTTTCGTCACGGAGGCTTTAAGTAGGCGGAAGGGCAAGTCAGGAGGGGGCACGAGGGCCCCACACCACAGGCCGGCGCGGCCAAGGGGGGGCCGCGCCGCCCTAGGGTTTGGGCACCCCGTGGCCCCACTTCGTTTCGTCTTCGGACTTCTGGAAGCTTCGTGGCAAAATAGGACCCTGGGCGTTGATTTCGTCCAATTCCGAGAATATTTCGTTACTAGGATTTCTGAAACCAAAAACAGCAGAAAACAGCAACTGGCACTTCGGCATCTTGTTAATAGGTTAGTTCCAGAAAATGCACGAATATGACATAAAGTGTGCATAAAACATGTAGATAACATCAATAATGTGGCATGGAACATAAGAAATTATCGATACGTCGGAGACGTATCAAGGATCTACCTCCACAAATGAAAAATATGCTACATTGGTACAAGGGTTACATAAAAACTAACTTCGGCAAAGAATATATTTATGCGGAAGTTAGACATGAACATCACTTCAAACATTACTATGTAACAGTTCATATGAGTGAATTGTTCCAGCTGTTCAATCTGCGCGAGCTCGACAAATCTATCATCAGTTGCTACGTTATTATTCTGCACCCCGCCCGCTTGCACGCCTGGCGAGCCAGACCGCCAGCCCGAGGCCCCGAGCGACCGCGCAACATAAAATTGGATGCATGCGACATAAGAAAAGTACGGAGATGCTGGTCCGCGCCAGCCAAAGGTGCGATGGAATAATCCCATGCGAGCTACGATAGTTATAGCCAACGTATTTTTTGGGAAGTTGGATCCAATCAGCCAAACTAGTATGCATGTCACATTAAAAAAATAGGCCTATGTATGATGATGTCTATGGACCAATCGAACGTATAAAAATTATATTATTCACCTTACATTAAGTATTTTAACAATCAGATTAAGGAATCAATGTGCATGTGATGTAAAATTTGTAGACTACGTAAGAAAACTATAAGAAGCTAGCTGAACCCTAGTACATCAACCATCGAACAGATCAAAATGGCTTATGTAAAAAAAGAAATTATTTTGGGGAATCATGTAATGTGTAGGAAAAAAAAATCCTAGCGTAGTGAGTAGTGACACGACATAACTCAAATACATGGACATGGAGAGTATTGTAAATAAGATATAGTGATGCACAAACTTGTCCGTATGAGCTATATGCCTCATTTGCCAAAAAAAACATATCCCAGAATCATTCTAAATAGCAAATTACATTCTCCAAATGGCATAATCACTTGTTTTTTTTAGATCAAATGGCTGCCATCTTTATTAATTGCCCATGTTCAGAGCGGCAAGGTTTAACACAAAGTCTGGGAGGGATTCAACCCATGATACCCATCTATTACAACACTTATTCATACAGCCATCCTTAGCTAATTTGTGAGCCACCAAATTACCAGATCGTCGCACGTGAAGGACCCTGAAATCATCAAGTTCCCCAAGAGACGCTTTGATTTCTTCCACAAGTGTTCCGTGGATCGACCGGTTCTTGTCCCGAAGTTTCGCCACCACCACAGTACAGTCCGTTTCCAGTGCTATTTTCATCAGTCCCAACTCCTTCGCCAAGTTAACAGCATGGTGACACGCAAGCAGCTCAGCTCTCTCCGGGTCAGTCACTCGGGGAAAAATGGCATGCCCCCGCCAGAGGGACTCCATGGTGATCTCGGATGAACACATCTCCACCTCCGTGGCATAATCACTTGTTGACTGAAAACAACTTACAGCATAGTAGTTCCTTTCCATTTGCCACAATTGTCAGGCTTGCTTAGTTGAGAGCTGAAGTCATGTCTTCCTCAGTGCTGAGCAGTTCTTGTTTGATGCCTGAAATAGAAGAAAAAATATGTCAGAAACATCCATAGTACAGAAACAAATAAGGTAAAGATCCATGTATGGCCACACATGAAGACATTACACAATGCCTACTTCGAACTTTTGGGAATGATCAATAGCAGACTGGATAAGAATTTACGAAAAAGCATGGGCATAATCACGCAGATGAATCAGTATTAAACCGTGGAAAATAAAAGCATGTCTATGGCAAGTGGTACAGTGGTAAAAAAATCCTAATTTATAACACATAGCTATTAAATCTGTGATTCAATTACATGTAAACAGCCTTGTGGAGGTAAGATACAAATATTGCAGAGGTTTTAGACAGTAAACTCACTTGGCAGTGCACAAGCATTTCAAAATATTCTTGACACATCAACGATCTCAGTAGCAGTGGTTTCAATTTTCACTATGTCAGCTCCTGTTGCTTGCATCCGAGCAAAGAATCTTCCTATCTCTTCTGCTGACAGAGTGAGATGAAATGATGAGCTTACAGGTTTCTTTCCGGGCATGAATATCGTTAATTCATTAGTAGAATCACCCCACAAATATCATAAATCAACAGAAGACAATTAGGAAAGTAAGGAACCCATTAACACATCCATGTGTGGAAACACATGAAGAAATTACCAAATGGTCATTTGAGACCAACTTTAATTTTTGAATGGGGAGTCGATGCCACCGACCAAAGCTAACCGTTGCTACCGTCACATGAATTACAATCACATGAAGCAAAGATTGCACATCTAGCAACACCTCAAATAGACTAACATCCACTATTATTGCCAAATATTTAAATACACTGGAGCTAGCTACTTCGCAACTACAAAATTCAGAATTGGAACTTCTAATCCTGAATAATTAAGCAGATAAATCCTGTGCATTAACAGCCAAATAAATTTGATTTTAGTGCCCAAACCATGTATTGGACTATAATGCACGTGAAGACATGTACCGATGAATTCAAAATCCGATTGATTCATCAAGCTACATACTCCGTAGAAACTAGAGGGGGCTTGACATAAGTGTTATGGTGCGGCTTCATCTGGATATGTACAGCAACAAAAATGAGCTAAAGAATCAATTGTGCTTCCCTCTGAGCAAACCACATCAATAATCAACACTAACTGGGGAAAATACCCACCTTCTGGAATTGCATATCAATAACTGCAAGGGGCTAGATGCCTAGATGCCACGTTCACAGACCCATATGCTAGCGTTGCGGCAGCAATCTACAGTAATCCATAACAGCATATCAAAAGTGTGACCTGTTCCATTGATTAACATGAGAATTAGCAAAGACTAATCTAACACAGCTGCATTGATCTCTATGTACAAAACCGAACCTTCGAAACAAGAGATCAAACTGAGTTAAAAATTCTGTTAAATGGTTCCAATGATACAGAACTTGCAAAACTGAATTCAGAATTATGTTAATTGGCAAGTTTCTACGGCGAGGACTGCGGCGACATGCGCTGGTAACTGAAATAATATGCCATCATCTAGCTAGCAGGGCAGCATCGAGAAATCGAGTTTGAACAATAACTATATGCCGCCGTGGTGAGATAAAAACAACATCTCAGATGTACATGAATTAAACTCTAGATATGAGGCGGTCGTTGCCATGTGCTTCCACTGCCTCAACCTTTTCACATCAAATCTCCACACGGGTATACAAAAATAATTATGGATCTGAGTATCCGACGCAAAGAGAACATGTTGCTTACCGAATTTGATACAGATTCTACCCGCGTGCAATACGCAGTGCACCATGTCTCCGTTATCGCCGACGACCACGCCGCCGCCGATTCGGCCGGCCGGTCACGACGCCGATTCGGCCGACCGGCCACGACGCAGCCGAGGACACGGTCGTGGCAGAGACCAGCAGCTGCTCCTATGGCCACCGAGTCCATCCGCCGCTCATGCGCTCGCTGGCGGCCGCTCAATCGCCAACCGCCGCATACGCTCGATTAGAAAACTACGAGGGGGGAAATCAGGTGACGGGCGACGGGAGGTAGTGGGACAGCTTCCAAATCCCACGAACCGTCGGGGTAAAAAAAATACGGCCGAGCACAATCAGCAATGATCGATCGAACCGGATGGACATCTAGCTCGGTATATGACCCGGGTGCAGAATTACTTATTCTGCACCCAGGGTATCTAATAGAGTTTCCCTATATATATATATATATATTTTGGATATACGACGCGGATTTGCTACCATGGTGGCTAGCTATGCACCCCTCCATGGCCATTAGATATAGTGTGCAAAAAAATGAAGGGATCAAGATTCCTATGGCTTACAATGGAATCAACTAACGGGATTGTGGTGAGACATCTGAAGCCGTTTGCTAGCTGTATTCTACGTTTGAGAATCTGAGCAATGTTAATGCAACCTCGACTGTAATGCAAAACAATCTACGTTTGTGAATACACATGATGCTTGCTTTGGTTTTTACACTCTGAGTATTGTATTACAGTCGAAAATACGTTTGAAACTACCATGCTGGTGACATGGTACTGTTGAAATACAGATTTGATTGTAAATTCAACTGTATGGATGGATGCTCGGCTGGCCAAAATCCCATCTGCCTATAAACAGGATGGAAATAGCTGGCGCTTGGAGACGTTAGCCAGCTGCTCTATTGCTAGCTGGGCCAACGAGATGTACATGGTAACAAACATGAGCAAATACAGTTGAAACTGCGTTTCAATATCCGTTTGACGTGCTAAACCGCTGAACTGGACTTTTGGATGGGGTACGTGGCGATGCATGTGTACGTATGTATGATGTGCTTTTCGAGTGGTTCAGTAGATGCATTGTGTTAATGGCTTGGTTCGATTGTTGCTCATGCCACTTCGCCGTCTAGCATACGCCGCAGAGCATATGTGTTGGCCGCTTTGAGAAGCATGAGGAGGAACATGTACGAGACGGCATCCTTGTCTACCAGGAGAAGGCTCACAAGTCACGATCTTCTCTACCATAAGCAGGTTCCTGGTCATGATCAGCTCCACGCTGGCGTCAGCAGCAACAGAGGCGTCCTTTGCATGCTTTTTCACGGTGGTTGTGGTTTCGTTTGTGAGTATTTCCCTTGCTGGTTCGACCACCATAACAGAAAGCTTGACGATCATGCGTTTAGACCATGCAAACTGCAACTGGATTTAACTCGTTGTTTCACTGGAAAGTGGTTCATCTGCTTTTTTAGTGGTTCAGTAGTTGGGATGGACAAAATGTTGTTTCTGGTTGATGCTTCGTGTGTTTTCCCTGCATAGCATAACAGGTTAAAAACATAGTTATTTTGTTCGACTCTTTTGTTTCACAGTTGTCCAACCGTTGTGCTTGTACTGTGGTCAATCCAGTCTACTGATGGTTATCATATACTACTGACATAAAAATAACTGAGCTTGTTAATCCAGTTATTAGTAAAATTTGAGACACAATTCGTAATGCTCTTGTATATGTCATCACGAGGTGTTTAAAGCTGATGAGATTCGAAGTTGAAGATTATAGGGGTAAGTATAATAACCTGAAATACATATTAAGCGGAAATTCATCACTCTGAATGCTTTACAAGAACTTTTACAGCAATCTGAAGAGAAATGGTGCATGTTGATTTTATTTCATAAGTTGCCAAAAAAATTATAAACTAGAACTGCCTGTAGAAAAAAAACTAGTAACTTTATTTTTTGTGCTGGTTCTCTGGTTCCTTTGGCCAGTATCTCAAATTTAGGTGCGGTGGTGGCTCGCCTTCGGTGCTCCGGGATACCAGGAAAAATAGCACTCGAAAACACTGATAGGTTCAATACACCACAAAATGCACAGCAGACTGTACCTCAAAATGCACAGCAGACTGTACCTCCTACCATAATTTAGGGAATCTACTAAAATCATGTAAACAGAAATAAGGACATCACTTGCTTTCGGTTTGATTGACCTGAAACATAAAATCCATTTACACATCGAACCCCACAATTTAGCAGAGAAGGTAAAAAAGAAAATGCAAAGTGCATATCAGAAAAGAAAACAGGGAATGTGTCAGCATCACCAACACAAGGGCAGCAGGAAAAAGAAAAACACTTTCATCATAGCAAACTGATGGTTTGTTGAAATACAGTGTCGAAACTTACTGCCGAGTCATGCAGCACGTAGTGGCACTTGCCATTTTTCTTTGTTTCATTGTTTGCCGCTTTGAGGAGCATGAGGAACACCCACGAGATGACATCCTTGTCCATCGGAAGAAGGCTCACCGAGTCATGAGCAGCTGCCTGGTCGTGATAAGCTTCACGATCTCGTTGGTGCAACAGTGGCGCCAACGAACAGCCACTCCGTGGAGAGCCCGTCCTTGGCGATGTTGGGCAGCCAACAGCTTGTGTATGCTTAAGCGCATCACCGACGATCTTCTGATGGATGGCGCCCGTCGACTTGACGGCCACCCTATTGCGCAAGAAAATGTCGACGGCGAGCTCGGACCATCGTGTGCACACTACAGAGATGCCGATGCCGATGTCAACTTGGCGGGCATGGCGGTGGCAGCAGGGCTGGCGATGAGGACGGCAACGGCGTGCATCCTCCAGCGAGTCGTCGAAGTCTAGGAAGCACACCACCGCCAGCGCCAGCTCCACAAACGCCCTCACTCCCCTACAGCAAAAAACGCGCTTACTTTCTTGAATCCCAGAACATAAATGCAAACGTAGATAAATGCAGTACCAAAAGAATCAAAACTTGCAGAACTGAAATTTGTTGAAATCAAACTAGTCAGGTGCACAATGTTGATCATAAGGGAATCGTGTCTTTTCAGATGTTCCTGAGCTCGCGTAGACAATGATTTGGAAGAAAAAAAATGCCAGCTGCTTGCTAATCCACTAGCAGTTCCCAAAGGATTGCAAGTCTTATGGCGACGTCTAAATATGCAGTCTGATAACCAAATTTCAACCTTTTTTCCTTACAGCAGAGTGAAGTTCGAAATCAAATGAACAAGAACAAAACAAGAAACAAAGATGAACTCACTTTCCCAAAAGATTATTTATTGGATGAGGCAAAATAACAAGAAATAAGCCAACCCAAAGACATCTCAATGTCGAAAGTATATCAATCCTTCAGGTTTTTGAGAGAAGAAAAGACACTCACATCTTGGAGGAACGGGTTGGGTAAAATCCCCCCAAACTTTGGGTGTCAACTGCTCTATTGTTTTAGAACACCTCCATTTCTTTGGTTCTTTTCCTGTTGGAAGAAACATGCAAAAACGCGGAAAATCTCGTCAGACCTCGAGCCTTGTGAAAATATGCACCCAGTCGCCCGAATTTGTAAAATTAACAGTACAAGAGAGGGAGTAGAACAGAGGAACCAACATGTCTTTTGTCTGTGCTAACTGCAAAGCACAACTAGACCAAAAAGAATGGGGAAAACAGAGGGATCAAGCAACGTCCCGGCGGCGGCCTACAGAAGACGGTCTTGCCGAACACGATGACGGATCTGGATTCGTCGAGCGCGCGCGACGGTGGGGCCGGCGTCCATCCCCGCGGCGTCGCAGCAGATCCTGAGGAACTCGGCGTAGGGCACGACGCCCACGCGGGACACCCGCACCCGTGCGCCGCCTCCATCTGCGTGACGCGCAGCACCATCCCGCGCCTCCACCACCGTCAGGCTGCCCACCTCCGCCTCTCTCGCCGGCGCAGGGGCCGGAGCGAGCGCGGCGGGTGGCACGAGGCCGTCCAGGTTGATGCACGGAAAGGAGACACCGAGGTGGTCGCGGTGATGGGATCGAGCACGAGCATGGGGATCATGGTCACCGTGCTGTCGCGGGGTAAGGAGGCGGCGCACGGATGCGACCAGCCGCCGGCTGAAGGAGAGGGGCGGAATCTGCAACCTCGCGTGGTGGGTGGATGGGTCAGGAGGCGTATCTACCATTTGTAATTCGTAGTGTAGTACACTTCGTTATGCGTTAATTTTTCCGGGCAAGCTAGCAGCATGTACAACATCTTTGTATTGCAAAGTGTATTGCAGAAATTGATGTAGATTCAAAATTTGAAAAACGTGCTCCCGGCCAGCTGTGTATGTGACAGCGTTAGTGTATTCCGTTTGAAGAGTGTGCTCCCCAGTGTATATCTGTTGTAACATATAGGAGATCAGACGGCTGCTATGGTATGCACAGCTAGCCACCATGGTAGCCCACTATTTTGGATATATATGTATTGTCCTAACTATATTGTTGTGTACGCTATTATGCAGAATGAAGATTAGGGAATGCAGAATAAGGAACATCCCTGATGTTGGGTTCATTGACCCACAAATCGTTAATGCATATGTGTTAGAACAACACCCCGCTGACGTGGAGCAAGACCTGTGGCTTTTTCTTACAAAGCAGCAATTAAAAATTGAAATTCTATTTCCTTTGCATATTGGATGAGTGTTTCTGTCTTGAGCACATTATATTTTGTTTACTCCATGCATGGTATGTGGTTAATCGATGAGTTATGCATGACTGTGCATGTATCGTGTCCGCAGGTTCCACTGGATTCTGCTCATAATTCAATTTCACACCTCCTCAGTTATCGTCATCGACTCTCTGAATATGGATCCAAAGCTTTGGGTCGACATGAGAAAAATGATGCAAAAGTAATTATTTTCATTCATTTGCGCTCTATATCGATCGGCCTATTTCGTTCATTTCCTAATATCAAGTAACTAATAACTCTCTTGTTCATTTAATTTTCTTTGCCTCGTAGGGTTTGGAGACGGTTCGCAGATGAAAAGGTCGGTGATTTCAAAAAAGAGCTAGAATTTAAAAGGTCACTGACTGGGGATATTCAGCCACCGGGGACCAATCTATGTGGATACTATGTTTGTGAGATGATCCGGAGATACACCTCTGAGCGGCAGCCGTCGGAAAACAACCTCAAGAGGAATAACCTCTGGAAGACGCTTAGTCCAGAAGCTCGCTTCCGACCACTTCAAGAGGATGGTTCATGAGGGAAGTCCTCCATCCTAAAGGAGAACACTATTACGAGGACGTAGAACTGTGGATGAAGTAAATTATGTATGGAAACTTGTTCAAAATTGTATATGCGGTCATCCGATATTGAATATATATTGTATATTCCTCTTGAATTTTCTTGGTTCTAATTTCAAATTTGTTTGAAATTGTACATTCATATGCATGTATATAGTACCATAGAATATGTGTACTGAAACTTCTTCAAAATTAAAATATAAAAGAAATAAAACAATTACAAACTAAAAAGAAACCAGATTTAGGGGGGGCTAAAACCCTAAACCTGCGGAGGTCTTTAGTCGCGGTTGGCCAGGAGAACCGCGACTAAAGGTCCTCCGCCCCGACGGACTGCTGGCGGCCACGTGGACGTGCCTTTAGTCGCGGTTCGTAAGCAACCGCGACTAAAGGGGGGGGGGGCTTTAGTCGCGCTTAATTAGTCCCGGTTGCGCAACCGCGACTAATGGCAGTTGCGAACCGGGACTAAAGCCCTTTTTTCTACTAGTGAAAAAGGGTGAGCAGTGGCGGCGAGAGAGACGGGATACACGGGCGGAAATGGCTCGTCGGACACCTCGCAGTCGCAGCTCGACCCCGGTGGCGCTCGCTTCCGGTGAGAGAGAAAGAGGCCCCGTTTGCACACGATGGGCGGTAGACAAAGGTGAACATCCGTTTGGGTCAACGCGGTAGCCGGTTTTTCCTTTCTTTTTCCCCGAGTCGTCGTGTGCTCGCCATCGAGGACTATTTGTCTATTTCATGCTTGCTGGGGGAGTAGGGCCCGTGAAATAGGGCGAAGCAACGATCGAGAGGGAAGGAGAAATGACGATTCGTGCTGCCTAGCTAGTGAAATGACATTTGCCAAAATGTCAAATTTGCGTGGGAAGCCCGCGGCGTAGGAACTTTTAACTCATAGGGGCGAAAAATTTCAAACGTTGTCCACCCCCGCTATTACCACGGAACCTTCTGACATGGCGAGGTAGGCTGAGCGAGCGGAGAACGAACCATTAGACGTCCACTTCCACCGGAAGGAGTCTTGTCCTGAGCATCACCTCTCGGACAGCTGCCCAGAGTTCGAGGTACTGAACGATGGCGTCAACCGAGAGGGGGTGGATATGTCCAGCGCCCACGTGTCGCCCGTCACCCCATCCTTGATGGTGCGGCTGCGCCAGGTCCTAGGCTTCACGAGAGCAACCACGGCGGGAGCAAGGGCTGCCACGATTAGCCCATTAATCCATGGGTCACCCTAGAAAAGGATCCTGGACCCGTCGACTACCGAGATGCAAACCGAAGCGTTGAACAGCGCAATGGTATCAGCCTTTGGTTGTAGGGGAAGCCCGTCCCATGGCCGATCGACGTCCGATTACTGCAGCCATATCCACTTGGACCGAATGGCGGTGTTGAGCTGCCGAAGGTTGTGAAACCCCAAACCGCCGAGACATTTGGGCTGGTGATACGTCTCAAATGTATCTATAATTTTTGATGCTCCATGCTTGTTTTACACCAATTCATATATGTTTTGTTTACACTTCGTTGCACTTTTATATGATTTCCGGCACTAACCTATTAACAAGATGACATAGTGTCAGTTCCCTATTTCTGCTGTTTTTGTATTTCAGAAAAGTTATACAGGAAATATTCTCGGAATTGAACGAAATAAAAACCGAAGTCGATATTTTACCGAAACGAAGACGAATTCCAGATGGGGGTCTGATGTCTACGCACGCTTCTATTCTTGTAGACAGTGTTGGGCCTCCAAGAGCAGAGGTTTGTAGAACAGCAGCAAGTTTCCCTTAAGTGGATCACCCAAGGTTTATCGAACTCAGGGAGGTAGAGGTCAAAGATATTCCTCTCAAGCAATCCTGCAATTAAGATACAAGAAGTCTCTTGTATCCCCAACACACCTAATACACTTGTCAGATGTATAGGTGCACTAGTTCGGCGAAGAGAGATTAAAACGCAGGTGGTATAGATGGTGGTAAACGGTAATTGCGATCTGAAGTAAATATTGCAGGAAGTAAAGATGTAGTAAAACAGTAAATAAGCGATGTTTGCAGTATTTGGAAACAAGGCCTAGGGATCCTACTTTCACTAGTGGCCACTCTCAACATTGCAATTGTAATTGAATATAAATATAAGCACTTCATCATACTACTCTCCTGTTGGATAAAGAACTCAAATCCATTGGGCAAGTGTGCAAAAGCACACCTCAAAAGCGTATTCCCAAGTACTAATAAACACCCCACACTGTCACCGTGAGCATTCATAGGAGGTACTAACACAACACAATTCATAAGGGAGTTACACACGGCACACACACTGTCACCATTACACCGAGGTCACAGTAACTCCAAAGTTCACATAATAAAACACTTGAATAACATATGACATCTAGATTGCAAAGCCAATGATCACATAGATAAACAAATAAATGCTACTCTCAAACACTCTCTTGTTGGATAACAAACACCATTCATTGTGTAGGGCTACAAGAGCTCCCTCAAGCCGGAGTAAACAAGCTCCACAACATCCGGAGTTCATATTTAAAGTAACCTCTAGAGTGCATAATAGACAAGAGTAACATCTACATATTCATAAAGATCACACCATGGGAGAGAGAGATGAACCACATAGCTACCGGTAGAGCCCTCAGCCTCGGGGGAGAACTACTCCCTCCTCATCATGGGAGACAGCAACGGCGATGAAGATGGCGGTGGTGTCGATGGAGATGAATCCGGGGGCAATTCCCCGTCCCGGCGGCGTGCCGGAACAGAGATTCTGTCACCCGAAACTTGTCTTCGCAATGGCGGCGGCTACGGAACTCTTCGTGGAATATGGCTTGTTGTTTTAGGGTTTTCGCGACGAGGATAATATATAGGCGAAGGGGCGATGTCGGTGGAGTCCCAAGGTGGGGTCCCCACCTGGCGGCGCGGCCAGGGCTAGGCCCGCGCCCCCTAGGGTGTGGGCACCTCGTGGCCCCCTTCGTCTCTCCTTCGGACTCCGTGAAGCCCCTGGAAAAATAAGAACGTGGCCTTTTGTTTCGTCCAATTCCGAGAATATTTCCTGTGTAAGATTTCTGAAACCAAAAACAGCAGAAAATGTAATACTTCCTGTGTAATACTTCGGCAGCTTGTTAATAGCTTGTTAATAGGTAATACTTCGGCAGCTTGTTAATAGGTTAATACTTCCTTTGTAATACTTCGGCTGTTTTTGGTTCCAGAAAGGCTGTTCGGGCAATATTCTCGGAATTCGACGAAACAAAAGCCAAACATCTTATTTCACCAAGATGGACCAGAACACCGAAGGGGAGCCGGAGGGGAGGCCCAGGGCCCCCACACCATAAGGCGGCGCGGGTGGCCCCCTGGCTGCGCCAACCTATGGGGTGGGCCCCCCAGGCACCCCCTTGTGCCGCCCCTTCGCCTATAAAATCCCTCGCGACCTAAAAACCGGATACCAATTGACGAAACTCCAGAAAGACTCCAGGGGCACCGCCGCCATCGCGAAACTCCGTTTCGGGGGACAGAATCTCTGTTCCGGCACGCCGCCGGGACGGGGAAGTGCCCCCGGAAGCCTTCTCCATCGACGCCACCGCCTCCATCATGCTCCGTGAGTAGTTCCCCCATGGACTACGGGTTCTAGCTGTAGCTAGTTGGTACTCTCTCTCCCATGTACTTCAATACAATGATCTCATGAGCTGCCTTACATGATTGAGATCCATCTGATGTAATCGGTGTTGTGTTTGTTGGGATCCGATGGATTGTTACGTTATGATTAGTCTATCTATATAAGTTTGTGAAGTTATTGTTGCTGCAATCTTGTTGTGTTTAATGCTTGTCACTAGTGCACGAGTGGCATGATCTTAGATTTAAGCTCTATAATTATTGCTTAGATTGTATCTACAAGTTGTTTGCACATGTCTATGTCCGGAACCCGAGGCCCCAGTGAGTGACAAAGAATCGGGATAACTGGAGGGGAAGGCGTAGGTATGAGGATCACATGTTTTCACCAAGTGTTAATGCTTTGCCCCGGTGCTCTATTAAAAGGAGTACCTTAATTACCAGTAGATTCCCTTGAGGCCCGGCTGCCACCGGCTGGTAGGACAAAAGATGTTATGCAAGTTTCTCATTGCGAGCACGTATGACTATATATGGAGAACATGCCTACATAATTAATAATCTTGATGTTCTGTCTTAATGCTATTTCAATCCTATCAATTGCCCAACTGTAATTTGTTCACCCAACACTTATTACTTGTTATTTGAGAGTTACCACTAGTGTAGATAGCTGGGAACCCCGCTCCATCTCTTATCATCATATACTCGTTCTATATATCATTGGAAGTAGTATCAACTATTTTCTGGTGCCATTGCCTCTGTGTTACTGTTACTGCTGCTGTGTTACTGTTACTATTGCTCTCCTATTACTGCTGCTTTCACATCACCCCTGTTACTAGTGCTTTTCCAGGTGCAGTTGAATTGACAACTCAGTTGTTAAGGCTTATAAGTAGTCTTTACCTCCCCTTGTGTCGAATCAATAAATTTGGGTTTTACTTCCCTCGAAGACTGTTGCGATCCCCTATACTTGTGGGTTATCAAGACTATTTTCTGGCGCCGTTGCCGGGGAGGCATAGCTCTACTCATAAGTTCACCTGGGGAGTACACTCTACCTCTATCTCTCTATTTTTATTTTGTTTTGTTTTGCTTAGTTTACTTTTTTCTAGTTTATTTGTGCTTAGTTTATTTCTGTCTAGTATTATTTTGCTTAGTTTACTTTTGCCTAGTTTGTATTTGTCTTGTTTTATTTTTCTTATATACCCGAAAATCCATAAAAATTTGAAAAATCAAAAAATTAAAAACTGTTGTTATGGGAGAACCCACAACCTATCTGGAGCTTATAGAATTATATAACAGTTATAGAGAATGAAGAAAGGAAGTCATGAGTGTTGTGATAGAAAAATTGAATACAATTGCTGAAATCTTGCTTAAACGCCATGATATAAACTTATGCTCTAAACAGGATACTAAACATCTGAAATTCCAATGTGGCTTTAGTGAAGAAGTTTTAATTAAGAACTATAATTGGAATAACTATATTCATTTTGGGTTCGAAGAGGTAGAACAATTTGTCTTATTTATGGGAGCTTCTGAGATCGAATCCTTCATGTCTAAAAATTATGAAACTTGTGTTGTTTGTAAGGACCTTAAAGATTAGGTCTCTTCTATCCTTAACTTTTGCATAGAAAGTTACAGTGATAATCCTTATATCATTGATTATAAAGAGAGACTCATTAATGCACAAGAATGCACTCACAATTTGCAGGAACCTGTGAAAGAAGAAATTGATGAACCTGAAAGCTCATTGGATGAAAAAGAGGAGGAAATTGATGAACCTGAAAGCTCATTGGATGAAAAAGAGGAGGAGAGTGATGAACAAAAGGAGGAAGAATGGATTAGCTACCCATGCCAACCTTCTAATGAGAGTAAATCTTTATCTCTTACACTATTTGATTGTCCTCCATGCTTACCAAAGGAGGATGAATGTTATGTTCCTGTGGATTCTCTTGAAATATTCCCTATGAGTAAAACTTGTGAGAATAATTATGCTACTGTTATTTATGATAATCCATGCTATTTTGATAAATCTTATGATAATGCTTTGTTTGTGCTTGATATCAAAATGCATGGTACTAAAGAGTTTAGCTTAGCAAATGTTTATGATAAAGCTCTAGATGATGGTCCTATGTTACTTGATAATATTAATTTTATTACTAATGAAAAGGGGATTGGAGAAGTCTTGACTTTATCTAGGAGTCCCATATCTTTTGAGATTGACCAATCATCTTGTTATATTATTGATAAAAGTGGGTTTGAAAGTTTTAATCCCACTATTTTTGGGCTTGATAAAAATTATGTGTTTGTAGATCATGAAAAGCATGTTGTATGTCATAGTTATATTGTTGAGTTTATTCATGAAGCTACTGAAAATTATTATGAGAAAGGAAAATATGGTTGTAGAAATTTGCATGGTACTAAAACATCTCTCTATATGCTGAAACTTTTGAAGTTGCTCGTGTTTTATCTTCTTATGCTTGTCACTTGGTTCTTCATGAATTTATTTGTGTACAAGATTCCTATGCATAGGAAGTGGGTTAGACTTAAATGTGTTTTGAACTTGCTTTTTGATGCTCTCTTTTGCTTCAACTCTCATCCTTATGTGAGCATCATTAAAATTGTTGAGCCCATCTTAATGGCTATAAAGAAAGCACTTCTTGGGAGATAACCCATGTCTTTATTTTGCTACTGTTTTGTTGTGTCTTGGAAGTTGTTACTACTGTAGCAACCTCTCCTTATCTTTATTTTATTGCATTGTTGTGCCAAGTAAAGTCTCTAATAGAAGGTTGATGTTAGATTTGGATTTCTGCGCAGAAACAGATTTCTATCTATCACGAATTTGAGTAGGTCTCTCTGTAGAAAACTCACAAAAATCTTCCACTTTTCATGCGAGTTCCTCAGATATGTACGCAACTTTCATTAGTTTTGAGTTTTCTAATTTGAGCAACGGAAGTACGTCGAAAAAATTCGTGTTTACTGGCTGTTCTGTTTTGACAGATTCTGTCTTTGTTTTTTTTTGCATTGTCTCTTGTGGACTTTAAGTAAGGCTTTCTAGACGTGGAGAGCTGTAGCTAATTTTTTATTGAGTTCTTGCAATGTGTCACTACAGGACCAAAGTGGATTAAAGTTTTTTGAGTACTAACCCCTCTAATGAAGTTTATGAGAAGTTTGGTGTGGCAGAAGTTTTCAAGGGTCAAGAGAGGAGGATGATATATGATCAAGAAGAGTGAAAAGTCTAAGCTTGGGGATGCCCCCGTGGTTCATCCCTGCATATTTCAAGAAGACTCAAGCGTCTAAGCTTGGGGATGCCCAAGGCATCCCCTTCTTCATCAACAACTTATCAGGTCACTTCTAGTGAAACTATATTTTTATTCAGTCACATCATATGTTGTTTACTTGGAGCGTCTGTGTGCTTTTATTTTTATGTTTGAATAAATTCGGATCCTAGCAATCCTTGTGTGGGAGAGAGACACGCTCCGCTTTTTCATATGAACACTGGTGTTCTTAGCTTTATTTTAATGTTCATGGCGGAGTTGAAAACCGCAGCACTTGTTGTTATTTGGTTGGAAACAGAAAATGCTTCATATTGTCTTGAATAATTTGATACTTGGCAATTGTTTTGAGCTCTCAAGTAGATCATGTTTAAGCTCATGCACCATGTAGTTTAAACCTATTGGTGGAGAACTACCGTAGAGCTTGTTGAAATTTGGTTTGCGTGATTGGTCTCTCTAAGGTCTAGATATTTTCTGGTAAAAGTGTTTGAGCAACAAGGAAGACAGTGTAGAGTCTTATAATGCTTGCAATATGTTCTTATGTAAGTTTTGCTGTACCGGTTCATACTTGTGTTTGCTTCAAACAACCTTGCTAGCCAAAGCCTTGTACTGAGAGGGAATGCTTCTCGTGCATCCAAAACCTTGAGCCAAAACCTATGCCATTTGTGTCCACCATATCTACCTACTATGTGGTATTTCCTGCCATTCCAAGTAAATACTTCATGTGCTACCTTTAAACAATTCAAAAGCTATTATCTCTTATTTGTGTCAATGTTTTATAGCTCATGAGGAAGTATGTGGTGTTTATCTTTCGATCTTGTCATTTACTTCTGACAGACTTTCACCATTGGACTAGTGGCTCATCCGCTTACCCAATAATTTTGCAAAAAGAGCTGGCAATGGGGTTCCCAGCCCCGATTAATTAACTTTCATTAATAATTCTCTTCACATGTTTTGCCCTGATCTATCAGTAAGCAACTTAATTTTGCAAATAGACACTCCTCCATGGTATGTGAATGTTGGAAGGCACCCGAGGATTCGGTTAGCCATGGCTTGTGTAAGCAAAAGGTTGGGAGGAGTGTCATCAATAATGAAACTAAAATACATGTGTAAACAAAAGAGAAGAGGGATGATCTACCTTGCTGGTAGAGATAACGTCCTTCATGGGAGCCGCTCTTGAAAGTCTGGTTGATAAGGTTGTTAGAGTACCCGCTACCATTCGTTGACAACAACAAACACCTCTCAAAACTTTACTTTTATGCTCTCTATATGATTTCAAAACTTAAAAAGCTCTAGCACATGATTTAATCCCTGCTTCCCTCTGCGAAGGGCCTTTCTTTTACTTTATGTTGAGTCAGTCTACCTACTTCTTTCCATCTTAGAAGCAAACACTTGTGTCAACTGTGCATTGATTCTTACATGCTTGCTTATTGCACTTATTATATCACTTTGTGTTGACAAATATCCATGAGATATGCATGTTGAAGTTGAAAGCAATTGCTGAAACTTAAATCTTCCTTTGTGTTGTTTCAAACCTCTTATTAAGAATTTATTGCTTTATGAGTTAACTCTTATGCAAGACTTTTTGATGCTTGTCTTGAAAGTACTATTCATGAAAAGTTTTGCTATATGTTATCTATTTGTTAGCAAACTATAGATCATTGCCTTGAGTCACTTCATTTATCTTATATGCTTTACAATAGTATGATCAAGATTATGTTAGTAGCATGTCACTTCAGAAATTATTCTTTTTATCGTTTACCTACTCGAGGGCGAGTAGGAACTAAGCTTGGGGATGCTTGATACGTCTCCAACGTATCTATAATTTCTGATGTTACATGCTAGTTTTATGACAATACCTACATGTTTTCCTCACACTTTATATCGTTTTGATGCATTTTCCGGAACTAACCTATTAACAAGATGCCGAAGTGCCAGTTCCTGTTTTCTGCTGTTTTTGGTTCCAGAAAGGCTGTTCGGGCAATATTCTCGGAATTCGACGAAACAAAAGCCAAACATCTTATTTCACCTAGACGGACCAGAACACCGAAGGGGAGCCGGAGGGGAGGCCCAGGGCCCCCACACCATAAGGCATCACGGGTGGCCCCCTGGTGATACATCTCTGACGTATCGATAATTTCTTATGTTCCATGCCACATTATTGATGTTATCTACATGTTTTATGCACACTTTATGTCATATTCGTGCATTTTCTGGAACTAACCTATTAACAAGATGCCGAAGTGCCGCTTGTCGTTTCTGCTGTTTTTGGTTTCAGAAATCCTAGTAACGAAATATTCTCGGAATTGGACGAAATCAACGCCCAGGGTCCTATTTTGCCACGAAGCTTCCAGAAGTCCGAAGAGGAGACGAAGTGGGGCCACGAGGTGCCCAGACCCTAGGGCGGCGCGGCCCCCCCCTTGGCCGCGCGGCCCTGTGGTGTGGGGCCCTCGTGCCGCCTCCGCACCTGCCCTTCCGCCTACTTAAAGCCTCCGTTGCGAAACCCCCAGTACCGAGAGCCACGATACGGAAAACCTTCCAGAGACGCCGCCGCCGCCGATCCCATCTCGGGGGATCCAGGAGATCGCCTCCGGCACCCTGGCGGAGAGGGGAATCATCTCCCGGAGGACTCTACGCCGCCATGGTCGCCTCCGGAGTGATGTGTGAGTAGTCTACCCCTGGACTATGGGTCCATAGCAGTAGCTAGATGGTTGTCTTCTCCCCATTGTGCTTCATTGTCGGATCTTGTGAGCTGCCTAACATGATCAAGATCATCTATCTGCAATTCTATATGTTGCGTTTGTTGGGATCCGATGAATAGAGAATACTTGTTATGTTGATTATCAAAGTTATGTCTATGTGTTGTTTATGATCTTGCATGCTCTCCGTTACTAGTAGATGCTCTGGCCAAGTAGATGCTTGTAACTCCAAGAGGGAGTATTTATGCTCGATAGTGGGTTCATGCCTCCATTGATATCTCGGGACGATGTGAGAAAGTTCTAAGGTTGTGGATGTGCTGTTGCCACTAGGGATAAAACATTAGTGCTATGTTCAAGGATGTAGTTACTAGTTACATTACGCGCAATACTTAATGCAATTGTCTGTTGTTAGCAACTTAATACTGGAGGGGGTTCGGATGATAACCTGAAGGTGGACTTTTTAGGCATAGATGCATGCTGGATGGCGGTCTATGTACTTTGTCGTAATGCCCGATTAAATCTCACTATACTCATCATAATATGTATGTGCATGGTCATGCCCTCTTTATTTGTCAATTGCCCAACTGTAATTTGTTCACCCAACATGCTGTTTGTCTTATGGGAGAGACACCTCTAGTGAACTGTGGACCCCAGTCCAATTCTCTATACTGAAATACAATCTACTGCAATACTGTTCTACTGTTTTCTGCAAACAATCATCTTCCACACAATACGGTTAATCCTTTGTTACAGCAAGCCGGTGAGATTGACAACCTCACTGTTTTGTTGGGGCAAAGTACTTTGGTTGTGTTGTGCAGGTTCCACGTTGGCGCCGGAATCCCTGGTGTTGCGCCGCACTACATCCCGCCGCCATCAACCTTCAACGTGCTTCTTGGCTCCTCCTGGTTCGATAAACCTTGGTTTCTTTCTGAGGGAAAACTTGCTGCTGTGCGCATCATACCTTCCTCTTGGGGTTCCCAACGAACGTGTGAGTTACACGCCATCAAGCTCTTTTGCTGGCGCCGTTGCCGGGGAGATCAAGACACGCTGCAAGGGGAGTCTCCACTTCTCAATCTCTTTACTTTGTTTTTGTCTTGCTTAGTTTTATTTACTACTTTGTTTGCTGCACTAAATCAAAATACAAAAAAATTAGTTGCTAGTTTTACTTTATTTGCTATCTTGTTTGCTATATCAAAAACACAAAAAAATTAGTTACTTGCATTTACTTTATCTAGTTTGCTTTATTTACTGTTGCTAAAATGGCCAACCCTGAAAATACTAAGTTGTGTGACTTCACAACCACAAATAATAATGATTTCTTATGCACACCTATTGCTCCACCTGCTACTACAGCAGAATTCTTTGAAATTAAACCTGCTTTACTGAATCTTGTTATGCGAGAGCAATTTTCTGGTGTTAGTTCTGATGATGCTGCTGCCCATCTTAATAATTTTGTTGAACTATGTGAAATGCAAAAATATAAAGATGTAGATGGTGACATTATTAAATTAAAATTGTTCCCTTTCTCATTAAGAGGAAGAGCTAAAGATTGGTTGCTATCTCTGCCTAAGAATAGTATTGATTCATGGACTAAATGCAAGGATGCTTTTATTGGTAGATATTATCCCCTGCTAAAATTATATCTTTGAGGAGTAGCATAATGAATTTTAAACAATTAGATACTGAACATGTTGCTCAAGCTTGGGAAAGAATGAAATCTTTGGTTAAAAATTGCCCAACCCATGGACTGACTACTTGGATGATCATCCAAACCTTTTATGCAGGACTGAATTTTTCTTCGCGGAACCTATTGGATTCAGCTGCTGGAGGTACCTTTATGTCCATCACTCTTGGTGAAGCAACAAAGCTTCTTGATAATATGATGATCAACTACTCTGAATGGCACACGGAAAGAGCTCCACAAGGTAAGAAGGTAAATTCTGTCGAAGAAACCTCTTCCTTGAGTGATAAGATTGATGCTATTATGTCTATGCTTATGAATGGTAGGCCTAATGTTAATCCTAATAATGTTCCGTTAGCGTCATTGGTAGCTCAAAAAGAATATGTTGATGTGAATTTCATTAAAAATAACAATCACAATGATTCTAGGCCATACCCTGCTAATGGTAACTCTTATGGTAGATATGTTTCACCTAATGAAGAAAAGATGCTAGAAATTGAAAGATCCACCAAGAGCTTTATGCAATCACAATATGAGCAAAATAAATTGTTTACTAAAACCATGAATGAGCAATCTACCTTGTTGAAGAATATAGGGAATCAACTTGAAAATCTGAATAGGGAGATCTCGGGGTTGCAAACTAAACTTGCTAATGCTGAAAACCGAATCTCATACATGTCTGCATCACAATCTTCTTTAATTAATAAAATGGCTGCTAAACCTGAGAATTTAGATGACAAAATTACTACTACAGCAAATGCCATCCAAGTTAGAATTAATGAGAATATAAGATTAATGGCTGAACTGCGTGCTAGGTGGGATAGAGAAGAAAATGAAAAATTAGCTAAAGAGAAGAATGTAGCTAAAGTTTGGACTATTACCACCACTAGTAATGCTAATGCTACACATGTTGCTGCACCTCCTACTATTAATAATAAAAGAATTGGTGTTAGCAATGTTTCCACTTCTAATGCAAAGCGCGAGAAACTGCCCGAAATCGCTAAAAGCTCAAATCGCCTGTGATAAAACTGCTGAAATTTTTTCCAACATTGGGGATGATGATCCCATTGCTTTAGATTATAATGGTTTGAATTTTGATGATTGCCACATCTCTGAAGTTATAAAGTTCTTGCAAAAACTTGCTAAAAGTCCTAATGCTAGTGCTATAAATTTGGCTTTCACGCAACATATTACAAATGCTCTCATAAAAGCTAGAGAAGAGAAACTAGAGCGCGAAGCCTCTATTCCTAGAAAGCTAGAGGATGGTTGGGAGCCCATCATTAAGATGAAGGTTAAAGATTTTGATTGTAATGCTTTATGTGATCTTGGTGCAAGTATTTCTGTTATGCCTAAGAAAATTTATAATATGCTTGACTTGCCACCGCTGAAAAATTGTTATTTGGATGTTAATCTTGCTGATCATTCTATAAAGAAACCTTTGGGGAAAGTTGATAATGTTCGCATTACCGTTAACAATAACCTTGTCCCCGTTGATTTTGTTGTCTTGGATATTGAATGCAATGCATCTTGTCCCATTATATTGGGAAGACCTTTTCTTCGAACTGTTGGTGCTATCATTGATATGAAGGAAGGTAATATAAAATATCAATTTCCTCTCAAGAAAGGTATGGAACACTTCCCTAGAAAGAGAATGAAGTTACCTTTTGATTCTATTATGAGAACAAATTATGATGTTGACACTTCGTCTCTTGATAATACTTGATACACACTTTCTGCGCCTAGCTGAAAGGCGTTAAAGAAAAGCGCTTGTGGGAGACAACCCATGTTTTTACCTATAGTACTTTGTTTTTATTTTGTGTCTTGGAAGTTGTTTACTACTGTAGCAACCTCTCCTTATCTTAGTTTAGTGTTTTATTGTGCCAAGTAAAGTCGTTGATAGAAAAGTTCATACTAGATTTGGATTACTGCGCAGAAACAGATTTTTTTGCTGTCACGAATCTGGGCTGTTTTCCCTGTAGGTAACTCAGAAAATTATGCCAATTTACGTGAGTGATCCTCAGATATGTACGCAACTTTCATTCAATTTGAGAATTTTCATTTGAGCAAGTCTGGTGCCTCGATAAAATTCGTCAATACGAACTGTTCTGTTTTGATAGATTCTGCCTTTTATTTCGCATTGCCTCTTTTGCTATGTTGGATGAATTTCTTTGATCCATTAATGTTCAGTAGCTTTATGCAATGTCCAGAAGTGTTAAGAATGATTGTGTCACCTCTGAACATGTTAATTTTTATTGTCGCTAACCCTCTAATGAGTTGTTCTAAGTTTGGTGTGGAGGAAGTTTTCAAGGATCAAGAGAGGAGTATGATGCAAGATGATCAAGGAGAGTGAAAGCTCTAAGCTTGGGGATGCCCCGGTGGTTCACCCCTGCATATATTAAGAAGACTCAAGCGTCTAAGCTTGGGGATGCCCAAGGCATCCCCTTCTTCATCGACAACATTATCAGGTTCCTCCCCTGAAACTATATTTTTATTCCATCACATCTTATGTGCTTTTCTTGGAGCGTCGGTTTGTTTTTGTTTTTGTTTTGTTTGAATAAAATGGATCCTAGCATTCACTTTATGGGAGAGAGACACGCTCCTCTGTAGCATATGGACAAGTATGTCCTTAGTTTCTACTCATAGTATTCATGGCGAAGTTTCTCCTTCGTTAAATTGTTATATGGTTGGAATTGGAAAATGATACATGTAGTAATTGCTATAATGTCTTGGGTAATGTGATACTTGGCAATTGTTGTACTCATGTTTAAGCTCTTGCATCATATGCTTTGCACCCATTAATGAAGAAATACATAGAGCATGCTAAAATTTGGTTTGCATATTTGGTCTCTCTAAGGTCTAGATAATTCCTAGTATTGAGTTTGAACAACAAGGAAGACGGTGTAGAGTCTTATAATGTTTACAATATGTCTTTTATGTGAGTTTTGCTGCACCGGTTTATCCTTGTGTTTGTTTCAAATAAACCTTGCTAGCCTAAACCTTGTATCGAGATGGAATACTTCTCATGCATCCAAAATACTTGAGCCAACCACTATGCCATTTGTGTCCACCATACCTACCTACTACATGGTATTTTCCGCCATTCCAAAGTAAATTGCTTGAGTGCTACCTTTAAAATTCCATCATTCACCTTTGCAATATATAGCTCATGGGACAAATAGCTTAAAAACTATTGTGGTATTGAATATGTACTTATGCACTTTATCTCTTATTAAGTTGCTTGTTGTGCGATAACCATGTTCACTGGGGACGCCATCAACTACTCTTTGTTGAATTTCATGTGAGTTGCTATGCATGTTCGTCTTGTCTGAAGTAAGAGCAATCTACCACCTTATGGTTAAGCATGCATATTGTTAGAGAAGAACATTGGGCCGCTAACTAAAGCCATGATCCATGGTGGAAGTTTCAGTTTTGGACATATACCCTCAATCTCATATGAGAAAATTATTAATTGTTGTTACATGCTTATGCATAAAAGAGGAGTCCACTATCTGTTGTCTATGTTGTCCCGGTATGGATGTCTAAGTTGAGAATAATCAATAGCGAGAAATCCAATGCGAGCTTTCTCCTTAGACCTTTGTACAGGCGGCATAGAGGTACCCCTTTGTGACACTTGGTTAAAACATGTGCATTGCGATGATCCGGTAGTCCAAGCTAATTAGGACAAGGTGCGGGCACTATTAGTACACTATGCATGAGGCTTGCAACTTGTAAGATATAATTTACATGATACATATGCTTTATTACTACCGTTGACAAAATTGTTTCATGTTTTCAAAATCAAAGCTCTAGCACAAATATAGCAATCGATGCTTTTCCTCTATGGAGGACCATTCTTTTACTTTCAATGTTGAGCCAGTTCACCTATTTCTCTCCACCTCAAGAAGCAAACACTTGTGTGAACTGTGTATTGATTCCTACATACTTGCATATTGCACTTATTATATTACTCTATGTTGACAATATCCATGAGATATACATGTTACAAGTTGAAAGCAACCGCTGAAACTTAATCTTCCTTTGTGTTGCTTCAATGCCTTTACTTTGAATTATTGCTTTATGAGTTAACTCTTATGCAAGACTTATTGATGCTTGTCTTGAAGTGCTATTCATGAAAAGTCTTTGCTTTATGATTCACTTGTTTACTCATGTCATATACATTGTTTTGATCGCTGCATTCACTACATATGCTTTACAAATAGTATGATCAAGGTTATGATGGCATGTCACTCCAGAAATTATCTGTGTTATCGTTTTACCTGCTCGGGACGAGCAGAACTAAGCTTGGGGATGCTGATACGTCTCCGACGTATCGATAATTTCTTATGTTCCATGCCACATTATTGATGTTATCTACATGTTTTATGCACACTTTATGTCATATTCGTGCATTTTCTGGAACTAACCTATTAACAAGATGCCGAAGTGCCGATTCTTTGTTCTGCTGTTTTTGGTTTCAGAAATCCTAGTAACGAAATATTCTCGGAATTGGACGAAATCAACGCCCAGGGTCCTATTTTGCCACGAAGCTTCCAGAAGTCCGAAGAGGAGACGAAGTGGGGCCACGAGGTGCCCAGACCCTAGGGCGGCGCGGCCCCCCCCTTGGCCGCACGGCCCTGTGGTGTGGGGCCCTCGTGCCGCCTCCTGACCTGCCCTTCCGCCTACTTAAAGCCTCCGTTGCGAAACCCCCAGTACCGAGAGCCACGATACGGAAAACCTTCCAGAGACGCCGCCGCCGCCGATCCCATCTCGGGGATCCAGGAGATCGCCTCCGCACCCTGCCGGAGAGGGGAATCATCTCCCGGAGGACTCTACGCCACCATGGTCGCCTCCGGAGTGATGTGTGAGTAGTCTACCCCTGGACTATGGGTCCATAGCAGTAGCTAGATGGTTGTCTTCTCCCCATTGTGCTTCATTGTCGGATCTTGTGAGCTGCCTAACATGATCAAGATCATCTATCTGTAATTCTATATGTTGCGTTTGTTGGGATCCGATGAATAGAGAATACTTGTTATGTTGATTATCAAAGTTATGTCTATGTGTTGTTTATGATCTTGCATGCTCTCCGTTACTAGTAGATGCTCTGGCCAAGTAGATGCTTGTAACTCCAAGAGGGAGTATTTATGCTCGATAGTGGGTTCATGCCTCCATTGATATCTCGGGACAAAGGATGAAAGTTCTAAGGTTGTGGATGTCTTGTTGCCACTAGGGATAAAACATTAGTGCTATGTTCAAGGATGTAGTTACTAGTTACATTACGCGCAATACTTAATGCAATTGTCTGTTGTTAGCAACTTAATACTGGAGGGGGTTCGGATGATAACCTGAAGGTGGACTTTTTAGGCATAGATGCATGCTGGATGGCGGTCTATGTACTTTGTCGTAATGCCCGATTAAATCTCACTATACTCATCATAATATGTATGTGCATGGTCATGCCCTCTTTATTTGTCAATTGCCCAACTGTAATTTGTTCACCCAACATGCTGTTTGTCTTATGGGAGAGACACCTCTAGTGAACTGTGGACCCCGGTCCAATTCTCTATACTGAAATACAATCTACTGCAATACTGTTCTACTGTTTTCTGCAAACAATCATCTTCCACACAATACGGTTAATCCTTTGTTACAGCAAGCCGGTGAGATTGACAACCTCACTGTTTCGTTTGGGCAAAGTACTTTGGTTGTGTTGTGCAGGTTCCACGTTGGTGCCGGAATCCCTGGTGTTGCGCCGCACTACATCCCGCCGCCATCAACCTTCAACGTGCTTCTTGGCTCCTCCTGGTTCGATAAAACTTGGTTTCTTTCTGAGGGAAAACTTGCTGCTGTGCGCATCATACCTTCCTCTTGGGGTTCCCAACGAACGTGTGAGTTACACGCCATCACCTGGCCGCGCCAGCCTATGGGGTGGGCCCCCTAGACACCCCCTTGCGCTGCCCCTTCGCCTATAAAATCCCTCGCGACCTAAAAACCCGATACCAATTGACGAAACTCCAGAAAGACTCCAGGGGCGCCGCCGCCATCGCGAAACTCCATTTCGGGGGACAGAATCTCTGTTCCGGCACGCCGCCGGGACGGGGAAGTGCCCCCGGAAGCCTTCTCCATCAACGCCACCACCTCCATCATGCTCCGTGAGTAGTTCCCCCATGGACTACGGGTTCTAGCTGTAGCTAGTTGGTACTCTCTCTCCCATGTACTTCAATACAATGATCTCATGAGCTGCCTTACATGATTGAGATCCATCTGATGTAATCGGTGTTGTGTTTGTTGGGATCCGATAGATTGTTATATTATGATTAGTCTATCTATATAAGTTTGTGAAGTTATTGTTGCTGCAATCTTGTTGTGTTTAATGCTTGTCACTAGTGCACGAGTGGCATGATCTTAGATTTAAGCTCTATAATTATTGCTTAGATTGTATCTACAAGTTGTTTGCACATGTCTATGTCCGGAACCCGAGGCCCCGTAGTGACAAAGAATCGGGATAACTGGAGGGGAAGGCGTAGGTATGAGGATCACATGTTTTCACCAAGTGTTAATGCTTTGCTCCGGTGCTCTATTAAAAGGAGTACCTTAATTACCAGTAGATTCCCTTGAGGCCCGGCTGCCACCGGCTGGTAGGACAAAAGATGTTATGCAAGTTTCTCATTGCGAGCACGTATGACTATATATGGAGAACATGCCTACATAATTAATAATCTCGATGTTCTGTCTTAATTCTATTTCAATCCTATCAATTGCCCAACTGTAATTTGTTCACCCAACACTTGTTACTTGTTATTTGAGAGTTACCACTAGTGTAGATAGCTGGGAACCCCGGTCCATCTCTTATCATCATATACTCGTTCTATATGTCATTGGAAGTAGTATCAACTATTTTATGGTGCCATTGCCTCTGTGTTATCAAGTATCGTCATTGTTACTGTTACTATTGCTCTCATGTTACTGCTGCTTTCACATCACCCCTGTTACTAGTGCTTTTCCAGGTGCAGCTGAATTGACAACTCAGTTGTTAAGGCTTATAAGTATTCTTTACCTCCCCTTGTGTCGAATCAATAAATTTGGGTTTTACTTCCCTCGAAGACTGTTGCGATCCCCTATACTTGTGGGTTATCAGTTCTCCACTAATAGGTTTAAACTACATGATGCAAAAGCTTAAACATGATCTAATTGAGAGCTCAAAACAATTGCCAACTATCAAATTATTCAAGACAATATACCAACTACCACATGAAGCATTTTCTGTTTCCAACCAAATAACAATAAGTGCTGAGTCTTTCGGCTTTAGCCATGAATATTAAAGTAAAAGCGAAGAACACTAGTGTTCATATGAAAAAGCGGAGCGTGTCTCTCTCCCACACAAGGAATACTAGGATCCGATTTTATTCAAACAAAAACAAAAATTAAAACAAACAGACGCTCCAAGTAAAGCACATAAGATGTGACGGAATAAAAATATAGTTTCACTAGAGGTGACCTAATAAGTTGTTGATGAAGAAGGGGATGCCTTGGGCATCCCCAAGATTAGACGCTTGAGTCTTCTTGAAATATGCAGGGATGAACCACGGGGGAATCCCCAAGCTTAGACTTTTCACTCTTCTTGATCATATAATATCATCCTCCTCTCTTGATCCTTGAAAACTTCCTTCACACCAGACTAAAAACAATCTCATTAGAGGGTTAGTGCATAATCAAAAATTCACATGTTCAGCGAGGACACAATCATTTCCAACACTTCTGGACATTACCCAAGGCTACTGAAAGTTGATGGAACAAAGAAATCCACTCAACACAGTAAAAGAGGCAATGCGAAATAAAAGGCAGAATCTATCAAAACAGAACAGTCCGTAAAGACGATTTTTTTTAAGGCACTTAACAGGCTCAGATGAAAAAGCTCAAATTGAACGAAAGTTGCGTACATATCTGAGGATCACGCATGAATTGTTGCAGCATTTTACGAGTTTCCTACAGAGAGATCTACTCAAATTCGTGACAGGTAAAAATCTGTTTCTGTGCAGGAATCCAAATCTAGTATCAACTTTTACTATCAAAGACTTTACTTGGCACAAAAACGAAATAAACATGATAAGAAGAGGTTGCTACAGTAGTAACAACTTCCAAGACACAACAAAAACAATAGCAAAATAAAAACATGGGTTATCTCCCAAGAAGTGCTTTCTTTATAGCCATTAAGATGGGCTTAGTAATTTTAATGATGCTCTCGCAAGAAATAAGAGTTGAAGCAAAAGAGAGCATCAAAAGCAAATAAGAAACACTTTTAAGTCTAACCCACTTCCTATGAAAAGGAATCTTGTAAATAAACAAGTCGTGTAAGCATAATGCAACAAGCATAGAAAGGCAACACATTTCAAGATTCTCAACATAAAGAGGGGAAACTTAATATTATTAAGATGCATATAACCATGTTTCCCTCTCTCATAATAACTTTCAGTAGCATCATGAACAAACTCAATAATATAACTATCACATAAAGCATTCTTATTCACATGCATAAAAGTATCATTACTCTCCACATAAGCATAATCAATTTTATTAGTAATAGTGGGAGTAAAACTATCACAACCATCATTGTAATTATCATAAATTGCAGGCATGGTATAATCATAATAAACTTTATCCTCCATAGTAGGTGGCACCAAAATACCACTATCATTATAATCATCATAAATGGGAGGCAAATTATCATCAAAGAAAATTTTCTCCTCAAAACTTGGGGGACTAAAAATATCACAACCAGCTTCCCCAAGCTTAGAATTTTCCATAGCATTAGCAACAATGGTGTTCGAAGCATTCATACTAATAACATTGCCATTAGCATGCATATAAAGTTCCATAGGTTTTTTAATTTTCTCTTCAAACACCTCATGTCCTAACTCAAGATAAATACTATAAAGATCTCTAATATTTTTGTTGTTTTCCATTAAGCCTAACTAGTGAAAATAAAAACAAGAGACAAAAAGATAAAATTGCAGAATCTAAAGGAGATACCTTCGAGCACTCACACACCGGCAACAGTGCTAGGACATAGCTTAGTAGTCGGAGGATGTGAATACCTTTTACCTTACCTCCCCGGCAACGGCGCCAGAAAATAGCTTGATGTCTACGCACGCTTCTATTCTTGTAGACAGTCTTGGGCCTCCAAGAGCATAGGTTTGTAGAACAGCAACAAGTTTCCCTTAAGTGGATCACCCAAGGTTTATCGAACTCAGGGAGGTAGAGGTCAAAGATATTCCTCTCAAGCAATCCTGCAATTAAGATACAAGAAGTCTCTTGTGTCCCCAACACACCTAATACACTTGTCAGATGTATAGGTGCACTAGTTCGGCGAAGAGATATTAAAACGCAGGTGGTATAGATGGTGGTAAACGGTAATTGCGATCTGAAGTAAATACTGCAGGAAGTAAAGATGCAGTAAAACAGTAAATAAGCGATGTTTGCAGTATTTGGAAACAAGGCCTAGGGATCCTACTTTCACTAGTGGCCACTCTCAACATTGCAATCGTAATTGAATATAAATATAAGCACTTCATCATACTACTCTCCTGTTGGATAAAGAACTCAAATTCATTGGGAAAGTGTGCAAAAGCACACCTCAAAGGCGTATTCCCAAGTACTAATAAACACCCCACACTGTCACCGTGAGCATTCATAGGAGGTACTAACACACCACAATTCATAAGGGAGTTACACACGGTGCACACACTGTCACCATTACACCGAGGTCACAGTAACTCCAAAGTTCACATAATAAAACACTTGAATAGCATATGACATCTAGATTGCAAAGCCTATGATCACATAGATAAACAAATAAATGCTACTCTCAAACACTCTCTTGTTGGATAACAAACACCATTCATAATTTAAACCGGAGTAAACAAGCCGGAGTAAACAAGCTCCACAACATCCGGAGTAAACAAGCTCCACAACATCCGGAGTTCATATTTAAAGTAACCTCTAGAGTGCATAATAGACAAGAGTAACATCTACATATTCATAAAGATCACACCATGGGAGAGAGAGATGAACCACATAGTTACCGGTAGAGCCCTCAACCTCGGGGTAGAACTACTCCCTCCTCATCATGGGAGACAGCAACGGCGATGAAGATGGCGGTGGTGTCGATGGAGATGACTCCGGGGGCAATTCCCCGTCCCGGCGGCGTGCCGGAACAGAGATTCTGTCCCCCGAAACTTGTCTTCGCGATGGCGGCGGCTATGGAACTCTTCGTGGAATATGGCTTGTTGTTTTAGGGTTTTCACGACGAGGAGAATATATAGGCGAAGGGGCGATGTCGGTGGAGTCCCGAGGTGGGGTCCCCACCTGGCGGCGCGGCCAGGGCTGGGCCCGCACCCCCCTAGGGTGTGGGCACCTCGTGGCCCCCCTTCGTCTCTCCTTCGGACTCCGTGAAGCCCCTGGAAAAATAAGAACGTGGCCTTTTGTTTCGTCCAATTCCGAGAATATTTCCTGTGTAAGATTTCTGAAACCAAAAACAGCAGAAAACAGGAACTGGCGCTTCGGCATCTTGTTAATAGGTTAGTCTCGGAAAATGTATAAAAACATTATAAAGTATGACTAAAACATGTTGGTATTGTCATAAAACTAGCATGGAACATAAGAAATTATAGATACGTTGGAGACGTATCAGGGTCGAAGAGGCGCCACAGGGCGGCCAGACCACCCCATGGCGCGGCCTAGGCCTAGCCCGCGCCTAGGGGAGTTATGGGCCCACCAGGCACCCAGCCGACCTAAATCCTCCGCTTATTTATACATCTTCTCGGGAAAACTCCGGATACCCGAGCCTCCATCCACGAAAATTTTCGTCGCGACCGCCATCGCAGAACCCATCTCGAGGGGTTATGAAGCTCTTTCCGGCACCCTGCCGGAGGGGGATATCATCGCCGGAGGCATCTACATCGCCATGCCCGTCTCCGAAGTGATGCGTGAGTAGTTCATCCCTGGACTATGGGTCCATAGCAGTAGCTAGATGGTTGTCTTCACCACTATATGCTTCATGTATAGATCTTGTGAGCTGCCCTACATGATGAAGATCATGTTTATGTAATCCTATATGTTTGGTTTGTTGGGATCCGATGAATATTGTATACTATGTTGAGATTGATTATATATTCATGTCATATGTTATTTGTTATCTTGCATGCTCTCCGTTGCTAGTAGAAACTCTGGCCAAGTGGACACTTGTGACTCCAAGAGGGGGTATTTATGCTCGATAGTAGGTTCATGCCTATAGTTTTCTAGGAGAGTGACATTTAACTTCTAAGATTGTAGATGTGCTGTTGCTACTTGGGAGAAAACAACAATTTTTTATTCGAGGGTAATTCTATTGTTTACTTTACACACATTGCTTAATGCGATAGTCGGTTGCTTGCAACTTAATACTGAAGGGGTTCGAACGATAAGCTGAAGGTGGATTATTAGTCATACACGCAGTTGGATTACGATCTATGTATAATGTTGTAATGCCTATATCAAATCTCATAGTAATCATCTTGTCATGTATTGGTCGATATTTTGTCAATTGCCTAGCTGTAATTTGTTCACCTAACATGTTATTTATTTTTATGGAGAGACGCCTCTAGTGAACTGTGGACCCGGTCCTATTTCCTTTACTGATAAATTCTACTGCAATCTTGTTATGTTTACTTTCTGCAAACATCTCTTTCCACTCGATACGTCTAATCATTTGTGTTCAGCAAACCGGGGAGATTGACAACCTCACTGCAAGTTGGAGCAAAGTACTTTGGTTGTGTCGTGTGCAGGTTCCACGTTGTTGCTGCCGCCGGTAGTGCGCCCTGCCACTAGACAGCCAGCAACACCTTAAGAAGTCACGCCTTTCTCCTACTGGTCGATTAAAACTTGGTTTCGTACTGAGAGAAAACTTGTTGTTGTGCTCATCACACCTTCCTCTTGGGGGTTCCCAACCGCTTCCACAACAATTGCCAACAAGATTGTCTGGCGCCATCACCGGAGCACCATCAGCTGGCAGACGAGGTGCCAGGCCACGCGGCACTGCCCGCCTCTCGCCTCATGGCACCCGGCCCAAAGGAAACCGCGGTGGAGCTTGTCTACCGCTTGCAAGAACCATGGCTCGAGATCCAGCGCCATCAGGTGATAGATGATGGACGTGGTCATGATCGCCTGGACGTAGGTGATCCTCCCCTCCTTGGAGAGGAGCTTGGCCTTCCACATAGCAAGCTTTCCGTCCAGCTTGTCGAGCACCGATTGGAGATCCCGCTTGTGAAGCTTCCCAAGGGAGAGAGGGAGGCCTAAGTAGGAGCAGGGGAACTGCATGAGGGGGCACGTAAACATCAGGGACACCGCCTCTACCGTGACAAGAGAGCAATGGATCGGCGCCGCCGCGCTCTTGGCATAGTTGACATGCAACCCGGACGCCACACCGAAAGTGTGAAGGATCCGATGAATGGCCGAGAGCTCGCCGTCCTAAGGCCTCGAGAAGACAATGACATCGTCAGCATATAGAGACACACGGTGCTTGACTTCGAGGGCGGCAAGATCGGCGAGGATGCCCACGCATTCCGCGGTCCGAAACATGGCAGCCAGGACATCCATGACGATCACGAAGAGGAGCGAGGACAAGGGGTCCCCCTGCCTAAGCCCACGGCCGTGGAGGAATGCTTCCCCGGCGCGTCCATTGTTGAGCACCCTGGTGGACGAGGATCGGAGGAGCAACAGGACCCACCTAATCCAACGCGGGCCAAAACCGTGCTGCCTCAGGATGCTAAGGAGAAAAGCCCGTGAGACACAGTCGAAGGCATTGGCGACGTCCAGCTTTAGGAGGAGGGCCAGCACCTTCCGCTGGTGGAGCGTCCTCACGGCCTACTGCACAAGGACGAAGTTATCCTGGATGTAGCGCTCCTTGATGAAGGCGCTCTGGTTGGCATGGACGAGCTCAGACATCCTAGGGGCCAACCTCGTGGCGAGCAACTTGGCGACGTGTTTGCCGAAGCTGTGGAAGAGGCTTATAGGCCTGAAGTCCTTCACCACCACCGCGCCATCGACCTTAGGGTGCAAATTCCACGACGAGACGCTCGACCACCTCTCCTTGGATTTCCCCTTCGCCGCCGTCGTGTGGGATGGCATCAACTCGGGGCTGCGCGCCCTGCTCCCCACCCCAGCTGCGCCGCTCTTGATTTGGTGGCCAGCGGCTGTCGAGGGGCGACCCGTGGCCCAGCGGAAGACGGCGAACTCCCTGATCTCCCTTGTCATTCGGAGCCTCTGGCTAGAGTGCAACGCTCGCGTCTTTGACAAGATCGAACCCAACCCCCAACAGCTTGTTCGCCGAATCAGCGATGAGTGGCAGCTCTGGACTTCTAGTCGTGGTTTAGGTAGACCCTGGGGCGAGGACTAGTCATTGTTTTCGGTGGGTGGTGTGGCCAGCTCCATCTGTTGTTGCCTGGCGCAAGAGTCTATCCCCTGTAATGGACGATGTCCTTTCTTCTTCGAGCTTAATACAAAACACACAGATCTCCTGCGCGTACTTGAAAAAAATGTCAAATTTCACAAAAGTAGGCTTGAACGGGAGCAGAGATCATACATATGATCACCACACGAGACAAATATGCGTGTCAAGCAACTATGCACATGAAACCCCACAAAAATAAAAAATAAATTTCCACCCTTGGAGAAACCTGTGCCTCGCGGAAATATCGTCCATCGTCCTCCGTCGCCACCATGGCAGTGTCAAAAAAAGAGGCGAATAGCCGCCATACCTAGATCTAGGAGAGCATCATCGCATTCAAAGATTCTTTCGAGACGATGAACTAGGCCGTTGCAAGCGACAAACCAGAGACTTTGCGGCACGTCAGTCGGGGATCTTCCCCGTCGTCACCAAATCCCAAAGACGTTATCTTCACCTCACATAGTCGAAGAAGAGAAACGCAGCCATATGTCGTCATCCACGTGCCTAACTGCAAGACGCAAAACACAATGGCAGTAGTTGGCGCGACTTTCACCCACGAGATGTCGAAGCCAACCACTCAACACAAACCTCACCAGATCCGGAGACCAGCGAGACGACCAGGTCATCTGCCCCCTCCCCCCGACGCCACCGGTTGGAGCGACGTCGGGATGGGGGAAGGGCATAGGAAAATTATTCCGATGCGACGTAGTCTCCGCCATAGAAGCGGCGCCTCAAGGAAACACTAGGCAACCCAGAATACAGGCCAAGCAGTCACTCCGGGGTCCCCAATCCCTCCCGTCGCTAGAGCGACCGACGGAGGAGGCAGGGACCAGCGACTTGGCCGGCGTAATCGGGAGCAGATGGTCGCCGCTTAGATCTCTTTTCCCTGGGGCGGTTATGGATCGCGGCATCTGAGTAGCGGCGGTTCTGACATGATCGCCGGCCTACACAGAATGGATGGAGATATAGTGGTAAACATTGGCCTATATTTTATACTTCCTCTGATCCATAATATGTACCGAAACTTTTGATAAAATTGATGTGGATATTTTTTCGAAAACAGACACACTATGTAGCCGCTGAACACCCCCAGGAGGGGGTCAAAACAAAGTCAACACATGACACAAAAAGAACATCTGCTTCCCTGATTTTCTTTGCATCGAAAAGCAATACAATGAAAAGGTTGACACCGCGGTGGTCATGTTTGCAGGTTTGCCCGTGGAGGAGGTGGAGGAGGCCCTAAGGATGACCATTGAGGCCGCGCGGGACCCACCTCTAGCATCACCATCGCAGTGGGGAGCACTGCCTGAGCTAGCCCCTGCCTATCCTCCACCCCCTCCAACAGTGTATCCGCTGCCTTCCTGGACGCCAACTGGCCCTAAGAGTAGTAGCCACCAGCGGTAGTCCCTCCTCCTCCACTGCCAGTCCACCATTTGCCAGCGCCGGCACCCAACTAGCCGTGGGTGATGCCGAAGATCGTGGACCTCACGCAGGATGACGAAGATGACCGGTAAAATAGCCTTAGGTCCCGGCCCCGTTATTTTCAATGTTTTTTTTTCCTTTTTAAATCTATGTAAATTATGTTTCCTATAGATGAAAATAAACCCAAAAAAATGGTGTCGAACTGCTGGGCAGGTTCTGACCAAAACTGCAAACACGTGCACCACAACTAATTTAGTGTCCACGGTCCAACATAAATGAAGTAAAACGAATAAACTTTAGATCCAAAATGCGCCGCATGCCGGTGGAGACGCTCTAAGGCTCACTGTTCCGGCATTATCTGCTGAACTCCTACAGGTTGACTGCTTGGTCAGGTATTCACGATCCAGCGGCGCTGTTAGCCAATGAGAGGCCGGTCACATGAGTGTTGATATATGCGACATGATGGCCCTAAAATATTTGCGTCGAATGTGAGGCAGTATGGTCATGTCCCCAGTATCCATCATCAGGATGATTACTGCTCCGTGGTTGGCTTCTGGATAAGAGCTGCTGCCTTATGAATTTCTTTCTCTTTTTCTTTTGAGTGGAATGCATTTCTTTGTCAATCACAGCAATAAAGTTTCTTTTCCTTTTGCTCCTTTTGAGAGATGGTCTTCTGAATTTTCTCTCAATAAATTGGATGACATGGTGGTTTGTTTCTATGGGCTATTATTTAGTCATGTTGGACCGTATGCATGGGCTCGGTCCAGTGTCTATGCTTTCGATCATATGCTTAGTGGTAATGGGCAGGTTTTTTTCTTTCTAATTTTCAAAAAAAAGGTTTTTTCTTTCTTTATATTAAAACTTCGATCACATTCTGGTTACAAACAATAATCCATTTCAATGTGGCATACATTCTGATAACATTTTGTATATAATAAGATGCTAAATGCACTAAAGTTTATGAGTATAACCAAAAACCATAGATGTATGTGGAATATAAAAAATTGTTGCTGGTATTGGGTGGCACGCCTCACTTTTCTCCTCACTCAGTGCCACTGGATCGGAGTGCAAAAAAAAATCACTTTAAGATAGAATGGGTCATGTCCAAAATCTAAGATTAGATCACTTGAAGATTGAAGGGGTCATGTAAAAAAATCTTTTAGAAAAATCACTTTATGGGCCTTATTTAATCAGGCAGAGAAAGAGAAACAAACAAAAGAGACAAAGGAAAGGAGGGAGATATGAGCGGTTTGGGGTACTGGGACAAGTCCCAATCTAAAAGAAAATGAAAAGGGTAAGCGGATGGTTAATGGGGCTCGGCCCATTTTGTGATGATGAAAGAGAAAGACAAGAGAAATAGCCAGAGGGTTGACTAGGTTCTGTAGTTTTAAGCCCAACCAAAAATAAAGGTTTCTTTATTTAATATAAAACCTACAACCTTACCAAAACGAAAAAAAATGCAACGGAACTTTAAAAACCTGGATAATCGTTTCTTCCACCCCTCTAGGCATTTGACTAAATGTAAAAATTGCCGATATTTAATCAAGAGTAGAGTAAATTATAGTTTTGAAATTACTCCATTGTGTTATCCTTTATTTTAAAGAAAATTATCCACCGTTATAGTATACGAACAATTTAAGATCATCTAAATATCCAACTAGCTAAAAAACAAAAGTTGACTTCACGCTATAATGAATCATGTCTTTCGGTCGTAAAAGTAAGAGAATGAGGTAGTCATGAGAAGAAGGAAAACCGAAAGTATGCATGGTTTTATCAAGCATGAGGATATTGATCTTATTTAGGACACGGCCATGGAGTGGTGGACACCAAAGAGGATTGTTTTCATCCTTGTTGATGTAGGAGCCATAGTAGAGGTTGCCAAAAACTATGTGGAGCCAAAGTTGGAGGCGTCATTTGCAAGAGAGGGTGTTGGTGGAGGCGGCCCCAAAAGATGTGGATCAGCAGGTTGTTGAGAAGATCAGACACGCGATTCGATAGGCCTACATAAAGTGATTCTAATCAGGTTCCAAGTCAAATTCTTTCAATTTAGTTTTGTTTCATTTTTCCTTCCTTGTGATTTTTTTCTTTCATTTTTCATTCCTTCTGTTTTGTTTTATTTCTTATTTCCTTTATTTTTTCCTTTTGTTGTTTACATTTTGTTTTTGTAAAATCATATGAATTATTGTTTTGTGTGGAAACTGAATATTTTTTGAACCTCATGAATAATTATTATGAGCAGTGTGAATATTTATCTTTCATATGAGCATTTTAGAGTAGTGAGCAATTACTTTCAACCGTATAAACATTAGTTTCTTAAAAGAACATTTTTTTGAAACATTATGTTTTTATTTCTATGAATACTTTGTCAACCTTACAATGTATTTGGTAACATAAAAGTTTTTTTCCTATAGATTTTTAGATTTATATGAAAAACTATTACATGTTAATAGGCCCCCCTAGGTGTAGCATACGTTGGAACCCCTTTGAAACAATGGTTGGTTGGTATTTGCAATTCCTATTTTAGGCGGGCTTGTAGCGGGCCCACCAAATAAAGCTTTTCACTTTTCCTTTACATTTCCTTATGCTTTCTTTTTTCTGTTTATCTTTTGTCTTCACTTTCCTTTCCTATTTCCCGTTCTCTTTTCTTTTTATTTATATTTTCTAAAATTTCCACTATTTTTATTTTTTACTATATTACATTTTTCTTCATTTTATTTTATTTTAGATTTTTTTCTCATATATGCATGACCAAGTTTTTTCAATATGAACACGCATTTTAAAGCTTATGAACAATTTTACAACTATATGAACATGTACTCTAATATGATTGCGAACCTTTTCCAACTATATGGGCAATTATTCTATTAGACATGGACATTATTTTCATCATATGTGCATATTATTTGTATTTCACTTCAATTATTATGGGAACTAACTGAAGAACGGTCTGAGATTTTCTTCTATCCAAACTGTGTGGATGTGTACGCAATACAAAATAGTTCATGTGGTACAAAAAAATTTATGAGATAAAAAAAGTGTTCACTATGCACGAAAATAATGTCACATAGTACTGACAATTGTTCGCACAATAAGGAAATATTATTAGGTACAAAATAATTGTTCATGTCTAAAAACTAATTGTTCACGGTGTTCCAAAATAAGTATTCACTGTATTTACATTTATAAACAGTAAATATTTGTTTAGTTCAATTTTTTTGCTTACGAGGATCAAATAATATTCATGTTTTTTTTGTTTCGAAATGGGGAAACGAAGCCCCAGCCTCTGCAACAAAGCGATGCATACGGTCTTTATTAATTTATTTTCTTTCGAAATATTCATGTGCGAGAAAATATTTTCTAGGTACAAAGTAATTGTTCACGAGGTCCAACAAACGTTCTATCAGACAATTTTCAAACGGCATTGTGTATATGTTCACCATTTGTTACTTTTATATAAAGAAATACTTTTACATGAACATTTGTTGAATCATGTGAACATGTATTTGAAGTGCATAAACTATTCATTTGGTCCACGTGATCATTTATTTTGGACCCAATATTTTTAGATTATTACAAATGTATACTCCATATGATTCATAGTAAGTGTTTTTTTAGTTCAAATATGAATTAAACCACCATACATATTTATGGATTAGAGGGAGTAGAAGAATGTACCTGATTTTGTTTTACGCAAATACTGTGGGGAAAACCCCCATTGCGTCATTTTTCAATTATAACATATGGATATGTACATGTGGAGTGACAAATGTCAAAGAAAATTACAAAGTGTCAATCCAGGCCTGCATACCCTCTCCTTGAGGCTAGGTTTGACTCTATGTCTAATCTCCATAATATTTCATTTGAAGAAACTATAACAAATCTCTTGATCTATTTGGATTTGATCAAAGATAATTATAGTCATGTGATTCCATATGCTCCAGCTTCCAGCTATCATAACTATCTTTAAAAAGGGATTCTGTGAGCGTTTTTCTGCCTCCTCTAGCATGTCCATGAAGGGTAGATCCAAATTCCACTCTTGTCCAATTTTCCACCAGAAATTTCTACTGAAATAACATGTGAATATCAGATGTTCCATAGTTTCAGGCATAGCATCATCACAAAGAACACATACATTTGATTCAACATGGAAGTTTTTCCTGATCGTGAGATAACAGGTATTGATCCTTTCTTGGATCATTAGCCAGAAAAAGAGTTTACATTTCGGCAGACATGGGGATTTCCAAATCCAACGAAATGGAGCAGGTGCAGTGGGTGCTTTGGTCAATACAGAGTATACTTTCTTGGTGGAATAAATTTTACCTTTCCATGGAAATTCCCATCTATCATTTTTATTCAGATTGCTCAAATGAGAGGTGATAAGTTTCAAAAAAAAAGAGGTGATATCATGTAAGTTTCTGAGCTAGGAATCAGCTACTATATATAGAGGAAGATGGAAATGATCATATAGCTCTTCCATATTTTATATTTTTGATACATTGGATTGCCATCTTCTGGTCCTCCACCTCCAGCAATGACTGGAAGTAACATCAGCGGAACTTCGTTTTGCAGTCCATCTAGTTAGGATAGATCCGACTTAGAATGATAGATATGTGATCGTTGTATGTTGGATGGGTCAAATCTATGGCACTAATTATAGTATGATCTTGTTCAACGTTGGCCCTGAGCATGTATTGTTTCCCTTAATTGTTTTCCTAGCTTGTACCATAGTTGTACGGTGAAACCTATGAAACTGGTTTTAGTATTATGTTGCTGTGTACTGATCATGTGCATGACTTGTGTAACTATCTTGTACTTTCTCGGTAAATATAGGACCATGTGTGTGATGATATAATTAATTAGTCAGGCTCTGGACCCCGTTGGTGACTCGTAGATCTCTTCCTATCTTGAAAATCCGCATACCCTTGGGTGAGAATGTTGTCATTGTTGAGGTGGCTCGGAATTCAGAGTTTCCTCAATGTGCATAGCTTGGATCCATGTCACTGGGTTATGTGCATGCATAGTGTTGCTTCAAAGGTGGTCGTGAACCTTTCCAAGGCATGGACGGCGCATGAGGGGCATCATGCATGGAATGGGCGCAAAGGGCATACTACACATATGAAGGGCACCATGAAGTGGTTGCCCTTCCATTCCTCCTTCTTGCTGGAGAAGATGTGCGAGATCATCAACAGTGGCATATGTGTGATAAAGGTCCCAAAGTGGTCCATCTGACAGTTGTCTTCCAAGGCTCTGTTTGAGCATTATGGATCTTAGGTGACTTCTACTCAGGTGAAAACCACCCGAGGAAGTTAAAGGCCAGGTTGATCAAGATTAGAAAGATAAGAGACCTTTGCGGATCTTAGTAGGATGAGGAGAGCTACATCATCATCTTAGAGGATGGGCACTATCAGGGACACATCATAGTTAGCTCACTCTCCTGCACATGGGAATTTATCATCCATGACTACCTTGCACACCTTACTATCTTCCTTCCTTAGGATAACCTGAAGGACACTGAGTTGCTCAACAATCCCATCATCAAACTACATTGAGATGCACACCTTCTTCGCAGGAGGTCTCGCCGCCGCCAAGTTTTCCATGGGCTCTGGTGCGACCCTAGGTATACCAACACCTTCACCCAAGGAAAGAAGATACCACGCACAAGTCTGAGCCCATCATCCTCGAGGGTCCGGACAAACGTTCCCATGTCCTCGCACCTTTAGGCAAGAGAAATAGGGGTGCCCTAAGAGAGGATGAGGGATGAGTGCATTTTTTAAGCATGTTTACCTTATGTTTTTGCATGAGTAGTCATAGGATTTAGTATTTTACGGTGTTCGTGAGCACCTGTTTCCACATGATCCCAAATTATGAAGGTATTGATTAACATATCATTAGCAGTTGTCTAAGTGGACATAAATATGATATTTTGAAGTAATATAAGTCATTTAAATGATTTTTCGCGTACCCGGGTGAAAAGGCAACGCGAGAGGCAACTCTAGAAGGTTTAACGACCGCCGGTACGGTTAAGGCTAGCTCGTACCGCGCGTCGTACCATGTGGCACCGCCTCCACCTCTTCAAATATTTTCACCCCAAAAAGATGGATCTGAGATCTGACATTCAAAGATACCACAACTAGAAACCTCACCTCAGAAAGGGATCTGGATTGGGAACCTATAGACGGGCATCATCCTCTCTGCTCCACGGATCATTGGAGGCCAAGGCATCATCTCCAATCATCAACCACTGCATCTCCATCTCCATCACAATTCCCATGTCATTTATTCCCACCTTATTGTAATTCCAATTGCTATTGTGGATTTGCACTTTTATTCATCTATATACCCATATTCATTCCATATGCCTATGATGATGTTGTTGATTGCTGCCATGAGTGAGTAGTTAACTTTGCTCTTGGGGAGATGGAGAAACCCTGATGTCTACGCACACTTTTATTCTTGTAGACAGTGTTGGGCCTCCAAGTGCAGAGGTTTGTAGAACAGCAACAAGTTTCCCTTAAGTGAGTCACTGATACGTCCAATTTGCATCACTATTTTATATCATAATTTGCTGTTATTCATTGATATATTTCATATTGGGACACAATACTTATGTTATTTCATCTATTTTGCATGTTTCATCATTATTGGAGGATCGAACACCGGAGCCAGGATTCTGCTGGAAAAAGCACCGTCAGAACGCAATATTTCGGAAGATCAACTCTGGAAGGAAATTATACCAAAAATCCTATTTTTCAAGATGACGAAGGAAGCCAGAAGGAGGAGCCAGGAGCAGCCAGGGTGGGCCCACACCCTAGGGCGGCGCGGCCCAGGCCCTGGCCGCGCCGGCCTGTGGTGTGGAGGGCCCACGACCCCTTTCGCCTCCTTTTCTTCGCCAAACCCTTCGTCCCGAAGACCTAAGCCACAGAGGGTACCTCGCGAAGAGTTACAGCCGCCTCTGCGGGGCGGAGAACACCAGAGAGAAAAGAGCTCTCCGGCGGGCAGGAATCCGCTGGGGAAATTCCCTCCGGGAGGGGGAAATCGACGCCATCGTCACCGTCATCGAGCTGGACATCATCGCCATCACCATCATCATCATCTCCACCATCATCACCGCCGTCATCACCGCTGGACACCGTCACCGCCATAGCAATTTGGGTTTGATCTTGATTGTTTGATAGGGGAAACTCTCCCGGTATCGATTTCTACTTGTTGTTGATGCTATTGAGTGAAACCATTGAACCAAGTTTATGTTCAGATTGTTATTCATCATCATATCACCTCTGATCATGTTCCATATGATGTCTCGTGAGTAGTTCGTTTAGTTCTTGAGGACATGGGTGAAGTCTAAATGTTAGTAGTGAACTATGGATGAGTAATATTCAATGGTGTGATATTTAAGTTGTGGTGTTATTCTTCTAGTGGTGTCATGTGAACGTCGACTACATGACACTTCACCATTTATGGGCCTAGGGGAATGCATCTTGTATTCGTTTGCCAATTGCGGGGTTGCCGGAGTGACAGAAACCTAAACCCCCGCTGGTATATCGATGCAGGAGGGATCGCAGGATCTCAGAGTTTAAGGCTGTGGTTAGATTTATTCTTAATTACTTTCTTGTAGTTGCGGATGCTTGCAAGGGGTATAATCACAAGTATGTATTAGTCCTAGGAAGGGCGGTACATTAGCATAGGTTCACCCACACAACACTTATCACAACAATGAAGATTATTTAGCCGTATGTAGCGAAAGCACTAGACTAAAATCCCGTGTGTCCTCGAGAACGTTTGGTCATTATAAGTAAACAAACCGGCTTGTCCTTTGTGCTAAAAAGGATTGAGCCACTCGCTGCAATTATTACTCTCGCACTTTACATACTCGTACTTTATTCAACTGTTACATCAAACCCCCCTGAATACTTGTCTGTGAGCATTTACAGTGAATCCTTCATCGAAACTGCTTGTCAACACCTTCTACTCCTCGTTGGGATCGACATTCTTACTTATCGAAGATACTACGATACACCCCCTATACTTGTGGGTCATCAAGACTATTTTCCTCGGGGCGCCGTTGCCGGGAGTGAAGCGCTATTGGTAAGTGGAATTGGTAAGGAAAACCTTTCTTGTTTGTGCTGATTTTATTTCGCCTTCGCTATAAGTCATTATGGAGAGATCTTCTCTTCAATTTCTATTTGGGAAATCTACTACTACTGCAACGGTAGTGGATGAGGCGCCAGGTGAGGAAGTAATACCATATAAAATACCTATGAAAATTATTGAACGTGTTATGGATAACCGCTATGAAGGGGATGGAACTGTCCATCCTGGTGATCATTTACTGTTTTTGCATGAATTATGCGGGTTATTCAAATGTGCAGGTATTGCTATGGATGAAGTGAGGAAGAAACTATTCTCTTTGTCGTTGTCCGGTAAGGCGGCGCATTGGTATAAATTACTGGATAATGGGGATTCTCTTGAATGGAATGATATTGTGCCCCGGTTTTATTCTAAGTTCTATCCTCCAAGTGAAATTCATAAGGATCGGAATCGCATATATAATTTTTGGCCTCATGATGGAGAGAGTATCGCCCAAGCTTGGGGGAGATTGAAGTCTTTAATGCTCAAATGCCCCATTCATGAGCTTCCTGGTAATGTTATTATTGATAATTTCTATGCAAGACTTTCTTTTCAAGACAAGACCTTGCTGGATACTTCTTGTTCTGGATCATTTACACGCAACAAAGAAGAGTTTAAAAGGGACCTTCTTGATCGAATCCAAGAAAATACTGAAGGATGGGAGAACGACAAGGATAGAGAATCAGGTATAATTTATGATTATAAATGCATTGAAGCTTTTATGGATACTGATAAATTTCGTAATATGAGTGCTATATATGGTCTTGATTCTCAAGTTGCTGTAAATCTTTTTAAAGCTTTTGCCTCTCATTATGAATTGCCAAAGAAGAACTTTGATAAGTATCATGAACCATATAAAGATAAAATTGATTCATCTATTAATAAATGCGTTGTAGTTGAAACTGCTGATCATGTTATTCCTGAGGTTTATATTGAAAAAACTCCTTTCCCTGCTAAAATGAAGGAGTACTCTGTTATAAATAGTGCGGTTCATAAAAGTGAAAAGAAACCTGTAGAACCTGAAGAACAAATAAAAGTTGAACCTGCTGTTGCAATAGTTAAAGATCTTGTGACTGAAAATGTGGAGGATGGTCATATTATTTTCTGTGAAGATGCTTCTAATATTGTTTCACATCCTAATAAACCCAAACAAGCTAGTGTTCCTATGCTATCTGTTAGAATTGGTGATCATTGCTATTATGGATTATGTGATATTGGTGCAAGTGTTAGTGCTATTCCGTGAGCTTTACACGGAGATTATGCACGAAATTGATTCTTGTGAACTTGAAGATATTGATGTGGTTATTCAGCTGGCTAATAGAGAAACTATTTCTCCAATTGGTATTGTTCGAGATGTGGAAGTTTTATGCGGTAAGATTAAATATCCTGCTGACTTTTTGGTACTTGGTTCTGTTGCTAGTGATTATTGTCCTATTATTTTTGGTAGACCTTTTCTAAATACTTGTGGAGCTATTATAGATTGCAAGAAAGAGAAAATTTTGACTAAATTTGCTGGTGAATCTTATGAGTTTAACTTCTCTAAATTTACTAAAACTCCTTATAAAGCTGATTTGCCTAGTAATGATATTAAAATGGAGCAATGTGCATCTATTGTTCTTGTTCCTAATAATCCTTTGCAGCAACATTTGGAGGATAGCGAGAGCGAAATTTTTAGGAAAGAAAGAGATGAGCTTGAGGAAATTTTTCTTCGCCAACCTATTCTCAAGCATGATTTACCGGTGGAAGATTTGGGTACAACACCGCCACCAAAGGAAGATCCTGTTTTTGATTTAAAGCCTTTACCTGATAATCTTAAATATGCTCATATTGATGATAAGAAAATATATCCTGTTATTATTAGTTCTAAGCTTTCAGTAATTGAGGAAGAAAGGTTATTGGAAATATTGAAGAAGCATCGAGGCGCTATTGGCTACACTCTTGATGATCTGAAGGGGATTTCTCCGTCTATATGCCAACATGCTATTAATATGGAAGATGATGCAAAGCCTGTTGTTGAACCTCAGCGTCGTCTAATTCCAAAGATGAAGGAAGTGGTAAGGAATGAGGTATTACGACTTCTTGAAGCTGGTATTATATATCCTATTGCTGATAGTAGATGGGTTAGTCCTGTGCATTGCGTTCCCAAGAAAGGAGGTATGACTGTTGTGCCTAATGATAATGATGAGCTCATTCCTCAAAGAGTAGTTGTAGGGTATAGAATGTGCATTGATTTTCGAAAAGTTAATAAAGTTACTAAGAAAGATCATTACCCTTTACCATTTATTGATCAAATGCTAGAAAGATTGTCTAAAAATACTCATTTTTGCTTTCTTGATGGTTATTCTGGGTTTTCACAAATTGCTGTTAAAGCTAAAGATCAAGAGAAAACCACCTTTACTTGTCCTTATGGAACTTATGCTTATAGACGCATGCCTTTTGGTTTATGTAATGCTCCTGCTACTTTTCAAAGATGCATGTCTGCTATTTTTCATGGTTTTTGTGAAAGTATTGTAGAGGTATTCATGGATGATTTTTCCGTCTATGGGAATTCTTTTGATAGCTGCTTGCGAAACCTTGATAAAGTTTTGCAGCGATGTGAAGAAACTAACCTTGTTCTTAATTGGGAGAAGTGCCACTTTATGGTTAATGAAGGAATTGTATTGGGACATAAAATTTCTGAGAGAGGTATTGAAGTTGATAGAGCTAAAGTTGAAGCAATTGAGAAGATGCCCTATCCTAGGGATGTAAAAGGTATTCGTAGTGTTCTTGGTCATGCTGGGTTTTATAGGAGATTTATTAAAGATTTCTCCAAGATTTCAAAGCCTCTTACTAATCTTCTTCAAAAAGATGTACCATTTGTTTTTGATGATGATTGTAAGGAAGCGTTTGAAACTCTTAAGAAAGCCTTAACAACTGCTCCTATAGTTGAACCTCCTGATTGGAATTTACCCTTTGAAATTATGTGTGATGCTAGTGATTTTGCTGTAGGCGCTGTTCTTGGACAGCGAGTAGATAAAAAACTGAATGTTATTCATTATGCTAGTAAAACTCTTGATGCTGCTCAAAGAAATTATGCTACAATTGAAAAGGAATTATTAGCTGTAGTCTTTGCTTGTGATAAATTTAGATCTTATATTGTTGATTCAAAAGTTACTATTCATACTGATCATGCTGCAATTAGATACCTTATGACAAAGAAAGATGCTAAGCCGAGGCTTATTAGATGGGTACTTCTGTTGCAAGAATTTGACTTACATATTGTAGATAGGAAAGGTGCTGATAATCCTGTTGCTGATAATTTGTCTAGATTGGAAAATATTGCTTATGATCCTGTTCCTGTTAATGATAGTTTTCCAAATGAACAATTGGCTGTAATAAAGGTGAGCTCGCGAGACAGTCCTTGGTATGCTGATTATGCTAATTTTATTGTTTCCAAGTACTTGCCTCCAACCTTTTCAGCTCAGCAAAGGAGGAAATTCTTTTATGATTTGAGGCATTATTTCTGGGATGACCCACACTTATATAAAGAAGGAGTGGATGGTATTATGCGAAGATGTGTCCCTGAATATGAACAACAGGAGATATTGAGTAAATGTCATAGTAGTGCTTATGGAGGACATCACGCCGGAGAAAGAACTGCGCAAAAGGTTCTACAATCAGGTTTTTATTGGCCAACTCTCTTCAAAGATGCGAGAAAGTTTATTTTATCTTGTGATGAATGCCAAAGGGTTGGTAATATCTCCAGACGCAATGAAATGCCTATGAATTATACTCTTGTTATTGAACCGTTTGATTGTTGGGGATTTGACTTCATGGGACCTTTTCCGTCTTCGGAAGGTAACACTCATATACTTGTTGCTGTTGATTATGTTACTAAATGGGTGGAAGCTATACCTACAAAAAGTGCTGATGGTGAGACCTCTTTAAGAATGCTCTTAGATATTATTTTTCCTAGATTTGGAGTACCTAGATATATTATGACTGATGGAGGTTCTCATTTTATTCATGGAGGTTTTAGAAAAACTCTTGCTAGGTATGGTATTAATCATAGAATTGCTTCTGCTTATCATCCTCAAACTAGTGGTCAAGTAGAGTTATCAAATAGAGAGATTAAATCTATTTTGGGAAAGACCGTTAATAAAACTAGAAAGAATTGGGCTAGTAAATTGAAGGATGCACTTTGGGCTTATAGAACTGCTTATAAAAATCCCATGGGAATGTCACCTTATAAAATGGTTTATGGGAAAGCTTGTCATTTACCTCTAGAACTAGAGCACAAAGCTTATTGGGCTGTTAGAGAATTAAATAAAGATCCTAAACTTGCCGGTGATAAGAGGTTGTTGCAATTGAGTTCTCTAGATGAATGGAGAAGTGAAGCTTATGAAAATGCTAAACTCTTTAAAGAGAAAGTTAAAAAATGGCATGATAGGAGGATCATCAAAAGAGAATTTAATATTGGGGATAAAGTCCTATTGTATCGGTCTCGTCTCAGATTCTTTGCAGGGAAATTACTCTCGAAATGGGAAGGACCATATGTTGTCGAGGAGGTGTATCGTTCAGGAGCAATCAAAATTAGCTCTCTCCAAGGCAATGCTACGCAAGTGGTGAATGGACAAAGACTCAAGCATTATATCTCGGGTGATTCTTATAATGTTGATGTTGATATTATTCAAGTGGAAACACCGGAGGCCTACATCAAAGGGCAAATTGACAGTCCGCCAGAACTCGACTTTGAATAGGTAACAGTACTGGTAATGAAAAGTACGCAATTTACTTTCCGAACTATATTTTTGCTGTTTCTGGAAAATATGAGAAATTACGAGTTCGAAACGGAGTGGAAAGGACGCACGAGGGGGTGCCACCATAGGGCGGCGCGGCCTGACCTGGGCCCGCGCCGGCCTATGGTTTGGCCGCCCCGTCGCTCCTTTCCGACTCTGGTTCGATCTGGTATTTTCCTTATTTCGCGAAAATATTTGCTATATAATCTCCCGGACCCCTGGAGGTCCGTATATCGTGTTTTCGACGTGTTTTGTTTCGAGCTGTTTCTGCCAGGATCTGTTTTCGGTTTAGAAGCACCATGGTTTCCAAGAACAAGGGCAAGGAGTTTCCGGATGAAGATGATCAAGATCTTGGGTGGAAAGAGGAAGTCAAGGACGTCAAGGAAGAAGATGAAGAAGAGGTGGAGGAAGACTCGCGCGCAAGCCCGCGTGCTACCATCGCAAGCATCAAGGTGATGGACAACCCTTTTAGTGCAAACAAGAGCGCAAGAATTCGCACTGGAGGAGCGGTTCCACGTCATTACCTAGCTCCGAGAACATCTCCATCAGGCACTCATCACCCCTTCCACAATCTAATTTTCAATAATCAAATTGAAGGGACTCCCAAGGCAGCATTGCCTAGCCAGTGGGATATAGATCGCTCTAACACTGCAGGAGAGAAGGAGCCTGAAGCTGAAGAGTGGGGAAATAACTCCAAGAGCTGGGACTCGCCATCAGACAGACTCTTTAACCGCGTCGAGCACAACTCAGAGATGATTCGCAATCTCATACACAGGATTGACGAGTTTCAGGAGCTTATTGAGAAGCTTGTCAGGAATTCATCACCACCATCGCCGAAGGAGTAATTCATCATCGGTATTGGCATCCCCTTGGTTTGTTCCAAGCTTGGGGGAGTGCCGCGGTATCACATTATCACTACCTTTTACTTTTATTGTCAAGTAGTGTCATATCATGAGTAGGGAAGTTATCATATAAGATGGGTTGCGTTTGGAAGTATCTCTTCTTTAGTTGGTTGTCTATGTATCCCTTGGTGTGAGTTATCGTTATGGAATATTAATGAGAAGTCTTACCATTTACATATTGCACATCTTATTTTAGTTTGCAATCTTTACTATATGATTCACCTTGTTGTTAGTATTGGTATCACTTTGGGAGCATTGAATAAATCTATTTGGTTTTGGCAAACTTAGCATTGGTCAATAGCAACAACACTTTGAGGTTTAAATAGAAAAGAGAAATACAAGTAGATGTTTCATTGTCTTTCTTGTTAGCTCATAGCTTATTATTCTGAAGTTAAAATTGTTTGTGCTTACAAGGAAGATGCATGATTGTTTCTGTCACATGTATATTTGTTTGTTTCCCTCGACTCTTATGCTTGCTAATTAACCTTGCTAGCCAAAGACCTGTACTGAGAGGGAATACTTCTCGTGCATCCAAACCTTAACCCAAACCTATGCCATTTGTGTCCACCACACCTACCTACTACATGGTATTTTCTGCCATTCCAAGTAAATACTTCATGTGCTACCTTTAAACAATTCAAAACTTAGTATCTCTTATTTGTGTCAATGTTTCATAGCTCATGAGGAAGTATGTGGTGTTTTATCTTTCAATCTTGTTGGGCAACTTCCACCAATGGACTAGTGGCTTCACCCGCTTATCCAATAATTTTGCAAAAAGAGCTGGCAATGGGATTCCCAGTCCCAAATTAATTAAACTAAATAGACACTCCTCCATGGTATGTGATTGATGGACGGCACCCGAAGGATTCGGTCAGCCATGGCTTGTGTAAGCGAAGGTTGGGGGGAGTGTCATCATCATAATAAAACTAAAATAAAAAGGCACTCCTTCATGGTATGAGATTGTTGGCAGGCACCCGAGGATTCGGTTAGCCATGGTTTGTGAAAGAAAGGTTGGAAGGAGTGCCACACAAAATGAAAATAATATGGGAGCCGCTCTTAGGAGGTTGTCTGGCAAGGGGGTTAGAGTACCCGCTACCAGTCGTTGACAACAACAAACACTTCTCAAAATGTTACTTTTACTCTCTTTATATGATTTCAAAACTGAAAAAGCTCTAGCACATGATTTAATCCCTGCTTCCCTCTACGAAGGGCCTGTCTTTTACTTTATGTTGAGTCAGTAAACCTATTTCCCTCCATCTCAAGCAAGCATTTGAGTAGTTGTGATCAAACCATTATATTGTGATTTGCTACATCATGTCTTTTATTCTTCTTTGTTTAGTACAAGTTTTATTTGAATGAATATAGCTTTGCAAGTTATCAATGATTATGAGTAGACCATTACGATTGAGTATGCAAGTTGTGCCTTATAAACTCTAACATGAGAGCGCTGCTCAATGAGATAAATATAATTTGTTAATTGTTCTCTGACCAAGAACGAAGTTTGCCATCACCAATCATGATTTCTCATGCACCTTTACTTGTGATTACCTTATACTTGTTTCAATATGAGTTATAAGAGGTTGTTTACTATAATGTCCCGTGTGAATGAATATGATGCTTCTTGTCCGTATTTTATTTATCGACTCTTCACTCCATAAACATGTGGTCATGTCTATCGAGCTCAGTTTCGCTTGGGGACAAGCGAAGTCTAAGCTTGGGGGGAGTTGATACGTCCAATTTGCATCACTATTTTATATCATAATTTGCTGTTATTCATTGATATATTTCATATTGGGACACAATACTTATGTTATTTCATCTATTTTGCATGTTTCATCATTATTGGAGGATCGAACACCGGAGCCAGGATTCTGCTGGAAAAAGCACCGTCAGAACGCAATATTTCGGAAGATCAACTCTGGAAGGAAATTATACCAAAAATCCTATTTTTCAAGATGACGAAGGAAGCCAGAAGGAGGAGCCAGGAGCAGCCAGGGTGGGCCCACACCCTAGGGCGGCGCGGCCCAGGCCCTGGCCGCGCCGGCCTGTGGTGTGGAGGGCCCACGACCCCTTTCGCCTCCTTTTCTTCGCCAAACCCTTCGTCCCGAAGACCTAAGCCACAGAGGGTACCTCGCGAAGAGTTACAGCCGCCTCTGCGGGGCGGAGAACACCAGAGAGAAAAGAGCTCTCCGGCGGGCAGGAATCCGCCGGGGAAATTCCCTCCGGGAGGGGGAAATCGACGCCATCGTCACCGTCATCGAGCTGGACATCATCGCCATCACCATCATCATCATCTCCACCATCATCACCGCCGTCATCACCGCTGGACACCGTCACCGCCATAGCAATTTGGGTTTGATCTTGATTGTTTGATAGGGGAAACTCTCCCGGTATCGATTTCTACTTGTTGTTGATGCTATTGAGTGAAACCATTGAACCAAGTTTATGTTCAGATTGTTATTCATCATCATATCACCTCTGATCATGTTCCATATGATGTCTCGTGAGTAGTTCGTTTAGTTCTTGAGGACATGGGTGAAGTCTAAATGTTAGTAGTGAACTATGGATGAGTAATATTCAATGGTGTGATATTTAAGTTGTGGTGTTATTCTTCTAGTGGTGTCATGTGAACGTCGACTACATGACACTTCACCATTTATGGGCCTAGGGGAATGCATCTTGTATTCGTTTGCCAATTGCGGGGTTGCCGGAGTGACAGAAACCTAAACCCCCACTGGTATATCGATGCAGGAGGGATCGCAGGATCTCAGAGTTTAAGGCTGTGGTTAGATTTATTCTTAATTACTTTCTTGTAGTTGCGGATGCTTGCAAGGGGTATAATCACAAGTATGTATTAGTCCTAGGAAGGGCGGTACATTAGCATAGGTTCACCCACACAACACTTATCACAACAATGAAGATTATTTAGCCGTATGTAGCGAAAGCACTAGACTAAAATCCCGTGTGTCCTCGAGAACGTTTGGTCATTATAAGTAAACAAACCGGCTTGTCCTTTGTGCTAAAAAGGATTGAGCCACTCGCTGCAATTATTACTCTCGCACTTTACATACTCGTACTTTATTCAACTGTTACATCAAACCCCCCTGAATACTTGTCTGTGAGCATTTACAGTGAATCCTTCATCGAAACTGCTTGTCAACACCTTCTGCTCCTCGTTGGGATCGACATTCTTACTTATCGAAGATACTACGATACACCCCCTATACTTGTGGGTCATCAGTCACCCAAGGTTTATCGAACTCAGGGAAGTAGAGGTCAAACATATCCCTCTCAAGCAACCCTGCAATTAAGATACAAGAAGTCTCTTCTGTCCCCAACGCACCCAATACACTTGTCAGGTGTATAGCTGCACTAGTTCGTCGAAGAGATAGTGAAATACAAGTAATATGGATAATTATAAGTGGTGATTGCAATCTGAAATAAAAATGGCAGCAAGCAAACATGTAGAAGAACTAGTTGTAAACGGTATTTCAATGCTTAGAAACAAGGCATAGGGATCTTACTTTCACTAGTGGACACTCTCAACAATGATATCATAATTGAATACACAAATATCATCTATTCGCTATGCTACTCTGAACCACTCTCCGGTTGGATAACGAACACCAATTCACCACGTAGGGCTGCAAAAGCACCCCTTAAAGGTCGTGTTCCAAACCTAGGGACACCCCACTCTGTTACTTAGAGCATGCAAAGATAGTACTAACAAACACCACAATTTCATAGAGACATCCAACTTAAATTATAACTCATGATAAGTATTTATGTCATCTTTAGCCTAAGAGATACACACGGTGCACACACTATCACATTCACACCGTGGGACAAGGTGTCTCCGGAGATCACAATAATAAAACCACTTTAGTAGCATAATAGATGAAGAGTAACATCGACTTATACAACTAGATTACAAAGCTCATGATCACATAAAGATCACACCATGGGAGAGAGATAGACCACATAGCTACTGGTAAAGCCCTCAACCTTGGGGGAGAACTACTCCCTCCTCATCATGGGAGTCAGCAAGAGCGATGAAGATGGCGGTGGAGTCGATGGAGATGGCTCCGGGGACAATTCCCCATCCCGACAGGGTACCGGAACAGAGACTTCTGTCCCCGAAACTTGTCTTCGATGGCGGCAGAGCTACGGAACTTTTCGTGGATGGAGGCTGATTCATTTAGGGTTTTTGCATCGAAAGGCAATATATAGGCGGAAGGGCGAGGTCGGTGGGCGATCGAGGGGCCCACACCATAGCCAGGCACGACCAGAGGTGGGCCCGCACCATGACATGGTGTGGCCACCTCGGCGCCCTCCTCTGTCTCTGCTTTGGACTCCGTCTTCGTGTCGGGAAAAATAGGAGGTTTAGCTTTTGTTTCGTCCAATTCCAAGAATATTTCGTGTACAACTTTTCTGGAATACAAAAACAGCAGAAAACAGGACTGGCACAGTGCATCTTTGATGGGATTCGTAGGATAGAAAACAAAAAAATTCCTACCGCAAGAACGAATAACAAGCCAAGATCCAATCTAGAAGATGGTAGCAACGAGAAGATCATGAGACTAACGCTTGAAGATTTCCAAAGCCTACGAGATTAGATCTCGTTGTTGTTGTAGTCGATCACTTGCCGCTTTCGAAAGCGCGTAGAAGATCTTGACGGTGCCACAGTCGGGCAGCACCTCCGTACTCGGTCACACGTTTGGTGTTGATGATGACATCCTTATCCCCATTCTAGTGGGCAGCGGATGTAGTAGATCCTCCTCGGAATCCCGCCAGCAAAATGGCGTGGTGACGGTGGTGGTGGAGATCTCCGGCAGGGCTTCGCCGTAAGCGCTGCGGGAGAAGAAGGAGGAGGGAGTGGTGCAAGGGTTTGGGAGAGAGGGAGGTAGGGCTACGACTTGTGTACCTCTTGGGGCTCCCCTTGCCCTCCTTTTATAGGTGGAAAAGGTCCTTGGGTCGTCCAAGAGCTGCCCCAAAGTTTAGGAGAGTTCCGGTAGGTTTCTGTCAGACGAAATATACTAGAACTAGGACTGTTTTGCCAAATCCGAATCTGCCTTAGGGGAAACTTCTTAACCCTTAAGGAAAACATGGATACACCTATTATGGAACCCTCCGGACTTCCTTAGACAGCCCGGGTCGTCCCGGACACTTCCGAAACCTTCCACAATATTCCGGACTATTCCGGTCCTTCCAAAACCTTCTAGAAGCTCCGGTCAAAACAACGGACTTTTTCCGAACCCCGGAAAATGACTTCCCATATATGAATCTTATTCTCCGGACCATTCCGAACCTCCTCGTGATGTCTTGGATCCCATCCGAGACAACGAACAAAATTCGAACTCCATTCCATATTCCATATCTACTTAAAACGACATCAAACCTTAAGTGTGTCACCCTACGGTTCGTGAACTATGCAGACATGGTTGAGACTTATCTCCGACCAATAACCAATAGCGGGATCTGGAGATCCATAATGGCTCCCACACATTCAACGATAACTTAGTGATCGATTGAACCATTTACATACGATACCGATTCCTTTTGTCACGCGATATTTTACTTGTCCGAGGTTCGATCATCGGTATCACGATACCTTGTTCAACCTCGTCACCGACAAGTACTCTTTACTCGTACTGTGGTATATCATCTCTTGTGAACTATTCACATGCTTGGAAGCTAATCAGACGACATTCCACAGAGAGGGCCCAGAGTATATCTATCCGTCATCGGGATGGACAAATCCCACTCTTGATCCATATGCCTCAACTCACACTTTCCGAATACTTAATCCCATCTTTATAACCACCCATTTACGCAGTGGCGTTTGATGTAATCAAAGTACCCTTCCGGTATAAGTGATTTATATGATCTCATGGTCGAAGGACTAGGTAACTATGTATCGGAAGCTTATAGCAAGTTGAACTTAATGACGTGATCTTATGCTACGCTTATTTGGGTGTGTGTCCATTATATCATTCATCTAATGACATAACCGTGTTATTAATAACATCCAATGTTCATGATCACGAAACCATGATCATCTATTAATCAACAAGCTAGTTATACAAGAGGCTTACTAGGGACTCCTTGTTGTTTACATAACACACATGTATCAATGTTTCGGTTAATACAATTATAGCATGGTATGCAAACATTTATCATAAAACACAAAGATATATTATTATAACCATTTTATTATTGCCTCTTCGGCATATCTCCAACAGTCTCCCACTTGCACTAGAGTCAATAATCTAGTTTACATTTGTAAAGATATAACACCTTGGCCTTCTGGTGCTTTATCATGTTTTGCTCACGGGAGAGGTTTTAGTCAACGGATCTGACATGCTCAGAAACGTATGTATTTTGCAATTCATTTGCGTCTCAACGCATTACTCATTTTCCAAATGAGTCGGCATTAATCGTATATGTTCGGTCTTCTGGTGAAACCATAATTCCGCGGTCTGAAATATGTCACTAATATTGTCACACACAATATAGCTTCAAAGTTCTGACACTATCGGAACTACACCAAGTTCTCAAAGAACTTTTCGACTTAACATCCTTAGTCATTGACAAAACAATGACATACTCTGCCTTCGTTTGTAGAATCCGTCACAATATTTAGAACTCTTCTAAATCTAGCATTGTGCTACCTTTTAAACAACACTCAGCCTAATTGAGATTTGAAATTCATTTTTATATGTGACCAAACTAATATCGGTGCAACACCTTACAGCGATTTGTTTGTCATTACCCCATACAAAAACTATATATATCCTTGGTTCTTCTAAAGTACCCAAGGATATTCTTACTGTCGTCCAATGATCATCACATGAATCATTCTGGTAGATGCTCATAACACTTTAGAGCACAGGACATCTGATTGTGTACATTTTATTCGTGATCTCAAATCACTCATGTGTTTTTACTCATTGAGTGTCAGATACACTCAAGTCTTGTTAAACCTTCACATGAAAAGAACACCTTCTTAATAATTTCTATATTGAACTACTTCAATATCCATTTTATGTACTTTGACTTAAACTTATTATGTGTTTCAATCTATCTTCATAGATCTTGACACTAAATATGTTTCAGTCCATATTCTTTCATTGAAATTAATTCTCAATGAAACCTTTTAATCAAGTATATAATTACATCATTTATAATCAATGATATGTCATCTACATAAAGTATTATAAATATGTCTCAGCGCTCCCACTTAACTTCTTGCAAATGCAAGCATCTTCATCATTTCTGATGAAATCAAAAACTCTTTGACTATTTCATCCGGTGAAGATTCCAACTCCGCGATACTCACTTCATCCAATTGAAGTTCGTATACCTATCTAGTATTCTACGGACCAGCAAAACTCTTGGTTGTATCTTGTATACACCTTTAATACACACTTCTGTTAAGTAATGTATTTTGTCATCCTACTAGCATATCTCATAAAAGAAATATGTAGCGTACTAGAAAAATCCACATAGACTATAAGCATCGTTACGGAAGATCTAATCTTTTCGTAGTTAACTCTTTGAACTTTGTCGTAAACAACTTTTCGACAAGTCGAGCTTCTTCAAGGATATTCCATCCAAGTCCATCAATTTTATAGATCCATTTACTTTCAAAAAGTATTCATCTATCTTGGATTTCATGGCGCATAGCCATTTTAACGGAGTTAGGGCCCATCATAACTTCTTTGTATGTAGTTGGTTTATCATTGTTCAAAATCAATCCTTTGTCCACAAATCATTTATTTGATCACAAAGTAAACCATACCTACAAGGTTCAATACGTACTTCGATCTCCATGGCTAAAACACTTTGTTGTCATGGGAGCCATGATCGTCGTGGCCGCTTCCGGAACCATTTCCGATGCTGCGCTACTCTGATCATTATGCTCAGGTTCATAAACCTTATCAAGTTCCATTGTCCTCCCACTCAAATACTTCGCTAGAAACAATTTCTTGGAAATAAGTAAGAAACATCGACAAACACTTTTGTCTTTGTCTCCATAGTGGAAAGAATTCCCAATCAATTCTCTGGGATAACCAACAAAGACATTCATCTGATTTTGGTTGTAAACTTATTTACTTATACTATGCATACCAAAATTTAAGAAAGGACTATTAGGGTTCATACCCATGCCATAACTCATATGGTGTCATTTCAACGGATCATGATGATGCTCTATTCAGTGCAAAAGCGGTAGTCACTAAAGCATAATCCACAAAAAATATAATAGCGTCATATTATCTCATCATTAACCCAACAAGGTTTGGATACGTTTCTCGGATACTCCATCATCACTATGATACTCCAAGGAACGTGAGTTGTAGAACAATTTCATAACTCTTTTTAGATGTTCGCTAAAACTCGTAATTCAAATATTTTCACCATGATCCTATCATAGATATTTGACTTTTCTATTACGATGATTTCCACTTCATGCTGAAATTTATTTGAATCCATTCAAATGTTTCAAACTTCTTCCATATCGAATATATCCACATATATATACTCAATTCATTGTTGGAAGTTTTCATGAAGTAGAAGAATCTCCCGCACACAACTATGCCCAGTGAACCACATACATCATCATGTATATTTCCACTAAGTTAGCTGCCCGTTCAACTCTTGGCATATGAACGGTATTTCAGTCATTCTCTTTAGAAAAGATTTGCAAGTGCCAAACGATTCAAAAATCAAATGACTCCAAAAATCCATCTGCATGGAGTTTCTTCATGCGGTCCTTTCTAACATGACCTAAATAGCGGTTCCACAAATAAGTGGAATTCAAATCATTTGCCTTATGGCATTTTAGCGTCAGTGTTATGTATGTGTGTTTCACCATAAAGATTTATAATAACTTATCCATCGTACATGGAATACTGTCAAAATTTGAACAACTCATTGTTTTCATTTGACCAGAACAAAACAACAATTATGAAGTTCTTTATTATAAATCCGAAGGGCTAGATAGAATGCCAACGACGAACATAACAACACTTTATTTTTGTTCCAGACGTGCATTCCTATCATATTCCTCGTCAGTCACTTAGGCCATTGTATTCTTGTATTGCGTTGTTTTGTATGACACTTCATACCAACCAATATGGTACAAATAACCAAGAATTTCATTTTGTGACCAAACAAGGAATACATCAATAACATGTATATCATCTATATACACCTGAGCTAGACTTTCTAGTCTTTTCTTTCTTTCTGCCAAAATATGTTTTGTAGTTTCTCTTTTAGCTTTCCTCATTCTTAGAAAACACTTCACCTTCAATAACTTCTAGGTTTGTTGGTCAAATACCAATAACCTTGAGGTTCTTACTTTGAAGTTGATCATCATATGACAAGTGTTCCAGATTTCACTATTAGTAACTTTGTTATATGATGAACAATTTCACTCATAATTTTATCCATCATATCATGACGACTTTCCGAGACCATGTTTGTACATGCTAGGCTCGTAAAGTTTAACCTCAGTATTCGCATGTGCAAATCTGGCTTGCACCCGTTGTATGCACACGTAGAATCTATAACACCCGATCATCACGTGATGCTTCGAAATGACGAGTCTTAGCAACGGTGCATACTAAGGACGATCACTTCATGGATATGTGAATATCGTTAGTGCCAAACTAGTTGGAGGATTGGGACGCCTGTCGTCTTCAACCTTCTTACATTCCCATAAAACTTATGAGTTTATGTAGTCTCACTAGATTATATTCCATCATCTTGCAATAAGGTCTTAGATATCACATATATCTCATACCTTGCTTATTTCTGAAAACAAAATTTCCAGCTCCTTACTTTTCAAACAGATTTGAACTTCAAGTTTCACGGAGACAAGATGATTTTAGGTACTAATTGAAACCATTGTTCTTTGAATCAACAATGTGAGGTTTACTAAAAGTTTGCAATAGGACTTAATCATTTCTTGATTCTTTAACAATACGGTACCAGTCCGTAAAGTTTCTTGTCAGATTTAACAGTATTTCTATCTCAATTACAAGACTAGCGCATGGTAGATAACGGATGCCAATTCTATAAATTTAATTCAAAATACTATTCAGACTATGTTCATGATAATTAGTTCATGTTTTAATCTAATTACTAATGAACTCCCACTTAATACAACATCCCTCATAGTTGTTTAGTGGTACACGATCCATATCCACTACACCAAAACCGATCATCACGTGAGATGATGTAGCTTCAATGGTGAACATCAACATGTTGATCATATCATCCATATGACTCGTGTTCAACCTTTCGGTTTCCTGTGTTCCGAGGCCATGTCTGTACATGCTAGGCTCGTCAAGCAAACCCAAGTATTTCCGCGTGTGCAACATGGCTTACACCCGTTGTATGTGAACGTAGAATCTATCACATCCGATCATCACGAGATGCTTCAAAACGATGAACTGTAGCAACGGTGCATACGAGAGGCGAACACTTTATTATCTTGATATTAATGTGAGGGATCATCTTATAATGCTACCGTCACGATCTAAGCAAGATAACATGCATAAAGGATTAACATCACATGAAATTCATATGTGATATGATATGGCCCTTTAGTCTTTGCGCCTTTGATCTTCATCTCCAAAGCACGGACATGATCTCCATCATCAACGGGCATGATCTCCATCATCGTCGGCGTAGCGTCAAGGTCCATGGCACCGTCTTCATGATTGTTCACCGTGTGTAGCAACTATTACAACAACTTTGAAATAATACTACAACATGAAATATAAAGACAACCATAAGGCTCCTGCCGGTTTCCATAATACAATAATTATCATCTCATACATATTTATCATCACATCATGGTCATATCACATCACCAGACCCTGCAAAAACAAGTTAGACGCCTCTAATTTGGTTTGCATATTTTACGTGGTTTAGGGTTTTCGAGTAAGATCCAATCTACCTACGAACATGAACCACAACGGTGATACTAGTGTTATCAATAGAAAGAGTAGTTGAATCTTCACTATGGTGAGAGAGACAGACACCCGCAAAGCCACTTATGCAATGCAAGTTGCATGTCGAGCGTGGAGCAAGTCTCATGAACGCGGTCATGTAAAGTTAGCCCGGGCCGCTTCATCCCACCATCCCACAAGATGCAAAGTACACCAACCAAAGACAACAAAAGCATCAACGCCCACAAAACCATTGTGTTCTAATCGTGCAACCAATCTATGCATAGACACGGCTCTGATACCACTGATGGGATTCGTAGCATAGAAAACAAAAAATTTCCTACCGTAAGAACGAATAACAAGCCAAGATCCAATCTAGAAGATGGTAGCAACGAGAAGATCATGAGACTAACCCTCGAATATTTCCAAAGCCTACGAGATTAGATCTCGTTGTTGCTGTAGTCGATCACTTGCCGCTTTCGAAAGCGCGTAGAAGATCTTGACGGTGCCACAGTCGGGCAGCACCTCCGTACTCGGTCACACATTTGGTGTTGATGACGACGTCCTTCTCCCCGTTCCAGCGGGCAGCGGATGTAGTAGATCCTCCTCGGAATCCCACCAGCACGACGGTGTGGTGACGGTGGTGGTGGAGATCTCCGGCAGGGCTTCGCCGTAGGCGTTGCGGGAGAAGAAGGAGGAGGGAGTGGTGCTAGGGTTTGGGAGAGAGGGAGGTAGGGCTGCGACTTGTGTACCTCTTGGGGCTCCCCTTGCCCTCCTTTTATAGGTGGAAAATGTCCTTGGGTCGTCCAAGACCTGCCCCCAAAGTTTGGGAGAGTTCCGGTAGGTTTCTGTCAGCCGAAACCTACTAGAACTAGGACTGTTTTGCCAAATCCGAATCTGCCCTAGGGGAAACTTCTTAACCCTTAAGGAAAACATGGATACACCTATTATGGAACCCTCCGAACTTCCTTAGATAGCCCGGGTCATCCAGGACACTTCCGGAACCTTCCACAATATTCCAGACTATTCCGGTCCTTCCAAAACCTTCTAGAAGCTCCGGTAAAAACACCGAACTTTTTCCGAACCCCGGAAAATGACTTCCCATATATGAATCTTATTCTCCGGACCATTCCAAACCTCCTCGTGATGTCTTGAATCCCATCCGAGACTCCGAAAAAATTCAAACTCCATTCCATATTCCATATTTACTTAAAACGACATCAAACCTTAAGTGTGTCACCCTACGGTTCGTGAACTATGCAGACGTGGTTGAGACTATCTCCGACCAATAACCAATAGCGGGATCTGGAGATCCATAATGGATCCCACACATTCAACGATAACTTAGTGATCGATTGAACCATTTACATATGATACCGATTCCTTTTGTCACGCTATATTTTACTTGTCCGAGGTTCGATCATCGGTATCATGATACCTTGTTCAACCTCGTCACTGACAAGTACTCTTTACTCGTACCGAGGTATATCATCTCTTGTGAACTATTCACATGCTTGCAAGCTAATCAGACGACATTCCACCGAGAGGGCCCAGAGTATATCTATCCATCATCGGGATGGACAAATCCCACTCTTGATCCATATGCCTCAACTCACACTTTCCGAATACCTAATCCCATCTTTATAACCACCCATTTACGCAGTGGCGTTTGATGTAATCAAAGTACCCTTCCGGTATAAGTGATTTACATGATCTCATGGTCGAAGGACTAGGTAACTATGTATCGGAAGCTTATAGCAAGTTGAACTTAATGACGTGATCTTATGCTACGCTTATTTGGGTGTGTGTCCATTATATCATTCATCTAATGACATAACCTTGTTATTAATAACATCCAATGTTCATGATCACGAAACCATGATCATCTATTAATCAACAAGCTAGTTATACAAGAGGCTTACTAGGGACTCCTTGTTGTTTACATAACACACATGTATCAATGTTTCGGTTAATACAATTATAGCATGGTATGCAAACATTTATCATAAACACAAAGATATATTATAATAACCATTTTATTATTGCCTCGTGGGCATATCTCCAACAATCTTGTTAATAGGTTAGTTCCAGAAAATGCATAAAAATGCCACGAAGTGTAAACAAAACATATAGAAATTTGTGAAAATAAGCATGGGGCATCAAAAATTATAGATACGTTTGCAACGTATTAGCATCCCCAAGCTTAACTCCTACTCGTCCTCGAGTAGGTAAATGATAACAAATATGATTTTTGAGGTGACATGTAGCCAACACAATCTTGATCAAGTTATTGTAAATGTCGTGGTATCGTCACGGCATATTCCATAGGGTGGCTAAAGAGTGGTTCCTAGTATGTTCTACGGCGGTATCCGGATGCGGGTATGGGTACGGGCGACACGGCGACGTACCCAGGTTCGAGGCCCTCCTGTGGAGGTAACACCTCTACTCCTGCTATGAGTGTATAAGCTATATCACAGTACAATGGTGCTCCTTGAGCTGTATCCGGCTGCTCCTGGGAGGCTAAGGTAGACGAAGGTCTCTCTCACAGGGCAGCTCTAAGACTAGAAATGAGCAAGGATCGATCGTCCCCCGCGTAGGAGGGGGTAGCGCAGCTTATATAGACGCTGGCAATATACAAAGAAGTCCCTAAGACCTAGTGGCCGGCTGCGCCGGCTCCAGCTTCCCGCTCCTTCCCAAGGTACTGATGTCAGGAGCCGTTGAGGCGTTGAGGCACGTCCCATCCGCCTGCCGAGGTCAGCGGCATGGAGGAGTTGTCCTGTCGTCGTCGATGGCCTGTAGCAGCGTGGCGCAGCCCTAGCCATGATGGCATGTCCGACGGGGGGCACTTTTGCTCCACAGTGCTCCTTACTTTAGGGAAGGTGAGATCAGCGTGGACTTTGTGAACCCAGATCACCTTCCCTGTTCTTTCTCATGCAAGGCTCGCCAACCTCGAGCCGGTCAGGGAGATGCAACCAAGCCGGATATGGCATGTAGAAGCCGGCCCAGCAACAGCGCAGGCGGCCGTGACTAGGCCAGCAAAGACTTTGAGCCAGCCGGCTCCCAAGGCAGCCGGCCACGGCTCCAGCCGGCTGCTCCTCAGCCGGCCTTTGCCGCGGGCCAGCCAGCCTTGAGCCAGCTGCTCCTAGTCTCTTGCCCTACCCGGGGTCTTCCCCCCGACAGTAAAAGCATTGTGAGCTGAGATCAAAGTATTCTAAACATAGGCATGATAGATATAATTCTAACAATATAACTTAGCAACTATGTTACAACATGAAAGGTAACTCAAACAAAAGATCATGAATAATAGTGCACTGAAAGCAACTGTTTGTTTTTTAGTATAGAGAAAACATAGCAAAGTGGTATTCAGTTTGTCCTCCATGGAATAGAAAAACATAAATGCATAGGACACCTTTAAAGTTTAAAAGGGTGACTAGGTACAAGTAGTTTGAGAACAAGCAATAACATAATCATGAATCAATCAATAATAAATCTTGGGACTATGCACATTATACTCAGAATGGCAATTATGCTCTCTTAATTGGTGCATATAGCTAGAAGATGAAGACTCAACATAAACTAAAAGAAAGGCCCTTCGCAAAGGGAAGCAGAGATTACTCATGTGCTAGAGCTTTTTATTTGAATAAAAAAGAGGTATTGAACATATAATTTTGAGAGGTATGTATGCCTATGTCAACGAATGGCATCAAATGATTTATTATCCTTTCATGTTTAATGGCTTCAAGAGTGGCTCACATAGACAGAACAATAAAGGTCCTCTTCTCCTTTGTTTGAACAAGCTAAGTTCATAATTTCTCAAGTCCATAGTGTTAGGAGATTTATTCGATTATTTGTTTATTTTATATTTAGTGGGATGGGTACCCTTTTGCAATATTAGGGACTAGCACATTATGCATGCTAGTCAAGGTGTGAAGCCAAATAAACTTGAAAGAGATAATAAAGCATCCAACACTTCCTCATGAGCTAAAACAGGAACACAAAACATGTAATAGCTTTTGAAGGTTTTAAAGGTAGCACACAAGCAATTTACTTTGGAGTGGTGTTTAAATACCACATATAGGTGGGTATGGTGGACACATTTGTCAAAATTTGAGTTTTTAGGAGTTGGATGCACGAGTAGAGCTCATACTCAGTACATGTGAAGGCTAGCAAGAGACTGGGAGTGACCAACTAAGAGAGCAATAATGGCCATAATCATGCATAGCGACAAAACATTATTAATCAATGCATAAAGTGATATTACAAGTCAAAAGATAAATTATCATAGAGGCTTGAGGTGACTGGTTTGTAGTCATAACATGGTGTAAGCATGCGCCAAGTCAACCCACATAAAACATTTAAAGGAGAATACCACAATATTATGCTTTTGTATGATTAAAACAACACATGATTCTTTCAATGACACACTAAGCACTCTCAGCTATTTGAGACAAGTCATGCTACAACAATAACTACTAATCATATAATTAAAATAATATCTAACATGACATGTTTAAGTCTAAGCCACGGTCTAAACAAGCTTCCTTTTGCACCACTATAAGCATGAAATATTTTACCCTTCTCCAACATCAATCAACTTTTTTTTGAAACAACTCTCATAATAATTTATCAATGAAGACCAGAGAGCTAATCGTACCTAACTAAAGAAAAATAACAAGCTCTGAACAAGAGATGCATGAAAAACAGGAGCTAAAAGCATTGCAGTAGCTAGACAAGAATACTCAACAAATATAAGTGAAGAATACGAGTATTCACATGAAAAGGCGGAGCGTGTCTCTCTCCCACACAAGAATTCTAGGATTCAACCAAGTTGATTATAATAAATAAAACAAAATAAAACTAAAAACAAAAATAAAGACGCTCCAAGAACAACACATAGTATATGAAGTAATACAAATATAGTGTCTTGAAAGATGACCTGATACTTTTGTTGATGCATAAGGGAATGCCTTGGGCATCCCCAAGCTTTGATGCTTGTACCTCTTCGATATTTCTTGGGGTGACATGGGAATCCCCAAGATTGATATTTTGTCCATCCTTCATCTCATCACATCATTCTTCTCTCCCTACACTTGGAAACTTCCTTCATACAAAACTTCACACAATTTTTATTAGCAGCATTAGTGCAATCAAAATAACAAATCCACTTTGGTTCAGTTCTAACATAATTCAAACATCCATTAAAACATTAGATATTGTAGAAACTTCTTTTAAAAGCTCTTTCTCTCAAAATAACTAAAAAAGAAAAAGATTAAGAGGCAAATGCAAATAGTGGCAGAAATCTGTCAAAACAGAACAGCAGGTAAAGATCGATTTTTTCGAAAATCCTCTGTTTCTCAAATCTAAAATTGCAATTATAATGAAAGTTAGATAATAACCCGGGGCAACTGCTCAAAAATATTCAGATCAATCCGACGTTCTGGCTGAGAACAATAATTTTTTTGTGGAAACACATAATCTGTTTTCAGGACAACAACTTCCTCAAATCTTACCTTCTTCCTATTAGAGGCTATCCTTGGCACAAAAACGAAATAAAAAGGATAAGAAGAGGTTATTACAGAGGTAACAACTTCCAAGACTTAATAAAAGAAAAATTACAGAAATAAAACATGAGTTATCTCCCAAGAGTGTTTTTTTAACGCCTTTCAGCTAGGCACAGCAGTTTGAGAAGATGCTCACATAAGAAATATAAATTGAAGTAAAAGAGAGCATCAAGAAGCAAATAAAAAACAAATTTAAGTCTAACCAACTTCCTATAAAAAATAATCTTGTAAAGAAACAAGTCATGGAAGCACAAAGCAACAAGCATAGGAACGCAAAACAAGTGCAACTTCAAAATTTTCAACATAAAGAGGTGAAACTTAATATTGTTGGGATACATAAAATCATGTTTCCCTCTCTCATAATAACTTTCAGTAGCATCATGAATAAAATTAACAATATAACTATCACATAAACCATTCTTATCACGAGCCACATGCATAAAATAATTATTACTCCCCACATAAGCATAGTCATTCTTATTAATTGTAGTGGGAGCAAATTCAACAAAATACCTATCATTATTAGTCTCATCACCATAATCATCAAATCTAGGAGGCATACTGTAACTATAATGAATTTCCTCCTCAATAGTAGGTGGACTGAAAATATCATATTCATCACTGTAATCATCATATATTGGAGGTATAGTATCATCATAGTAAATTTTCTCCTCTAAAGCTGGGGAACTAAAAAGATCATTTTCATATACTAGCTTCCCCAAGCTTAGACTTTTCCATAGCATTAGCAATAATGGTGTTGAAAGAATTCATACTAATAACGTTGCTATTAGCATGCAAATAAACTTCCATAGATTTTTAATTTTCCCTTCAAACACCTCATGTTCTAACTCAAGATAAATACTATAAAGCTCTCTATTTTTTTGTTGTTTTCCATTAAGCCTAACTAGTGAAAATAAAAAAAAGAAACAAAAATATATAATTGCATAATCTAAAGGAAATAACTTCGAGCACTCACTCACCAGCAACAATACGATAGGTTAGTAGCCAGAGGATGTGAGTACCTTTTGCCTTACCTCCCCGGCAACGGCGCCAGAAAAGAGCTTGATGTCTACACATGCTTCTATTCTTGTAGACAGTGTTGGGCGTCCAAGTGCAGATGTTTGTACAACAGCAGCAAGTTTGCCTTAAGTGAATCACCCAAGGTTTATCGAACTCAGTGACAAGGTATCGACTTGTCAATGCCTACAAGTTGTAGACTAGGGTTTTGTTAGAAGTAGAGGGCAAGTAGATCTCAAGGGTTTCAGCCGGAAAAGTACTCGACTGCTATGAAAACTAGGGTTGTGTTGACAATGATTCGATGCTTTCTTTGTACCTCGACTCCCCCTTATATAGGAGGCGGAGCCGAGGGTTTCGTGATGTACAAGTTACAAAGTCTGGGAGACTATCTGAGTCCATCCCGTAATAATTACAACTTAATATTCCTAATACAACTCTATCTTTCCAAACTATCTATTAACTGGACTTCTGGGCTTCATAAACTTCGGGTCGTGGGCCTTCAGTAAACCCCGGGTACCATCTTCGGCAGGCCCATTGGGGATGCCTATGTCAGTAGCCCCCGAGATTTTGCTTGAATCGAAGAATCAGGGAAAATCTCCATCTTTACCATTACCAAATGACTTCTTCGAGTTAATAAATAATCTTTATAAGCAATTGTATGTTGTACAGGGATAAGGGTAATTGGGGCTGGTTCATCTGACGGATTAGGTACCAGTTAACTGCTCTTGTGGCAATCCGCAAAAACCTACTTCAAGATCACGTCCCTGGACATGATCTCGGGATATTGGCGTAATTCGACATGTGCCGCTTAAGGTCTTACCAGATGCCGAATTCCAGTTATGTTTTATCGAGTACCTAACGCGTCCGTTAGGATTTTTCTTCGTATCTGTTGATACGGAAAAAGTAGCAAAGCGCCGTCAGAGGCGGTGCCACGCCGCACAGGACGGATCCTGGGGACTTACCTTCGCAGAGTTTTGCGGCATTCATAGATTAATTTGCGACTGAGGCGCTCTGAGAATATATTGTCGAGTGCCTTTTTCGGCTGCTGGAATAGCACATTTATTCGAGTCACCGGATTACTTGTGTATTTTTATCTTGTTCTCCCGATGGGAGTATATGAAGAGTTATTTGTATAACTTGAAATATGCTCTCCATGCCTTTTATAATTTCATCGGGCACGCGGACAGCGTTCCCGATGGGAGTAGGCCCCGAGGCTACAGCCAAGTGCTTGTACTTAGTTGTAGGCTCACCGTTTTACCATCTTTGTCGCTATATTGTCATCTTTTCGAGTTCTTCCATCTTTATCGGGTGCGCGATGATACATCTCCAACGTATCTATAATTTCTGATGTTCCATGCTAGTTTTATGACAATACCTACATGTTTTGCTCACACTTTATAATGTTTTTATGCATTTTCCGGGACTAACCTATTAACAAGATGCCGAAGTGCCAGTTCCTGTTTTCTGCTGTTTTTGGTTCCAGAAAAGCTGTTCGGGCAATATTCTCGGAATTCGACGAAACAAAAGCCAAACCTCCTATTTTACCGAGACGGACCCAGAACACCGAAGGAGAGACGGAGAGGGGCCAAGAGCGCCCAGGTATGGGGTGGGCCCCTCGGGACCCCTCCGACGTCGCCTTTCCGCCTATATATTCCTCACGTCACGAAAACCCTACATCAATCAATCATATTCCAGAAAGACTCCAGGAGCGCCGCCGCCATCACGAAACCTAGTTTCGGGGGTCAGAAGTTCCTGTTTCGGCACCCTGCCGGGACGGGGATTGACCCCTGGAAGCCTTCTCCATCATCGCCACCGCCTCCATCATGCTCCGTGAGTAGTTCCCCCATGGACTACGGGTTCTAGCTGTAGCTAGTTGGTACTCTCTCTCCCATGTACTTCAATACAATGATCTCATGAGCTGCCTACATGATTGAGATCCATCTGATGTAATCGGTGTTGTGTTTGTTGGGATCCGATGAATTGTTACATTATGATCAGTCTATCTATATAAGTTTGTGAAGATATTGTTGCTGCAATCTTGTTGTGTTTAATGCTTGTCACTCCAAATCGGAAAACGACACTCTTGATGAACTTGATTGCCGACGCTGCATCTGGTGAATTTATCAGCTTCGCCTCGATCCACTTCGTGAACTTATCGACAGCTACGAGCATATACTCGTATCCTCCTTCCACGCCTTGTGTAGTTTCCCCACCATATCAAGACCCCATTGAGCAAAGGGCCATGACAATGGTATTGGCATCAACTCCGCTGCCGGAGAATGAGGTTTCGCGGCAAACCTTTGACAGGCATCACAGGTACGCACTATGTCCTTTGCATCCTCGATTGCTGTTAGCCAGTAAAATCCTGCTCTGAAGACCTTGGCTGCTATAGCTCAACTACTTGCGTGGTGTCCACACACTCCTTCGTGCATGTCCTTTAAGAGTACTCGACCTTCTTCGGGTGTAACGCATCGCTGCAAGACTCCCGATATACTCCGTTTATACAGCTCGCCCTTAACCACGGTAAAAGCCTTGGATCGTCGAATAACTCGCCTTGCTTCCACTGGATCATCGGGTATTTCTTTCTTTAGGATGTATGCGATGTAAACTTGCATCCAAGGAACTTGGACCACCATCACCTCATGCGATTCCTCGTCATCCCCTGACGCACTTGCTTCTGATATGGCTGGAGCCCCTGAGTCTTTCTCAACTTTCTCCTTTTTCTTTGTCTGTTTCTTTGCTTTAGTCGACCTTTCACTTATTGATGGCGCGTGAAGCACACGTCCGTTGGGAACCCCAAGAGGAAGGTGTGATGCGTACAGCAGCAAGTTTCCTTCAGTAAGAAACCAAGGTTATCGAACCAGTAGGAGATGAAGGCCACGTGAACGTTGTTGGTGAAGGAGTGTAGTGCGGTGCAACACCAGGGATTCCGGTGCCAACGTGGAACCTGCACAACACAATCACAATACTTTTCCCCAACTTAACAGTGAGGTTGTCAATCTCACCGGCTTGCTGAAAACAAAGGATTAAACGTATGGTGTGGAGAATGTTGTTTGTTTGCGATGAACAAAAGAGAACAGAGATTGCAGTAGATTGTATTTCAGATGTAAAAGAATGGACCGGGGTCCACAGTTCACTAGTGGTGTCTCTCCAATAAGATAAATAGCATGTTGGGTGAACAAATTACAGTTGGGCAATTGACAAATAGAGATGCACATACATATATCATGATGACTACTATGAGATTTAATTTGGGCATTACGACAAATAACATAGACCGCTATCCAGCATGCATATATGCCTAAAGAGTCCACCTTCGGGTTAGCATCCGCACCCCTTCTAGTATTAAGTTGCAAACAACAGACAATTGCATTAAGTACTGCGCGTAATGTAATCAACACAAATATCCTTACACAAAGCATCGATGTTTTATCCCTAGTGGCAACAGCACATCCACAACCTTAGAACTTTCTGTCACTGTCCCAGATTCAATGGAGGTATGAACCCACTATCGAGCATAAATACTCCCTCTTGGAGTCACAAGTATCAACTTGGCCAGAGCCTCTACTAGCAACGGAGAGCATGCAAGAACATAAACAACACATATATGATAGATTGATAATAAACTTGACATAGTATTCAATATTCATCGGATCCCAACAAACGCAACATGTAGCATCACAAATAGACGATCTTGATCATGATAGGCAGCTCACAAGATCTAAACATGATAGCACAAGAGGATAAGACAACCATCTAGCTACTCCTATGGACCCATAGTCCAAGGATGAACTACTCACGCATCAGTCCGGAGGCGGGCATGGTGATGTAGAGCCCTCCGGTGATGATTCCCCTCTCCGGCAGGGTGCCGGAGGTGATCTCCTGAATCCCCCGAGATGGGATTGGCGGCGGCATCACAGTAACTTTTCTCGTATCGTGGCTCTCGGTGATAGGGTTTTCGCGACGGAGAGATTATATAGGCGAAGGGGCAGAGTCGGGAGGCGCCCGAGGGGCCCACCCAATAGGGCGGCGCGCCCAAGGGTGGGGCCGCGCCCCCCTAGGGTGTGGCCTCCTCGTCGCCCTTCTTCGTCTCCTCTTCGGACTTCTGGAAGGCTCCGTGAAAAATAAGACCGTGGGCTTTTGTTTCGTCTAATTCCGAGAATATTTCCTGTGTAAGATTTCTGAAACCAAAAACAGCAGAAAACAGGAACTGGCGCTTCGGCATCTTGTTAATAGGTTAGTGCCGGAAAATTCATAAAAATGATATAAAGTGTATGTAAAACATGTGAGTATTGTCATATAACTAGCATGGAACATAAGACGTATCAAGCATCCCCAAGCTTAGTTCCTACTCGCCCTCGAGTAGGTAAACGATAACAAGGATAATTTCTGAAGTGACAGCTACTATCATAATCTTGATCAATACTATTGTAAAGCATATGAAATGAATGAAGTGATTCGAAGCAATAGTAAAGATAATGACTAAACATCTGAATCATATAGCAAAGACTTTTCATGAATAGTACTTTCAAGACAAGTATCAATAAGTCTTGCATAAGAGTTAACTCATCAAGCAATAGATTCTTAATAGAAGGTTTTGAAGCAACACAAAGGATGATTAAGTTTCAGCAAACGCTTTCAACTTGTAACATGTATATCCCATGGATAGTTGTCAACATAAAGCAATATAACAAGTGCAATAAGTAAACATGTAAAAATTAATGTACACAGTTGACACAAGTGTTTGCTTCTAAGATAGAAAGAAGTAGGTAAACTGACTCAACATAAAGTAAAAGAAAGGCCCTTCGTAGAGGGAAGCATGGATTACTCATGTGCTAGAGCTTTTTATTTTGAAAACATGGAAATTTTTTTGCCAACGGTAGTAATAATTCATATGTGTTATGCATAAGACCTCTTATAAGTTGCAAGCCTCATGCATCGAATACCAATAGTGCTCGCACCTTGTCCTAATTAGCTCGGATTTCCATGGATTATCATTGCATTACATATGTTTCAACCAAGTGTCACAAAGGGGTACCTCTATGCCGCCTGTACAAAGGTCCAAGGAGATAGATCGCATTTGATTTCTCAATTTTGATAGATCTCAACTTGAGGACATCCATACCGGGACAACATAGAAAATAGATAATGGACTCCTCTTTTATGCTTTAAGCATTCAACAACAGATAATATTCTCATAAGAGATTTGAGGATTAATGTCCAAGCTGAAACTTCCACCATGATACATGGCTTTGGTTGGCGGCCCAATGTTCTTCTCTAACAATATGCATACTCAAACCATTTAACTCATGGAAAATCTCCCTTAATTCAGACAAGACGAACATGCATAGCAACTCACATGATATTCAACAAAGGTGTAACAGGTTGATGGCGTCCCTAGAAACATGGTTACCGCTCAACAAGCAACTTATAAGAACTAAGATACATAAGCGACATATTCTTTACCACAATAGTTTTTTAGGCTACTTTCCCATGATCTATGTATTGCAAGGACAAGGAATGAAATTTTAAAGGTAGAACACAAGCAATTTACTTTGGAATGGCAGAGAAATACCACATAGTAGGTAGTTATGGTGGACACAAATGGCATGGGTTTTGGCTCAAGGTTTTTGGATGCACTAGAAGCATTTCCTCTTAGTACAAGGCTTTGGCTAGCAAGGTTGTTTGAAGCAAACACAAGTATGAACCGGTACAGCAAAACTTACATAAGAACATATTGCAAGCATTATAAGAGTCTACACTGTCTCCTTGCTGCTCAAACACTTTTACCAGAAAATATCTAGACCTTAGAGAGACCAATCATGCAAACCAAATTTCAACAAGCTCTACAGTAGTTCTCCACTAATAGGATTAAACTACATGATGCAAGAGCTTAAACATGATCTATGAGAGCTCAAAACAATTGCCAAGTATGAAATTATTCAAGACCATATACCAATTACCACATGAAGCATTTTCTGTTTCCAACCAAATGGCAATCAACGGAGCGGTTTTCAACTCCGCCATGAACATTGAAAGTAAAGCTAAGAACACCAGTGTTCATATGAAAAAGCGGAGCGTGTCTTTCTCCAATACAAGGAATGCTAGGATCCGATTTTATTCAAACAAAAACAAAAACAAAAACAAACAGACGCTCCAAGTAAAGCACATAAGATGTGACGGAATAAAAATATAGTTTCACTAGAAGTGACCTGATAAGTTGTCGATGAAGAAGGGGATGCCTTGGGCATCCCCAAGCTTAGATGCCTGAGTCTTCTTGAAATATGCAGGGATGAACCACGGGGGCATCCCCAAGCATTGACTTTTCACTCTTCTTGATCATATTATATCATCCTCCTCTCTTGACCCTTGAAAACTTCACTACAAGAAAAGTTGCCATGGCCGACGAAGTTGAAGTCGCGCCGTGGTTGCTGGTGTACCAGGGCCGACGATTTTTGGTCTCTCCGTTGTGCATGTCAAAACATGTTTTTCTCGTTTTTGAGGCCACCTAGCCCGATGAAAATGGCCAAAACATCGCGTATGGTGGCCCGGGACGTGGCGCATCTCGAAATCTCGGGTTCGCCGGCCGAGTCAACGCAAATCCGCACCGCCCAGGGATGTAGGGCCCAGATGGCAGCCTCTCTGGCATTGTTTTTTTTCTCGATCGCGCCATCTCGTTCAACGCTCTCCGATCGAGCCGTTTACGATGCAGGATCATGGGTCCCGCATGTCATCCTCTATGAACCAAAATTCTTTCTATTCTTGGATTTTTTGACCCCACGATTTCTAATTTGCTTCCTTTTTCTTTTGATCCCTTGCCGCCTTGGAAACGTTGAGACCGCTGCTGCTAATTGGGACCCGCATGTCATCCTCTATGAGCAATCAACTTTCTTTTCTTGGAGTTTTTTTTGGCACCTCATATTTGGTCACTTGCATTTTTCTTTCGATCCCCTGCCGCCTCTCAAACGGTGATACCGCTGCTGCTAAATGGGACCCGCATGTCATCCTCTATGTACTATAAAACTTTCTTTTCTTGAATTATTTTTGGCTCCTGATATTTGGTCACTTGCCTTTTTCTTTCGATCCCGTGCAGCCTCTCAAACGGTGATACCGCTGCTGCTAAATGGGACCCGCATGTCATCCTCTATGTACAATCAAGTTTCTTTTCTTGAATTATTTTTGGATCCTGATATTTGGTCACTTGCCTTTTTCTTTCGATCTCATGCCACGTTTGAAACGTTGAGGAACCTGCTAGCTCATGGGACCCGCATGTCATCCTCTATGTACTATAAAAGTTCATTTTCTTGGTTTTTTTTCACCCTCTAATTTTTGGCTATTTCCTTTTTCTTTTGATCCCCTGCCGCCTTTGAAACGTTGAGGACTCTGCTGGCTCATAGGTCCCACATGTCAGCCTCTATGTACAATCAAGTTTCTTTTCTTGAATTATTTTTGGATCCTGATATTTGGTCACTTGCCTTTTTCTTTCAATCTCATGCCACGTTTGAAACGTTGAGGAACCTGCTGGCTCATGGGACCCGCATGTCATCCTCTATGTCCATCAACTTTCTTTTCTTGGATTTTTTTTACCCCCTAATTTCTGGCTACTTTCTTTTTCTTTTGATCTCAAGTCGCATTTGAAACGTTGGGACCGCTGCTGCAAAATGGGACCCGCATGTCATCCTGTATGTACAATAAAAGTTTCTTTTCTTGGATTATTTTGCACCCTCTGATTTTTGGTCACTTGCCTTTTTCTTTCGATCTCATGCCGCCTTTGAAAACGTTGAGGAACCTGCTGGCTCATGGGACCAGCATGTCATCCTGTATGTACTATAAAAGTTATTTTCTTGGATTTTTTTGTTTTGATCCCCTGCCGCCTTGGAAACGTTGAGTAAGCTGTTGACTCATGGGACCCGCATGTCATCCTCTATGTACAATCAACTTTCTTTTTTTTGAATCTCAAGCCGTATTTGAAACGTTGAGACCGCTGCTGCTAAATGGGACCCGCATGTCATCCTCTATATACAATAAAGTTTTTTCTTGGATTATCTTTGGCTCCTGATATTTTGGCACTTGCCTTTTTCTTTCGATCTCATGCCGCCTTTGAAACATTGAGTAAGCTGCTGGCTCATGGGTCCCGCATGTCATCCTCTACGAACAATTAAAGTTTCCTTTCTTGGAGTTATTTTGACCCCTAATTTCTGGGTATTTGCCTTTTTCTTTTGATCTCCTGCCCCCTTTGAAACGATGAGGACGTTGTTGGCAGGTCGGTCCCACATGTCATCCTCTATGAACAATAAAAGTTTCCTTTGATGGATTTATTTTGAACCCCTAATTAATTTCTGGATATTTCCTTTTTTTTTCTTTGATCCCCTGCCGCCTTGGAATCGTTGAGGATGCTGCTGCCTCATGGGTCCCGCATGTCATCCTCTCAGAACGATAAATGTTTCTTTTCTTGGATTTTGTTTACCAAATGATTTTTGGCTTATTTTTTCTTTCGATCTCCTGCCGCCTTTAAAACGTTGAGGACGCTGCTGGCTCACGGGTCCCACATGTCAGCCTCTATGAACAAAAAACACTGAGGATGCTGCTGCCTCATGGGTCCCGCATGTCATCCTCTCAGAACGATAAATGTTTATTTTCTTGGATTTTTGACCAACTGATTTTTGGTTTATTTTTTCTTTCCATCCCCTGCCGCCTTTAAAACGTTGACGACGCTGCTGGCTCATGGGTCCCCGATGTCAGCCTCCCCGTACAAGAAACATGTGATATCTTGATTATTTTGCACACAATAAACAGTGTATTTCACTCTGAGCTTTGCAAACGGATAAATTAAATCTTTATTTTTACATAAACAAACTTATATGTTGAATCTCCTTGTTTTTTTTTGCGAAGCATAGGACTTTCCTGTTTTTTTTAGAAAATTCCGAACTTTCCTGTTTTGGAGTGGGCTGAAATTGTACGAGTCAAAAGGCCAAGCAGGATAGTTCGAAGGCCCAGATGCAGCCCAATTGAAATCTTTCTTCTTGGATTTTTTTTCACCCCCTGATTTCTGGCTACTTCATTTTTCTTTTGGTCCTGTGCCGCCTTGGAAATGTTGAGACCGCTACTGCAAAATGGGTCCCGCATGTCATCCTCTATGTACAATAAAATTTCTTTTCTTGGATTATTTTCGGGTCCTGATATTTGGTCACTTGCCTTTTTCTTTCGATCTCATGCCGCCTTTGAAACGTTGAGGAAGCTGCTGGCTCATGGGTCCCGCATGTCATCCTCTATGAACAATAAAAGTTTCCTTTCTTGGAGTTATTTTTTACCCCTAATTTCTGGCTACTTCCTTTTTCTTTTGATCCCCTGCCGCCTTTGAAACGTTGAAGACTTTCTGGCTCATGGGTCCCACATGTCAGCCTCTATGAACAATAAACATTTCCTTTCTTGGAGTTATTTTTTACCCCTAATTTCTGGCTATTTGCCTTTTTTTCTTTCGATCCCCAGTCGCCTTCGAAACGTAGAGGACGCTGCTGGCTCATGGGTCCCAGATGTCAGCCTCTATGAACAATAAACCTTTCCTTTGTTGGATTTATTTTTCACCCTCTGATTTTTGGCTATTTCCTTTTTTCTTTTGATGCACTGCCGGCTTGGAAACGTTGAGTAAGCTGCTGACACATGGGGCCCGCATGTCATCCTCTATGTACAATCAACTTGCAAGATCTTGGAGTGAAAGAGATTTTATTACACTACTAGGAAAAAGCCTATAGTTGGAGGCAATAGGTGCCGGCGCACCACCAAGGACGTGCGCCGGTGGCCAGTGTTGCCGGCGCACCTCTATTCAGCCGCGCCGGGGATGCAGGCCTTCTGCCGGCGCACCAGAGGAGCAGACGCGCCGGAGCTATTTCCTGGCATGGCCGCGGCCGATTCGGGCCAGGCCCAAGCATCATTGCCGGCGCACCAGCACAGGTGTGCGCCGGCGGAAAATGCGCTATTGCCGGCGCACACCTGGGCTGGTGCGCCGGCAATGATGCTTGGGCCTGGCCCGGGGGTGATATAGCCGAAAGGGCTATGTACTGCCGGCGCACCCATGCCCTGGTGCGCCGGCAGTAACCTGGGCAGTTATTTCTGCTCAACAACCACACTCCCCCCACTAGTACTACCACTCCACTCCTCCACACAAACCCGAGCCTTCTCCCAACCCAGCTCATTTTTGCCCATTTCTATCCCCAATTTCACCAATTTGACCAAACAAAATCATATTTTTTGAGCAAATCTTCCCTTCCTACATGCATCTCCCACATCCCCCTATGTAGATCTAGATCTACTATCCCGCATTGACCGCTCAATCTAGATCTAGATCTAGAAAGTCGGCTTCCATACGCCGTGGTAGCGGCGCGACGTCTCGATCTCGTTGACGAATATATCAAACAATTAGGTGATTAATGAACAAATTGAGGAATGAAATCAACGTATGTTGGACATTTGAAGCAAAGCTCTCGTGTGTGCCATATATATATGTTGTGCTTGTGCTTGTGTGTGTTGGCGTTGAAAATGAGTTGCCAACGTTGCGCCGAAATGTTGATTCTTTAAGTTTCCGTTTCGGCACATTTCTGGCGCTCCTATGTCCTACTGTGTAGGAAGGTCATGCCGAAATTTTCCGTGAAAACTACCGACGGATGCATGGTTCTAATCAATTATGTTATCTTACCATGCAGGCGATAATGGTTATCGAGATGAGTGAAAGCATCGTGATGAGATATCTGAAACACGCGATCATCGACATGTATGAAAATAACCGCACGGAGGTATTGTGTCCGTGCCGGAGATGCAAACGAGGGAAATGGTTTGACCTGTATTCAGGCAAATTGCAGGGGCACCTGCTCACTAATGGTTTCATGCATGGACACACTCAATGGATGAGTGATGATGGCGCGGAGGTCAATGGGGCGACGGCGGCAGGTGGTAAAAATGGCCGGCAAGAAGGAGGGCATCATGATATTGATGACGATGAAGAGTTTGTCGCACAGGACGATAACCTTGACGCATTTACAATAACCTTTGACGCATTTACAATAACCTTGACGACGACGAAGAGGTGCCGCTAGCTTCAATCGTGCGGTACCCTCATCTTCAAGATCTGCTTATCGAAAAGACGAAAGGCGCCAAGCAGAAATCAAAGCTTGAGCAACTCGAGATAGACTCGAATACTCCGTTGTACGACTCAGGTCGCGGGTTGGGGGAGTCTCGCTTGAGAGTAGCTCTCGATGTGCTACAGATGAAGGCGAAACATGGATGGACGGACACAAGCGTCGACGACATCCTGGAATACGTGAAAGATCTCCTTCCTGCCGGGAACACGTGTCCTGGTAGTCTAGCCGAGGCCAAGAGAATCACGTGCCCTCTCGACTTACCCCACGAAAAGTATCACGCCTGCATCAACAACTGTATCATGTATCGCAAGGAGCACATGGACAAGACCAAATGTCCTGTGTGTGAAGCTGAACGGTACAAGAAAGGGAAGAAGAAAGCTCCTCGAAAAGTTGTGTGGTACTTCCCGCTCGCCCCCTGGCTTCAACGGTTCTACGCGGACCGCAAGGAAGCAAAGCTCATGCGCTGGCACGCAGAAAGAAAGGAGGCAGTGTTGAATGATGAAGAGCGGATTGAGCACCCAGTGCTGACGCACCCTTCGGATGCAAGCCAGTGGAAAGCATTAGACAATGAATTCGGAAGTTTTGGGGCAGATCCCAGAAACATCAGGTTGGGTGCGAGCACGGACGGATTCAATCCGTTCGGAAACCAGAGCAGCACACATAGCACATGGCCCGTGTTTGTATGGATCTACAACCTCCCGCCCTGGCTGTGCATGAAGAGGAAGTACATACAGATGAGTATGCTAATTCAAGGGCCGGCACAGCCAGGAAACGATATCAACATGTATCTCGAACTATTAAAGGAGGAGCTTGAAACGTTGTGGGCGGAGGAAGGGGTAGATACATGGGACGCCGTCGCGGAAGAATATTTCCCTTTGAGAGCCGCGTTGATCACGACGGTGCAGGACTACCTCGGATACGGTTACATTTCGTGCCAGGTGTGCCATGGACACAAGGCATGTGTCAGGTGCATGGAAGAGACGATGTTTTTGCAGCTTGGTAAGGATCTCGGCTCTTCGAAAACAGTTTACATGGGGCATCAAAGGTGGCTACAGAAGACTGACCCGTGGAGAAAGCGTGGAGATCTGTTCGATGGTACAAATGAACCCCGAGGACCTCCACGTAAGAAGAGCGGCGAAGAGATCGATACATTACTGAAAGGTTGGAAGGAGTGCCCTGCACCGGGAAAGATTCGTCAAAAGCCTGGAGAGAAGAAGAAGAAAAAGGAAACGACGCCGCTCATTGGTGTATGGAAAAGGAGGTCCGTGTTTTGGGACTTGCCGTACTGGAAAATTCTCGATACACCTCACTGCCTTGATGTCATGCATATTACAAAGAACGTGTGCGAGAGCTTGCTTGGCACTCTTCTCAACATGCCGGACCGGACCAAAGATGGGCCGAAAGCAAGACACGAACTGAAAGTTTTGGGCATCAGGGAAGAGCTTCAGATCCCGGCGGCCCAAGAGGGATAGTCGGAGGAGGAGGCGGACGGCGGTCAGAAGCGCAAAAGGATTAAGCAGCCAGACTATTACTGTCCCCCCTCCTGCTTCACTTTTAGTCCGGCCGAGGTCGATCAATTTTTCAATTGCCTTCTAGGAGTCAGAGTGCCCTTCGGTTACTCCGGGCTAATAAGCAGATACATGGACCCCAAGAAACGAAACTTCAGCGGCATGAAGTCTCATGGCATCACGTGATGATGACGCAGATTCTTCCGGTTGCAATCCGAGGTATAATGGATGACCATGTCCGTGCAACGCTGACTGGGCTCTGTAACTTCTTCGACGTCATAACTCGGAAGTCGATAAGCGTGAAGAAACTCGCAAGGCTCCAGGAAGAGATCGTGGTGATCCTATGTGAGCTTGAGATGTACTTCCCGCCTGCATTCTTTGACGTGATGGTCCATCTGTTGGTCCATATCATGGATGATATCGTCAGTCTAGGGCCGGCATTCTTACACAACATGATGCCGTTTGAAAGAATGAATGGGGTCATTAAAGGGTACGTTCGTAACAGGTCACATCCGGATGGAAGCATCGTCCAGGGCTGGCTCACCGAAGAGTGCATCTCTTTCTGCACTAATTATCTAGACATCGAGGACCCTGTTTGTTTGCCTCAAAACAAGCACCTCCGCAGGTTCGAGGGAGTAGGCCACAAAAATGGAAGGAAGGAACTGCACGTGCACATGTCTGGTCGGACTTCCGACTTTGACAGGGCAAACTTAGTAGCGCTACAACACATTGACTTGATCGAACCTTGGTTGAAAGAGCACAAAACCATGATAGAGAACAGTGGCAAGCCGATGATGACGGAAGCAGAAATATACAGAGAGCACAACTCCTCTTTCGCGCGCTGGTTCAAAGACCACATTGATGCTAATCCCCCACCAATGGATTCTGACAAGGATAAACTAGTATTGGCCTTGTGTTATCACCAGAATTTAACCAAGTCTGGAGATGGGCCGTGATTAAATGGGCTTAAAGGATATGAACGGAAAATATTCCCGAACCGGCCTTGTACAAGAAGTTTGGGCAAGATTGCCCGTGTATCTGTAAATTATAGTAGGTTACGTGTCGGTTAGAATTAAGAGATAGAGTTTAGCTCGTACACGGTTGGGTTTATTCCCAAGTTAGAAAGTCTACGGACTATAAATATGTATCTAGGGTTATTGAGAAAGGAGGACGATCACGTTCACAACAAATCAATCTAGGCGCATCGCCACCCCTTGTTTCGAGGGTTTCTCCCGGGTAAGCAACATGCTGCCTAGATCGCATCTTGCGATCTAGGCAGTATCAGTTTATTCGTTGTTGGTGTTGCTCGTGCTGAAGCCTTTTTGATGGCGAGCAACACCCTTATCTTAGATGTTTTGGGGTTGACGTCGATGCTTTCACGATGTACTCGTTTAGCTACGTTGCCCCTCGATATCTAGCTGCCCTTACACCTATTTTAGGTGTAAGGGCCACATCTTGCTTGTTCGTTATTTAGTAGATCTAATCCGTTATAGTTGCTCCTTATTCTTCAAGGATTGGTTTGATATCCGTATGGTTAGGCCTTATAAGCGGGTTGAATGATCCGGTAGTGCGTAAGGCGTGGTTTATTAAGCTCTAGAGAGATTGTTCCGGGGATCAACTTCACGTTGGTTTTTAGGCCTCTTTAGGGCTGGTTTTCCATCATCTTACGTATTTGCTAGGCTCAACTACGCATAGGATGTTCCGATTACACGGTGAAAACCCTAGACTATCGTAGATTAGTTTAGCTTGATATTGATAAAGCATGATCCCCATGTCATTATAAAATCTAACGTGAACCATGGGGCAATCGGCTCTTTGAGCCGATCCACAGAACAACTTAAGAGCCGATCGGGGCTCGTATTTAATGTTTACATGTTTGCCATGCAGGAAACTAGTCGAAACAATCCATCACCTTCCTGACCAGGTATAGGTCAGGTGGCACGCCCTCGTAAGCACCAGGACGTGTGCCAGAAGGCATTGCGGGCCGTCGCCCGAGGGACAAGGGTCCACCGCAGTCCTGGGAGCCTCCCGGCTCTACGTTGTTGCCCGTCGCTACTCGCCGGTGGGTTTTTGACAGCAACACATTCTGGCACGCCCGGTGGGACACTCTACAGCAACCACTATGTCGACATCTGCAACAACCATGTCAAAAGCTGCGGATGAGGTGGTGGGCGAACCAGTCACGTATGCAGATCTGCCGAAGGAACACAAGAGGAAGTACGATGAGATGAAAGCCATCTTGGAAGCCGATCTCATCGGCTCTTTCATGAAGACCCGTTCACATGGCATCAGATGGAAACGGTTCTCCCCTGAAGGTGCTCTCGATGAAGTAGACCTCTCTACCTCTTCAGAGGAACGCACCAGAGCTCTACGCCAGGAGATTAATTACATGGTGGCTCATTCCCTACACCGCCATTCTGAGAGCTTGGTGAACGCTTTTGAGTGCGTTGCGGTCCGAGTGGTGCAAGAGATCATGAAGCATCAGTACTCTCCGTCAGGGCCTACCCTGGGGACTCACCAGGGAGAGATACCACTCCAGATTAGACCGCCGCTGCCATTCGCGCTCGCAGCGCCAGAGCCGCCGGGTTCACCGGCGTACCTTGTCTACAAGGTTGGAGGCGATCCTAGCGATTGCCAATTCTTATATGAGCCGCCCAAGGAGATCCCACATGGATACGTGTGCACATACGTGCCGGACTGCAATGCCTTGGCGCGCACAAGCTAGATCGCACCAACAGGGATTTCTGGAGTAGATGCTGACAAACAAGCATGGCTGGCTAAATATGCTACTGGAACGAGTCATGAAGGCTCGGTCCCTACAACTAATACCATGGAACAGATCAGCACTATCTTGAGAGACCAGTTCGGCATCTTGCCGAAGAGGAAAGCAATCGGCTATTCCAAGCCGTACCCCGACGAGTACGATCTGATCCCGCTGCCACCCAAATATCGGCTCCCTGAATTCTCAAAATTCAATGGAGCAGAGGGATCTAGCTCAATAGAGCACGTAAGCCGATATTTGGCACAGCTGGGCATGATTTCAGTGTCAGACCCGTTACGTGTGAGGTTTTTCGCACAATCTCTTATGGGATCAGCCTTTGGGTGGTACACCTCGTTGCCACCAAACTCAGTCCGCACATCAAAGCAGCTGGAGGAGCAGTTTCATGTGCAGTATCACTTAGAAGCTACCGAAGCTGGCATTGCCAATCTAGCGCATGTGCGGCAGAAGCGGGGAGAAACAGTGTCTGAATACATCCAACGTTTCAGGACTGTCAGGAACCGATGTTATTCGGTTCGTTTATCTGAGAAAGAAGCAATCGAGCTGGCAGCATTGGGCCTCGCAACGCCGATCAAGGATCTGACTTCCCAAGCTGAATACAGTTCATTGTCGCACATGGTGCAGAAACTCACATTGTATGAGCAGCGACACCCTGAATTGTACCAAGACAAGTTCAAGCGTCCGGTAGGCCTGGTCGAGATGGAAGAAGCTGAAGATCCTGCACCAGACCTGGAGGTGGCTGTAGCTGAGTGGGCTCGGGGGGCAAATCCCGTGTCCTGTAAATGGGTAAAACCACAAGGGCCTGCAAGAGGGTTTGACTTCGATTTGAGCAAAGCTGAGCAGATTTTCGATCTATTGCTTAAGGAGAAATAGCTGAAGTTACCCGAAGGCCATAAAATCCCTACAGCACAAGAAATGAACGGGAGGCCATACTGCAAATGGCATCACTCGTTCACCCATACCACCAATGACTGCAAGGTGTTTCGTCAGCAGATCCAAATGGCGATAGAACAAGGCCGATTGCTCTTTGGGCAGTTTGCCATGAAAGTGGACACACATCCGTTCCCTGGCGTCAACATGGTGGAACCCAACCACTCCGCGAGGCGTCGACTAGATTTCTCGTTCGATGTTAACATGGCAGGGCCTGTACGCCACCATGTCAAGGATAAAGAAGAAGGCAGTCACTCCCGCGGAAAGGAAAAGGAGGAGGCCGATCCACGCGACCGGCCCCGATGTGATGACAGACGGTACCTCACCAAGGAACAAGTGAGAAGCGTGCGATACCAAAAACCACTTTCCACGCATCTCCTCAACAAATATGAATATCAGTATGACCGACGTCGACAGTACGACAGAAACGACGAGAGATACAATCGGTCTGATGAAGACAAAGGAAGGTACCGTCGGCATGACAGAGACGACGAAGAACACGAGCACCGCGCTAAGGAGAGGTCAAGAGAGCAGGAAGACATGGACAGATACTGGGACTGTCCCTTCTTCAAACACTGTTGGGATTCAGGGATGAGCCGATTGCCTACCATCGACAACTGCCCGGAGTGTAGACGCCGGAAGAAGGATGCAGGAGAAGTTTCAGTTTTCAAGCGTCTAGGGCCTCTCCCGCCACAGAGTAAACGAGCTGAGTCCTCTCAAGATGAAGACTTTGAGGAGTCAGAAGATGAAGAAGAGGATAGGTACCACCGGCCAAGGTGATGCCCCGATGGACTCAGCCACTCCCAAAAGCGTAGGGTTCGGCGGCTACGTAGCTTGGAGCAAGCCGAACCGCGATACTTGCACACGTTGAGGAAAGCGCGGCCCGATCTGACCGTGAAAATTCAGCAGACTTTGGATGAAGAGAGTCGTCCACCAAAGAAAGTTTGGCGTCCCAAGCAAGAAAAAGCCGATGTGAGTACATCGGCTGGCACAAACATGGTGTTCTTCCTTCCATCAGAGTTTCGTGCCCCAGGAACTGAAGAAGTGCCGATAGCACAGTTTGACTGCGGTCCACAGCCCGTCATCTTTGAAAAACCACGGGAGAAGGGCTACAAACACATGAAGGCCCTGTACCTAAAGGGTTATATCAATGGGCAGTCCGTCGGCAGGATGTTGGTTGACACGGGAGCGGCGGTCAATATAATGCCATATTCCATGCTACGGCGTTTGGGACGCTCCAGTGCCGATCTGATTAAGACCAACGTCACACTAAACGACTTCAACGGCCAAGCATCAGGGACGCAAGGCATCCTGAACGTGGATCTAACCATAGGCCGAAAGACGATCCCAACGACATTCTTCATCGTCGACAGCAAGAGCACCTACGCTGTCCTGCTAGGAAGGGATTGGATTCACGCCAACTGCTGCATTCCATCTACAATGCACCAATGCCTGATACAGTGGGATGGAGACGACGTAGAAGTCGTACATGCAGATGACTCGATCGACGTCTCAATAGCCGGCATGAACATTTGGGACTTGGAAGACCAAGAGCCGCTCTCTGGAATCAGTTTGGACGGCTGTGATGGCATCGAGGTGACAAAAAACGGGGTGAGGCTGGTCTTATCCACCGGCCTGATAGAGTAGCAAGAGCAACATCCATCGACATACGTGGCAAGGCCGATCCCTGCGATCGGCCCCAAAAAATAAAAAAGCAAGGATCTCACTTCAAACATGTCACGTAGTCGTGGTAGGGAGACTTCCTCCTGTAAGGGAGCACATACAAGTTGTAAACCTTCATTGAGCAATTCAATCAACATGGAGGCCGATTCCAGCAATCGGCCAAAATTATCCTCGCCATACGTTCTGCCTGTGTTCAACGTCGATCTAACAGGCGACGGAAAGCTAGGATATGGGTTTACGTCAGCTGATGAGCTAGAAGAGATCGACATTGGTCCTGGGGATAAGCCACGACCAACATTTATCAGCAAAAAGTTAGATCCGCATCTGAGGGGCCTGATGATAGCTTTGTTGAAAGAATACCCAGATTGTTTGGCCTGGGATTATACAGAGATGCCCGGGCTAGACAGGAGCATCATTGAGCATCGGCTACCTCTTAAGAAAGGATTTCGGCCGTTCCAGCAACAAGCACGACAGATGAAGGCCGAAATTCTAGAAGAAGTCAAGAAGGAGATTGAGAAGATGTTGAGCGCCGGGTTCATCAGGCCATGCAGGTATGCTGAGTGGATATCTAGCATCGTACCTGTGGAGAAGAAGGACGGCCGATTGCGCGTCGCCATAGATTTTCGCGATCTCAACAGAGCCACTCCGAAGGATGAGTACCCTATGCCGGTAGCTGAGACGTTGATCAATGCAGCGGCTGGTCTTCATGGATGGCAATGCCGGTTACAACCAGATTTTCATGGCTCCAGAAGATATACACAAGACGGCCTTCAGAGTACCAGGTTCGGTGGGCTTGTTCGAGTATGTGGTCATGACATTTGGGTTGAAGAATGCCGGTGCAACGTATCAACGAGCCATGAATTACATATTTCATGATCTGATCGGCAAGTTGGTGGAAATCTACATTGATGACGTGGTGGTCAAGTCTGTCTCAGTGGAAGGACACTTGGAGGATTTGCGACGCATCCTGGACCGAACTAGAAAGTTCGGACTAAGAATGAATCCAAAGAAGTGTGCCTTTGGTGTGACGGCCGGTCAGTTCATGGGTTTCCTAGTACATGAACGTGGAATTGAAATCGGCCTGAAAAGTCAAGAGGCAGTGCGAACAATGAAGCCACCTACCACCAAGAAGGAACTCCAAAGTCTCATCGGCAAAATCAATTTCGTCAGAAGGTTCATCTCTAATCTGTCAGGACGAATTGAGCCGTTCATGGGATTGATAAAAATCAAACCTGATGAGGAGTTTCACTGGGGGGCAGAGCAACAGCGAGCGTTTGATGAGATTAAAGAGTATCTAACGAAGCCGCCCGTGTTGGTTCCGCCCCAGCAAGATAGGCCATTCTATATTTACCTGTCAGTAGCCGATACTTCTATCGCCTCAGTGGTAGTGCAAATCTATGATGGCATGGAAAGTGTTGCTTTCTACCTCAGCAGAAGGATGTTGGATGCAGAGACGAGGTACCCGGAGATCGAGAAGTTGTGCCTCTGCCTATTTTTTACCTGCACCAAGCTTCGTCACATCTTTTTGACGGCAGAAATCGTCATCATTTGCAAATCAGACGTCATAAAGCACATGCTGTCGGCTCCTGTTTTGAAAGGCCGACTCGGTAAATGGATGTTTGCGTTATCGGAATTGGATCTCCGGTATCAACCTGCGAAAGCAGTCAAAGGATAGGCCTTGGCCGATCTAATCGCTGAGCGAATCAACACTAATATAGCAGCACTGTCTATACGTGCATGGGCCATGTTCTTCGATGGATCAGTCTGCGATGATGGTTGCGGCATCGGCATTCTACTCGTGTCGCCCCGGGGGGCAACCTACACCTTCTCCATCAGGCTATCTACCCCTTGCACCAATAATGTTGCTGAGTATGAAGCAGTACGTAAGGGGATGGAGTTGCTAATTGAAGCCGGGGCCGAGGCAATGGAACTCTTTGGAGACTCAAAGTTGGTGATCTCCTAGCTCACGGACGAATACAAGTGTGAGAGCGAGTTGCTCTTCCCGTTATTGATGGATTGCCGCGAGCTGATGACACAGTTTAGGTACATAAATTTCAACTGGGTCCCGAGGTCGCAGAATACGGAGGCGAACGATCTCGCACAGATGGCGTCAGGCTATAAGGATACGGTGGAAGGAGCCGATGCCCAGATACATTTCATGGAGCCAGATGATTGGAGAGCCGATATCTTCAATTACTTGAAAGATTCGGCTCGGGGGGCACCTAAACGGATAAGGTACAAGGCCATGAAGTATGTCCTTATTGGGGATGACATGTTCTACAGGACCCTGGAGGGGTTACTTCTCAAATGTTTGGGAACAACCGAGGCAAATCGGCTCTTACACGAGGTACATGAAGGCGCCTGTGGAACTCATCAATCGGCTCATAAAATGAAGTGGTTGATCAGGCGATCAGGGTTTTATTGGCCCACCATGCTGGAGGACTGTTTCAATTACTATAAAGGGTGTCAAGCATGTCAGAAGTTTGGGAGAATTCAGATGGTACCCGCATCAGCAATGAACCCCATCATCAAGCCTTGGCCATTTCGAGGATGGGGCATGGACATGATCGGCAAAATCCATCCTGCATCGAGCAAAGGCCACGAGTGGATCTTGGCCATTACAGATTATTTCACTAAATGGGTGGAGGCCGTCCCTATGAAGTCTGTGGCATCGAAGGACGTTATCAGTTTCGTGAAAGAGCATGTCATTCACAGATTTGGGATTCCCCAGACCATCATGACCGATGGAGGTTCGGTTTTCGTTTCTAAAGAGTTCAGAAAGTTCTGCGACGACATGGGAATTAAGCTGATCCGATCGTCTCCATACTATGCTCAGGCAAATGGGCAGGCTGAAGCGTCCAACAAAAGCCTTATCAAGCTGATTAAGAGAAAAATCGACGAGTACCCTAGGCGTTGGCACGAGGTTTTGTCGGAGGCTTTATGGGCTTATCGCATGTCATGTCATGGGCCGGTAAAGACCTCGCCGTACCATCTGGTCTATGGACAAGAAGCCGTGTTACCCTGGGAGATCACGGCTGGGTTGAGACATGTCACGTTTCAGAATGACTTGACAACTGAAGAGTATGCAGCCCTGATGAGTGATAGCGTTGAGGATCTGACGGAACTTAGACTTTGGTCACTTGAGAAAATTAAGGAGAACAAGGCCAAGGTAGCTCGTGCATATAATAAGAAGGTGAAGCCAAAGGAGTTCCATGTTGGTGATCTGGTATGGGAAGCTGTGTTGCCGTTGGGGACTAAGGACAAGGCGTATGGTAAATGGTCTCCAAATTGGCACGGGCCGTACAGGGTTGACCAGGTCCTAAAGGGCAATGCATACATGCTCGAGCAGTTGGATGGTGTGAAGTTCCCAGTGGCCGTCAATGGCCAGCATCTCAAGAAGTATTTCCCAAGTATGTGGGATGATGGGCAGTGAAATACGGGGGCCGATTTTAAATCGGCCAGTAAAAAAAAATTCATCAACTTGAGCAGTGGAATATGGGGGCCGATGTATGAAATCGGCCGATAAAAAAATCTAAACAAAAGCATAGCCGATGCACTGACCATCGACTTTAGAGCTGAAAAGCCGATGCGGAGCCATCGACTATAGAGGAACAACTGTTATTTCAGGTCACCATTCAATTTTACATTCGATTGTGGGACTGGCCTTGCTAGCGTTTTGGGCAAAGACCGATGTATTGCCATCGGCTTCTCGAGCAATGATTTATTTTGATAATCAGAAGAATTAAGCATGGAATCCTTCTTCATTGATTTAAAAAGGGGATTTTTTACAAGGAGGAGCCGATTGCTCAGGAACGGAGGAACAAAAGGAGGACAGATTGCTACTACTAGTCCTATGCTAGTGGTCCCTACTCTAAGGACCGTCGCTGTCCTCGTCGTCGCCGTTGTAGCCGCCGCCGGTGCTGCTGCTGGCGAGCTCCTCGTCGCTACTACCGTAGCCCTCAATAGGGGCTTCTTCCTCCTCATCATCGTCATCTTCGTCGTCATCTGACCAGGCCCAGCCACGGAAGCGCTTCGCCGGCGGCTCGTCGGAGGAGGTGTCGTCCTCCTCTTCCTCCTCGTTGGAGGAGGCGTCGTCCTCCTCGTCCTCCTCTTCTTCCTCTTCGTCGGAGGGGGTGAAGCTACCCCAGGAGAGGAGGTCATCCTCACTCTCTGCCTCCAGTTCCCCGTCGATGAGGAACCGGAGGTCGTCCTCCCCATCGGTCAGGGGTAAATCACCATCTGACCCTACGAGGGCCTCGGGTGGGCCATCTGGCACGAAGTCGAAGTCCCACTCCTACTCATCCCATTGGTTGTGCTCTGGCATCGGCTCACTTGAGGAAGAAGATTGGAAGGAGAGAGCCGATGCAGTAGAGGAGGAGGATGAGTCCATGGTGGAGGAGGGCTTTTCGGTGGCTAGTACTGAGCAAGGGGATGAAGAAGCGAGTTGCTCGACACGGTTAAATAAAAGGGGATATAGTGGAGATTTAATGTTGTGGCGGTTTCCGAGGACATGGTGCCGAATCTGTCAAATCGTGCAGAGAAGTTGAGAAGGCAAGGCATCATGATGAAGGATACTGCGACGGTTCTGCTCTGCCACGACGTGACCCTACGAAGAAAAAACGGAGTGGTTTTGAAATTATCATTGCCAAAACCAGGGGGCATGTGTTATCACCAGAATTTAACCAAGTCTGGAGATGGGCCGTGATTAAATGGGCTTAAAGGATATGCACGGAAAATATTCCCGAACCGGCCTTGTACAAGAAGTTTGGGCAAGATTGCCCGTGTATCTGTAAATTATAGTAGGTTACGTGTCAGTTAGAATTAAGAGATAGAGTTTAGCTCGTACACGGTTGGGTTTATTCCAGAGTTAGACAGTCTACGGACTATAAATATGTATCTAGGGTTATTGAGAAAGGAGGACGATCACGTTCACAACAAATCAATCTAGGCGCATCGCCACCCCTTGTTTCGAGGGTTTCTCCCGGGTAAGCAACATGCTGCCTAGATCGCATCTTGCGATCTAGGCAGTATCAGTTTATTCGTTGTTGGTGTTGCTCGTGCTGAAGCCTTTTTGATGGCGAGCAACACCCTTATCTTAGATGTTTTGGGGTTGACGTCGATGCTTTCACGATGTACTCGTTTAGCTACGTTGCCCCTCGATATCTAGCTGCCCTTATACCTATTTTAGGTGTAAGGGCAGCATCTTGCTTGTTTGTTATTTAGTAGATCTAATCCGTTATAGTTGCTCCTTGTTCTTCAAGGATTGGTTTGATATCCGTATGGTTAGGCCTTATAAACGGGTTGAACGATCCGGTAGTGCGTAAGGCGTGGTTTATTAAGCTCTAGAGGGGTTGTTCCGGGGATCAACTTCACGTTGGTTTTTAGGCCTCTTTAGGGCTGGTTTTCCATCATCTTACGTATTTGCTAGGCTCAACTACGCATAGGATGTTCCGATTATACGGTGAAAACCCTAGACTATCGTAGATTAGTTTAGCTTGATATTGATAAAGCATGATCCCCATGTCATTATAAAATCTAACGTGAACCATGGGGCAATCGGCTCTTTGAGCCGATCCACAGAACAACTTAAGAGCCGATCGGGGCTCGTATTTAATGTTTACGTGTTTGCCATGCAGGAAACTAGTCGAAACAATCCATCACCTTCCTGGCCAGGTATAGGTCAGGTGGCACGCCCTCGTAAGCACCAGGACGTGTGCCAGAAGGCATTGCGGGCCGTCGCCCGAGGGACCAGGGTCCACCGCAGTCCTGGGAGCCTCCCGGCTCTACGGTGTTGCCCGTCGCTACTCGCCGGTGGGTTTTTGACAGCAACACCTTTTCACATGGCCCCGCGCCCAACATCATGACTTACCAAGCGTACGATATCAACGGGTACACATTCTACACGGAAGAAAAAGACAAGAACAGTGTTTACCAGAACTCAGGGGTAACGATGGATTCCTGGACAGGTGACGTAAAGACTAGATACTACGGAAGAATCGAGGAAATCTGGGAGCTTAGCTACGCTGGGGAGAAAGTGCCGATGTTCCGTATCAGATGGGCTAAGAGCGTCACAAAAGAAGAACGGTATTTCACCACCATGTTTCTACCCGAAGCCAACAAATCAAAGTCCACGAACGCCACCGTGCAGAATGAGCCATGGGTACTGGCAGAACACGTGCACCAATGCTTCTTCATAACCGACCCATCCAGGCCTAGCCGTGTTACCGTGAGGAGAGGCAAGAGGACCATCGTCGGAATGGATGGAGTCGCCAATGAGGAAGACTTCGAAGGACAAGTCAGAGACCCAATGATGGAAGAATCCGAGGATGAAGACACAACATACACCACAAGAAGAAGCAGGACCACGCTACCGAGGTCAGGTCGACCCTTCAAAAGAAGAAGTCACGACACGGGGCTAAATTATTCAACGACGAGCAAGAAAAGCAAGAAGAAAGTGAAACACTCTTCTCAATCGATGATGTAAAACTTTATTTGCAATCTATAACTCATATTTTGTGTAATTCATAACTACTCATATGGTCATGGCCAATATTTTATGTATGCCTAATTAATATTGTGTTGGTCAATATTTTGTGTATGTATAACTCACATATCTTTTTGTTTTTGCATAATAACACTCATGCATATTTGCTTTGTTTTCCTATAACTCAAATATAATAGTCATGTATGTATAACTGACATATCTAAATAAAGAAACATAAAATAAAGAAAAAGAAAAGAAAAATGAATCAAAAAAATTACCATGGCCTATAGCTATCTGTGAATTTGGTTAAGTCGCAGCTATAGCAGACTAGTCTTATTGCCGGCGCACCAGGGCATTGGTTCGCCGGGGACAACCTTGTCCCCGGCGAACCAATGCCCTGGTGCGCCGGCAATACGACTAGTCATATGACTTAGTCGTTTCGGCCGAACCCCCATCTTCCCCAAACCATCTCACAACCCTAGTGCACCGCACCGCCGCCGTCGCGCCACCGCCGCACCCGAGCCGCCGAGAGGAGGAGAGCCACCGAGAGGAGGAGGAGCAGGCGTCGCCACACCATCGCCTCGGAGAGGAGGATCGAGCAGGCGTCACCACCGTCGCCGCGGAGGAGGAGGGCGTCACACACGCGCCGGCCACCGTCGCCACCGTCGGTAAGATCCGCCCCTCTCCCTTCCCCTCATCCTTCCCCGATGCCGCCAATACCTCCTCCACCTTCCCCTCCCCTCCGATCCCCCTCTTCCTTCCCCTATCTGTCCCCCTCTTCCTTCCCCTCTCCCGAATTCCCCTCTCTGCAGTTCACTGAAATTGCTTGGGACTTCTTGTTTTTCAGTATTGCCAAAATGCTTGCAGTAGCAGTATTAGTAGGTTTAGTTCCCCTCTCCCGAATTCCCCTCTCGGCAGTAGCAGTAGCAGTACAAGAAATGGGTTCATTCTCTGGTTCATTTAAAAAAATGATGAAAAAAATGCTACTGGTTCATGCTTGCTCATGCTCATGCTTGACATAAATTGCTACTGGTTCGAATTGCTTGTGATATGCATGGTTCATTTAAAAAAATGATGAAAAAATGGTCATGCTACTCCTACTGGTTGATTTAGTTGGTTAATCAAAATGCTTGGTATCTCAAGTTGAGATTTTGCATTCTCTGGTTCAGTTTGTGCTATTTTAATTTCTCTGGTTCACATGCTATTTCTCTGGTTTGAATTTGTTCTCTGGTTAGAAAATAGAAAATGAAATGCATGCAGTAGATTTGTTTATATGAAATGCAAAATGCAGTAGTTGCTACTGCTGCTATATATGCAGTAGTGGTTCTTCATTTAAATGCCTACTGCCAAGAATTGGTTGATATATAAAATTAAGCATCAAATGCCACCAGTAGCAAGTGTTAGGGTTAGGCATACCTCACATTTATTCACTAGTAGTAGGTTTACTTTATTTAAAAAGAACAAGTGATATGTTCATTCTCTGGTTTGAATTTGTTAGTTGAAAAATCCTAAAATGCTATTTCTCTTAGAGAATGCTATTTCTCAGGTTTTAATTTGTTCTCTGGTTTGAAAAAGGAAAATGAAATGCTAGTTGGAGAAGAACTAGGCAGTAGGAAGTATTCCATTCTTGATTAAATGAAAATGAAAATGAATTTGTTCTCTAGTTTGAAAAAAAATAAAATGAAATGCAAAATGCAGTAGCTTGGTTTAGATGAAATACTTGGTTTGAAGTGCAGTGCTACTGCTACTAATTTATAAAATAAGCAGTAGGTTTAGTTCACTATACCATTTATAAAATGCCCAGAAATTGCATGCAGTAGGTTTATAAAATAAGAAGTAGGTTTATATGACTGGTGTTCTCTGGTTTAAAAATGCTATTGCATTTATTCTCTGGATCAATGGATCAAAAAAGAAAGAATGCTACTGGGTCCTTTGGTTCTGTAAACATAATTTGAGAAGTACAAATACTGGACCAGATATGATGTTAACTGTATACATATATTCATGCATGCTCACTGGTTGTAAATACATTTTAGCAAATTTTACTTGATGGATTCTTGTGAGCTTTAGATTATGGTTATTTAGTTCATAAATGATTTGTGCTGATGGTTTACATGAAAAATTCAGTAGCTACTGGTATAAATTTAAATGCATGCTGCTGCTGTGCATGTTGCTGTTATGGTTATGGTTATGGTGATGGTTGAGCTAAATGAACATGCTGATTATGGTGATAGTTGAGCTCCGGTGAAAATGAAGTTGTTATATATATGTTTGCATTTCTGTTATAGGGATTGAGTTGCTATTGAGTGCCGGAATGTCGATTCATTTCCGTTCCGGCAATTCTAGCACTCGGCATGACCAATTTTTAGCAAAGGTCATGCCGAATTTTTCCGTGAATTCTAACTCTTTTTCATCTTCTATTAGTGCAAGCCACCATGGCGTCTCAAGAAGAATTAGAGGAGCACTACAATAGGCACTTCTTTAGGACGGAGGAGGATGCCGAGGCCGCTGGTGTTGGCGGCGACGAGGACCATGAGATGGAGGATGACGCTGGGGGTAGTGCCGACGAGCCAAGCGGCAACGAGGCAAGCGTCGCCGCCGGGGGTAGTACCTACGCGCCAAGCGGCGACGAGGCAACCGGCACCGCCGGGGGTGGCGGCGAGACAAGCGGTGACGATCCTAGCGGCGCCGCTGGGAGTAGTGGCACCGGGACAAGTGGTTCCAAGAGGCCGCGGAAGGCAAGGCGCCAAAACACGGTCGCCACCGGCAGAGACACAATCAAAGAGGTGGACCCCGCCAGTGGTTTGCCGGTGGAGCCTAAGGATGTTGCCAAGGGGTACGGCAACCAACTGGCATGTATCCTCCGAGAGGTCGTCAATCTCAACGAGACGGACCTCCGAGCTGAGAACAAAGCGCCTTTGCGAGCCCAGCTCATTGCGAGGTTGCACGCACGATACAAGTTCCTAGGCGACTACGCCTCCAGTCATCAAACCAACAACATTGTGAACTCACAAGCCCTCCTGAAGTTCACCAAACACCTCAGCAGCTATAAGTACATGGTGCGGAAGCTGATTGCTGAGGGCAAAGGTTTCGAAGAGGTCCACTCCGCCTTTCCGCATGTCTCCCAGGTGGACTTTGATGCTTTTGTGGCCAATGAAGAGCTACAAGCAACCAAGAATCGCAAGTTGTGGGGGAAGGAAATGCGGGAGCTTAACATCGGCAACCACAACCTTGGGAGCCGTGGGTACGAGGGAAAGGAGCCCTATTGGGCGAAGGAGGACGAGGCGTATGTAAATGCCGGCATTGAGAACCCCTGGCTCAAGTACAAGGACCCGCTTGAAAGAAGATTCATCAGGTCCCGGTACCATAAGAAGAAACTAACCGGGGAACTTGTCACGGACCCGAAGGTCGTAACCGACATAATTTGGTTCACGAAAGACAAGAAGGTCCTGGCGTTGGAGCAAAAACTGGTAAGCAATTTACCGGTTTAATTAGATCAAGTATCGTTCATATAATAGTAGCAACATTTCTAAATGGTTCGCGTTTCTTCCGCAGGAAGAAGAAAGACAAAGACTTTCTCAATGTGACGAAGGCTCCTCCTCCCAGGCGTCGACGGGCAGGGTAGCCTGGGACAAGCCTCTCGTACGGGCGCTAAACATCGTTAATGAGCATTCACCGACGAGAAGGCCGCATAGAGGCCGTGTGGCTGGCGCCGGTACAGGCTACAAGCATGGTCACTACGGCTTGTCGTCTGCGGCCGATAAAAATGCGCGCAGTGAGAGGAAGCAGCGGGAGGCGGAGGAAATGAGGGAGTCAATCCTAGCCCAAGTCCAAGCTGGTTTGGTACCGCAACTGGTACCGCAACTCAAAGCTACGCTCGTACCTGAAGTCAAAGCTGAAGTCGCCGCTTCAGTCCAAGCAGATTTCGACGCTCTACATGCGTGGTATGAGGGTGGCAAACAAGGCCCCCCCCCCCCCCCGAAAATGCAAGTGGTTAGCTTCGACGGCAGCAACTCGATGGCGCCGCCGTCCGCCGGCAATGACAATGTTATAATGGAGACTCCTCCGGCCGCCGGCAATGTCGCTGGTGCTAGGGATTCACCGTCCATGCCGGGTAGCGGCCCCTCCGTCACTTGCACGCCCGCCGCCACATGTGCCGGCCCGTCGACATTAGCCGAGCTCAACGCCCTCACGGTAATTAACTAATGTGTACATCAAGTTAATATATTAGTTTCGTCATCCTTGCCCTCTCTCTAACGCCATACACATGTTCTCGCAGGCGCTCTCAACGCCATGCACCTTCCTGATGAGAGTAAACGACGAACTCAAAGACGTCGCGAGGGGGTCCATCCTTCGGCCCCTGGATAAGAAGTGGCACACACGAGATATGGCGGATGACGTTTACCGGGTTGAAGTGGATCGGGCGTTACCAGGCTATGAGGATTTGTTTCCTCCTAATCAACCACATGGTGCCGATGACGATAGCCCGTTGAATCTGGCCTCACTGAAGGGTTGGGTACTGCTATGGCCGAAGACCCTAATTCGGATCAACACCTACTCGGGGTCGACGGCAAGCAAAGACAAGCACCTTGCGGCGCCACATGTCAGCGTCCCTCCACGACAGCCAGCGGCGCCGGTGGTCATCGCCCCACCAGAACGGCCAGCTGCGCCAAAGGTCAGCGCCCCACCACAACAGCCAGCTGCGCCAGAGGCCGAGGAATACAAACGTGAGAACTTCCAATGGGATATTCCTACGTCTTCACAAGTTGTCCATGAGGATGCGCCGACCTCGAAATATGTGTGCTCCAAGAAGCTGTTCGATTCTCAAGGAACGGCTGAGGAGGAAAATCCTGAGGAGGTCGCCACCGCCGCCGTCAAAAATATGCCGAGCCCAAACACACTCCGTGCTACGGCCACTACGGCGATGGATGGTCCAGCACTACAACCCAAGAAGAGGAAGAGGGCAAATAAGAAGGACGCCCAAGACAAGGCGGCGGCCAAATCCAAGGACAAGGTCCCACTCCTTGACAAGTTGCCAAACAATTGGTGACCTCTGCATCACTTGGGTGAACCGATGCTGCCGGAGCATGTCCTGAAGAAACTCACCTCGGATATGAGGAGCTTGCATGAGACTGTCAGGCATGTGGAGAACCTTCTTCTCAAATCAAAAGATCCTGGTTACCCTCTCTTCGTGGCGAAGGTGCCAACTGGCATGAACTTCGTCGAGAAGTACCCCGCAGACTTGTGCTTCATCCGGTTCAACGACATCTTCAGCATCTATCGCATGCAAGCGCTCCACTTTAGTGTGGTTCGCCTAGTTGCTCTTAGCTTGTCTTCCCAGATTGTTAAGGAGGGGACGCCGACCATCGCGATAATGGACCCCTTCTATATGCGGGAGAGCATCATCTGCAACACTGGGGATCGCGCGATTGCCACCCAGCAGGTCGAGGATTTCATGCTGGCGAACATTAAGAAGGGCGCCATTCTCATCCCTTACTTCCCCGAGTAAGTAATCACTCGCTAGTCCCCCATCACCATTCTATCCTATATCTCCATTTGCATTTCCAAAGGTTAATCCGTGTGTTTTCCGCAGAGACAAGTTCTGTACCCTCATCGTCGTGCACCCGCAACACTCGCATGCAGTCTATCTCGACTCGGGTAGGGACCGCAAGAAAGACTACACCCACATCAGGGCCCTTCTCAATGATGCTCTCACAGGCTTCGCCAACAAGGCAGACCCCCTCAAAGTAGAGAGGAAATCCCGAGGAGGCTTGGTCTTAACCCACACAACCAACTTCCCCTGCCTCAGGCAGTCGACGCAAGACAATGGGATGGACGCGTGGTACGCCATCCTTCAGATGCAGGAGTACATAAAGTACGCAGATGACATGTTGCTGCCAGATAATCTCAGAAACAGGTTTGCAAAAATGGCGGATGTCCCTGATAGAGAGATTAGAAAGAACTGGGGTCGCATCCAGCAGTTCATTTGCACGGTAATCCTGCAGGATGTCAACGCTAGGTCTGGCGAGTTCTTCTACGGCTACGGTCTACCACCTAATGACGAGATAGAACTCCGCTTGGAGATGTCGCGTGATGAGAGGCCGTTCAACTCGCTTGAGGGCTGCCGTCCATTCCCCCCTAGGCGTACAACCTGATCCTTCGACGGGAACACTTGCTAAAGCTTGAACGATATGTCCTTGAACTTCCGTATTGTAATAATTGCTATATATTACAATAGAATCGACTTGTTGCTTTTATTTAGTTGTATGAATGTGCATGTGAACATGTGTCTATAGTTTCATTTACTTTGCTATATATTTCAAGATTATGGCGTAGATAGCTTAATAATTATTTGCATTACTTGCCTCGTATTTGGAGTTCGCCGATGATTAGAATGTTCGGTCACTCGTACACTCGGGGGTGGAGCCAGTGAGCCTTGGTGCGACGGCCACAAGTATCAATCTCTTGTGCATCCTACCTAGCCTCACTGACTCCATCCCTGGATGTTAATATTTGTTTCGACCGACAAAGTATGAGGCACGCTATTTAATTCGTACTACTTGTCTTTTATTTGAGTTCACACTCCTTAATTGCATTGGCCGATGATTAAAATGTTCGGTCACTTGTACACTCCGGGGTGGGGCCAGTGAGGCTTGGTGTGATGGCCACAAATATCAATCTATTGTGCATCCTACCTAGCCTCGCTGACCCCATCCCTGTATGTTATTATTTATTTCGACCAACAAAGTATGAGGCACATGCTATTTAGTTCGTACTACTTGTCTCTTATTTGAGTTGGCACTTGTTCATTGCATTGGTACTAACGTTTTACTTGTCTTGTGAATGGAGATGCCGACGACATATGTCGTGTACAAGGGGAGGGTTCCTGGAGTCTACGACGACTGGGAGGACTGTCGGAGACAGGTGCACCGTTTCAGCGGCAATAGCTACAAGGGATACCCCACTAGGGTGGAGGCGGAAGGAAGATACGCCCGTTATGTAGCGGGAGAGATGAGGGACATGAGGAGGAACCGGATGAAGACCATGGCCTTCGTGATGATGGTCATCATGACCATGTTGGTCATGTTCTATGTGATTGTAGTTTAGGTTAGGACCTACATTGTGAGGTGTATGACGATACTTGTGACGACTATGTACCGAGACTTCTAACTTTGTGAAACTTCATCGTTCGGTGTTGCATATGCACATGTGTTGTATGAATCCACATTCCGGAACGAGACTTGTGTATTTGTGTATTGATACCAAAATGATACTTGACTCTCTATGTGCTTCTCATATTGCATGTGCTGCTGTACAAATATGAACTGTGTTGTAAATATATACTGCTGTCAAATATGTATTCTAATATGCTGGAAAAAGCTGAAAAAAGAATTTTCGAATTTATTGCCGGCGCACCTAAATGACCTACTACCGGCGCACGTGGCATGCGCCGATCTTTGGAAGCACTCTTGCCGCCAGCGCTGCTGGTGCGCCGGTGGAAATTGTCCTTTGCCGGCGAAGCGTCGATGGCGCGCCGGCAGTATCCGTTCTATCGCCGGCGCACTGCCTGGTGCGCCGGCAGTGGCCAGTTATCACCGGCCCGTTCGCACCGGCGGGCTCATGGTGCGCCGGCAATGGGCCTTTTAGGTTCGCCGGTGGTTGGCCTTTCACTTGTAGTGTTAGTGGGACCCATATGTCATCCTCTATGTACAATAAAAGTTTCTTTTCTTGGATTATTTTTTGCTCCTGATATTTGGTCACTTTCCTTTTTCTTTCGATCTCATGCCGCCTCTGTAACATTGAGGAAGCTGCTGGCTCATGGGTCCCGCATGTCATCCTCTATAAACAATAAAAGTTTCCTTTGTTGGAGTTATTTTTTACCCCTAATTTCTGGCTACTTCTTTTTCTTTTGATCCCCTGCCGCCTTTGAACGTTGAGGACTCTGCTGGCTAATGGGTCCCACATGTCAGCCTTTATGAACGATAAACCTTTCTTTTCTTGGAGTTATTTTGACCCCTAATTTCTGGCTATTTTGCCTTTTTTTGGATCCCGTGCCGCCTTGGGAACGTTGAGGATGCTGCTGCCACATGGGTCCCGCATGTCATCCCCTCAGAACGATAAATGTTTCTTTTCTTCGATTTTTTTACCAACTGATTTTTGATTTATTTTTTCTTTTGATCCCCTGCCGCCTTTAAAACTTTGATGACGCTGCTGGCTCATGGGTCCCGATGTCAGCCTCCCCGTATAAGAATCATGAGATATGTTGATTATTTTGCAGACAATAAAAAGTGTATTTCGCTCTGAGCTATTGCAAACGGATAAATTATATCTTTATTTTTACGTAAACAAACTAATATGTTGAATCTCCTTGTTTTGTTTTGTTTTAGCAAAGCATAGGACTTTCCTTTTTTGGAGTGGGCTGAAATTGTACGAGTCAAAAGGCGTCCAGCACGTTAGAAAGCCCAGATGGCCATGCAGCCCCAACAGGGATACATCCTTTTTCTTTTGGTCCTGTGCCGTCTTGGAAATGTTGAGGATGCTGTTGCCTCATGGGACCCGCATGTCATCCTCTATGAACTATAAAAGTTTCTTTTCTTGGTTTTTTTTTCACCCTCTGATTTTTGGCTATTTCCTTTTTCTTTTGTTCCCCTGCCGCCTTGGGACCCGCATGTCATCCTCTATGTACAATAAACTTTCTTTTCTTGGAGTTTTTCCCCCTAATTTTTGGCTACTTTATTTTTCTTTTGATCTGAAGCCGCATTTGAAACGTTGAGACCGCTGCTGCAAAATGGGACCCACATGTCATCCTCTATGTAAAATAAAAGTTTCTTTTCTTGGACTATTTTTCACGCTCTGATTTTTGGCTATTTCCTTTTTCTTTCGATCCCCTGCTGCCTTGGAAACGTTGAGGATGCTGCTGCCTCATGGGTCCCACATGTCATCCACTATGAACAATAAAAGTTTCTTTTCTTCGATTATTTTCACCCTCTGCTTTCTGGCTATTTCCTTTTTCTTTTGATCCCCTGCCGCCTTGGAAACGTTGAGGATGCTGCTGCGTCATGGGACCCGCATGTCATACTCTATGTACAATAAAAGTTTCTTTTCTTGGACTATTTTTGGCTCCTGATATTTGGTCACTTGCCTATATCTTTCAATCTCATGCCGACTCTCAAACGTTGAGTAAGCTGCTGGCTCATGGGACCCGCATGTCATTATCTATGTACAATTAAAGTTTCTTTTCTTGGATTATTTTTAGCTCCTGATATTTGGTCACTTGCCTTTTTCTTTCGATCTCATGCCGTCTTTGAAACGTTCAGACCGCTGCTACAACATGGGACCCATATGTCATCCTCTATGTACAATGAAAGTTTCTTTTCATGGATTATTTTTTTCTCCTGATATTTGGTCAATTTCCTTTTTCTTTCGATCTCATGCCGCCTCGGCCCTCTGAAACGTCGAGTAAGTTGTTGGCTCATGGGACCCGCATGTCATCCTCTATGTACAATAAAGTTTTTTTTCATGGATTTCTTACCCCCTGATTTTTGGTCACTTGCCTTTTTCTTTCGATCCTGTGCCGCCTTTGAAATTGTGGACGCTGCTGGCTCATGGGTCCCACATGCCAGCCTCTATGAACAATAATATTTATTTTCTTCGATTTTTTTACCCCCTGATTTCTGGCTATTTGCATTTTTCTTTGGATCCCCGGCCGCCTTTGAAACGATGAGGACGCTGCTCGCGCATAAGTCCCACATGTCAGCCTCTATGAACAATAAACCTTTCTTTTCTTGGATTTATTGTTCACCCCTAATTAATGGCTACTTCGCTTTTTTTCGATCCTCAGCCGCCTTTGAAACATAGGGGTACCCTTACCAAAAAAAATATGTGGTACATCGAGCAGCGCTGGAACCCTGATCATTACTGAAGTCATTTGCGCCTAATAGCGCGAGCTTAGCTAATTTTTGAAGAAAAAAAAGATGTCCAGCGTGGTATTCAAAACAAAGATCTTCATGTCTGCTACTCCACCAAAAAACAGACCAGCATGTATTCATCACAATACGGGTAGCTAATTTAGGAAAAATGTGTTCATCACGGGATTCAAACGAAGATCTTCATCTCTGCTAAATTTTGATTTCACCAAAAACCGAACAACGTGTGTTCATGATGTTAACGTCACGAACACTATGGTTTCTCTATAAAATAAGGTCACCATCCGTTCCTTTACTGAAGGCATTTGCGAAAAGTGTCTTTGGCTCATGGGCACCAGTGCTCCTGCTGTTTAAAAAAATCAAAAATCATACATATTTGTTTCAAAAAAATCTGAAAATAAATGTAGACATAATAAATAAAGTAACCTACAAGCGTGTAAAATTTTAATATGAAATTCTTTATATTGTAGACTACACAAAAAAGACAAAATCTGTTGAAATTTGGAGATCTGAAATATGCATACCCAGATCCACATGTTTGTTATTTTTGTGTAGCCCAGAATTTTTTGTATTTGAAACTGAAATTTTGCACGCTTATGGGACAATTCATTAGCTACACCATGATTTTTTCTATTTTTTTGAAACATATAAATATGTTTTTTATTTTTTCTAAAATAGCAGGAGCACTGGTGCCCAAGAGCACCAAATCTCTTAGGCATTTGCGCCTAATAGCGCGAGCTTAGCTAATTTTTGAAGAAAAAAAGATGTCCATTGTGGTATTCAGGACAAAGATCTTCATGTCTGCTACTCCACCAAACAACAGACCAGCATGTATTCATCACAATACGGGTAGCTAATTTGTGAAAAATATGTTCAGCACGGGATTCAAACAATGATCTTCATCTATGCAAAATTTTGATTTCACCAAAAACCGAACAGCGAATGTTCATGAGGTTAAGTTCACGAACACTATGTTTTCTCTATAAGATAAGGTCACCATCCGTCTCTTATTTCTCAAGGAAAAACAGGTGGAAGTGTTGGGACGAACCACATGGGTGCTTCAGCTCTATGTTCAATCTTCTCTTTTTTGTACTGCAATCTTGAGCCTATGGCAGGACCTCCATTGACGTGCATTCTGCACCAATTTGGCCTTGGACGTATCCATGTATCACGGGCGTGATTGTGGGTAGCAAAGACATAGTCAGGTTTGAACAATTGGAAATAAAGAATGCCCCTTCAAATTGTTCAATCTTTCCCACCTTGCCTCCTCTACAGGGTCCAAGGTATGGGCAGATCTCAAGAAAACGTAGCACCGTACCAAAGGATAAGACCTCAGCTTGTTACCCATATGTAATATTGGAGGACCGAGGATGGGCCGATAACCCTTAACCTGAATCCACGCGAGATCAGATTCACCAGTAATGGACTCTGCTCTCATTGGTGCCAGGAACCAAGTGCGCTGGTCAGAAAATCCAAGAAATACATCTTCATCTTCATCATTATGATTATCACCATCATCATCTAATTCTTCATCATCTAATTCTTCATCATCTAATTCTTCATCATCTAATTCGTCTTCTTCTAATTCTTCTTCTTCTAATTCTTCTACATCAGCATCATTATCTTCATCGGCACCTCCATCGCCTTGAGCCACATTTGCTTCATCATCTTCCATGACAGCATCTCCCTCGATTTGAGCCAAAATTGCAGCCGCTTCTGCTTCTTCATCTTCAATGACAGGGGCGTCAATGAGACGCGGGGCTGCATGTGTCCCTGCAATGGACAAAGATCAACCACAATGCAGCAAGTAGGAGGAACTACACTGTAAATTATCTCTTCTCTTCTATATTCTATCTTCTATCTTCTACTACTATAAGGCACCAGTTTTGAACAAGACATGTAGCAGCAATTCCAACTGTTGGTGTCCAAAATCTAACTGTTGGGATTAGAGGTATTCGCGTGAAAAAAATACCACACCAGTGTCCACGTGTTTCTAGAACCGTCATGTTTCCATTATGAAGAAAAATCAGAGCAGTCTCACACCGATATCACACGTCCCACTTGATAGTGATTAAGAAAGGTTACAATTTTTTGTTCATATTTATAAACTGTATGCTCACACTTATTTTGATGGTATAACCAAATTATTATTTGTATAAGTTTGAACAACATTTAGAATGCAACTTACATCAGTATTGCGAATCGTAATTGGTCCAACATGTGCAGCATGCCATTTAATAGTTAAGACATAAAATAAAGACTCACCCCAGGTATATGGTTCCCAAACCAGAACATCTCCATACGGATATGTAACTGCGTATACAGGATGCAGGTGTGAACTTGTACCATATCCAGGAATGCCCATGGCATCGACATAGCTGGTTCCTTCAAAGAATTTGGGGTTTCCCAGGATATTCCACTCCTTTTCTAGGGGCGCTTGTAGGATAGCGATCAAGTAGTCAAATACAACGATTACCTCGTAATGCCATGGCCCTGCTAGATCATGTTTGTACGGCCTCTTGACGATCCGTACTTTGAGCAGTTCCGAACTTTTATCTATTTTGTATTTGAAGAGGAATGGTGGGCTGGCATGCCAGCAGTCACGAGTAGGGCCCAAAGAAATTCCAGCATCTTGCAGAGATGGAAGAGGTATAATAGTATCTGATATGTATATGTTGAAGATCGTCAAGTGCCCGTCCTGCTGGACAAATGCCACCCAGTCGCCGTTACAACCCACCCAGTGCATGGGTCCATGTCCATCCAGTTCCTCCTTGGTATGGATAAATGCTGGAACTGTCGGCTTGTCTAATGGCATCAGCAACGCGTGAATGCCCTGCAAATAGGATTTGTTTCAATATTGTCTATGCATGCAAGGTATTCGACAGAATGAAGAGCGAATTGTGCAGAACTGAAGCACATATGCAATGGATAAATAAAGCAATTCCGAAGAGTAGATGTGCATAGTGAAGGCAGCAAACCTTACATTACTCCCAAATTAGGTGATGATGTTGAGTCTAAATATATGCATGATGTTTGGCAGTAAGAAAAGTTGATTGAAAAAACACAAGCTGAAACGAGATGAGTAAATAAATAAATACTCTTACAGTATTGTCGCGGTCGTCTGGCCATGTCTCGGGGTCACAGTGGAGCAGGCTCGGTACACCGAACGGAACCTTATGCGCTCCGCGGATGACATGCCGCATGCCAATCATGCCTCGAGCGAGGCGAGCAGTGCTGAGGATATCCGCCCGCTCAGCTATGTTCTCCACCAGTGGGTAGTGGAGGTTGCCCCACCCCATGGACTGGTGGTAGCAATCAGGAATCTCCTCAACCTTACGCTTCTGCTTCATTGGAGTCGGTAATCTAATGCAAGGGAGAGAGGGGTGAATGGGAGAAAGAGACAGAAGAGGGTTTTTTGGAGAAGATGCAGTGGTACTACGATACTAGGAGGTGGAGATGCGGGGCATATGTTTCCGGGGGATAGGAACCACTATTTCCCTTTTACGGAGTAAAAAAATAACCGCACTTGCTCATTAGAACTTGGGGCAGGGATATAGTGGTAACAAATTCCGAGGTATTGACCAACTTTCCCTCACCTTGACCCCACGTGGTTGTGACCCGAGATAATTTTCTTTTTGATGAACCCGATATACTTATTATAGTACTAAAATAGTACAAGTATATACCTTGTATATACCAATATTATTATTTTAAGGACTTTTGTTCCATGAGCAACAACTTCCCCCACTCCGCTCGTCCGAAATCCTAGCCCCTCCAACTTCAAGGACCAATCGACATAGCTATGGCCTTCTAATTTGGCTCAAGTCGCCGCACACATAGCCCTCCCGCCGACAAGGAATAGGAGCATCAGCCCTTTCGTCGCTTGTTGCTATACATAATCATATGCAGTACCATATATATTTCAAATTTCCATATCAAAAAATAGTTCAAATCTGAATTTTAACATCTCAAGCTAAACCCTCGCTTGGTCTTAAACATAAGCATACCATAGTTCTACTTTTGTCTTCACCAAACAACAGAACACAATGTGTTCATCACAACATAGCCAACTGGAGTACCTAGTAGTGTAACTAGAGAAGTGAACCTATAGTTGATCAAGCCTTCAACTTTAACACAATAATACCCCCACATTATGTGTTGAGGAGCCACACCCATATATTTAAGAGTACCATCATGTAGACCACAAATGCATCAATGAAGAGAGGGGTATACTTATAGACCACCTCTTTACAAAACAGTTGTAATTAGTAGACCACAAGTGCATCGTTCATTAGCTATGAAATTACATACTATCAGTAGCTATAATGGCTGCAGGACCTGTTTCATAATTAAACATCACACTTGTTCCAATCTGGGGCGTTGGCGAAGTTTGGGATGAACCAAAGCGGTGTCTTTACCAGGTACCTATCTTTTTTTGTTCTGCATGTTTTCTCCAAGGCGTTGGTTTGGAAACCAACGGCGCAATCTTCACGATTCAGACTGAATCGGCATATTTCAGGCAGCTGCGAATTGCGAAGCCATGCTTCATTCGGCAAGATGTACACACAATTTCTTCTCGTCAGACATCCTGGGACAACATCTGCACCGCCTAATGGCAGCATAATTGGATAGTTCACTCCAAGGAAAAGAGAATATTCTCCAAGGTCATCAATCTTTTCCCATGGAATACCTTCATTTAACTTACTAGTGTCCTTCGTGAACACCAGGCAACCAAACCCAGAAGCATAGTTGCCAACAGTGCGACCATGATGAACATGACGATCAGAAGCAGTATGGCAAACTTTACATGAATATTCCCTTTCATCAGCAATGCCCAGTGTATGGATCAGAAGAAGTCTAGAACCATCTATAGATCTTGCTAACCACCACACACCATAATCGACCTCGTGATCATGGCCAATAGCATCATCAAGTGCACACCGCCATTCAAACACAATGGATGGTGGCTCTACGATCAGCAGAGGACCTGCTTGAAAACGAAATTACTGTTAAGAAGGGCATGTTTGGTTTGCACAAATCTGAAAATGTAAGAATTGGGAAAACGCATTAGGATTCAGATGGGATGATATAATGTCATTTCCATTGAATAATACAGCATATTGGTGTATTTGAGTACATCACATGGGAAACCAAAGGATTCATTTCAAGAAGTTCAAGTAGAGGTCAAAATCCAACATAATTCAATCTGAGAATAAAACTCCTAATTATACAATCCTCAAATTTTTCTATGGTAATCATCTTGAATAAAAAGTCTAAATACCAATGAAATTTCATCCAAAGCAAATATGCCCCAAGTCAGATCAGTCAGGTTCGAAAATTAATAAGTTTGTGCATTAAAATTATCTTTACAACCATGAATAATGAAGCTCATCATACACTACGTCCGGAGGAAAATTACCAGCTTGCTGAGGTTTCCATGCGTGAACAGTGCCAGTATGAGTTGTGGCAAACACAAGCCCATTGTGGAGAATTGCATCGCTGTAATTGTAAAAGATGTGGGACTTGGGCTCTGTAAGAACTGTCCATCCAGAATCAGCGCCGTAAAGGAGGGCAACTCTGATGTCAAAAACAGCAACAAGAGAAAATTTTTTGTACCCCCCAGCAGCTGTGGGAACTTGGCAAATAAATATCTTGTGAAATATAATAGCACGAAGGTTGTGGTGGTATATATTTGGAATGTGAGTGGTTTGAAACGGCACAGGGAGAGGAATTTCACGGCGAGTGTAGACGTTGACAAGTTTCCATTTGCAAGCAGGAAAGCCAGTGTCAACCATGGCAACCCAATCTCCATTGGCACCTACCCACTGCTTACCCGTACCGTCTGGCATCACAGCGTCGGAGGAGAACCTGTCCAGCGGCGTCAGCTTGCAATCCCGTGCTACCTTCATCGGGTGAGAATTAAGAACACATGGGAGCCCAAACGGGAGAGAAACACATAGAGTTGCACTATCATTTGCAGAGTCGAAAAATAGTTTGGACGAACCGACGAGGCTCGCGGCGGTGATGATGTCGCATCTTGTTACGAGTTCTTCAAGGGGACCTTCGGAAAAGACCTTCTGAAACAGTTCAGAGTCATCAATTTCCTTGTTCGATGCCGCCATCGCAGGGCAGGGGGTGGGTCTATGAAGTTTGGGTTCAACTGATTGGAGTTTAATTTGGGTTCGATGGCGGCAGGTGGGGGGGAAGATGAAGAACGGAGGCTCTCAAACTGGGCAGTGGAATTGATTCTAAAGCAGCATGGCGGCGGCACTGGCGCGTGCTATGGAAGGTGGTCGATTGGAGAGTGGGTGCGGGCGGGGGCGGGGGCGGAGGTAGACGATGGAGGTGAACCAAAATAGGGCAGGTGGGGGCGGGGCGCTTGACTTCGCTCCTCTACACTCTACATCATCTCCTCATGTTTCTTGGAAAGTGTATAGACCCATAATAAAAAGTCACTGTTCCCTCTGAAAAGGTGAAGAACAAGTCACTGGTCTAACGTGCAAATTTGGACATCCCAAGCTCTGTGTTGTCATGTCAATTCAATGTCCATGGCAGTATTTCAAATTTTGCGTGACCAAAAGAAGTACGCCTTGGTGCCTTTGACAATCGGGGTTTCTTAGGCCCTCCACAACGTTGCACATTTTCGGTGCCCAAACAACTTTTCAGGCTTTGGGCATCGGTGCCCTACGCTGCACAACCGGTGCCCCAATTTATTTCCAGGGAATCGAATCATCTACTCAGCTGTGGATAGAATACTACTCCGTATGATTTTCCTGCTCACCCGCAGCAAACCTTCCTCTATTCAGCTCCTTTCTCTGTCCACAGGTACACTGATGGTTAGCTGAATGGATTCTTTATCAAATGTGGGCTCACTTCCTTTCTGACAAGCGATGCTCTACGTTGTGAGCTCAGTGCGTCAAAACTTTTACTCCGTATTTGGGATCGGTGGTGACGTGTTAGCTTTTTCAGCAATTGGGCACCGGCTACATTGTGGAAGGCTGAGCAAGAACAATAGAAGAGCCAACAGCTGGCAAAAGTGCCACGTAGGCGGGCTATAATCGCCCACTATTGTCCTACTTCCTCTTGGCGTGATACTCCCTCCGTCCACAAATAAGTGGACGTGCGGGATTTTCAAGGTAAATTAGTAAAAGGAAAGAAAAAATGCATTGGAGCACTCGTATCTTAAGAAACACATGTACTCAACCACGGTTGTAGATTTTCTCGGCGCAAGAATTTTCCCCAGCAGTTGTGGCTTTCAGTTGTTCGTGGGTGTGGGGAGGAGCTCCGCCGCATCGGTAGAAAGCAAAGAGGAACGACGGCTCTCGATCGTGCGGTGCTCTCATAAATCACGTGCGACCCATGCCCTAATAATTCACAATGCATTGATGAGGGCTATCACTTCATCATCCAATAAAATGTAGTAACTATCGTAATAATATTGTCTCTTAAGCCATGTCTTACAGTGCAAGATGCTTTAGAGAAATAAACCTCTATTTTATTGCTAATACACATGGTTATTTATTCTAGGCAAATGCCTACCGAAAGATGTAGGAATAGGAAAAATGTAGGATTGCAATGTCATGTCCACTCCAATCCTATAGGAATTCATAGAAACCAAACTTTGTTTGATTCCACCATAGGAAAAGTAAAGGATTCTTAAAAAGAGGCATGAGTAGATGTTTAATTTCCTATGGAATATGTGCAAAGGAATCCTTAGGAAAATTCCTATCGGAAACAATCCTACAAATCAAACAGCCAAGGATTCAATTCTACCAATTTCCTATGCAAATCCTTGGTGTTCACCCAATCCTCTCTAATACTCATCCAAAAAATGCACTAATACTTTGATGGGGAGTTTTTTTTATTCTACGCAAGAATAGAGGGTTTGCGGGGATCACTTGAGAAGTGTATTAACCAAAGAAGGCATAAGTAATACACCAACACACACTAACATGCCCTTAATGGATGTATCTCCATAAACTCCCTCTGTTCTTTATTACTACTACTAGTTTATGTACTTCTTAACTAATATGTGATAATCATGAAATATATTTTCTAACATTCAGCCAAAATATAGTGTTTCGACTTTCTAAAATACTGAAAAAGCTAGTAATTAAAAATATTTGAGCTAACAAATCTATGAAGTTTGAAAATATTTTGTATTCCGTCTGAAAGTTGTGTCACTTGGTGTGAGATTCACACAAAAATGATGAAAAATATCAAACCTTCAAAATAATTGTAGTAATTCGACCGTTAAGTGCGTTTCATAATTTTGGAAAATCGATTCTATTTGCAATTAAAACTAGTAGTTGGTGATCCCCGATCATCTGATTTGCTCTTAAACAGCTCAATCCTAAATTTGAACCTCCCTGCAACAGAACACGATAGTTGGTGGTTTCTGCGAAAAAAATAACAGTTTAAATAAGTGTTTACGCAACGAAGCCAGCAATAAGCGGTAGTTTGTGCAATTTCCTCGTGTAAACAACATGTAGCGTCGAAGTAGTAGTACTAGGAGTACAAAAATCTTGTGTAATTTCTAGTTCTACACATTACTAGTGTCCACTGTTTGAGAGTTGATGGTGAATGGGTCTAATTTTCAATCGAATGAGAATTAGCAAATTGATTTCTATGACAAAAGCATACAAAGCGAGTAAAACCAACATACCCGCATTCGCCGCTGCTACCAGCATGCGATGCCTCCACGAGTGCATTGACGGCTGCTGCAAATCCTCGGAAGGCATCTAGGTCTTGCAGATTGTCGATTGCCGCTGTCCGGCTAAGCTTAACCAGCATAGCTGCCGCCAAGATATCTCGGATTTGGACCACAGGCAGAAGCTGATTGGGGTCGAAGGATTGCCTGATTCGGAATTTGAAGTACCAAGCCCTCGGCTCCGATGGTGGAAGTTTGGAACTCGGCCCGGCCAGAACCTCCCAAATCTGTGTGTGGCAGTGGATGCCCATCGGCATCCCCAATGCTGCCGACGCCGTGATGTGGTCGGTCGCACTTTGGTCCCCACTAAAGGCTGGGGCTGCAGCACGTCGCCACCGCCCCCGACGTCCCCACGATGGCATCGCCATGGAACGAGGCGCTGAGTTTGTTGGCGAACCCGAAGCCCTGGATGGCAAGTGCTTCTTCACAATGGAAGCATCCTCACCCGGCGAGGTTCACCCCCGGCGCATGCCTCTGCTCCGACCAGCCCACTTTGCCGCTGCTGCCTGGGCTGCCGCCGATACCTGGGCCACCGCCGCTTCATGGAACCCCCCTCCCTCCTCTCCCTATCCTAGATCAAAGGGCGCCAGGAGTCTAGCCACAGCAAGACACAGAGCCGCCTGCTTCATCGCACACCAATGGCACACAGATATTTGCGAGCTTTTAGCGCACACCCCTCCGAGGCTGAGTCGTGGAGCCTGGGTGCACGGGGCTAAGGCTGGAGGAGTCGCCATGGGACGAGGGGTGTCGAGTGCTCGGGCAAGTACGGGAAAGGGGAAGTTTTGCATAACCTTATATGATCACATCAATGCTTCTCAAGGAGCCAAATACTGTATGAGAATCCGGAAAAGTTTGAACGTTTGAAAACTTTGCCGGCATAATGCATCCTTCCAATGCACGCCTACGTACCCAACGTATACGCCAGCTAAGGTAGAAAGCCAACTCAGTTGCTACTTTGTTGGCAAAATGTACCATGGCTCAATCTCAGGTCACACACCCATGAAGCCAAGTTAACTCATCTATCAATTGTCACCCTCTTCATCCCACTGTAGGTATAGTAAGGTTGCTTCGAGTTTGATCTTTTGTATTGTTTCTTGTAAGGTTCGTGAATAATCTAATAAAAAAAAATCGTGTGCATCCTTTGGATGCAGAAGCTGGGGCAATTTTTCCCCCATTTCGAAAAAAATCAATTGGTATATTTTGGTTATATTCAAAATTTTACTTGAAACTTGTAGGTCATGCCATTCTACTACTCGCCTAACACTTTTTCTACGCGGGAAGGATACGAGCGATGCAACAAAAAGAAACACACCCGTCCCCGTCCCCCAGTGATTTGTCCTAGATATGAAATCAAATTACAAGTGGTTCAAAAAGGCAATCGAAAAACATGGAATGTTCATCAGTTTGTACATAGCTAGGGAAAATACCAGAATGTCATATTATTGTTTTAGAGAAGAGCCCTTCAAGTAGTTTGGCACCATGTTGGACACCGTCCAGCTTAATTCCACCCAAACATGATTTTTTCGTTTGAATATGTCTACACTTTGTTTCTCATCTTCAATGCTTATTGTATGACATAAGAAGACTATGTGCTTTGGTTTTAATTTTTTGAATTTTTAATGCCTAATTGAATCTTGGTGTATACCAGAATGTCATATATATTAGTGTTTTAGAGAAGAGCCCTTCAAGTAGTGGCACCATGTTGGACACCGTCCAGCTTAATTCCACCCAAACATGATTTTTTTCGTTTGAATATGTCTAGACTTTGTTTATCATCTTCAATGCTTATTGTATGACATAAGAAGACTATGTGCTTTGGTTTTAATTTTTTGAATTTTTAATGCCCAATTGAATCTTGGTCAAATCCTCGGTTTGACCAAGATTTAAACAAGTTCAAAACATGAAAATGAAAAAGTAAGCCTGGATCCTTCTTAGTCACTCCAAAATGAATCTTTTGGAAGGTTTTTTAAATTTCCATGTTTGAAACCCAAAACCACTTCTCTTCATGCTTGACTTCATAAGACAGAGTTTAGGGTTAGGGTACGTAGATACATGATTTTTCTGGTTTGAATATGTCTAGAACTTGTTTAATTTATCAACTTGAATACTTATATGACATAAGAAGACTATGTGCTTTGGTTTTTCATTTTCTTGATTTTTTCGATTTTTTATGCCCATTTGTATCTTGGTCAAATCCGAGATTTGACAAAGATTTAAACAAGCTTAAACATGGAAATGAAAAAGTAAGCATGGGTCCTTTTTAGTCACTCCAAAATGAAGCTTTTGGGAGGTTTTTTTTTGAAATTTCTATGTTTGAAACCCAAAACCACTTCTCTTCATCCTTGACTTCCTAAGACAGAGTTTAGGGTTGTTAGGGGGTACGTAGATACATGCTTTTCTGCTATGAATATATATGTGTGGACCTTGTTAATCAACCTGAATGCTTACTATATGACATAAGAAGACTATGTGCTTTGGTTTTTCATTATTTTAATTTTTTGAATTTTTTATGCCCATTTGTACGTATCTTGGTGAAATCCTAGGTTTGACTAAGATTTAAAACATGAAAACGAAAAAGTAAGCCTGGATCCTTCTTAATTTGTAACTAATTCAAAATGAAGCTTTGGGAAGGTTTTTGAAATTTCCATGTTTGAAACCCAAAACACCCTCTTCCTGATTGACTTCATATATAAGACAAATCGAGTTTAGGGTTAGCGGTAGATACATGATTTTTCTAGTTTGAATATGTCTAGACCTTTGCTTTTATCAACTTGAATGCTTAGTATATGACATAAGAATATGTACTATGTGCATTGGTTTTTCATTTTTTGATTTGTTTTGAATTTTTATGCCCATTCGAATTTTGGTCAAATCATAGGTTTAACCAAGATTTAAAGAAGTTTAAAACTTGAAAATGAAAAATTAAGCATGGATCCTTCTTAGTCACTCCAAAATGAAGCTTTTGGGAGGCTTTTCAAATGTCCATGTTTGAAACCCAAAACCACTTCTCTTCATGCTTGACTTCATAAGACAGATGAGTTTAGGGTTAGGGGGTGTAGATACATGATTTTTCTGGTTTGAATAGGTGTAGAACTTGTTTATCAAGTTGAATGGCTTACTATGTGACATAAGAAGACTATGTGCTTTGGTTTTTCATTTCTTGATTTTTTCGAATTTTTTTATGCCCATTTGAATCTTGGTCAAATCCTAGGTTTGAACAAGATTTAAACAAGTTTAAAACATGAAAATGAAAAAGTAAGCATGAATCCTTCTTAGTCACTCTGAAATGAAGCTTTTGGGAGGCTTTCGAAATTTCCATGTTTGAAAACCCAAACCACTTCTCTTCATGCATGACTTCATAAGACAGAGTTTAGGGTTAGGGGGTATACATGATTTTTCTGGTTTGAATATGGCTAGCTAGACATTGTTTATCAACTAGAATGCTTACTATATGACATAAGAAGACTATGTGCTTTGGTTTTTCATTTTTTCTGATTTTGTTCTGGATTTTTATGCCCATTTGAATCTTGGTCAAATCCTAGGTTTGACCAAGATTTAAACAAGTTTAAAACATTAAAATGAAAAGGTAAGCATGGATCCTTCTTATTAGTCACTGTAAAATGAAGCTTTTGGGAGGTTTGTCAAATTCCCATGTTTGAAACCCAGAATCACTTCTCTTCATGCTTTTGACTTCATAAGACAGAGTTTAGGGTTAGGGGGTAGATACATGATTTGTCTGGTTTGAATATGTATAGACCTTGTTTATCAACTTGGATGCTTACTATATGACATAAGAATACTATGTGCTTTGGTTTATCATTTTTCTGATTTTTTGAATTGTTATACCCATTTGAACCTTGGTCAAATCCTAGGTTTGAATTGTTATACTATATTCAAGCCCACAAATACAAGGTTTAGGGTTAGGGTGTAGATACATGATTTTTCTAGTTTGAATATGTCTAGACCTTGTTTATCAACTAGAATGCTTACTATATGACATAAGAAGACTATGTGCTTAGGTTTTTCATTTTCTTTTTGAATTTTTTGAATTTTGTATGCCCATTTGAATCTTAGTCAAATCCTATGTTTGACAAGATTTAAACAAGTTTAAAACATGAAAAAGAAAGAGTAAGCCTGGATCTTTCTTAGTCACTCCAAAATGTACCAATTGATAGATGAGTTAACTTGGCTTCATGGGAAAAGATATGTCATGTAATTGAGTTAACTTGACTTTCCTACCTTGAATCCATAGGAAACTTTGTACTAATACTGTATAATAATCACCCGAGTTTTTACACCAACAGGTATGTCACTTACGTGACCATGCATGAGGTCCCACACATCAGTGAGCACAAGTCACGTGCAGTAGGTACGCAAACTCCCAGCCATCTTCTTTGTCAAGAGAAGACGCACCAGGATGCGTACTGGAAGTCTCTGAGTCCTTCGGTTGTCCCTCTCACGCAAAAAAAAACTCTCATTCTCTTCTAGGCCTCGCTCGCTCGCTCGCTTGCAGCCTCGCACCTCCTGCGCACTGACAAACCCTGCACAACCAGAAAAAGGATAGCCTCCCTCGCAGCCCTGCACCTCCTGCCCCGTGACTGCTCTCCCTTCTTCTCCTTCCGAGTGATCCCTCTTCCTCCGAGTTTCACTGGACGAGAAAACACACATGTGTTGCATAGTAATAATAAAAAAGTAAAAAATCGACCTATGAATCTATGATTAAATAGGTCAAATCCTGGGTTTGACCAAGGTTTAAACAAGTTTAAAACATGAAAATGAATAGGTAAGCATGGATCCTTCTTAGTCACTCTAACATGAAGCTTTCGGGAGGTTTTTGAAATTTCCATGTTTGAAACCGAAAACCACTTCTCATCATGCTTGACTTCGTAAGACAGAGTTTAGGGTTAGGGGTAGATACATGCTTTTTCTGGTTTGAATATGTATAGACCTTGTTTATCAACTTGAATGCTTACTATATGACATAAGAAGGCTATATATGTGCTTTGGTTTTTCATTTTTTGATTTTCTTCGAATTTTTTATGCCCATTAAAATCTTGGTCAAATCCTATGTTTGACCAAGATTTAAACAAGTTTAGAACATGAAAATGAAAAGGTAATCATGGATCTTTCTTAGTCACACTCTAGAATGATGCTTTTGGGAGGTTTTTGAAATTTCCATGTTTGAAACCCAAAACCACTTATTTTCATGCTTGACTTCATAAGATAGAGAGTTTAGGGTTAGGGGTAGAGATACATGATTTTTTTGGTTTGAATATGTCTAGACCTTGTTTATCAACTAATGCTTACTATATTACATAAGAAGGCTACGTTATTTGGTTTTTCATTTTTTCTGTTTATTTATAACTTTTTATGCCCATTTGAATCTTGGTCAAATCCTAGGTTAATTTGACCAAGATTTAAACAAGTTTAAAACATGAAAATGAGAAGGTAAGCCTGGATCCTTCTTAATCACACTAAAATGAAGCTTTTTGGAAGGTTTTTGAAATTTCCATGTTTGAAACCCAAACCACTTCTCTTCATGCTTGACTTCATAAGACAAATTTAGGGTTAGGAGTAGATACATATGATTTTTCTTGTTTGATATGTCTAGATATTGTTTAACAACTTGAATGCTTACTATATATATATGTGACGTAAGAAGACTATATATGTCCTTTGGTTTTTCATTTTTTGGGGTTTTTCGAATTTTTTATGCACACTTGAATCTTGGTCAAATCCTAGGTTTGACCAAGCTTTAAACAAGTTTAAAACATGAAAATGAAAAAGTAAGCATGGATCCTTCTTAGTCACTCCAAAATAAATCTTTTGGGAGGATTTTGAAATTTCCATGTTGTAAACCCAAAACCACGTATCTTCATGTTTGACTTCATAATTAAGACAGAGTTTAGGGTTAGGGGTAGATACATGATTTTTCTTGTTTGAATATGTTTAGACTTTGTTTATCAACTTGAATGTTTACCGTATGACATAAGAAGACAATGTTTTTGAATTTTTTATGTCCATTTGAATCTTAGTCAAATCCTATGTTTGACCAAGATTTAAACAATTTTAAAACATGAAAATGAAAAGGTAAGCCTGGATCCTTCTTAGTCATTCTAAAATGAAGCTTTTTGGGGGTTCTTGAAATCTCAATGGTTGAAACCCAAATTAAACCACTTCTCTTCATGGTTGACTTCATAAGACAGAGTTTAGGGTTAGGGGTAGATACATGATTTGTCACGTTTGAATATGTCTATATCACATGCTTGTTTATCAACTTGAATACTAGCTTACTATATGATCGACATAAGAAGACTAGCTATATATATGTGTGTTGGTCAAATCCTATGTTTGACCAAGATTTAAACAAGCATAAATCCTAAAAATGAAAAGGTAAGCTAGCTTGGATTCTTCCTTATTCACTCTAAAATTAAGCTTTTCGGAAGTTTTTCAAATTTCCATGTTTGAAACCCAAAACCACTTCCTCTTCATGCTTGACTTCATAAGACATAGTTAAGGGTTAGGGGGTAGATACATGCTTTTTCAGTTTTGAATATGTCTAGACCTTGTTTATCAACTTGAATGCTTACTATATATATGACATAAGAAGGCTATGTGCTTAATTTGGTTTTTCATTTTCTGGTTTTTTTGAATTTTTTGCCCATTTGAATCTTGGTCAAATACTAGCTAGGTTTGACCAAGATTTAAAAAAGTTAATTTAAAACATGAAAATGAAAAGGTAAGCATGGATCCTTCTTAGTCACTCTAAGGTGAAGATTTTGGGAGCTTTTTGAAATTTCCATGTTTGAAACCCAAAACCACTTCTCTTCATGCTTGACTTCATAATACAAAGTTTTGACCAGGATTTAAACAAGTTTAAAACTAGAAAATGAAAAGGTAAGCTTGTATCCTTCTTAGTCACTCTAAAATGAAGCTTTTGGGAGGTTTTTGAAATTTCCATGTTTGAAACCCAAAACCATTTCTCTTCATGCTTGACTTCATAAGATAAAGTTATTTAGGGTTAGGTGTAGATACATGATTTGACTGGTTTGAATATGTCTAGACCTTGTTTATCAACTTCAATTCTTACTATATGACATAAGAAGACTATGTGCTTTGGTTTTTCATTTTTTGATTTTTTCTGAATGTTTATGCACATTTGAATCTAAAAGTGAGAGAACACGTTAAAGGTTATTCTAACAAAGGTCATGCTTGGAATCTTACCTATGTATTATTGTACATCACAAATGTGAAATGAAAATATGTGCATCTCTATAAACCATAAACCCTAACCCTAACTATATAGAAAAATATGAACAATCCGGCCATGCTTTTCGATTGCATTTTTTGATCCACCTGCTTTGGCTGGATTTGAAATTTAGGGAGGGGGGTAGGGGACGAGTGTGTTTCTTTGGATGCATCTCTCGTATTTGCTAGTTTTGGGGGGTCACACAAATTCATGGTAGCATCATGCCCACCCCCCTCCCTTCACGCGCGGAAAAAGTGTTAGGCGAGTAGTAAAATGGCATGAACAACAAGTTTCAAGTAAAATTTCGAATATAACCAGAATGTACCAATTCATAGATGAGTTAACTTGGATTCATGGAAAAAATAAGGTCATGTAAATGAGTTAACTTGGCTTTCCTACCCTTGAATCCATAGGAAACTTTGTACTAATACAGTATAATGATCACCCGAGTTATTACACCAACAGGTCTGTCACTTACGTGTGGTTCCCATGCGTGAGGTCCCACACTTCAGTGAGCACAAGTCATGTGCGGTCGGTAGGCAAACTCCCATCTTCTTTGTCAAGAGAAGACGCATCAAAACTCCCCCTCTCTCTCTCTCTCCAGTTATCCACCTCCGCTGGCTGCCGGTTTTGGCATTGCGTTTCTAGATCAGCTCGGAGGCCATGGTGTGCACACACTGTAGCCATGGCGATTTGTTCGCGCTAAGTGGTTTGTCCCCGGCTGCGATGAGGATCAATCTGGGCGGTGGCTGTTAAGGACCCGATCGCATTTCTTGCTTTCAGCGTGGGGTCTTCCATGTAAAAGTTAGGGATTTAGATGAAATTTCCTATTTATTCTGTGTCTTGTTGTAAACTGTGCTCTGGTGTGTATTGGAAGTCTGAGTCCTTCAGGATCCTTCGGTTGTCCCTCTCTCTCAAAAAAAAATCTCTCTCATTATTGGCCTCGCTCTCTCTCTCGCTCGCACCTCCTGCGCACTGACAAACCCTAAAAAAGGTCAGACACCATAAATAAGAGGGCCCCCCTCACTTCTCTCCCTTCTTCTCCTTCCGTGTGATCCCTCTTCCTCCGAGTTTCACTGGACGGGCAAACACATGTGCTGCCTAGAAATATTCGACCCCTTTGCATGGATAATCATGTCGACCATTTTTACCTGGTTTTGAAATAAATAAATGAAAATGAAGAAAACCTCAAAAATGAAACCCTTCCGCATTGAGTGCTTATAGGTGTACTAGTTGATAGGGAAAATAAGAAACCTGTGAGTAAAACACAAAATGTCTTCACAAAACGGACTATCGTGTATGAAGATTCATGGGTTTCAAGCCAACAAATGGCGTAGTTATGGCCATATTTGTGGCATAGTTTGTTATAATGTGCCCAAATCTGGCATGGTGGTGCATCTTGCCATTCCCAACAATGTTGCTGACTAGACTTTTCAACTTTTCGGTATATAAAAACTCATTTTTCATTTTCTAGATGTCAAAATAGGTTTATTTTGTGAATGGGGTACATAAGATATAGCTCAAAATGGCGCCTCTACATTTTAAAAATAAATTAGGCCACATATTAGTGAAAAATCCCAAATCTTTACGTTTTTAGTGCTTTCTAGCTAGTTTCACACATTTAACTGACTTTATGCTGATTTATTGAAAGTAATTCCAATTTGAAATGTAGGTGTGTTATAACTTCGTCCTATAAATCCCCAAAAATCATTTTTTAATACATATTACTTACTATATGTCTAGAGCTTGTTTATCTACTTGAATATGCTTACTATATATATATATATGACGTAAGAAGACTATGTGCTTTGGTTTTTTATTCTTTTATTTTTCCTGAATTTTTATGCCCATTTGAATCTTGGTCAAATCCTTTGTTTGACCAATATTTAAACAAGCTTAAAACATGAAAATGAAAAGGTAAGCTTGGATCCTTCTTAGTCCCTCTAAAATTAAGCTTTTGGGAGTTTTTGAAATTTCCATGTCTGAAACCCAAAACCACTTCTCTTCATGCTTGTCTTTATAATTAAGACAGAGTTAAGCGTTAGGGGGTAGATACACGCATTTTATGTTATGAATATGTCTAGACCGGCCATGTTCATCAAGTTGAATGCTGCTTACTATATATGACATTAGAAGGCTATGTGCTTTGGTTTTTCATTTTTAATTTTTTTGAATTTCTATGCCCATTTGAGTCTTGGTCAAATCCTAGGTTTGACCCAGATTTCAAGTTTAAAACATGAAAATGAAAAGGTAAGCCTCGATCCTTCTTAGTCACTCTAAAATGAAGATTGGGGGGGGGGGTTCTTGAAATTTCCATGTTTGAAACCCAAAAACATTTCTCTTCATGCTTGACTTCATAAGACATAGTTAAGGGTTAGGGGGTAGATACATGCTTTTATGTTTTGAATATGTCTAGACCTTGTTCATCAACTTGAAGGCTTACTATGTATATATGACATAAGAAGGCTATGTGCTTTAGTTTTTTATTTTTTCATTTTTTTTGATCTAGGGTTTTGCCCACGTACTACTACAGATCAAGTTCAAAAATATCCAACTACTGGTTCTATTTTGGGCTACTAATGTGTGTTGGTTTTTTATTTTTTATTTTTTTCTGAATGTTTATGCCCATTTGAATCTTGGTAAAATCCTATGTTTGACCAAGATTTAAACAAGCATAAACATGAAAATGAAAAGGTAAGCTTGGGTCCTTCTTAGTCACTCTAAAATTAAGCTTTTGGGATGTTTTTTAAATTTCCATGTTTGAAACCCAAAACCACTTATCTTCATGCCTGACTTCATAAGACAAAGTTAAGGGTTAGGGGGTAGATACATGCTTTTTCTGTTTTGAATATGTCTAAACCTTGTTCATCAACTTGAATGCTTACTATATGACATAAGAAGACTATATGTGCGTTGGTTTTTCATTTTTTGTTTTTTTCTGAATGTTTATGCCCATTTGAATCTTGGTCAAATCCTAGGTTTGACCAAGATTTAAACAAGTTTAAAACATAAAATGAAAAGGTAAGCCTGGATCCTTTTTAGTCATTCTAAAATGAAGCTTTTGGGGGGTTCTTGAAATCTCAATGTTTGAAACCCAAAACCACTTCTCTTCATGGTTGACTTCATAAGACAGAGTTTAGGGTTTGGGGTAGATACATGATTTGTTGGGTTTGAATATGTCTAGACATGCATGCTTGTTTATCAACTTGAATGCTTACTATATGACATAAGAAGACTATATGTGTGTTGGTCAAATCCTATGTTTGACCAAGATTTAAACAAGCATAAATCCTGAAAATGAAAAGGTAAGCTTGGATCCTTCTTACTCACTCTCAAATTAAGCTTTTGGGAAGTTTTTGAAATTTCCATGTTTGAAACCAAAACCACTTCTCTTCATGCTTGACTTCATAAGACATAGTTAAGGGTTAGGGGGTAGATACATGCTTTTTCTGTTTTGAATATGTCTAGACCTTGTTCATCAACTTGAAGGCTTACTATATATATATGACATAAGAAGGCTATGTGCTTTATTTTTTTATTTTTTCATTTTTTTGAATTTTATGCCCATATTTGAATCTTGATCAAATACTAGCTAGATTTGACCAAGATTTAAACAATTTTAAAACATGAAAATGAAAAGGCAAGCCTGGATCTTTTCTAGTCACTCTAAAATGAAGCTTTTGGGATGTTCTTGAAGTTTTCATGTTTGAAACCCATACGACTTCTCTTCATGCTAGACTTCATAAGATCGACCGAGTTTATGGTTAGGGGGTAGAAACATGATTTGTCTGGTTTGAACAAATTTTTAAACCTTGTTTATCAACTTGAATGCTTACTATATGACATAAGAAGACTATGTGATTTTGTTTTTCATTCTTCTAATTTTTTTGAATTTTATGCCCATTTGAATCTTGGTCAAATCCTAGGTTTTTGACCAGGATTTAAACAAGTATAAAATATGAAAACGAAAAGGTAAGCCTGGATCCTTCTTAATCACTCTAAAATGAAGCAGCTTTTGGGATGTTCTTCAAATTTTCATGTTTGAAACCCAAAACCACTTCTCTTCATGATTGACTTCATAATTAAGACAAAGTTTAAGGTTAGGGGCAGATATATACATGATTTTCTGGTTTGAATATGTCTAGACCTTGTTTATCAACTTTAATGCCTTACTATATGACATAAAGAATTTTATGTGCTTTGGTTTATCATTCTTTTTGTTTTTCCTGAATTTTTATGCCCATTTGAATCTTGGTCAAATCCTAGGTTTGACAAAGATTTAAACAAGTTTAAAACATGAAAATGAAAAGGTAACCATGGATCCTTCTTAGTCACTCTAAAATGAAGCTTTCGGGAGGTTCTTGAAATTTCCATGTTTGAAACCCAAAACCACTTCTCTTCATGATTGACTTCATAAGACAGAGTTTAGTGTTAGGGATAGATACATGATTTGTCTAGTTTGAATATGTCTAGACCTTGTTTATCAACTTGAATTCTTACTTTATGACATAAGAAGGCTATGTGCTTTGGTTTTTCATTTTTTTCATTTTTTTTATATTTTATGCCCATTACAATCTTGGTCAAATACTAGCTAGGTTTGACCATGATTTAAACAAGTTTAAATCATGAAAATGAAAAGGTAAGCCTCGATCCTTCTTAGTCACTCTAAAATGAAGCTTTTGGGAGGTTTTGGAAATTTCCATGTTTGAAACCCAAAACCACTTCTCTTCATGGCTTACTTCATAAGACGGAGTTTAGGGTCATTAGGGAGTAGATACATGATTTTCCTGGTTTGAATATGTCTAGACCTTGTTTATCATCTTGAATGCTTACTATATGACATAAGAAGACTACGTGGATTGGTATTTCATTTTTTTCTTTTTTTCTTTTCATGCCCATTTCAATCTTGGTCAAATCCTAGGTTTGAGCAAGATTTAAACAAGTTTAACACGTGAAAACGAATAAGTAAGGCTGGATCCTTCTTAGCCACTCCAAAATGTACCAATTGATAGATGTGTTAACTTTGCTTCATGGAAAAATTAATGTCATGTAAATGAGTTAACTTGGATTTCCTACCCTTGAATCCATAGGAAACTTTGTTCTAATGCACTATAATAATCAACATAGTTCTTACACCAACAGGTCTGTCACTTACGTGTGGTGCCCATGCGTGAGGTCCCACACTTCAGTGAGCACAAGTCACGTGCAGTAGGTACGCAAACTCCCAGCCATCTTCTTTGTCAAGAGAAGACGCATCAGGATGCGTATTGGAAGTCTCTGGGTCCTTCAGGATCCTTCGGTTGTCCCTCTCACAAAAAAAATCTCTCATTCTCGGCCTCGCTCGACTCGCTCGCTCGCTCGCACCTCCTGCTCACTGACAAAACCTGCACAACAGTCAACATCATCACCCGAAAAAGGGGAGACACCAGAATGCACTCCCTTCTTCTCTCCTTCCGAGTGATCCCTCTTCCTCCGAGTTTCACTCGACGGGCAAATACACATGTGCTGCATAGTAATAATAAAAAAGTACTCCATTAAAAGGTTAATCTAGGGTTTTGCCCACTACTACAGATCAAGTTCAAAAATATCCAACTACTGGTTCGATTTTGGGCTACTAATGTGCGTTGGTTTTTTATTTTTTAATTTTTTCTGAATGTTTATGCCCATTTGAATCTTGGTCAAATCCTATGTTTGACCAAGATTTAAACAAGCATAAACATGAAAATGAAAAGGTAAGCTTGGGTCCTTCTTAGTCACTCTAAAATTAAGCTTTTGGGATGTTTTTTAAATTTCCATGTTTGAAACCCAAAACAACTTATCTTCATGCCTGACTTCATAAGACAAAGTTAAGGGATAGGGCGTAGATACATGCTTTTTCTGTTTTGAATATGTCTAGAACTTGTTCATCAACTTGAATGCTTACTACATGACATAAGAAGACTATATGTGCGTTGGTTTTTCATTTTTTGTTTTTTCTGAATGTTTATGCCCATTTGAATCTTGGTCAAATCATAGCTCTGACCAAGATTTTAACAAGTTTAAAACATAAAATGAAAAGGTAAGCCTGGATCCTTCTTAGTCATTCTAAAATGAAGCTTTTGGGGGGTTCTTGAAATCTCAATGTTTGAAACCCAAAACCACTTCTCTTCATGGTTTACTTCATAAGACAGAGTTTAGGGTTTGGGGTAGATACATGATTTGTCGGGTTTGAATATGTCTAGACATGCATGCTTGTTTATCAACTTGAATGCTTACTATATGACATAAGAAGACTATATGTGTGTTGGTCAAATCCTATGTTTGACCAAGATTTAAACAAGCATAAATCCTGAAAATGAAAAGGTAAGATTGGATCCTTCTTACTCACTCTAAAATTAAGCTTTTGGGAAGTTTTTGAAATTTCCATGTTTGAAACCAAAACCACTTCTCTTCATGCTTGACTTCATAAGAAATAGTTAAGGGTTAGGGCTTAGGGGTAGATACATGATTTTTCTGGTTTGAATATGTCTAGACCTTGTTTATCAATTTGAATGCTTACTATATGACATATGAAGGCTATGTGCTTTGGTTTTTCATTCTTTCGATTTTTTTTTTGAATTTTTATGCCCATTTGAATCTTGGTCAAATCCCAGGTTTGACCAAGATTTAAACAAGTTTAAAAGTGACAATGAAAAGGTAATTAATCCTGGATCCTTCTTAATTAATAAGTAAGTCTAATTAAAATGAAGCGTTTGGGAGGTTTTTGAAATTTACATGTTTGAAACCCAAAACCACACTTCTCTTCATGCTTGACTTCATATATGAGATAGAGTTTAGGGTTAGGGGGTACATGATTTGTCTGGTTTGAATATGTCTAGACCTTGTTTATGAACTTGAATGGTTACTATATGACATAAGAAGACTATGTGCTTTGGTTTTTTATTTTTTATTTTATGCCCATTTGAATATTGGTCAAATCCTAGGTTTGACCAAGATTTAAACAAGTTTAAAACATGAAAATGAAAAGGTAAGCCTGGATCCTTCTTAGTCACTCTAAAATGAAGCTTTTGGGAGGTTTTTGAAATTTCCATGTTTGAAACCAAAAACCACTTGTCTTCATGCTTGACTTCATAAGACAGAGTTTAGGGTTAGGGGTAGATACATGATCTGTATTATTTGAATATGTCTATACCTTGTTTATCAACTTTTGAATGCTTACTATATATATGACATAAGAAGACTATGTGTTTTTGTTTTTCATTTTTTTGATCTTTTTAAATTTTATGCCCATTTGAATCTTGGTCAAATCCTAGGTTTGACAATGATTTAAATAAGTTTAAAATATGAAAATGAAAAGGTAAGCATGGATCCTTCTTAGTGACTCTAAAATAAAGCTTTTGGGAGGTTTTTGAAATTTCCATGTTTGAAACCCAAAACCACTTCTCTTCATGCTTAACTACATAAGACAGAGTTTAGGGGTAGGGGTAGATACATGATTTTTCTTGTTTGAATATGTCTAGGCCTTGCTTATCAACTTTAATGCTTACTATATGACATAAGAAAACTATGTGCTTTGGTTTTTCATTTTTCTGATTTTTTTGGAATTTTGATGCACATTTGAATCTTGTAAAATCCTAGGTTTGACCTAGATTTAAACATGTTTAAACATGAAAATGAAAAGGGAAAATGTATCCTTGTTAGTCACTATAAAATGAAGTTTTTGGGAGTTTTATGAAATTTCCATGTTTGACACTCAAAACCATGCACTTCTCTTCATGCTTGACTTCATAAGACAGAGTTTAGGGGTTAGGGGGTAGATACATGATTTGTCTAGTTTGAATATGTCTAGACCTTGTGTATCAACGTTAATGTTTACTATATGACATAAGAAGACTATGTGCTTTGGTTTTTCATTTTTCTATTTTTTTATTTTATGCCCATATGAATCTTGGTCAAATCCTAGATTTGACCAGGATTTAAACAAGTTTAAAACATGAAAATGAAAAGGTAAGCCTTGATCCTTCTTAGTCACTCTAAAATGAAGCTTTTGGGATGTTCATGAAATTTCCATGTTTGAAATCCAAAACGACTTCTCTTCATGCTAGACTTCATAAGATCGACAGGGGGTAGATATATGATTTGTATGGTTTGGATATATCTAGACCTTGTTTATCAACTTGAATGTTTACGATATGACACAAGAAGACTATGTGCTTTTTGTTTTTCATTTTTCTGATTTTTTTAATTTTGTGCCCATTTGTATCTTGGTCAAATCCTAGGTTTGACAATGATTTAAACAATTTTAAAATATGAAAATGCAAAGGTAAGCATGGATCCTTCTTAGTCACTCTAAAATGAAGTTTTTGGGAGGTTTTTGAATTTCCATGTTTGAAACCCAAAACCACTTCTCTTCATGCTTGACTTCATAAGACAAAGTTTAGGGGTTAGGGGTATAGATACATGATTTGTCTGGTTTGAATATGTATAGACCTTGTTTATCAACTTGAATGCTTACTATATGACATAAGAAAACTATGTGCATTGGTTTTTCATTTTTCTGATTTTTTTAAAATTTGATGCCCATTTGAATCTTGGTCAAATACTAGGATTGACCAAGATTTAAACAAGTTTAAAACATGAAAATGAAAAGGGAAGCTTGTATCCTTCTTAGTCACTCTAAAATGAAGTTTTTGGGAGGTTTTTGAAATTTCCATGTTTGAAACCCAAAACCACTTCTCTTCATGCTTGACTTCATAAGACATAGTTTAGGGGTTAGAGGGTAGATACATGATTTGTATGGTTTGAATATGTCTAGACCTTGTTTATCAACTGTAATGCTTACTATATGACACAACAAGACTATGTGCTTTGGTTTTTCATTTTCTGTTTTTTTTTTAATTTTCTGCCCATTTGAATCTTGGTCAAATCCTAGGTTTGACCAAGATTTAGACAAGTTCAACACGTGAAAACGAATAAGTAAGCTTGATAATCCCATTTGTTGACTCATTTAACTAGTTAATCCCATTTGTTGACTCTCTGTTGACCATCCACTTGAGGTAAAACTGAGTACGGAGTATATTGCACTAGGCAGTATTAGTACTCAAGGGGAAAACTGAGCACACAAAAAATGCTAAATTTCCAGGGTTAGACTCGAGTACGTGTGTTGCGGTGCAGAAGTGGAAGACATGCAATTGTTGACGCGTAGACGCGGGTCGCGGTGCAGAAGTCGAAGACGTGCAATCGTGGACGCGTGTCGCTTTGCAGAAGCCCAAGACGTGCAGACGATCAATGGTGGAAGCGTAGGACGCGGGTTGCATTAACCACCCCTCGCCTTTATAGACGCCTCCTCGCACTCTCTCTGTCACTCACACTAGCTCATGCAACGCCTCCTCTCACGTCCCATCATCTTCTCCAAAGCAAAAAACCCTCTCCCTCTTTGCCGGCGAGATGTGCAAGGAGAATGCGAATCCCATCGTCAATGACGCCGTCGGCTCCAAGCGCGACGCCTCCCTCTTCGACGCCGTCCCCTCAACGGCCGTCGCCGCCGCCGGTGGCGGTCGGATCCCGCCGGGATGAGACCCCTATGAGGAGGTGCCGTACATCTCGCCTCCGAACCCCTACGACACCTGCATGGACGACCCATGGAACGAGGTAACTATGGTTTGCTCCCTTTTTTGTTCCCCATTCCTCTTTGAACCCTATTTTTGCTGGTTCCCTAGTAACCATTAGTGCCGATCTGTAGATGGATGAGTATTGGGTTAATATTTGCGCCAATTTTATTCCATTTTGCTTTGATCCCTTCTTGATTTCGTTTAAGATTTGGAGTTCGGCCATTCGGTTAATTTATGCAAGTAATAATGGGATCTCAATCAGTTAATTTATGGGATCTCAGTCAGTTATTTTATGCACGAATCAAAAGATATCAACCGTTTAATTTTGCAAATATTCTGGAATCTGTTCAAATTCGGATCTGGAATCTGTTTCTTTGCCTATGATGAATCGTCGGGCACAAATTTTTACAGGGTGGGTTCAGCGAACCATTGCTGTGTACAAATCTGTTGTGCATGAGCTTTGGTTCACTTACTCCATCCCTGTAGACGTATAATCGTGTCCACTCCAACTGAGGCTGGCTCTGTTTTTCCTTACTTTGTTATCATGCACGTTAGTCATCGATATGGATCAGCTGTCTGGCAGCGACATCGGCAGCGACGACGAGCACCATGACATCAAGACTCGCCAGGTGCTGCGGAGGCTGCAGGTCGGCCAGTACGTCTCCTACTTCGCCAAGGGTGTCTACAGGTTCCCCTTCTGCACTCGGAGGCTCGGCGGCACTGACTTCAACTGCCTCCTCACGCATGCCGAGAACATCGGCAACACCTTCCCCAAGGTCGCCGCAACGGTGAACCCCCACTCCTTCCGCGCCAAGCACATGGCGCTCGGCATGCACCTCCGCAGCTTCCAGCGAGTGGAGATCTCCGCCGGACGCATGCCTCCGCTCAAGCCCAAGGCTCCCAAGGGGAGCAACAAGTGGAGGAAGAGGCAGATGGGGTAGGCGGAGTCCTCGACGTGTGCTGCTGCTGCAAAGCAGCTTCTATTTTGTTGTTAGCTAGGGATTCCGTGTTGTTATGTTGTTAGTATGATGGTGTTGTGAAGAACCTCGAACCTGCTACTATGTTGGCTACTGTGTATGCAGCTTATTATCTAGGGAGGGATCCCTATTATCTATCCATATTCTACTATATTTTGTTGGCCCTACTTTGTTTTCTCGAATTACTATGACTGTGAATTTGTCGTACATTACTCTGGAGATTTGCTTCTAGATTTAACTACATACATATGGACCAGAGGGAGTACTAGATTTGCTGCCATATTGGGCAAACAACGAGGGCCAAAAGGCACAAATAATTGAAGAAAGACAGAAATGCAAGCTTCTCTAGATTTGATACTAATTTGGTTAAAAAAGACAAACAGACAGAGGGGAAAAGGTGCTCTTCAAAATGCCAATTCGCGCCGAGAGAGACAGAACCCAGCTCCTGCTCATGTACAACCAAACGCGGTCTCGTCGTATCCCACGCGGTCCCTTTCTACTAGCCCCACACGTCAGCACAGAACGGTCAACTAAACGGGAATCCTCCCGTCTGAGCTCCTTCTGCGGGTTACAAATAAGGGCTTGGGGAAAACTGAGGAAAAACATAAGGCAATCTTATTGACTAATATAGCTGCTTAATTAATAAAAGGATTAGCTACAACGTGCTCAGTTTGCCCATTTATTAAGGTATAAGACTGGCAGGAGAGAAAGTAATCGCTAGTTTCCTCATTTTTCCCCTGCATGCTCGCATGATTAAAGCACCTTCCGCACGCGCTGGACTCCTCGTTTCCTTAAACCTCCTCGTTTCTTGGGATAGACCAATAGTTTTTCAGGATCGTGGATTAATGTGGCCCTCATGCTCCTGGTCCTGTTTAAAGTTCAGAGCGAGGGAGTAAATAAAACATGGCATCTCGTGCATGAAGCTTGACAGATCGATCAGGTTGGCTAGAATAGCAATACAATGCTGCTCATTAGGCAAATGCATTCCATGTACGATAGTATACATCCAGTAAAGAAGTCTATACTGACATAAAAAAGACTACACTGGGGATGAGAGTCAATTGGGGCATCTACAATACAGAAAATATTGCTCGTAGCTAATTTTGGCTAAGAGGGTTTTACTCACATTACACGTGTCACTTTCCTTGTCTGCAAAACAAGTTCCAATAAAGGAAGAGGAAAGAAGAGGACATTGTGGGCGAGATTGAACACCTTTTTTTATGTGTTAAGCTGAGGCCTCGTTTAGCTGAGGATTTCGACTTAGGCCTAATAGCTCAACACACCCACAAATAAATCTCATTGCACGCACCACCGTCAGCAAAAATAACAAAATTAGCACGCAAGATTAAGAACAAAATGAATTTAAGTAACTTGGTTAGCTTTTCAAGCAATATATTCAGAGAAAGAGCACACATGTTCGGCTCGAAATAATTGTAAGAGAAGAACAATAAATCTAAGGCACCCCACTTCATTGGCAGAAGGGCGCGACAACGCATGGATTCATACCTTGAGTCGAGGCTGGCTCGTAGAAGGGCGGCCGCGCCTCGAGGATGCCGGCGACGTCTCCACCTCGGTATCAAATGTGACTTCTTCTCGGTAGGCGGTGCGCCGCGCCATGTAGAAGATCTATCAAGAGAAGAGAGCCCGATGACGCTATCGATGCCTCAACCTTGATATCACCGTCCTGTTGCTCCGCACCGAGATGCGCCACTTGCAAGATTTAGCGGATGCGCCAATTTTAGAGATATGGCATGATCGTTGTAACAAATTTCAACGTGATGATGATTTGATCCTGCACTCGGCCTTGAACATAAGTACTAGTACAGTCTCACAATTTTTTTATCATTATACTTTGCGAGATTTAGCGGATGCGCCAAATTCAGAGATAGATCATGATCATGGTAACACAATATTCAATGTAATGATGATTTGATGTTGCACTCGACCTTGAACATAAGTACTAGTACGGTCTCACAATTTTGTATCATTATACTTTGCAAGTTTTAGCGGATGCGCCCATTTTCAGAGGTAGATCATGATCATGGTAACAAATTTTCAACGTGATGATGATTTGATGTTGCACTCGACCTTGAACAGAAGTACTACTACTGTCTCACAATTTCTTTATCATTATACTTTGCAAGATTTAGCGGATGCGCCAAATTTAGAGATAGATCATGATCATGGTAACAAATTTTCAACGTGATGATGATTTGATGTTGCACTCGGGCTTGAACAGAAGTACCGTCTCACAAATTCTTTATCATTATACTTTGCAAGATATAGCGGATGCGCCAATTTCAGAGATAGATCATGATCATGGTAACAAATTTTCAACGTGATGATGATTTGCTGTTGCACTCGGCCTAGAAGAGAAGTACTAGTACGGTCTCACAATTCTTTTTATCATTATACTTTGCAAGATCTAGCGGATACGCTAATTTCAGAGATACATCATGATCATGGTAGTGACCGGTATTTAATGTGATGATGATTTGATTTTGCACTCGGCCTTGAACAGAGGTACTAGTATGGTGTCACAATTTTTTATCATTATACTTGGACGGTAGCCAAATTCAAAATCTCATAGCGGCAAAACTTCCCGCCCACAAAATACAAAAATTTCACACGCTTCCAAATTCCCATTCTACCCCTGTGGAGATGACAGCAAAGTCGGTTGGTGGGGGGGTATGCCCGTCATTTTTTGGATCACCACCTCCCTAGCCCGGAAACCCTCCCAAAAAAAATCATTTCCCTCAGACCACCCACCGGAACTTCCCAAGTCCCTCTCTCCCACCTCCACGACCACCGCACCGGAACATCCCCGCCGGACTTCCCTGGCCTACCCGAGCCCTCGCGATCCTTGTCATCCGGCTGCCTGCCGGAGCCGCTTCATCGACGCCGTCATCAACCGGACCGGATCATCCCCGCCGAACCTCGAAACCATATGCTCATCCAGCAGTCTACCGCAGTCGCTTCAGCTTCGGTATCGTCCACCCCATCGGAGCCGCTTCGCCGGATCTGTCGTCCACCGCATCGGATCTTGCTCACCGACACCGCTGTGCATGAACCGGATCTGCTTCACCGGCGCCGTGCATGATCTAAACTCTTCTACTATCGCTTTTCTATTGCTCTCCTTCAAGTTCTTGTTTAATCTTGGGGGAACCTGTTTGTGCTAACGACGCGCCGTTACGTTTTTGCAGATGAGATGAGTAACCATGAAGTGTAATGGCCGTCTCTCCAACCCCAAGTAGCACATGTAGCGTACTTCATCACCGGATCTATCAACCCCAGGAAGATCTGCTGTGACTCCCACAGAGTGCTTCTCCTAATGTAAGTCCCTTGTTTTAGCGCCATGTTCTGGGTTCAGATGCTTGTTTGTTTGAAGGTCTTTTAGTTCATTCCTAGCTATGACCGTAACACCTTGCTATTTTCTACTTCATTGCTAACTTTAAGCGATTGAACATTTTGGTTTGCATCCCCTGCTCTGTAGATGTAGCCATCATAACTTCTATCTTGCTCAGTCGTTGTTACAAAAATTATAGGCTGCTACTATTTTGTTCATGCCAATCTTGTTCTCCCTGAACATGTTGGTTTGCATTCCCTGTACTACAGGTGATGCCATTGTTATTTGTATCTACTTCGTCGTAAGCTAACAAAGTAACTGCCTATATGTGTTGCTCATTACAACTTTATATCCCGAAAAAAATTGATTTGTTTCCCTTATCTACAAGTTTATGAGTGATTCCATTATAACTCCTATCTGTTTTATTCCTAGCTATTATAGTAACATCCTGCTATTATTTAGTTCATGGCCAATTTTAAGTAATTGCACATGTTGGTTCGCATTCCCTGCTCTATAGCTTTTGGCATTGTAACTTCTATATTTGGTTTACATTCCCTGCTCTGTAGATCTAGCCATCATAACTTTATCTTGCTCAGTCGTTGTTACAAAAATTATGGCCTGCTACTATGTTGTTTGTGCCAATTTTTTACTCCATGAACATGTTGGCTTGCATTCCCTGTACAACAGGTGATGCCATTGTTTTGTATCTAGTTCATTGTAAGCTAACAAAGTAAGGACTTAGTTTGGCATGCTATCACTCTGCTATCTAGCCTGTAGTACAAATAAACTTGTCATATTACTAGATAATAATTTTGCGTGCCATCTTGTTCTTCAAAAGCTGCATTATTGACTTGTTTCTCTGACTTGGCATGACGCTCACATATGGAATGCTGAACATATTGGTTTGCATTCCCTCTTATACAGGTTCACAGGTGATCCCACTATATTCTGTATCTGGTCCATCCTAAGCTCCATCATTAACTATCCTCTATGTGTTGCTCATTACAAGTTTATATCCCGAAACATCTTGATTTGCATCCCCTTCACTATAAGTTCAGGAGTATTATTTAGTTCACGGCCAATATGACGTAATTGCACTTGGCACATGTTGGTTCACATTCCCTCCTCTTTAGCTTTTGCCATCGTAACTTCTTTTTTTGGTTTACATTCCCTGCTCTGTAGATGTAGCCATCATAACTTCATCTTGCTCAGTCGTTGTTACAAAATTTATAGCCTGCTACTATGTTGTTCATGCCAATTTTGTACTCCCTGAACATGTTGGTTTGCATGGGACTCAACAGTAGTAAGTCTGATGTTTCATTCTAACATGCTCTGTTATATTGGCTGTTGGTATGCGGCATGCACTCTTTGTTTGCTTATTGTGCGCATTACAATGATCTTGTTATAACGACAAAATGATGAGTTCCAAATTCTTTGGCAAACAATATTGTAGTGTCTTTGCCTTTCCATTGTTGTTGTCTTAACTTGTAATGTCTTTGTTTCAGATATAGGTGCTGCATGGACAACTTAAAAGATTGCTGGATCGCTTCATTGTATTGCTAGGTTTAATTACCATTCAATTTCTCTGGGTTCTGTAATATTTTTTCAAAGCCTTGCAGCTGATGTAATATTTAGTTAGTTTTTATAGTTCTTTTGCGCATTTTTTCTATGGTGCTTGTGGTAAGTGAGGCTACCCGACAGAAATCATGTGCTGCGTAAATATTCTCAGTATCTAAATCACAAATTCCCATCCCTTAAACGGCCCAATTAAGCGAAATCACATATGTGCCGGCCCGCAAAATCCTAAAGCGCCTATTATGTCGGCATATAAACACCAACTAAATGGGCTGGCCCACTTACTTATTGGGCCAGCCCACTTGCTTTAAGGTGGACCCCACTCTCTAATTGGGCCGGCCCACTTGCTTTAAGGTGGACCCCACCCTCTACTGGGCCGGTCCACTAACTAGTTGGGCCAGCCCAATTGCTTTTGTGGTGGACCCCACATACTAAATGGGCCGGCCCTTTAAGAGGAAAGTGGGACCCACCTGTGTTTTTGGCCCGGCCCACTATCTTGTTGGGCCGGCCCACTTGCTATATGGTGGACCATACATACTAAATGGGCCGGCCCTTTAACAGGAAAGTGGGACCCACCTGTGCTTTTGGCCCGGCCCACTATCTTGTTGGGCCGGCCCACTTGCTACATGGTGGACCCCACATACTAAATGGGCCAGCCCTTTAAGAGGAAAGTGGGATCCACCTGTGTTTTTGGCCCGGCCCACTAGCGTGTTGGGCCGGCCCACTTGCTATATGGTGGACCCCACATACTAAATGGGCCGGCCCTTTAAGAGGAAAGTGGGACCCACCTGTGTTTTTGGCCCGGCCCACTATCTTGTTGGGCCGGCCCACTTGCTATATGGTGGACCCCACATACTAAATGGGCTGGCCCTTTAACAGGAAAGTGGGACCCACGTGTCCTTTTGGCCCGGCCCACTGGCTTGTTGGGCGGCCCATTTGATCTAATGTGGACCCCACATACTAAATGGGCCGGCCCGATAGCAGGAAAGTGGGACCCACATGCTAATTGGGCCGACCCAATAACTTCTTGGGCCGGCCCACTTGCTTTAAGGTGGACCCCACTTGGTAAATGGGCCGGCCCGATAACAGGAAAGTGGGTCCCACATGTCTTGTGGGCCGGCCCTTTTGCCTGTTGACCGGTCAAACGAGTGCATTCGGCCCGGCCCACATGCTTAGTGGGCCGGCCCATTAATGTTTTGACAAGTCAACCTTAGAGGTTAGGCCCGGCCCACGTAACTAATGGACCAGCCCAACTATATAGTTGACCGGTCAAACTAAGTAAGCCGGCCCGGCCCGCAAACTTAATGGGCCGGCCCGCTTAAGACGTGGCAGGCCTCGTGTGGGCCTACCATCTACCACGGGGTTTCAGCCGGTTAACGCCGTTAACTGCAAGTTAACGGCGTCTGCCACGTGTCAGTTTGCATGACGTCAGCAGTCAACGGGCCCCCGGAAACACTTCTGCAACGGTCCGATTTTCCGTGGCGGAAGGGCGCCCAAGCGCGACGGACCGAAAAAATCGTCGTAGGACTTTGCCTGACGCAGTTTCGACAACAGAACCCATATCGTCGGGTTAGGCCCATAGGCGACGAAAAATACCCCTTAGCGGACGATTTTGAAACGCTGTCTATCAGAACTTTTCTTGTAGTGAATCTTATTTTTACATAAACAAACTTATATGTTGAATCTCCTTGTTTTTTGTTTTTGCGAAACATAGGACTTTCATATTTTGGAGTGGGCTGAAATTGTACGAGTCAAAAGGCGTCCAGCACGATAGTTCGAAGGCCCAAATGGCAAGATGCAGCCCAATTGAAATATATCTTTTCTTGGATTTTGTTTTGACCCCCTGATTTCTAGCTACTTCCTTTTTCTTTTGATCCCGTCTCCCGTGCCGCCTTGGAAACGTTGAGGCTGCTGCTGCTAAATGGGTCCCGCATGTCATCCTCTATGTACAATAAAATTTCTTTCTTCAATTATTTTCGGGTCCTGATATTTGGTCACTTGGCTTTTTCTTTCGATCTCATGCCGCCTTTGAAACGTTGAGGAAGCTGCTGGAGCATGGGTCCCGCATGTCATCCTCTATGAACAATAAAAGTTACCTTTCTTGGAGTTATTTTTTACCCCTAATTTCTGGCTACTTCCTTTTTCTTTTGATCCCCTGCCGCCTTTGAAACGTTGAAGACTTTGCTGGCTCATGGGTCCCACATGTCAGCCTCTATGAACAATAAACATTTCCTTTCTTGGAGTTATTTTGTACCCCAAATTTCTGGCTATTTGCCTTTTTTCTTTCGATCCCCAGTCGCCTTCGTAACGTAGAGGACGCAGCTGGCTCGTGGGTCCCAGATGTCAGCCTCCATGGACAATAAACCTCTCCTTTGTTGGATTTATTTTTCACCCTCTGATTTTGGCTATTTCCTTTTTTCTTTTGATCCACTGCCGCCTTGGAAGCATTGAGTAAGCTGCTGACACATGGGGCCCGCATGTCATCCTCTATGTACAATCAACTTGCAAGATATTGGAGCGAAAGAGCTTGTATTAGTGGGACCCATATGTCAACCTCTATGTACAATAAAAGTTTCCTTTCTTGGATTATTTTTAGCTCCTGATATTTGGTCACTTTCCTTTTTTCTTTCGATCTCAAGCCACCTCTGAAACGTTGAGTAAGGTGCTGGCTCATGGGACCCACATGTCATCCTCTATGTACAATGAAGTTTCTTTTCATTAATTTTTTTTACCCCTGATTTTTGGTCACTTGCCTTGACGCTGCTGGCTCATGGGTCCCACATGTCAGCATCTATGAACAATAAACCTTTCCTTTGTTGGATTTATTGTTTACCCCTAATTTCTGGCTATTTGCCTTTTTCTTTTGATCCCCAGCGGCCTTTGAAAACGTTGAGGAACCTACTGGCTCATGGGACCCGCATGTCATCCTCTATGTACTGTAAAATTTCTTTTCTTGGTTTTTTTTTCACCCTCTGATTTTTGGCTATTTCCTTTTTCTTTTGATCCCCTGCCGCCTTGGAAACGTTGAGTAAGCTGCTGACTCATGGGACCCGCATGTCATCCTCTATGTACAATCAACTTTCTTTTTTTGGAGTTTTTTTACCCCCTAATTTCTGGCTACTTTCTTTTTCTTTTGATCTCAAACCGCATTTGAAATGTTGAAACCACTGCTGCAAAATGAGACCCGCATGTCATCCTCTATGTACAATAAGTTTCATTTCTTGGATTATTTTTGGCTCCTGATATTTGGTCACTTGACTTTTTCTTTCGATCTCATGCCGCCTTTGAAACGTTGAGTAAGCTGCTAGCTCATGGGTCCCGCATGTCATCCTCTACGAACAATAAAAGTTTCATTTCTTGGAGTTATTTTTGACCCCTAATTTTTGGCTACTTCCTTTTTTCTTTTTGATCCAATGCCGCCTTTGAAACGTTGAGGATTCTGCAGACTAATACAAGCTTTTCTCTCCAAGATCTTGCAAGTTGATAGATTAAATCATGGAATTATTAGGATATGTTTTAAATTTCAAATCCACTTTATGAATTATTAAAAATACCGTTATCCATGTGGGTACGGAGCGATCAAGGATTTTCATATTGGGCATGAGCAGTTTCAAAAATTGGAACCCAATAATTCAAAATAAATAAAAACAACTTTTATGTAGAATCTCCGCGTTTTTTTTGCCATTCATAGGATCTGTGTTTCATTAGAAAAGGGCCGAAATTGCATGAGCAGAAAGGCCCATTTGTAGTTATTGGGCTTCGACAGCCGGAGCAAGTAGGCCGATAGCAATTACCATGTAGATGGCCATTGGCAACCCAAAGTGAAATATTGGGCCCAACAGGGGAAGGCTGAACAATACTATTTTCTAATTGGAAGGTGGTACATGGCGTAATCCTGCCAAAAAAAAAGATGGACACGGGTTGCTGAAATTTGCCCATCTACGCCTAATATCGCCGCCGCGGCTCCGCTTCCGCCGCCGCCGCCATGCCTCGTCTCGCGTCGAGCTCGCGGTACTGCCGCGTCTCGGGCACGAGGTACCGCGGCGTCCGCGCGCGCCCCAAAGGTACGTATTACGCGGAGATACGTGACAGCGGCGAGCGCATCGGCCTCGGCACCTACGAGACCGCGCACGAGTCCACACGCGCATACGACGCCGTGGCATGGCGGCTCGGGCACCCGCGATCGTCGATGAATTTCCATGACGTGTGGACGTGCCAGCAGGCCGAGGATCTCGCGCCGCCGCCGTACATTGTTAGACAGGAGGAACAGCGCCACCGCCGCGAGACGGAGCGCCGTTTGCGCATCGCCGAGCGGGACGAGCGCGCGGCGCGCGAGTGGGCGGCCCACTTCCCCGAGGACGTTGCCGCCGAGAACGAGCACTTCCGCATATGGAGGGCGGAGAAGGCGACGAGGCGGGCTGCGAAGAAGGAGGACCGCGCACGACGGAGGGCGGAGAAGGTGACGAAGTGGGCCTTCATCGAAGCGCGGCTCGCCGGGCCGACCACCATTTGCGAGGACGAGCCCCGTTGGATTGACCTCTTCTCGTCGAATCCGGTGTCGGACACGACACCGGACTCGTCAGATGTCGAGTTTTAGTTTTGTTTTATCGCACTACTTTGTAAAAATGTGAACTACGGAGTATCTATCAAGCTAATTTTATCCTATTTTATGTCTATTTCTAGTCTTTGTTTGATCTTCTGTTTTACTGCACTCTATTTTTCATTATATTCTGTTTTTGGCGCTGCATTATAGCGCCTCTGAAAATACGCTGTTTCAGCCCTGCATTTGGCTGCCACAGTTTGCAGCTTCCGGTGAAGCTATTGCTGGCTCCATGCCCAGCATCAACCCACAGCGCCAAAATATAGAGCCACTGCTGGAGTTGCTCTAATATGTTTGTCAGCAGGAGATTACCTAATTAGTGAAAAAGATGTTCAGCGTGGGATTCGAAAAAAAGATCTTCATGTTTTTTTCCTAGCGATCCTAGTTCGGACTTTTGATTGTGTTGGCTAGTGCATGAAGCTTGACACCTGTATTATGTGATCCTGATATGAGGATAAGAACACCTTCAGCTTGCATTGCTAATGGTGTCTACTACTGCAGTGGCGTACCTTCAATGGAGACTGATGCAAGAGAGTTGGTACTTGTGAGCCTGCACTTGACATCATCGTGCCACCTGAAGTAGGTGGTGTATTGGGATTAGACTGATAAGCATAGCACCTTGCAAAGAACAAGATGCTGCTAGTGTTGGTTAACGTGATTTTACGCCAAAAGTCATGTATGCTCAACAGGTGCCGTACCTAGTTTGGATATTGTGTTGTTACCCTTTTGTGGTTTGGTGTTTGTCCAACAGAGAAAGCTACTCTTTTCCCGTGTAAGTGTTATTATGTGAACAAAAGTTGTATGTACATATATATCGGTCAGAGAACCAAGATTGCATATTCTTGCCTGGTTATAACACATAAATCATAATAACAATTAAAGAGAAAAGGAACATTTGCCTTTGCAATGTGATTGTGCCAAGTAGATTAGACAACCAACCACAAACATTACAGGTCAACAGCCAAACGCATGCGAAAGTCCTAAGGTAAGCTCCATAATACATGTTGAAACCAAAAGCCTAGAAACCATAAGAAAGGTAGCTCCACATCACAGTTCCACGACAGCAGCATACTGATCATAAAACATATATCAAGTCAGGACAGCTGCACCACTGGGTAAGCATCCATGGGGTCTGGCTCAAGAGCGAAGACTGTGTGAATGCTGCAAAATGTGGCTCTTGCCTCACCCCACCCATACATCTTATCATGGAACCTTACCAAATCAGCATGAATCATCTTGACATAAACATAGCTCCTCTCTCCATGCTGATGGGATTGAACAATGCGCCAGTTGCAGTGCTTCAGCTTGTCAAACAGTATGCAGGAGATGACGAAGCATGCTGGCTGGTCTTTTGTAGTGACAATGGCTTGGAGTAGCTGGTCCTGTGAACCACCCAACTGGATCTTTAGAGCTTGAAGGACAGTCCGTGCCATATAAGCTACCGTTGCTGACTTCAGCTCGGGTTCAGGTGAATGACAGCTGACATCTTGTCCTCGAGATGCAGATCCTTCTTGATCAGATTCAGCGGAATCATCACCACTACTTACAGGTGCATCAGGTTCTACAGAAGGCACATCAGGTTCATGCTCCAGTTCATAGGAGTTGGGTGGGACAACACCGTTTGCTGAAATCTCTACAATACCAGCTCCAGGTAGACCACCAGTCTTTACAGAGGGTAAACCACCAATATCCACTTAAGAGGATTCTCGTGGCACGACACCTTTCTCTAGAGGCTCTACCCTACCAGCTCCAGGTCCACCACCAGTCAGTACTGTGGGCATAGTCATGACGGGTTCTACCAATACAAAACCTCCTTCGGGTGGCGTGGCAACTTCGGGTGCAGGATCATCAGTAGCAACTCCAGCATCAGCACCAGTTACATCGGTCTTGACAATAGGTAAACCGTCTTGCTCCAGTTCAGAGAATTCCCGTGGCACGACACCGTTCACTAGAGGCTCTACACTAGCAGCTCCAGCTGCACCACCAGTTTCTACAGCAGGGGGTAAACCCAATCCACAACCTTCTTCATGTGGCACGATGATGCCACGTATAGGCTCATCAGTACCAGGTCCAGCTGCATCAGTCTCCATAGACAGTAAACAAGGTGGCGTCGGAGGTTTAAAAGACTGGCATGCCATTTCACCTTTGTCATCAGACAATATAGAGTTTTCTTCAACTCTATGTTTCTGCAATAATAAGCACATGAACAGAAATTAGACCAGAGCATCTAGCCATCTAACGGGGGCAGCAGAAAAACAAGCGTCGGTCCATATGTTTACCTTGTCTTCTGGGATATCAGAACACACAGATTTAGAAGTCATTTCACATAGCATCCGCTTTTTCGTTCCTTCCCCTACGTCCATCTGGAATAAGTAATACTATTGATCACATAAGACTAATTAATCAAATAAATGCATATGTTGAGAAGTTTGCACGGCAAATTGTGGATTCTGCTTTCATCACCTACGAATCATCGTTCTATATATTCACCTTGTCATCTGGGATATCAGAAGTCACAGAATGAGAAGTCATTTCACTAAGTATCGGTTTTTTCGCTCTTTCCCCTCCATCCATCTGCAATAAGAAGTAATATTGATCACATAAAGCCAATTCAATGAATATATGCATATGTTGAGAAGTTTGCACAACAAATTGTGGATTCTACTTCCAATCACTAAGTAATCTCGTGAGAAATGCATGATCAAGATATGTTTCTCCCTCTTGATCAACATCTGCATCTCCATTAAGACTAATCATCGTGCGATGGTGCTCTTCAGAAGAGCGCATACAATTCCAATCACCAGACAAGCAAAAAATTGTTGATTCTAGTAATTATTAATCAGCAGTGGCCATGGAACGACCACAGATCGACCAAGCAAAAAAAAATCATCAGCCTACTGACCACCAAGCAAAACAAACTAGGCCCATACATGGCCTCACAAATCATCATCAAACGTCGATCAAACTAGCAAGTTTGAACATGGATTCCTAATTTATTTTCTGATAAAGTGAGTATATTAATATCGAAAGATATTGATTACACTGAGCCTCTGCAACAACGCAATACCTTACTGGTAGTACGGATGCACATGGATTCCTAATACTCCCTCTGTTCGATTTTAATTAGTCGATGCGAGGGAGAGAAGAAATTGAAATGTCGATGCTTTCAACTAGAGTCAATTAAATACGAACGGAGGAAGTACGTAGTAGTATTGACAAATATATCCGGATCTAGTCTAAAAACAAATTGGCATGTAAATCCTAGTAGTCTACTAAACTAGGATCAATACCCTAGATTAGGGTTGCAAGCGGCGTCCGCGAATCGTCCCGCAAAGCAGAAAATTAGAGCAAATAGTGGTTGAGATTAGAGCAGATTTAAAGCACTCGCACTGAAACTAGCTAGCCCGCTACCCACCCCGCTTGACACCCTGCCCTAGATGTGAATCTACACCAAATATTCAAACAAGGATGAGCAACCGCCAACAAAATTTTATCCGCATCATCATCTCTACCATACACAAGGGTATGGTGATTTCACATACAGCCATTGTTGCCGCGGGACGAGGATGAGTGATGCGCCGCGGAGAAGGTGCCTCATGCCTCTGTCGCTGCCGCCGTCGAAGAGGAAGTCGAAGCCGCGCGATTGTGGTCCGTCGCCGATATGGAGGTGGAGCTACTAGGGAAGAGGTGGAGGTGGAGGTGGAGAGGGAGTGATGGTTTGTATTAGTGGCGGCCGGTGAGGTAGTTATAAATACAGCCTCTCTCTCTTTTTTTTTGGCAAGGAATGCAGCTTCTCTTGGAAGGCAACGAGGCAACACACTCCAGATTTCGTATATTAATATAATAATATGCGCGGAGAAATTTGGACGCATCTGTGTTGTCTTGTCAAATGAATCACCAGGATTTGCTTTTAGTACTCCAGATTTGGGTGACCAAGGAAGTAGAGATAGTAATGTACGCCATCTAGCTCACACTATCAAATCAAATAGTAAATGGTCATGCCATTTACTTTTAAGATGGTGCAGCAGTTATTCTGACCAAAGAAACATGCACGTCTGCTGATTATTTTGATAGTACTACTAGTAGTACTAATATTTCTGATGGGTATACATTTACCGTCCGCTAGCAAAGATTGTTTGGCACATTGTTCTTATGGCTTTCAACATCACACCCCTTAATAACATTATTAATCAATGTTTGGGCAATTAATTGAGTGTGTTAATAAAATATTAAAACCCACAAATCCAACTGTATGATTTTAAGGGCCTGATAACGCGTGAAGCACACGTCCGTTGGGAACCCCAAGAGGAAGGTGTGATGCGTACAGCAGCAAGTTTTCCCTCAGTAAGAAACCAAGGTTTATCGAACCAGTAGGAGTCAAGGGCCACGTGAAGGTCGTTGGTGATGGAGTGTAGTGCGGCGCAACAGCAGGGATTCCGGCGCCAACGTGGAACCTGCATAACACAATCAAAATACTTTGTCCCAACGTAACAGTGAGGTTGTCAATCTCATCGGCTTGCTGTAAACAAAGGATTAAATGTATAGTGTGGAAGATGATGTTTGTTTGCGAAGAACAATAGAGAACAATGATTGCAGTAGATTGTATTCAGATATAAAAGAATGGACCGGGGTCCACAGTTCACTAGTGGTGTCTCTCCCATAAGATAAATAGCATGTTGGGTGAACAAATTACAGTTGGGCAATTGACAAATAGAGATGCATACATATCATGATGATTACTATGAGATTTAATCAGTGTATTACGACAAAGTACATAGACCGCTATCCAGCATGCATCTATGCCTAAAAAGTCCACCTTCGGGTTAGCATCCGCACCCCTTCCAGTATTAAGTTGCAAACAACAGACAATTGCATTAAGTATGTTGCGTAATGTAATCAACACAAATATCCTTAGACAAAGCATTGATGTTTTATCCCTAGTGGCAACAGCACATCCACAACCTTAGAACTTTTTGTCACTGTCCCAGATTCAATGGAGGCATGAACCCACTATCGAGCATAAATACTCCCTCTTGGAGTCACAAGTATCAACTTGGCCAGAGCCTCTACTAGCAATGGAGAGCATGCAAGAACATAAACAACATATATATGATAGATTGATAATCAACTTGACATAGTATTCAATATTCATCGGATCCCAACAAACACAACATGTAGCATTACAAATAGATGATCTTGATCATGATAGGCAGCTCACAAGATCTAACATGATAGCACAATGAGGAGAAGACAACCATCTAGCTACTGCTATGGACCCATAGTCCAAGGGTGAACTACTCACACATCAATCCGGAGGCGGGCATGGTGATGTAGAGCCCTCCGGTGATGATTCCCCTCTCCGGCAGGGTGCCGGAGGCGATCTCCTGAATCCCCCGAGATGGGATTGGCGGTGGCGGCGTCTCTGGAAGTATTTCCGTATCGTGGCTCTCGGTAATAGGGTTTTCGCGACGGAGATTTTAAGTAGGCGGAAGGGCAGGGTTGGTGGAGGCACGAGGGCCCCACACCATAGGGCGGCGCGGGCCCCACCCTGGCCGCGCGGCCCTATGGTCTGGGCGCCTCGTCGCCCCACCTCGTATGCTCTTCGGTCTTCTGGAAGCTCCGTGGAAAAATAAGACCCTGGGCGTTGATTTCGTCCAATTCCAAGAATATTTCCTTTGTAGGATTTCTGAAACCAAAAACAGCAGAAAACATCAACTGGTTCTTCGGCATCTCGTTAATAGGTTAGTGCCGGAAAATGCATAATAATGATGTAAAGTATGTATAAAACATGTGAGTATTGTCATAAAAGTAGCATGGAACATAAGAAATTATAGATACGTTTGAGACGTATCAAGCATCCCCAAGTTTAGTTCCTACTCGCCCTCGAGTAGGTAAACGATAACAAAGATAATTTCTGAAGTGACATGCTATCATAATCTTGATCAGTACTATTGTAAACCAAATAAAGTGAATGAAGTGATTCGAAGCAATGTTAAAGAAAATGATTAAATAACTGAATCATATAACAAAGACTTTTCATGAATAGTACTTTCAAGACAAGCATCAATAAGACTTGCATAGGAGTTAACTCATAAAGCAATAAATTCTTAGTAGAAAGTTTTGAAGCAACACAAAGGAAGATATAAGTTTCAGCGGTTGCTTTCAACTTCAACATGTATATCTCATGGATAATTATCAACATAAAGCAATATAACAAGTGCAATAAGTAAACATGTAAGAATCAATGCACACAGTTGACACAAGTGTTTGCTTCTAAGATAGAAAGAAGTAGGTAAACTGACTCAACATAAAGTAAAAGAAAGGCCCTTCGCAGAGGGAATCATGGATTACTATTTTTGTGCTAGAGCTTTTATTTTGAAAACATAGAAACAATTTTGTCAACGGTAGTAATAATTCATATGTGTTATGCATAAGACATCTTATAAGTTGCAAGGCTCATGCATAGAATACCAATAGTGCTCGCACCTTGTCCTAATTAGCTTGGATTTACATGGATTATCATTGCATAACATATGTTTCAACCAAGTGTCACAAAGGGGTACCTCTATGTCGCCTGTACAAAGGTCTAAGGAGAAAGTTCGCATTGGATCGCTTTTGATTATTCTCAACTTAGACATCCATACCGGGATAATATAGAAAACAGATAATGGACTCCTCTTTAATGCATAACCATTCAACAACAGATAATATTCTCATAAGAGATTGAGGATTAGTGTCCAAACTGAAACTTCCACCATGATTCATGGCTTTAGTTAGCGGCCCAATGTTCTTCTCTAACAATATGCATACTCAAACCATTTGATCATGATAAATCGCCCTTACTTCAGACAAGACGAACATGCATAGCAACTCACATGATATTCAACAAAGGTGTAATAGTTGATGGCGTCCCAAAAAACATGGTTACCGCTCAACAAGCAACCTATAAGAAATAAGATACATAGCAACATATTCAATACCACAATAGTTTTTAAGCTATTTTACCATGAGCTATGTATTGCAAAGACAAGGAATGAAATTTTAAAGGTAGCACTCAAGTAATTTACTTTGGAATGGCAGAGAAATACCATGTAGTAGGTAGGTATGGTGGACACAAATGGCATAGTTTTGGCTCAAGGATTTGGATGCACGAGAAGAATTCCCTCTCAGTACAAGGATTTGGGCTAGCAAGGTTGTTTGAAGTAAACACAAGTATGAACCGGTACAGCAAAACTTACATAAGAACATATTGCAAGCATTATAAGACTCTACACTGTCTTCCTTGTTGTTCAAAGAATTCACCAGAAAATATCTAGACTCTAGAGAGACCAATCATGCAAACCAAACTTCAACAAGCTCTATGGTAGTTCTTCATTAATAGGTACAAAGTACATGATGCAAGAGCTTAAACATGATCTATTTGAGCACAACAATTGCCAAGTATCAAATTATTCAATACAATACACCAATTACCACATGAAGCATTTTCTGTTTCCAACCATATAACAATGAACGAAGCAGTTTCAACCATCGCCATGAACATTAAAAGTAAAGCTAAGAACACCAGTGTTCATATGAAACAGCGGAGCGTGTCTTTCTCTCATACAAAGAATGCTAGGATCCGAGTTTATCCAATCAAAAACAAAAACAAAAACAAACGGACGCTCCAAGTAAAGCACATAAGATGTGACTGAATAAAAATATAGTTTCACTAGAGGTGACCTGATAAGTTGTCGATGAAGAAGGGGATGCCTTGGGCATCCCCAAGCTTAGATGCTTGAGTCTTCTTGAAATATGCAGGGGTGAACCACGGGGGCATCCCGAAGCTTAGACTTTTCAATCTTCTTGATCATATTGTATCATCCTCCTCTCTTGATCCTTGAAAACTTCCTCCACACCAAACTCAAAACAAACTCATTAGAGGGTTAGTGCATAATCAAAAATTCACATGTTCAGAGGTGACATAATCATTCTTAACACTTCTGGACATTGCACAAAGCTACTGAAAGTTAATGGAACAAAGAAATCCATCAATCATAGCAAAACAGGCAATGCGAAATAAAAGGCAGAATTTGTCAAAACAGAACAGTCCGTAAAGACGAATTTGTCTGGGGCACTTAACTTGCTCAGATGAAAAAGCTCAAATTGAATGAAAGTTGCGTACATATCTGAGGATCACACACGTAAATTGGAAAAAATTTCTGAGTTACCTACAAACGGGGCTGCTCAATTTCGTTACAGTAAGAAATCTGTTTCTGCGCAGTAATCCAAATCTAGTATCAACCCTATTATAAAAGACTTTACTTGGCACAACAATGCAATAAAATAAAGATAAGGAGAGGTTGCTACAGTAGTAACAACTTCCAAGACTCAAATAAAACAGTAATAAAAACATACATGGGTTATCTCCCAAGAAGTGCTTTTCTTTAACACCTTTCAGCTAGGCGCAGAAAGTGTGAATCAAGTATTATCAAGAGATGAAGCATCAACATCATAATTTGTTCTAATAATAGAATCAAAAGGTAACTTCATTCTCTTTGTAGGGAAGTGTTCCATACCTTTCTTGAGAGAAAATTAATACTTAATATTCCCTTCCTTCATATTAATAATAGCACCAACAGTTCGAAGAAAAGGTCTTCCCAAAATAATGGGACAAGATGCATTGCATTCAATATCCAAGACAACAAAATCAACGGGGACAAGATTATTGTTAACCGTAATGTGAACATTATCAATCCTCCCCAAAGGTTTCTTTATAGAACTATCAGCAAGATTAACATCCAAATAACAATTTTTCAATGGTGGCAAGTCAAGCATATTATAGATTTTCTTAGGCATAATAGAAATACTTGCACCAAGATCACATAAAGCATTACAATCAAAATCATTGACCTTCATCTTAATGATGGGCTCCCAACCATCTTCCAACTTCCTAGGAATAGAAGTTTCAAGTTTTAATTTCTCTTCTCTAGCTTTTATGAGAGCATTTGTAATATGTTTTGTAAAGGCCAAATTTATAGCACTAGCATTAGGATCGACTTCTAGCAAGTTATTGTAAGAACTTTATAACTTCAGAGATATGACAATCATCAAAATCTAAACCATTATGATCCACAACAATGGGATCATTGTCCCCAATATTTTGAAAAATTTCAGCAGTTTTATCACAAACAGTTTCAGCAGTTTTAGCAGTTTCAGGCAGTTTTGCACGTTTTGCATTAGGAGTAGAAACATTGCCAACACCAATTATTTTACCATTGATAGTAGGAGGTTTAGCAACATGTGAATCATCATCATTACTAGTGGTGGTAATAGTCCAAACTTTAACTACATTATTCTCTTTAGCAAGTTTTTCGTTTTCTTCTCAATCTAATATTTTCATTAATTCGAACTTGGATAGCGTTTGCTGTACCAAATGACTTAATATCTTTATCTTCATTAGGCATAAATTTCAATTTTAAAAGATCAACATCAGCAGCAAGACTATCAACCTTAGAAGCAAGAATATCAATTTTACCAAGCTTTTCTTCAATAGATTTGTTAAAAGCAGTTTGTGTACTAATAAATTCTTTAAGCATGGCTTCAAGACCAGAGGGTACACTTCTACTATTGTTGTAAGAATTACCATAACCATTACCATTATTAGAAGGATATGGCCTATAGTTGTTACCAGAATTATTCCTATAAGCATTGTTGTTGAAATTATTATTTTTAATGAAGTTCACATCAACATGTTCTTCTTGGGCAACCAATGAAGCTAAAGGAACATTATTTGGATCAACATTAGATCTACCATTCACAAGCATGGACATAATAGCATCAATCTTATCACTCAAGGAGGAGGTTTCTTCAACAGAATTTACCTTCTTACCTTGTGGAGCCCTTTCCGTGTGCCATTCAGAGTAATTAATCATCATATTATCAGGAAGCTTTGTTGCCGCCCCCAAAGTAATGGACATAAAAGTACCTCCAGCAGCTGAATCCAATAGGTTCTGCGAAGAAAAATTCAGTCCTGCATAAAAGGTTTGGATGATCATCCAAGTAGTTAGTCCATGGGTAGGGAAATTCTTTACCAAAGATTTCATTCTTTCACATGCTTGGGCAACATGTTCATTATCCAATTGCTTAAAATTCATAATGCTACTTCTCAAAGATATAATTTTAGCAGGAGGATAATATCTACCAATGAAAGCATCTTTACATTTAGTCCATGAATCAATACTATTCTTAGGCAAAGATAGCAACCAATCTTTAGCTCTTCCTCTTAAGGAGAAAGGAAACAATTTTAGTTTTATAATGTCACCATCTATATCCTTATACTTTTGCATTTCACAAAGTTCAACAAAATTATTAAGATGGGCAACATCATCATCAGAACTAACACCAGAAAATTGCTCTCTCATAACAAGATTTAGTAAAGCAGGTTTAATTTCATAGAATTCTGCTGTAGTAGCAGGTGGAGCAATAGGTGTGCATAGGAAATCATTATTATTTGTGCTAGTGAAGTCACACACTTAGTGTTTTCAGGAGTACCCATTTTAGCAGTAGTAAATAAAGCAAACTAAATAAAGTAAATGCAAGTAACTAATTTTTTTGTGTTTTTAATATTGTGAACGCAAAGAAGACAGTAAATAAAGTAATGCAAGTAACTAATTTTTGTGTGTTTTTGATATAAAGAAAGCAAACAAAGTAGTAAATAAAATAAAGTAAAGCAAGACAAAAACAAAGTAAATAGATTGGAAGTGAGAGACTCCCCTTGCAGCGTGTCTTGATCTCCCCGGCAATGGCGCCAGAAAAAGAGCTTGATAACGCGTGAAGCACACGTCCGTTGGGAACCCCAAGAGGAAGGTGTGATGCGTACAGCAGCAAGTTCTCCCTCAGTAAGAAACCAAGGTTTATCGAACCAGTAGGAGTCAAGGGCCACGTGAAGGTCATTGGTGACGGAGTGTAGTGCGGCGCAACACCAGGGATTCCGGCGCCAACGTGGAACCTGCACAACACAATCAAAATACTTTGTCCCAACGTAACAGTGAGGTTGTCAATCTCACCGCCTTGATGTAAACAAAGGATTAAATGTATAGTGTGGAAGATGATGTTTGTTTGCGAAGAACAGTAGAGAACAATGATTGCAATAGATTGTATTCAGATATAAAAGAATGGACCGGGGTCCACAGTTCACTAGTGGTGTCTCTCCCATAAGATAAATAGCATGTTTGGTGAACAAATTACAGTTTGGCAATTGACAAATAGAGATGCATACATATCATGATGATTACTATGAGATTTAATCAGGGCATTACGACAAAGTACATAGACCGCTATCCAGCATGCATCTATGCCTAAAAAGTCCACCTTCGGGTTAGCATCCGCACCCCTTCCAGTATTAAGTTGCAAACAACAGACAATTGCATTAAGTATGGTGCGTAATGTAATCAACACAAATATCCTTAGACAAAGCATTGATGTTTTATCCCTAGTGGCAACAGCACATCCACAACCTTAGAACTTTCTGTCACTGTCCCAGATTCAATGGAGGCATGAACCCACTCGAGCATAAATACTCCCTCTTGGAGTCACAAGTATTAACTTGGCCAGAGCCTCTACTAGCAACGGAGAGCATGCAAGAACATAAACAACATATATATGATAGATTGATAATCAACTTGACATAGTATTCAATATTCATCGGATCCCAACAAACACAACATGTAGCATTACAAATAGATGATCTTGATCATGATATGCAGCTCACAAGATCTAACATGATAGCACAATGAGGAGAAGACAACCATCTAGCTACTGCTATGGACCCATAGTCCAAAGATGAACTACTCACACATCAATCCGGAGGCGGGCATTGTGATGTAGAGCCCTCCGGTGACGATTCCCCTCTCCGGCAGGGTGCCGGAGGCGATCTCCTGAATCCCCCGAGATGGGATTGGCGGCGGCGGCGTCTCTGGAAGTATTTCCGTATCGTGGCTCTCGGTAATAGGGTTTTCGCGACGGAGAGTTTAAGTAGGCGGAAGGGCAGGGTCGTTGGAGGCACGAGGGCCCCACACCATAGGGCGGCGCGGGCCCCAGCCTGGCCGCGCGGTCCTATGGTCTGGGCGCCTCGTCGCCCCACCTCGTATGCTCTTCGGTCTTCTGGAAGCTCCGTGGAAAAATAAGACCCTGGGCGTTGATTTCGTCCAATTCCGAGAATATTTCCTTTGTAGGATTTCTGAAACGAAAAACAGCAGAAAACAACAACTGGCTCTTCGGCATCTCATTAGTAGGTTAGTGCCAGAAAATGCATAATAATGATGTAAAGTATGTATAAAACATGTGAGTATTGTCATAAAAGTAGCATGGAACATAAGAAATTATAGATACGTTTGAGACGTATCAGGGCCATATGAAGGACAAGGAATGATTTTAAATGCCATGTGGAGTACCTCCAACCATGTGAAATATGGTTCTTTCATGCAGGTGATACCCATGGCTTCGCATTGGATCCGTATGTTGTCCTACATACAGTCAACTATGAAGTACCACGATTTGGTTTTTGGGTGCAACTGGCTAGAGAATGATGCACGGGTTTGTACAGCCAGTACAATTCACATTAAGATTTTCTGATAGCATGTTGATGTGTATATGTAAGAATCATACACTAGAATGTCTTCTATGTTTAGATGGCTGATCTACATTTATACTTTCTGTGAACCATGAGGTTAAGACCTTTGTACTGTAATAAAGATTGCTAAATAATAATATATATGTATGCCTCTAGGGACACTGAAACAGCCAAACAACCATGCATGTGTATAGACCGTATTTGATCAAATTACAAGAAGCACCTGGGTTCATGCAAATAGCATCAATTTATCACCTAAGTACATTAGCTATAAATAGTTAAATAGGAGTCAAGACCAACTGAGCTAGCTAGTAGTATGATCCTACTATTACATAAATATCCCTAACTCTGATTGTCTTTGTTCCAGTCCAGCGCGTTGGTGTAGCTTGGGATGAACCAAAACACCGTCTGCCAGTTGGCCCCTGGACCGCTGCTTGAGAACGAGATGCTTTGCTGGTCTTCGCCATTCAAACTGAAGCGGAAAATTTCATGACGTGCTGTGTTAAACTAAAGGCCAATGGCCTAGGGTGTGGTGTAGATGCAGTTTCTACTTGTCAAATATCCTGGGGGAAATGTTGCACCACCCACTGGCATGAAAATCGGAGAGCTCACCCCAAGGAACATAGAATAGTCTCCAAGATTAGTAACCCTTTCCCACGGGTAAGTTGGAAGTAACCGACTAGTGTCCTTCGAGAATACAATGCAGGTATACCCAGAAGTACAGCTGCGAACAGCGCAACCGCAAAGGACAACAGGGGTACTATCATAAGTTAGAGCACCATCAATATCCATTGCGCCACGTGCATAGACCAAGAGAAGTCTAGAACAATCTTGAGATCTTGCCAGCCACCACGTACGACTATTAGACTCAAAATCATCATCGTCAAGATCAAGTCCAGTCGTCCACGGAAGGGGTGGAGCAGGGAGCACTATAGGACCTTGAAAAAGTAAAGAACACGTCACATGAAAATATCTTTCATGATTTATCTACTAGTGATATTGATTTGATATTGTAGATGCCAATACTAGTATTTTATAAAATTATGGTCGAACATAAGATGGTTTGAAATATATTTCGAATATCTTGGTAAAACTTTGTAAGGATTTAAAACATGTTCCCCAAAATAATAGTCCAAATTTTAGATGGTTTGACTATAGTACTCCTTATTCTGTAGAACCAGGGGAATATAAACAAATTAAAGTCTTCATCAATATTGCATGGCACCTTTACTGATTCAATTTCTATTCTACCTTAAATTTTCCAGGGTGTAATAATAAAGAAACTTAAATACTAAGGGCCTTTTTCCTACGGAACAACATGCACATTAGACCATACAAAAATTCCTATAGATGTTAAATTCTATAACTATATATGTCCATACCACAAGAGGGTTATGGTGTGCGCCTATGGAATTCCTTTAAGCCGAAAGATGCCAAGACAGTTCAGCAAATAAGAGGTGACATGTTGTATATAAGTTACGTATATAAAAAAATTAGGGAGGAAATGTTACCAAATTGAGAAGGATCCCATGCATAAACATTTCCAAGCTCAGTAACGGCGAACACAAGTCGGTTATGTATAATTGCATCACAGTATCTGGTGTTGTGTTCAAACTGGTTTTCAAGAAGTATCCATGTACGAGGATTTTCGCCATGGAGGTAGGCAATTGCAAAGTCGAAGATTGCGACAAGGGAGAAATCTTCATACCCCCCAGCAGCTGTAGGAACTTGGCAAATAGCTATCTTCTGCAGTTGAATAACATAACCCTTATACCAGAATATAAGTGGATTGCCTGTGGTTTCAAACTTGTTCCTCAGAGATGGAAGGTCAATATTGCGATGAGTGTAGACATTGAGGAGGCTCCACTTGCATTCGGGGCCAACAGTGGCGATCCAATCTCCATTGGCGCCTGCCCGCACCTCATCCTTACCGTGTGGCATTAGGGCATCGTAGGAGAACCTGTCCAGTGGATTTAGTTTGCACTTGCTGTGCACCGGCAAATCCTCCTTGAACACCCATGGTTTATCCGCCGGGTCACAACAGAGAACACACGGAAGGCCAAACGGCTGAGAAGCAGGCAGAGTGGCACTGTATTTGGCCGATTGAAGAATACCTTTGGAGGAACCGACTAGGGACGCGATGGTGATGGCGTCGCACTGGCTGATGAGTACTTCAAGGGGGCCTTCCGTAAACACCTTGTGAAACAGCCCAGATCCACAGACCGTGCTCGATTTCGCCATCGCAAGGAGACAAGTGGTACAATGGGGTTGGGGGTTTTCTTGGGAGATTTACTGATTGGAACTTTGGGCGAGAGATGGCGATCAATGGTGGTGGGTGGGGGTTTGAGATGGAGAACAGAGGCTCCTCAAACTGCGCACTGCTGGATAGGATGCAAAAGCGCCATGGCGGAGACGCAGGCGCGTTCTATGGAAGGTGGGCGGAGTAGGGATAGATGAGTCAGACGACGGAGGTGAACCGAGACTGCCTACTGCAGTTTCGAGGAGAGTGTGAATGTGTTCAAAAAAAGAGGAGAGTGTGAATGTGTTCAGAAAAAGAGGAGAGTGTGAATGTGACCCGACACCCGAGTAGGAGCAGACGGACTATAGGAGTAGCTCCATCATTACAGTCCATTAATCGTGCTTCCTACACAATAAATAAGTGAAACGTCCCAGGCTTGTGTTGTCTAATCAAATCGATGGCCATGTCAGTATTATGGTGAACAAATAAAACAAATACACCAACCTAGTTTTTTTTTGCAACGTACACCAACCTAGCAAGGCATCAACCTTCTCGCCATTAACTAGAGGACTCCGTGGCTCCGTCCCACCAAAGTTGTCTCAACTTTGAAAAAAAAATATACATCTATCCATCTAAATTTTAACAAAGGTGAGACACTTTTGGTGGGACCGAGGGAGTAAAAAAAAACTTTACTACTCCATGCTAGTATCGGCCACTTTTCGAAAAGTAATTCAAATTTCAACTGAAGGCGTGCTATTTTATGGTCCTGAAAATTGCCAAAAAAAATACAACCAAAAAATGCAACAGATCCATGTTAAGGGGGTACACCCTACGCAATATACATTAAGAAACTTCGAAACTTCAGCGACCTTGTAAGAATGCCCATGACAGTGCAGTTTTGCCAAATTAGGAAGAGACGGAATATGAATTCAACCAAAGAAATTAATCTAAACGAATCCTTAGACAATAGCATAGTTAACACGTTCAGAAAAAAATGATGACTCCAAAAGAACAACATTAGCAAGAAATACTCCATTTTAGTTTGAACTTGTAGTCACATACATATACTAGTAGTACTGCCAAAATACTATAATACTCCGAGCTGCATTCTAGCACTCCAACTAGCTAGCTAATAGTTCTGGAGTAGTAGTACTACTATACAAGTCCAAAATACATCCGAACGAACCCTATTTCGAACTAAACTACTCCCTCCGAACTTCGAGTAACTACATTGCCGTATGACTAAACGAAGATTATTGTATAACCTTCTTGTTAATGCAAACGCAGATAGGCAACACACGCTGCCCTCCATTCTGCTTCGCGTAACGGGGCGGCACCGCCAGGAAAGAAGTGAGCTGCTGCAACATGATCGAGCTAGGCGTCGGGGAGCTCGTCGGCTCGATTACCGCCATCAAGGTGTCCGTCGAGAGGTCACTGGTCCCAGCCGGCGCCGGCGCCGGCGGACCAATCACCAGCAGTTGCACCTTGTACATCGGAAACAAGCACGCGGCCGACCTGATGCACACACAGGACACAATGGTGGTCGGGCCGAGCGCGCCAACGGTGATGGCGAACACGCTACCGTCTTCTTCCCCACTGCCGATGAACAGGTGTCCCTGCGGTTGTACCGAAACACGAACTATGCACCAGGCGGGTATGCCATACTGGAACGTAAACACTGGGATGGAGTGGGATGCTTGGAGGTGTACCAGGAGCTCCCGCGACGGGCCGGTGAAGCTGCAGCCGGTATTGATGGCCTCTGTGCAGCCGCACGGACCATGCGGGCACGCGATATAGTGCTTGTAGGACTCCGTGGAGGCGACCAAGCTCTGGCAGCCGACGCACTTGACCATTGCCCCAGATCGATTCGACGGCGGCAATCTTGCCCCAGATCGATTCGACGGCGGCAACCTCGCCGACTGCTCGCACTTCTTGCATGGGTTCGGCGCAAGCTCGCCGACCAACGCCGACAGCCCATATGACCGCCCTTGCACTGCACGAAACAACGTACGTGGTATCAGTTGTCATTGACATTTCTCACAGGTGAACCTAAGAAAGAAATCGGAAGGGAGCGACCTTGGATATGGGTGGTTTGAAGGGCAGCAGGCAGAGGAGGCACAAGAAGAGGGCCTCCTCCATCTTCAGAGAAGAGTGATCGGGAACACGAGAACGGGATGGGTTCTTTTTTTTATACATGCCTTGGAGTGGAGTATGGATACTACTACTTATAGAAAGAACTTCCTTGCTAAGAATCGGCGTCGGCCGTACGTAACCATAGATGCACCAGCGGCTCTGCAGTTTGTCAAAATAAAAGGACAGAGCTGCAGTGACTTGAAGTCTCCAAATCTCATTGTGACATGGTGCCACCATCTACAATCCATTTGAGATCCAACGTTCCAAACTATCTCTTATTTCGAACCTAAAAACAAAAATTATTCCGAAAATTATGAAAAAAATCCAGTAAAATGTAGATGCCTTGTTCTAAAATCTGTGAATATTTCATCCCACTCGGATGACTAGCTTGTGATTAAAGAGCTTTTTATGTATACGAGCACTAGTTTAAACTAAATACTCCCTCCGATTCATATTAATTGACTTCAATATGGATGTATCTAGAACTAAAATGTGTCTAGTACATCCATATTAGAGTCAATTAATATGAACCAGAGGGAGTATATATTTACTCACAAACCTTTGATTCAAATCGAATGAAACTTCACCAAAATATAAATCAAAATATGCACGATTAACTGGAAGTTCTTGAAATATTTCTGAGCAATTATAATAATTATTTAGTTTAAATTCTAAGTCGATCGCATACATTGGATCTGAGATGGATGGTGGATGGTGGCACCAAGTCACTGTGAGACTTGGAAGTATCAAGTCAGTGAAGCTCTATCCCAAAATAAAAGCTTCGTGAAGGGGGCAGTTTGGTTCAAAAAAGAAGACAGTGCCAAGCAGTTGTCAAACAGTACCCATATAGTCAAATGTACTCCCTCTGATTCAAATGAATTGACTCAACTTTGTCTAGATATATGGATGTATCAAGTCACTGAAGCTCTATCCCAAAATAAAAGCTTCATGAAGGGGGAAGTTTGGTTCGAAAAAAAATACAGTGTCAAGCAGCTGTCAAATAGTACCATAACGTCAAATGTACTCCCTCCGATTCAAACGAAATGACTCAACTTTGTATTTTGCATGTTAAAGGTTTTTTGTAAAACTTGGCCAATCTTAACATAGTTTGCCTTTCTAAAAAAAGATATAAGCCCTAAGGCTCCTTTGATTCATAGGATGGGAAAACCATAGAAATATGAAAAACATAGGATTGAGATTTAATGGCTAGTTGAATCATATAGGAAGATGAGTTGTGTTTGATTGTGCCAAAGGAAATTTTCCATGAGGTATGACCTAATGTTTTATTCTTATAGGATTTGCACTGCAAGATTCCTATAGGATATGTTCCTATGAATCAAACAACTAGTGTGGGGAAAATTCACATGTGATCTAAATCCTACATAATTCATATACAAATCCTATATATGAATTTTAGTTGTTAGGTCACTTAAAATGACTTCACTTGAAGGGTTACATTTTTTGTTTTTTCTGAATTAGTAGTGATGCCAAACCATATATATACCTAAACCAAGAGAATCAGCATAAACTTATGTATATTAATAGTAAGCGCATATATGAATGTTTTTTATCTACAAACCCAGGGTCATATATATGTACATAGAAACATGCATATATGCTAGTTTTTGTACCTTGGTGTGTTCCTCTTTTGGGCTATCTTTTTTGTTCACCGGTTCACAACCAACGCCCTAGATTAATTTGGCACTTAGAAAATAACATTTTGTTTTTGGTGCACTAACACAAATAGTAGTAGCACGGTCAACACTGTAGAGAAGTACAAAATAAATGTGTGTGGGAAAAATTGACTTAAAGTGACCATTACAATGAGAAAAAGGGTAGAACCAAGCATTGCACAGGGAAAAAGCAGTGTAGTGCCCAGAAGAAAAAAAACAAGTTGGGCTATACTCCCTCCATCCTGAAATAATGGGTGTTTAGAGTTAAAAATTGTCCATAAAAGAGTGTACTTCTCGTTTTGCAATGCACTTCAAAATTTGTCCACAAAAGAGTGGTAGTAAAAAATATTTCTTTCTCATCACGAGGGATATAGTTTCTGCACGACTAGTACTACCTCCATCACAAAGCTTTAGTCTTTTTTTAAGAGCCAAACCAAGTAAAGGTTGACGAAAATTTAGTATGAGGAATGCACCCACGCGTTGTCATCTGCCCGTTCGTGCTATGTCTCCCAAATCTTGAAATATCGTCAGTTATCCATTTCACGTCCACACTTCTCCCTCTCTCCACGGACTAGGAAAAAACCCTCTCTTCACTTCCCCTTCCCATTCCACCGATGGAGAGCCCAACCGACGCCGTCAACGCAGCGAAAGCGAAAGCCGCGCGGCTGGCCTTAGCCGCAAAGGAGGCGTCCGGAGCCGCGACCGCAGCACGCATGGCCGCAACGGCGGTGATCATCGCCGCAACGGATGCCAAAGACGAAGCGGAGGCCATTGCCGAAGGTCGGGCCATCGGTCGCTCATCGGCATCTGATGCTGTTGGTAGATGGGTCCACTCTCTTGGGAAGCATCCCCTAGATGACGAGGCCGAGGTTGAACTCATCTTTGAACCGCCACCGCCGACCTTTGACGAGAATATCGTCGACGAGGGGGAGGAAGTATGTTCCGATTCACCTCTCTTCCTTATTCAACATAGCCCTGTATCAATTTGCGCTATGGTATCTCCCTCTTTTTTTTGCGCTATAGCGTTTTGAATTAGCATCAGAATCTTTTTAGATTCATATTCAGTATTAGTTGCAACTGCTACATATTTGCTTCACATCCGATTCACCTCTCTCCCTTATTCAACATAGCCCTGTATCGATTTGCTCTATGGTCTCTCCCTCTTTTTTTTGCGCTATAGGGTTTTGAATTAGCGTCAGAATCTTTTTAGATTCATATTCATTATTAGTTGCAACTACTACATATTTGCTTCACCTGTTTATTTGGCATGTATCAGGTTGCTACTGATGAGGTTGACAGCGATGTCGAGTCGCGTCATAGGAAGGCCAGGGCCACTCTCAACAAGCTTAAGGCGGGGAAGTTCGACAAGTATTGGAGTGAACCCTGGACTGGTGCCAGGAACAGCTGCCCCTTCTGCACAAAGAGCATAAAGGTTGACTTTCAAAGCGTCCTGCAGCATGCCGAAGCCGGTGGGTCCGGCTGTCTCAAAGTTGGGGAAACTGTTAACCGATCCGGCTTCATAGCCAACCACATGGCCTATGGGCTATTCCTAAGGAAGAAATTGAACCAAGCTATCGAGACCGGTCGTGTGCCTCCTCCCAAGCCCAAGCCACCAAAGATTAAAGGTATGGGCAGCAAGAAGCAGAAGAAGCGGGACCGGGAGGAGGCGACAGGAAGAAGATGGTAAATATACTCCGTAACTGTTGTGCATGTTTGTCTCTCCTACTGCTTCAAAAGCAGCATCTTTTGTTGAACTCTGTTTATGCTTGCTGCTTAGCAGCGTTTGTGGTGAACCTATTAGCTTAATTAGGGGTTGTTGAACTATGTCTGTGTTGAACCTTGCTTAATTAGGTTGTGTTGAACTCTGTTTGTGTTGGCGTGGGAAGGGGGGCATGATGCTACCCTGAATTTGTGGGACCCCCAAAAAACTTGCAAATACGAGTGATGCATCCAAAAGGAACAAACTTTTACATGGTAGACCCCAGTCTGAAAGCAAGAAATGCGATCGGGTCCTTAATAGCCACCGCCCGGATTGATCGGGGATTTTGCCTGCCTACCGCATGTGACTTGTGCTCACTGAAGTTTGGGACCTCACGCATGGGCACCAAACGTAAGTGACAGACCTGTTGGTGTAAAAACTCGGGTGATTATTATACTGCATTAGTACAAAGTTTCCTATGGATTCAAGGGTTGGAAAGCCAAGTTAACTCATTTTCATGACTACGAAGGAGCCAGGCTTACTTTTTCATTTTCATGTTTTAAACTTGTTTAAATCTTGGTCAAACAAAGGATTTGACCAGGATTCAAATGGGCATAAAAATTCAAAAAAGAAATCAAAAAAAAACAAAGCACATAAGCTTCTTATGTCATATAGTAAGCATTAAAGTTGATCAACGAAGTCTAGACATATTCAAACTAGAAAAATCATGTATATACTCCCTAACCCTAAACTCTGTCTTATGAAGTCAAGCATGAAGAAAAGTGGTTTTGGGTTTCAAACATGGAAATTAAAAAAACTCCAAAAAGCTTCATTTTGGAGTGACTAAGAAGAATCCAGGCTTACCTTTTCATTTTCATGTTTTAAACTGGTTTAAATCTTGGTCAAACCTAGGATTTGACCAAGATTCAAATGGACATAACAAATTCAAAAAAATCAAAACCAAACACATAGTCTTTTGATGTCATATGGTAAGCATTCAAGTTGATAAACAAAGTCTAGACATATTTAAACAAGAAAAATCATGTATATACTTGGCCCCTAACCCTAAACTCTGTCTTATGAAGTCAAGCATTAAGAGAAGTGGTTTTGGGTTTCAAACATGGAAATTTAAAAAACCTCCCAAAAGCTTCATTTTGGAGTGACTAAGAAGAATCCAGGCTTACTTTTCATTTTCATGTTTTAAACTGGTTTAAATCTTGGTCAAACCTAGGATTTGACCAAGATTCAAATGGGCATAACAAATTCAAAAAAAACCAAACACATAGTCTTCTGATGTCATATAGTAAGCATTCAAGTTGATAAACAAGGTCTAGACATATTCAAACCAGAAAAATCATGTATCTACCCCTACCCCTAAACTTTGTCTTATGAAGTCAAGCACGAAGAGATGTCATTTTGGGTTTCGAACATGGAAATTTAAAAAACCCTCCCAAAAGCTTCATTTTGGAGTGAATAAGAAGGATCCATACTTACTTTTCATTTTCATGTTTTAAACTTGTTTAAATATTGGTCAAACCTGCTAGGATTTGACCAAGATTCAAATGGGCATAAAAATTCAAAAAAAAGAAATAAAAAATTAAACCGAAAACCACTTCTCTTCGTGCTTGACTTCATTAGACAGAGTTTAGGGTTTGGGTAATATACATGATTTTTATTGTTTAAATATGTCTAGACTCCGTTGATCAACATGAATGCTTACTATAACTTAAGAAGCTTATGTGCTTTGGTTTTTCATTTTTTGAATTCTTTATTGAATTTTTATGCCCATTTGAATCTTGGTCAAATCCTAGGTTTGACCAAGAATTAAACAAGTTAGTAACATGAAAATGAAAAAGTAAGCCTGGATCCTTCTTATTCACTCCAAAAATGAAGCTTTTGGGAGGGTTTTTGAATTTTCCATGTTTGAAACCCAAAACCATTCCTCTTATATGCTTGACTTCATATGACAGAGTTTAGCGTTAGGGGGTAGATACATGTTTTTCTGGTTTGAATATGTCTAGACCTTGTTTATCAACTTGAATGCTTACTAGACATAAACCAAAAATTCATGTATCTACCCCTGATGCGTGCAGTTGACACATGTCCGTTGGGAACCCCAAGAGGAAGGTGTGATACGTACAGCAGTGAGTTTTCCCTCAGTGTGAAACCAAGGTTATCGAACCAGTAGGAGTCAAGGAACACGTGAAGGTTGTTGGTGACGGAGTGTAGTGCGGCGCAACACTAGGGATTCCGGCGCCAACGTGGAACCTGCACAACACAATCACAATACTTTGCCCCAACGTAACAGTGAGGTTGTCAATCTCACCGGCTTGCTGTAAACAAAGAATTAAACGTATGGTGCGGAAAATGATGTTTGTTTGCGAAGAACAGTAAAGAACATAGTTTGCAGTAGATTGTATTTCAGATGTAAAAGAATGGACCGGGGTCCACAGTTCACTAGTGGTGTCTCTCCCATAAGATAAATAGCATGTTGGGTGAACAAATTACAGTTGGGCAATTGACAAATAGAGAGGGCATAACAATGCACATACATATCACGATGACTACTATGAGATTTAATCAGGGCATTACGACAAAGTACATAGACCGCTATCCAGCATGCATCTATGCCTAAAAAGTCCACCTTCGGGTTAGCATCCGCACCCCTTCCAGTATTAAGTTGCAAACAACAGACAATTGCATTAAGTATGGTGCGTAATGTAATCAACACAAATATCCTTAGACAAAGCATTGATGTTTTATCCCTAGTGGCAACAACACATCCACAACCTTAGAACTTTCTGTCACTGTCCCAGATTCAATGGAGGCATGAAACCACTATCGAGCATAAATACTCCCTCTTGGAGTTACAAGTATCAACTTGGCCAGAGCCTCTACTAGCAACGGAGAGCATGCAAGAACGTAAACAACATATATGATAGATTGATAATCAACTTGACATAGTATTCAATATTCATCGGATCCCAACAAACACAACATGTAGCATTACAAATAGATGATCTTGATCATGATAGGCAGCTCACAAGATCTAACATGATAGCACAATGAGGAGAAGACAACCATCTAGCTACTCTATGGACCCATAGTCCAGGGGTGAACTACTCACACATCAATCCGGAGTTGATCATGGCGATGAAGAGTCCTCCGGGAGATGATTCCCCTCTCCGGCAGGGTGCCGGAGGCGATCTCCTGAATCCCCCAAGATGGGATTGGCGGCGGCGGCGTCTCTGGAAGGTGTTCCGTATCGTGGCTCTCGGTACTGGGGTTTTCGCGACGAAGGCTATAAATAGGCGGAAGGGCAGAGTAGGAGGGCTGACGAGGGGCCCACACCATAGGGCGGCGCGGCCCCTCCCTGGCCGCGCCGGCCTATTGTCTGGCCACCTCGTGGCCCCACTTCGTATCCCCTTCGGTCTTTTGGAAGCTTCGTGGAAAAATAAGACCCTGGGCGTTGATTTCGTCCAATTCCGAGAATATTTCCTTTGTAGGATTTCTGAAACCAAAAACAGCAGAAAACAGCAACTGGCTCTTCGGCATCTCGTCAATAGGTTAGTGCCGGAAAATGCATAATAATGACATAAAGTGTGTATAAAACATGTGAGTATCATCCTAAAAGTAGCATGGAACATAAGAAATTATAGATACGTTTGAGACGTATAAAGCATCCCCAAGCTTAGTTCCTACTCGCCCTCGAGTAGGTAAACGATAACAAGGATAATTTCTGAAGTGACATGCTATCATAATCTTGATCAATACTATTGTAAAGCATATGAGATGAATGCAGCGATTCGAAGAAATGGTAAAGACAATGATTAAACAACTGAATCATATAGCGAAGACTTTTTATGAATAGTACTTTCAAGACAAGCATCAATAAGACTTGCATAAGAGTTAACTCATAAAGCAATAAATTCTTAGTAGAAAGCTTTGAAGCAACACAAAGGAAGATATAAGTTTCAGCGATTGCTTTCAACTTCAACATGTATATCTCATGGATAATTGTCAACATAAAGCAATATAACAAGTGCAATAGGTAAACATGTAAGAATTAATGCACACAGTTGACACAAGTGTTTGCTTCTAAGATAGAAAGAAGTAGGTAAACTGACTCAACATAAAGTAAAAGAATGGCCCTTCGCAGAGGGAAGCATGGATTACTATTTTTGTGCTAGAGCTTTTCATTTTGAAACATAGAAACAATTTTGTCAACGGTAGTAATAATTCATATGTGTTATGTATAAGACATCCTATAAGTTGCAAGCCTCATGCATAGAATACCAATAGTGCTCGCACCTTGTCCTAATTAGCTTGGATTAACACGGATTATAATTGCATAACATATGTTTCAACCAAGTGTCACAAAGGGGTACCTCTATGCCGCCTGTACAGAGGTCTAAGGAGAAAGTTTGCATTGGATTTCTCGCTTTTGATTATTCTCAACTTAGACATCCATACCGGGACAACATAGAAAACAGATAATGGACTCCTCTTTTAATGCTTAAGCATTCAACAATAGATAATATTCTCATAAGAGATTGAGGATTTGTGTCCAAACTGAAACTTCCACCATGATTCATTGCTTTAGTTAGCGGCCCAATGTTCTTCTCTAACAATATGCATACTCAAACCATTTGATCATGAAAATCGCCCTTACTTCAGACAAGACGAACATGCATAGCAACTCACATGATATTCAACAAGGGTGTAAAAGTTGATGGCGTCCCCAGAAACATGGTTACCGCTCAATGATGCGTGTGGTTGGCACGTCCGTTGGGAACCCCAAGAGGAAGGTGTGATGCGCACAGCGGCAAGTTTCCCTCAGTAAGAAACCAAGGTTTAATCGGACCAGTAGGAGTCAAGAAGCACGTTGAAGGTTGATGGCGGCGAGATGTAATGCGGCGCAACACCAGGGATTCCGGCGCCAACGTGGAACCTGCACAACACAACCAAAGTACTTTGCCCCAACGAAACAGTGAGGTTGTCAATCTCACCGGCTTGCTGTAACAAAGGATTAACCGTATTGTGTGAAAGATGATTGTTTGCAGAAAACAGTAGAACAAGTATTGCAGTAGATTGTATTTCAGTAAAGAGAATTGGACCGGGGTCCACAGTTCACTAGAGGTGTCTCTCCCATAAGACGAACAGCATGTTGGGTGAACAAATTACAGTTGGGCAATTGAAAAATAAAGAGGGCATGACCATGCACATACATATCATGATGAGTATAGTGAGATTTAATTGGGCATTACGACAAAGTACATAGACCGCCATCCAACTGCATCTATGCCTAAAAAGTCCACCTTCAGGTTATCATCCGAACCCCCTCCAGTATTAAGTTGCAAAGCAACAGACAATTGCATTAAGTATGGTGCGTAATGTAATCAACAACTACATCCTTAGACATAGCATCAATGTTTTATCCCTAGTGGCAACAGCACAACACAACCTTAGAACTTTCTATCACTGTCCCAGGTGTCAATGCAGGCATGAACCCACTATCGAGCATAAGTACTCCCTCTTGGAGTTACAAGCATCTACTTGGCCAGAGCATCTACTAGTAACGGAAAGCATGCAAGATCATAAACAACACGTAGATATAACTTTGATAATCAACATAACAAGTATTCTCTATTCATCGGATCCCAACAAACGCAACATATAGAATTACAGATAGATGATCTTGATCATGTTAGGCAGCTCACAAGATCCGACAATGATAGCACAATGGGGAGAAGACAACCATCTAGCTACTGCTATGGACCCATAGTCCAGGGGTAGACTACTCACACATCACACCGGAGGCGACCATGGCGGCGTAGAGTCCTCCGGGAGATGATTCCCCTCTCCGGCAGGGTGCCGGAGGCGATCTCCTGGATCCCCCGAGATGGGATCGGCGTTGGCGGCGTCTCTGGAAGGTTTTCCGTATCGTGGCTCTCGGTACTGGGGGTTTCGTCACGGAGGCTATTTGTAGGCGGAAGGGCAGGTCAAGAGGCGGCACGGGGGGCCCAGACCATAGGCCGGCGCGGCCAGGGGTGGGGCCGCGCCGCCCTAGGGTTTGGCCACCCCGTGGCCCCTCTTCGTTTCATCTTCGGACTTCTGGAAGCTTCGTGGAAAAATAGGCCCCTGGGCGTTGATTTCGTCCAATTCCGAGAATATTTCCTTACTAGGATTTCTGAAACCAAAAACAGCAGAAAACAGCAACTGGCACTTCGGCATCTTGTTAATAGGTTAGTTCCAGAAAATGCACGAATATGACATAAAGTGTGCATAAAACATGTAGATAACATCAATAATGTGGCATGGAACATAAGAAATTATCGATACGTCGGAGACGTATCAGCATCCCCAAGCTTAGTTCTGCTCGTCCCGAGCAGGTAAAACGATAACACAGATAATTTCTGGAGTGACATGCCATCATAATCTTGATCATACTATTTGTAAAGCATATGTAGTGAATGCAGCGATCAAAACAATGTATATGACATGAGTAAACAAGTGAATCATAAAGCAAAGACTTTTCATGAATAGCACTTCAAGACAAGCATTAATAAGTCTTGCATAAGAGTTAACTCATAAAGCAATAATTCCAAGTAAAGGCATTGAAGCAACACAAAAAGAAGATTAAGTTTCAGCGGTTGCTTTCAACTTGTAACATGTATATCTCATGGATATTGTCAACATAGAGTAATATAATAAGTGCAATAAGCAAGTATGTAGGAATCAATGCATAGTTCACACAAGTGTTTGCTTCTTGAGGTGGAGAGAAATAGGTGAACTGACTCAACATTGAAAGTAAAAGAATGGTCCTCCATAGAGGAAAAGCATTGATTGCTATATTTGTGCTAGAGCTTTGATTTTGAAAACATGAAACAATTTTGTCAACGGTAGTAATAAAGCATATGCATCATGTAAATTATATCTTATAAGTTGCAAGCCTCATGCATAGTGTACTAATAGTGCCCGCACCTTGTCCTAATTAGCTTGGACTACCGGATCATCACAATGCACTGTTTTAACCAAGTGTCACAAAGGGGTACCTCTATGCCGCCTGTACAAAGGTCTAAGGAGAAAGCTCGCATTGGATTTCTCGCTATTGATTATTCTTCAACTTAGACATCCATACCGGGACAACATAGACAACAGATAATGGACTCCTCTTTTATGCATAAGCATGTAACAACAATTAATAATTTTCTCATTTGAGATTGAGGATATATGTCCAAAACTGAAACTTCCACCATGGATCATGGCTTTAGTTAGCGGCCCAATGTTCTTCTCTAACATATGCATGCTTAACCATAAGGTGGTAGATCTCTCTTACTTCAGACAAGATGGACATGCATAGCAACTCACATGAAATTCAACAATGAATAGTTGATGGCGTCCCCAGTGAACATGGTTATCGCACAACAAGCAACTTAATAAGAGATAAAGTGCATAATTACATATTCAATACCACAATAGTTTTTAAGCTATTTGTCCCATGAGCTATATATTGCAAAGGTGAATGATGGAATTTTAAAGGTAGCACTCAAGCAATTTACTTTGGAATGGCGGAAAATACCATGTAGTAGGTAGGTATGGTGGACACAAATGGCATAGTGGTTGGCTCAAGTATTTTGGATGCATGAGAAGTATTCCCTCTCGATACAAGGTTTAGGCTAGCAAGGCTTATTTGAAACAAACACAAGGATGAACCGGTGCAGCAAAACTCACATAAAAGACATATTGAAAACATTATAAGGCTCTACACCGTCTTCCTTGTTGTTCAAACTCAATACTAGAAATTATCTAGACCTTAGAGAAACCAAATATGCAAACCAAATTTTAGCATGCTCTATGTATTTCTTCATTAATGGGTGCAAAGCATATGATGCAAGAGCTTAAACATGAGCACAACAATTGCCAAGTATCACATTACCCAAGACATTTATAGCAATTACTACATGTATCATTTTCCAATTCCAACCATATAACAATTTAACGAAGGAGAAACTTCGCCATGAATACTATGAGTAGAAACCAAGGACATACTTGTCCATATGCTACAGCGGAGCGTGTCTCTCTCCCATAAAGTGAATGCTAGGATCCATTTTATTCAAACAAAACAAAAAACAAAAACAAACCGACGCTCCAAGCAAAGCACATAAGATGTGATGGAATAAAAATATAGTTTCGGGGAGGAACACGATAATGTTGTCGATGAAGAAGGGGATGCCTTGGGCATCCCCAAGCTTAGACGCTTGAGTCTTCTTGATATATGCAGGGGTGAACCACCGGGGCATCCCCAAGCTTAGAGCTTTCACTCTCCTTCATCATGTTGCATCATACTCCTCTCTTGATCCTTGAAAACTTCCTCCACACCAAACTCGAAACAACTCATTAGAGGGTTAGTGCACAATAAAAATTGACATATTCAGAGGTGACACAATCATTCTTAACACTTCTGGACATTGCATAATGCTACTGGACATTAATGGATCAAAGAAATTCATCCAACATAGCAAAAGAGGCAATGCGAAATAAAAGGCAGAATCTATCAAAACAGAACAGTTCGTATTGACGAATTTTAAAATGGCACCAGACTTGCTCAGATGAAAATGCTCAAATTGAATGAAAGTTGCGTACATATCTGAGGATCATGCACGTAAATTGGCTTAATTTTCTGAGCTACCTACAGGGAGGTAGACCCAGATTCGTGACAGCAAAGAAATCTGGAACTGTGCAGTAATCCAAATCTAGTACTTACTTTTCTATCAACGGCTTAACTTGGCACAACAAAACACAAAACTAAGATAAGGAGAGGTTGCTACAGTAGTAAACAACTTCCAAGACACAAAATAAAAACAAAGTACTGTAGGTAAAAACATGGGTTGTCTCCCATAAGCGCTTTTCTTTAACGCCTTTCAGCTAGGCGCAGAAAGTGGGTATCAAGTATTATCAAGAGACGAAGTGTCAACATCATAATTTGTTCTCATAATAGAATCAAAAGGTAACTTCATTCACTTTCTAGGGAAGTGTTCCATACCTTTCTTGAGAGGAAATTGATATTTTATATTCCCTTCCTTCATATCAATGATAGCACCAACAGTTCGAAGAAAAGGTCTTCCCAATATAATGGGACAAGATGCATTGCATTCAATATCCAAGACAACAAAATCAACGGGGACAAGGTTATTGTTAACGGTAATGCGAACATTATCAACTTTCCCCAAAGGTTTCTTTGTAGAATGATCAGCAAGATTAACATCCAAACAACAATTTTTCAGTGGTGGCAAGTCAAGCATATTATAAATTTTCTTAGGCATAACAGAAATACTTGCACCAAGATCACATAAAGCATTACAATCAAAATCTTTAACCTTCATCTTAATGATGGGCTCCCAACCATCCTCTAGCTTTTTAGGAATAGAGGCTTCACGCTCTAGTTTCTCTTCTCTACCTTTTATGAGAGCATTTGTAATATGATGTGTAAAGGCCAAATTTATAGCACTAGCATTAGGACTTTTAGCAAGTTTTTGCAAGAACTTTATAACTTCAGAGATGTGGCAATCATCAAAATTCAAACCATTATAATCTAAAGCAATGGGATCATCATCCCCAATGTTGGAAAAAATTTCAGTGACTTTATCACAGTGAGTTTAATGATTTTAGCAGTTTCAGGCAGTTTCTCGCGCTTTGCATTAGAAGTGGAAACATTGCTAACACCAATTCTTTTATTAGTATTAGTAGGAGGTGCAGCAACATGTGTAGCATTAGCATTACTAGTAGTGGTAATAGTCCAAACTTTAGCTACATTCTTCTCTTTAGCTAATTTTTCATTTTCTTCTCTATCCCACCTAGCACGCAGTTCAGCCATTAATCTTATATTCTCATTAATTCTAACTTGGATGGCATTAGCTGTAGTAACAATTTTATTATGATGATTCTCATTAGGCATAACTTTCGATTTCAAAAGATCAACATCAGCAGCAAGACTATCTACTTTAGAAGCAAGTATATCAATTTTCCCAAGCTTTTCTTCAACAGATTTGTTAAAAGCAGTTTGCGTACTAATAAATTCTTTAAGCATGGCTTCAAGTCCAGGGGATGAACTCCTATTATTGTTGTAAGAATTCCCATAAGAATTACCATAGCCGTTGCCATTATTATAAGGATATGGCCTATAGTTGTTACTAGAATTGTTCCGGTAAGCATTGTTGTTGAAATTATTATTTTTAATGAAGTTTACATCAACATGTTCTTCTTGTGCAACCAATGAAGCTAATGGAACATTATTAGGATCAATATTAGTCCTATCATTCACAAGCATAGACATAATAGCATCAATCTTATCACTCAAGGAAGAGGTTTCTTCGATAGAATTTACCTTCTTACCTTGTGGAGCTCTTTCCGTGTGCCATTCAGAGTAGTTGATCATCATATTATCAAGAAGCTTTGTTGCTTCACCAAGAGTGATGGACATAAAGGTACCTCCAGCAGCTGAATCCAATAAATTCCGTGAAGAAAAATTTAGTCCTGCATAGAAGGTTTGGATGATCATCCAAGTAGTCAGTCCATGGGTTGGGCAATTTTTAACCAAAGATTTCATTCTTTCCCATGCTTGTGCAACATGTTCAGTATCTAATTGTTTAAAATTCATTATGCTACTCCTCAAAGATATAATTTTAGCAGGGGGATAATATCTACCAATAAAAGCATCCTTGCATTTAGTCCATGAATCAATACTATTCTTAGGCAGAGATAGCAACCAATCTTTAGCTCTTCCTCTTAATGAGAAAGGGAACAATTTTAGTTTAATAATATCACCATCTACATCTTTATACTTTTGCATTTCACATAGTTCAACAAAATTATTAAGATGGGCAGCAGCATCATCAGAACTAACACCAGAAAATTGCTCTCGCATAACAAGATTCAGTAAAGCAGGTTTAATTTCAAAGAATTCTGCTGTAGTAGCAGGTGGAGCAATAGGTGTGCATAAGAAATCATTATTATTTGTGGTTGTGAAGTCACACAACTTAGTATTTTCAGGGTTGGCCATTTTAGCAACAGTAAATAAAGCAAACTAGATAAAGTAAATGCAAGTAAACTAATTTTTTTGTGTGTTTTTGATATAGCAAACAAGATAGCAAGTAAAGTAAAACTAGCAACTAATTTTTTTGTATTTTGATTTAGTGCAGCAAACAAAGTAGTAAATAAAACTAAGCAAGACAAAAACAAAGTAAAGAGATTGAGAAGTGGAGACTCCCCTTGCAGCGTGTCTTGATCTCCCCGGCAACGGCGCCAGAAATTTGCTTGATGCGTGTGGTTGGCACGTCCGTTGGGAACCCCAAGAGGAAGGTGTGATGCGCACAGCGGCAAGTTTCCCTCAGTAAGAAACCAAGGTTTAATCGGACCAGTAGGAGTCAAGAAGCACGTTGAAGGTTGATGGTGGCGAGATGTAATGCGGCGCAACACCAGGGATTCCGGCGCCAACGTGGAACCTGCACAACACAACCAAAGTACTTTGCCCCAACGAAACAGTGAGGTTGTCAATCTCACCGGCTTGCTGTAACAAAGGATTAACCGTATTGTGTGGAAGATGATTGTTTGCAGAAAACAGTAGAACAAGTATTGCAGTAGATTGTATTTCAGTAAAGAGAATTGGACCAGGGTCCACAGTTCACTAGAGGTGTCTCTCCCATAAGACGAACAGCATGTTGGGTGAACAAATTACAGTTGGGCAATTGACAAATAAAGAGGGCATGACCATGCACATACATATCATGATGAGTATAGTGAGATTTAATTGGGCATTACGACAAAGTACATAGACCGCCATCCAACTGCATCTATGCCTAAAAAGTCCACCTTCAGGTTATCATCCGAACCCCTCCAGTATTAAGTTGCAAAGCAACAGACAATTGCAATAAGTATGGTGCGTAATGAACACAACAACTACATCCTTAGACATAGCATCAATGTTTTATCCCTAGTGGCAACGGCACAACACAACCTTAGAACTTTCTCACATCGTCCCGGTGTCAATGCAGGCATGAACCCACTATCGAGCATAAGTACTCCCTCTTGGAGTTACAAGCATCTACTTGGCCAGAGCATCTACTAGTAACGGAAAGCATGCAAGATCATAAACAACACGTAGATATAACTTTGATAATCAACATAACAAGTATTCTCTATTCATCGGATCCCAACAAACGCAACATATAGAATTACAGATAGATGATCTTGATCATGTTAGGCAGCTCACAAGATCCGACAATGATAGCACAATGGGGAGAAGACAACCATCTAGCTACTGCTATGGACCCATAGTCCAGGGGTAGACTACTCACACATCACACCGGAGGCGACCATGGCGGCGTAGAGTCCTCCGGGAGATGATTCCCCTCTCCGGCAGGGTGCCGGAGGCGATCTCCTGGATCCCCCGAGATGGGATCGGCGTTGGCGGCGTCTCTGGAAGGTTTTCCGTATCGTGGCTCTCGATGCGGGGGTTTCGTCCACGGAGGCTATTTGTAGGCGGAAGGGCAGGTCAAGAGGCGGCACGGGGGGCCCAAACCACAGGCCGGCGCGGCCAGGGGTGGGGCCGCGCCGCCCTAGGGTTTGGCCACCCCGTGGCCCCTCTTCGTTTCATCTTCGGACTTCTGGAAGCTTCGTGGAAAAATAGGCCCCTGGGCGTTGATTTCGTCCAATTCCGAGAATATTTCCTTACTAGGATTTCTGAAACCAAAAATAGCAGAAAACAGCAACTGGCACTTCGGCATCTTGTTAATAGGTTAGTTCCAGAAAATGCACGAATATGACATAAAGTGTGCATAAAACATGTAGATAACATCAATAATGTGGCATGGAACATAAGAAATTATCGATACGTCGGAGACGTATCACTCAACAAGCAACTTATAAGAAATAAGATACATAGCAACATATTCAATACCACAATAGTTTTTAAGGCTATTTTCCCATGAGCTATGTATTGCGAAGACAAAGAATAGAATTTTAAAGGTAGCACTCAAGTAATGTACTTTGGAATGGCAGAAAAATAACATGTAGTAGGTAGGTATGATGGACACAAATGGCATAGTTTTTTTGGCTCAAGGATTTGGATGCACGAGAAGAATTCCCTCTCAATACAAGGCTTAGGCTAGCAAGGTTGTTTGAAGCAAACACAAGTATGAACCGGTACAACAAAACTTACATAAGAACATATTGCAAGCATTATAAGACTCTACACTGTCTTCCTTGTTGCTCAAACACCTTAACTAGAAAATATCTAGACTTAGAGAGACCAATCATGCAAACCAAATTTTAACAAGCTTTTTGTAGTTCTTCATTAATAGGTGCAAAGTACATGATGCAAGAGCTTAAACATGATCTATATGAGCACAAAAATTGCCAAGTGTCAAATTATTCAAGACATTATACCAATTACCACATGAAGCATTTTCCGTTTCCAACCATATAACAATGAACGAAGCAGTTTTAACCTTTGCCATGAACATTAAAAGTAGCACTAAGAACACATGTGTTCATATGCAACAGCGGAGCGTGTCTTTCTCCCATACAAAGAATGCTAGGATCCGATTTTATTCAAACAAAAACAAAAATAAAAACAAACAGACGCTCCAAGTAAAGCACATAAGATGTGACTGAATAAAAATATAGTTTCACTAGAGGTGACCTGATAAGTTGTCGATGAAGAAGGGGATGCCTTGGGCATCCCCAAGCTTAGATGCTTGAGTCTTCTTGAAATATGCAGGGATGAACCACGGGGGCATCCCCAAGCTTAGACTTTTCACTCTTCTTGATCATATTGTATCATCCTCCTCTCTGGACCCTTGAAAACTTCCTCCACACCAAACTCAAAACAAACTCATTAGAGGGTTAGTGCATAATCAAAAATTCACATATTCAGAGGTGACATAATCATTCTTAACACTTCTGGACATTGCACAAAGCTACTGAAAGTTAATGGAACAAAGAAATCCATCAAACATAGCAAAATAGGCTATGCGAAATAAAAGGCAGAATCTGTCAAAACAGAACAGTCCGTAAAGACGAATTTTTCTGGGGCACTTAACTTGCTCAGATGGAAAAGCTCAAATTGAATGAAAGTTGCGTACATATCTGAGGATCACGCACGTAAAATGACAGAATTTTCTGCGTTACCTACAGACGGGGCTGCTAAATTTTGTGACAGTAAGAAATCTGTTTCTGCGCAGTAATCCAAATCTAGTATCAACATTACTATCAAAGACTTTACTTGGCACAACAATGCAATAAAATAAAGATAAGGAGAGGTTGCTACAGTAGTAACAACTTCCAAGACTCAAATATAAAACAAAAGTGCTGTAGTAAAATAATGGGTTGTCTCCCATAAGCGCTTTTCTTTAACGCCTTTCAGCTAGGCGCAGAAAGTGTGAATCAAGTATTATCAAGAGATGAAGCATCAACAGAGGGGTTTGGAGTTTTCTCAACTATGCATTGTATCTTGTCTATGTAAGTTTCAGAGGTCCCTTTTTCATTACTCTTAGGCTTGCTATTCTCATCAAACAAATTTTCAGGAACAATCCAATCATAATTCTTTTCTAGTGCCTCGAACATTCCTAAGAGCTTGCAAGGTATTGATGTCTTAATCTCCCCTTCACAATTAACTTTATTAGTGTACTTTAATCTATCTTTTTCCATTTTTTCAAGTGTTTTTGCAAAATCGGTATAAAAGCCAATCCTCTTATGCTTAATAAAAACTTTTCTAGGTTCTTTAGCTATATCATCAAATTCTCTAAGAAGGACCTCTAAAACAAAATCTCTCTTTTATCCCATTTCCATATCAGAGAGTGTAAGAAACATATGTTGAATTATAGGATTAAGATTAACGAATCTAGTTTCCAACATGCGTACTAAAGAGGCAGTAGCACTTTCATAAGTAGGAACAGCTTTTACCAAGGATCTATCTTCAAAATCTTCAACCATACTAACATGAGTGAAAAATGCTTCTATATTATCTCTTCCAATGATAGACCCTCGTCCTAACGGTATATCTTTCAGAGTGAACTTAGGAGGAAACATGATGAAATAAACAAAAGGTAAATAAAGTAAATGCAAGTAACTAATTTTTTTGTGTTTTTAATGTAGAGAACGCAACAAGACAGTAAATAAAGTAAAACTAGTAACTAATTTTTTTGTATTTTTGATATAGAGAACAAACAAAGCAGTAAATAAAATAAAGTAAAGCAAGACAAAAACAAAGTAAAGAGATTGGATGTGAGAGACTCCCCTTGCAGCGTGTCTTGATCTCCCCGGCAACGCCGCCAGAAAAATTATCCTTGATGCGTGCAATTGACACACGTCCGTTGGGAACCCCAAGAGGAAGGTGTGATGCGTACAGCAGTGAGTTTTCCCTCAGTGTGAAACCAAGGTTATCGAACCAGTAGGAGTTAAGGAACACGTGAAGGTTGTTGGTGACGGAGTGTAGTGCGGCGCAACACCAGGGATTCCGGCACCAACGTGGAACCTGCACAACACAATCACAATACTTTGCCCCAACGTAACAGTGAGGTTGTCAATCTCACCGGCTTGCTGTAAACAAAGGATTAAATGTATGGTGCGGAAAATGATGTTTGTTTGCGAAGAACGGTAAAGAACAGAGTTTGCAGTAGATTGTATTTCAGATGTAAAAGAATGGACCGGGGTCCACAGTTCACTAGTGGTGTCTCTCCCATAAGATAAATATCATGTTGGGTGGACAAATTACAGTTGGGCAATTGACAAATAGAGAGGGCATAACAATGCACATACATATCACGATGACTACTATGAGATTTAATCAGGGCATTACAACAAAGTACATAGACCGCTATCCAGCAGGCATCTATGCCTAAAAGGTCCACCTTCGGGTTAGCATCCGCACCCCTTCCAGTATTAAGTTGCAAACAACAGACAATTGCATTAAGTATGGTGCGTAATGTAATCAACACAAATATCCTTAGACAAAGCATTGATGTTTTATCCCTAGTGGCAACAACACATCCACAACCTTAGAACTTTCTGTCACTGTCCCAGATTCAATGGAGGCATGAACCCACTATCGAGCATAAATACTCCCTCTTGGAGTTACAAGTATCAACTTGGCCAGAGCCTCTACTAGCAACGGAGAGCATGCAAGAACATAAACAACATATATGATAGATTGATAATCAACTTGACATAATATTCCATATTCATCGGATCCCAACAAACACAACATGTAGCATTACAAATAGATGATCTTGATCATGATAGGCAGCTCACAAGATCTAACATGATAGCACAATGAGGAGAAGACAACCATCTAGCTACTGCTATGGACCCATAGTCCAGGGGTGAACTACTCACACATCAATCCGGAGGCGATCATGGCGATGAAGAGTCCTCCGGGAGATGATTCCCCTCTCCGGCAGGGTGCCAGAGGCGATCTCCTGAATCCCCCGAGATGGAATTGGCGGCGGTGGCGTCTCTGGAAGGTTTTCCGTATCGTGGCTCTCGGTACTGGGGTTTTCGCGACGAAGGCTATAAATAGGCGGAAGGGCAGAGTCGGAGGGCTGACGAGGGGCCCACACCCTAGGGCGGCGCGGGCCCCTCCCTGGCCGCGCCGGCCTATGGTCTGGCCACCTCGTGGCCCCACTTCGTATCCCTTCGGTCTTCTGGAAGCTTCGTGGAAAAATAAGACATTGGGCGTTGATTTCGTCCAATTCCGAGAATATTTCCTTTGTAGGATTTCTGAAACCAAAAACAGCAGAAAACATCAACTGGCTATTCGGCATCTCGTCAATAGGTTAGTGCCGGAAAATGCATAATAATGACATAAAGTGTATATAAAACATGTGAGTATCATCATAAAAGTAGCATGGAACATAAGAAATTATAGATACGTTTGAGACGTATCAACCCCTAACCCTAAACTATGCACGAAGAGAAGTGGTTTTTGGTTTCAAACCTGGATATTTCAAAAAACCCTCCCAAAAGCTTCATTTTGGAGTGAATAAGAAGGAACAAGGCTTAATTTTTCATTTTCATGTTTTAATCTTGTTTAAATCTTGGTCAAACCTAGGATTTGACCAAGATTCAAATGGGCATAAAAATTCAAAATAAATCAAAATAAATGAAAAACCAAGGCACATAGTCTTCTTATGTCATATAGTAAGCATTCAATTAAGTTGATAAACAAAGTCTTGATGACCCACAAGTATAGGGGATCGCAACAGTCTTCGAGGGAAGTAAAACCCAAATTTATTGATTTGACACAAGGGGAGGTAAAGAATACTTATAAGCCTTAACAACTGAGTTGTCAGTTCAGCTGCACCTGGAAAAGCACTAGTAACAGGGGTGATGTGAAAGCAGCAGTAATATGGGAGCAATAGTAACAGTAACACAGCAACAGTAGCAGTAATATGAGAGCAATGGCACCAGAAAATAGTTGATACTACTTCCAATGTCTTGTAGAACGAGTATATGATGATGAGAGATGGACCGGGGTTCCCAGCTATCTACACTAGTGGTAACTCTCCAATAACAAGTGACAAGTGTTGGGTGAACAAATTACAGTTGGGCAATTGATAGGATTGAAATAGCATTAAGACAGAACATCAAGATTATTAATCATGTAGGCATGTTTTCCATATATAGTCATACATGCTCGCAATGAGAAACTTGTACAACATCTTTTGTCCTACCAGCCGCTGGCAGCCGGGCCTCTAGGGAATCTACTGGAAATTAAGGTACTCCGTTTAATAGAGCATCGGAGCAAAGCATTAACACTCCGTGAAAACATGTGATCCTCATATCTAAGCCTTCCCCTCTGGTTGTCCCAATTTCTGTCACTTTGGGGCCTTTGGTTCCAGACATAGACATGTGCATACAACTTGTAGATACAATCTAAGCAATAAGTATAGAGCTTAAATCTAAGATCATGCCACTCGGGCCCTAGTGACAAGCATTAAACACAACAAGATTGCAGCAACAATAACTTCACAAACTTTATAGATAGACTAATCATAATGTAACAATCCATCGGATCCCAACAAACACAACACCGATTACATCAGATGAATCTCAATCATGTAAGGTAGCTCATGAGATCATTGTATTGAAGTACATGAGGGAGAGAATACCAACTAGCTACAGGTAGAACCCGTAGTCCATGGGGGAACTACTCACGAAGCATGATGGAGGCGGTGGCGTCGATGGAGATGGCTTCCGGGGGCACTTCCCCGTCCCGGCAGGGTGCCGGAACAGAGACTTCTGTCCCCTGAATTGGAGTTTCGCGATTGTGGCGGCGCCCCTGGAGTCTTTCTGGAGTTTCGTCAATTCGTCTCGTGTTTTTAGGTCGAAAGGGGTCTTATAGGCAAAGAGGCGGCGCAGGAGGGTGCCTGGGGGTCCCACACAATAGGCCGACGCGGCCAGGCCTGGGGCCGCGCCGCCTTATTGTGTGGTGGCCCTCTGGCCTGCCTCCGACTCTCCTTCGGTGTCCTGGGGTCTTCCGGGAAAAATAAGGTTCTGGGCGTTGATTTCGTCGAATTCCGAGAATATTGCCCGAACAGCCTTTCTGGAACCAAAAACAACAGAAAACAGCAACTGGCCCCTCGGCATCTCATTAATAGGTTAGTTCCGGAAAATGCATAAAAACATTATAAAGTGCAAGCAAAACATGTAAGTATTGTCATAAAACAAGCATGGAACATCAGAAATTATAGGTACGTTGGAGACGTATCAGCATCCCCAAGCTTAGTTCCTGCTCGCCCTCGAGTAGGTAAACGATAAAAAGAGTAATTTCTGTAGTGACATGCTACTTACATAATCTTGATCATACTATTATAAAGCATATGAGATGAATTCAGTGACTCAAGGCAATGATCTATAGTTGCTAACAAATAGATAACATATAGCAAAACTTTTCATGAATAGTACTTTCAAGACAAGCGTCAAAAGTCTTGCATAAGAGTTAACTCATAAAGCAATAAATTCAAAATAAAGGCATTGAAGCAACACAGAGAAACATGTAAGTTTCAGCAGTTGCTTTCAACTTTCAACATGCATATCTCATGGATAATTGTCAACACAAAGTAATATGATGAATGCAAATAAGCAAGTATGTAAGAATCAATGCACAGTTGACACAAGTGTTTGCTTCTAAGATGGAAGGAAGTAGGTAAACTAACTCAACATAAAATAAAACAAAGGCCCTTCGCAGAGAGAAGCAGGGATTAAATCATGTGCTAGAGCTTTTCAAGTTTTGAAATCATATAGAGAGCATAAAAAAAAATTGAGAGGTGTTTGTTGTTGTCAACGAATGGTAATGGGTACTCTAACTACCTTATCAACCAGACTTTCAAGAGCGGCTCCCATGAAGGACGTTATCTCTACCAGCAAGGTAGATCATCCCTCTTCTCTTTTGTTTACGCATGTATTTTAGTTTCATTATTTATGGATGACACTCCTCCCAACCTTTTGCTTACACAAGCCATGGCTAACCGAATCCTCGGGTGCCTTCCAACATTCACATACCATGAAGGAGTGTCTATTTGCAAAATTAAGTTGCTTACTGATAGATCAGGGCAAAACACGTGAAGAGAATTATTAATGCAAGTTAATTAATTGGGGCTGGGAACCCCATTGCCAGCTCTTTTTGCAAAATTATTGGATAAGCGGATGTAGCCACTAGTCCATTGGTGAGAGTCTGTCAAGATTAAATGACAAGGTTGAAAGATAAAACACCACATACTTTCTCATGAGCTATAAAACATTAACACAAATTGAGAAGCATTTTGAAGGTTTAAAGGTAGCACATGAAGTATTTACTTGGAATGGCAGGAAATACCACATAGTAGGTAGATATGGTGGACACAAATGGCATAGGTTTTGGCTCAAGGTTTTGGATGCACGAGAAGCATTTCCTCTCAGTACAAGGCTTTGGCTAGCAAGGTTATTTGAAGCAAACACAAGTATGAACCGGTACATCAAAACTTACATAAAAACATATTGCAAGCATTATAAGACTCTACACTGTCTTCCTTGTTGCTCAAACACTTTTACCAGAAAATATCTAGACCTTAGAGAGATCAATCATGCAAACCAGTTTCAACAAGCTCTACGGTATTTCTCCACTAATAGGTTTAAACTACATGATGCAAGAGCTTAATCATGATCTACTTGAGAGCTCAAAACAATTGCCAAGTATCAAATTATTCAAGACAATATGAAGCATTTTCTGTTTCCAACCAAATACCAATAAGTGCAGCGGTTTCCAACTTTTGTCATTGAACATTAAAAGTAAGAGCGAAGAACACAAGTGTTCATATGAAAAAGCGGAGCGTATCTCTCTCACACAAAAGGATTGCTAGGATCCGAATTTATTCAAACACAAACAAAAATAAAAACAAACAGACGCTCCTAGCAAAGAACATATGATGTGACCGAATAAAAATATAGTTTCAATAGAAGAAACCTGATAAGTTGATGAAGAAGGGGATGCCTTGGGCATCCCCAAGCTTAGACGCTTGAGTCTTCTTGAAATATGCAGGGATGAACCACGGGGGCATCCCCAAGCTTAGACTTTTCACTCTTCTTGATCATATATCATCCTCCTCTCTTGACCCTTGAAAACTTCCTTCACACCAAACTTCTCATAAACTTCATTAGAGGGGTTAGTACTCAAAAAAAAACTTTAATCCACTTTAGTCCTGTAGTGACACATTGCAAAAACTCAATAAAACATTAGCTACAGCTCTCCACGTCTAGAAAGCCTCACTTAAAGTCCAGAAGAGACAATGCAAAAAAAAAAACAGAGACAGAATCTGTCAAAACAGAATAGCCAGTAAACACGAATTTTTAAGAGGTACTTCCGTTGCTCAAATCAGAAAACTCAAAACTAACGAAAGTTGCGTACATATCTGAGGAACACGCACGTAAATTGGCAGATTTTTCGGAGTTGCCTACAGAGATCCCTGCCCAGATTTGTTACAGATAGAAATCTGTTTCTGCGCAGAAATCCAAATCTAGCATCAACCTTCTATTAGAGACTTCACTTGGCACAAAATTGCAATAAAATAAAGATAAGGAGAGGTTGCTACAGTAGTAACAACTTCCAAGACACAACAAAACAGTAGCAAAATAAAGACATGGGTTATCTCCTAAGAATTGCTTTCTTTATAGCCATTAAGATGGGCTCAGCAGTTTTAATGATGCTCACATCGAAAATAGAAATTGAAGCAAAAGAGAGCATCAAAAAGCAAGTTCAAAACACATTTAAGTCTAACCCTCTTCCTATGCATAGGAATCTTGTACACAAATAAATTCATGAAGAACAAAGTGACAAGCATAAGAAGATAAAACAAGAGTAACTTCAAAAATTTCAGCATGTAGAGAGGTGTTTTAGTACCATGCAAATTTCTACAACCACATTTTCCTCTCTCATAATAATTTTCAGTAGCTTCATGGACAAACTCAACAATATAACTATCACATAAAGCATGTTTTTCATGATCCATAAGCACATAATGTTTATCAAGCTTAAAAATAGTGGGATTAAATCTTTCAAACCCACTTTTATCAATAATATAACAAGATGATTGATCATTCTCAAGAGATATGGGACTCCTAGATAAAGTCAAGAACTCTCCAATCCGATTTTCATTAGTAGTGCAATTAATATTATCAAGTAACATAGGACCATCATCCAGAGATTTATCATAAACATTTGCCACGCAAAACTCTTTAGTACCATGCATTTCAACATCAGGCACAAACAAAGCATTATCATAAGATTTATCAAAGTACCATGGATTATCATAGATAACAGTAGCATAATTATTCTCACAAGTTTTGCTCATAGGTAATATTTCAAGAGAATCCACTGGAACATAACATTCATCCTCTTTCGGTAAGCATGGAGGACAATCAAATAGTGTAAGAGATAAAGAGTTACTCTCATTAGAAGGTTAGCATGGGTAGCTAATCCATTCTTCCTCCTTTTGTTCATCACTCTCCTCTTCTTTTTCATCCAATGAGCTTTCAGGTTCATCAATTTCCTCCTCTTTTTCATCCAACGAGCTTTCAGGTTCATCAATTTCTTCTTCCACAGGTTCCTGCAAATTGTGAGTGCATTCTTGTGCGTTAATGAGTCTCTCTTTATAATCAATGATATAAGGATTATCACTGTAACTTTATATGCAAAAATTAAGGATAGAAGAGACATAATCTTTAAGGTCCTTACAAACAACACAAGTTTCATAATTTTTAGACATGAATGATTCTATCTCAGAGGCTCCCATAAATAGGACAAATTGTTCTACCTCTTCGAACCCAAAATGAATATAGTTATTCCAATTATAGTTCTTAATTAAAACTTCCTCACTAAAGCCACATTGAAATTTAAGATGTTTAGTATCCTGTTGAGAGCAACAGTTTATATCATGGCGTTTAAGCAAGATTTTAGCAATTGTATTCAATTTTTCTATCACAGCACTCATAACTTTTCCCGATCTTGATTCTCTATAATTATTATATAATTCAATAAGCTCCAAATAGGTTGTGGGTTCTCCCATAATAGCAGTTTTTAATTTTTCAGTTTTTCAAATTTTTATGGATTTTCGGGTATATAGGGAAAATAAAACAAGACAAACTAAACAAAAGTAAACTAAGTAAAATAATGCTAGAAAGAAATAAACTAAGCACAAATAAACTAGACAAAAGTAAACTAAGTAAAAGAAAACAAAATAAAACAGAGAGAGAGGTGGAGTGTACTCCCCAGGTGAACTTATGAGTAGAGCTATGCCTCCCCGGCAACGGCGCCAGAAAATAGTCTTGATGACCCACAAGTATAGGGGATCGCAACAGTCTTCGAGGGAAGTAAAACCCAAATTTATTGATTCGACACAAGGGGAGGTAAAGAATACTTATAAGCCTTAACAACTGAGTTGTCAATTCAGCTGCACCTGGAAAAGCACTAGTAACAGGGGTGATGTGAAAGCAGCAGTAATATGGGAGCAATAGTAACAGTAACACAGCAGCAGTAGCAGTAATATGAGAGCAATGGCACCAGAAAATAGTTGATACTACTTCCAATGTCATGTAGAACGAGTATATGATGATGAGAGATGGACCGGGGTTCCCAGCTATCTACACTAGTGGTATCTCTCCAATAACAAGTGATAAGTGTTGGGTGAACAAATTACAGTTGGGCAATTGATAGGATTGAAATAGCATTAAGACAGAACATCAAGATTATTAATCATGTAGGCATGTTTTCCATAGTGCTCGCAATGAGAAACTTGTACAACATCTTTTGTCCTACCAGCCGGTGGCAGCCGGGCCTCTAGGGAATCTACTGGAAATTAAGGTACTCCTTTTAATAGAGCACCGGAGCAAAGCATTAACACTCCGTGAAAACATGTGATCCTCATATCTAAGCCTTCCCCTCTGGTTGTCCCAATTTCTGTCACTTTGGGGCCTTTGGTTCCAGACATAGACATGTGCATACAACTTGTAGATACAATCTAAGCAATAAGTATAGAGCTTAAATCTAAGATCATGCCACTCGGGCCCTAGTGACAAGCATTAAATACAACAAGATTGCAGCAACAATAACTTCACAAACTTTATAGATAGACTAATCATAATGTAACAATCCATCGGATCCCAACAAACACAACACCGATTACATCAGATCAATCTCAATCATGTAAGGCAGCTCATGAGATCATTGTATTGGAGTACATGAGGGAGAGAATACCAACTAGCTACAGCTAGAACCCGTAGTCTATGGGGGAACTACTCACGAAGCATGATGGAGGCGGTGGCGTCGATGGAGATGGCTTCCGGGGGCACTTCCCCATCCCGGCAGGGTGCCGGAACAGAGACTTCTGTCCCCCGAATTGGAGTTTCGCGATGGTGGCGGCGCCCCTGGAGTCTTTCTGGAGTTTCGTCAATTCGTCTCGTGTTTTTAGGTCGAAAGGGGTCTTATAGGCGAAGAGGCGGCGCAGGAGGGTGCGTGGGGGTCCCACACAATAGGCCGGCGCGGCCAGGCCTGGGGCCGCACCGCCTTATTGTGTGGTGGCCCTCTGGTCCGCCTCCGACTCTCCTTCGGTGTCCTGGGGTCTTCCGGAAAAAATAAGGTTCTGGGCGTTGATTTCGTCGAATTCCGAGAATATTGCCCGAACAGCCTTTCTGGAACCAAAAACAACAGAAAACAGCAACTGGCCCCTTGGCATCTCGTTAATAGGTTAGTTCCGGAAATGCATAAAAACATTATAAAGTGCAAGCAAAACATGTAAGTATTGTCATAAAACAAGCATGGAACATCAGAAATTATAGGTACGTTGGAGACGTATCAAGTCTAGACATATTCAAACCAGAAAAATCATGTATCTAGCTACCCCTAACCCTAAGCTCTGTCTTATGAAGTCAAGCATGCATGAAGAGAAGTGGTTTTTGGTTTCAAACATGCATGGAAATTTCAAAAACCCTCCCAAGATCTACATTTTTGAGTGACTAAGATTGATAGATGCTTAATTTTTCATATTCATGTTTTAAACTTGTTTAAATCATGGTCAAACCTAGGATTTGACCAAGATTCAAATGTGCAAAATAAATCAAAATAAAGGAAAAAACCAAGGCACATAGTCCTCTTATGTCATATAGTAAGCATTCAATTAAGTTGATAAACAAGGTCTAGACATATTCAAACCAGAAAATCATGTATCTACCCCCTAACCCTAAACTCTGTCTTATGAAGTCAAGCATGAAGAGAAGTGGTTTTTGGTTTCAAACATGGAAATTTCAAAAACCCTCCCAAGAGCTACATTTTGCAGTGACTAAGAAGGATAGATGCTTAATTTTTCATATTCATGTTTTAAACTTTTTTAAATCATGGTCAAACCTAGGATTTGACCAAGATTCAGATGGGCATAAAATTAAAAAAAAACAATAAAATGAAAAGCCAATGCACATAGTCTTCTTATGTCATATAGTAAGCATTCAATTAAGTTGATAAACAATGTCTAGACATATTCAAACCAGAAAATTTATGTATCAAGCTACCCCTAACCCCAAACTCTGTCTTATGAAGTCTAGCATGAAGAGAAGTACGTGGTTTTTTGGTTTCAAACATGGAAATTTCAAAAACCCTCTCAAGATCGAGCTTCATTTTGGAGTGACTATGAAGGATACATGCTTAATTTTTCATATTCATGTTTTAAACTTGTTTAAATCATGGTCAAACCTAGGATTTGACCAAGATTCAAATGGGCATAAAAATTCAAAAAAAACAAAAAAGGTCTTCTTATGCTATATAGTAGGCATTCAATTAAGTTGATAAATAAGGTCTAGACATATTCAAACCAGAAAAATCATGTATCTACCCCCTAACCCTAAACTATGTCTTATGAAGTCAAGCATGAAGAGAAGTGATTTTTGGTTTCAAACATGGAAATTTCAAAAACCCTCCCAAGAGCTTCATTTTGGTGCGACTAAAATGGATAGAGGCTTAGTTTTTCATACTCATGTTTTTAACTTGTTTAAATCTTGGTCAAACCATAGGTTTGACCAAGATTCAAATTGGTATAAAAATTCAAAAAAATCAAAAAATGAAAACAAAAGCACATAGTCTTCGCATGTCATATAGTAAGCATTCAAGTTGATAAACAAGGTCTAGACATACTCAAACCAGAAAAATCATGTATCTACCCCATAACCCTAAACTCTGTCTTGTGAAGTCAAGCATGAAGAGAAGTTGTTTTTGGTTTCAAACATGGAAATTTCAAAAACCCTCTCAAGAGCTTCATTTAGGAGTGACTAAGAAGGATCCATAGGAAACTATGTACTAATACAGTATAATAATCACCTGAGTTATTAGAGCAACAAGTCTATCACTTACGTGTGGTTCCCATGCGTGAGGTCCCACACTTCAGTGAGAACAAGTCACGTACGCTAGATAGGCAAACTCCCAGCCATCTTCTTTGTCAAGAGGCATCAACACACTCTCTCTCTCTCTCCATCTCTCCAATTATCCACCTCCATTGGCTGTCGGTTTTGGCAGGTCGTTTCTAGCTCAGCTCGTAGGCCATGGTGTGCAGGCTCTGTAGCCATGGCGATTTGGTCGCGCCAAGTGGTTCGTCCCCGGCTGCGACGAGGATCAATCCGGACGGTGGCTGTTAAGGACCCGATCGCATTTCTTGCTTCCAGCATGGGGTCTACCATGTAAATCTTAGGGATTTAGACGTAATTTCCTGTTTATTTTGTGTCCCGCTGTAAACTGCGCTCTGATGCGTATTGGAAATCTGGGTCCTTCAGGATCGTTCGGTTGTCCCTCTAAAAAAACATCTCTCTCATTCTCGGCCTTTCTCGCTCGCTCGCACCCCCTGCGCACTGACAACCCTGCACAACAGTCAACATCACCAAAAAAAGGATAGACACCATAAATAAGTGGGGCCCCGTGACTGCTCTCCCTTCGTCTCCTCCCGTGTGATCCCTCTTCCTCCGACTCCCGACCTTGCGGAAAAGAAAAATGAAATGAAAGAGTTTCACTGGACGGGCAAACACATGTGCTTCCTAGTAATAATAATAATAACCTAAAAAAATCGACCTACGAATCTATTATTAAATAAGCTAAACTAGGGTTTTGCCCAGTACTACGGATCAATTTCTGAAAATCCAACTACGGGGTTCGATTTTGGCCTGCTAATATAAAATTATATAATCCGAACTAGTATCCCTCTAAAATATCATTTTGGTATGCATCGTTTGGTACTTTTCATAGCTAGAGTGCTTACTCCCTCCGTTAGCAAATAGTCTTCGTATGTCATATAGTAAGCATTCAAGTTGATAAACAAGGTTTAGACATATTCAACTAGAAAAATCATGTATCTACCCCCTATCCCTAAACTCTGACTTATGAAGTCAAGCATGAAGAGATGTGGTTTTTGGTTTCAAACATGGAAATTTCAAAAACCCTCCCAAGAGCTACATTTTGGAGTGACTAAGAAGGATAGATGCTTAATTTTTCATATTTATGTTTTAAACTTGTTTAAATCATGGTCAAACCTAGGATTTGACCAAGATTCAAATGGGCATAAAAATTCAAAATAAATCAAACTAAATGAAAAACCAAGGCACATAGTCTTCTTATGTCATATAGTAAGCATTCAATTAAGTTGATAAACAAGGTCTAGACATATTCAAACCAGAAAAATCATGTATCTAGCTACCCCTAACCCTAAACTCTGTCTTAAGAAGTCAAGCATGCATGAAGATAAGTGGTTTTTGGTTTCAAACATGGAAATTTCAAAAACCCTACCAAGATCTACATTTTGGAGTGACTAAGAAGGATATATGCTTAATTTTTCATATTCATGTTTTAAACTTGTTTAAAACTTTAAATCATGGTCAAACCTAGGATTTGACCAAGATTCAAATGGGCATAAAAATTCAGAAAAAACAAAAAATGGAAAATCAAGGCACATAGTCTTCTTATGTCACATAGTAAGCATTCAATTAAGTTGATAAACAAGGTCTAGATATATACAAACCAGAGAAATCATGTATCTACCCCCTAACCCTAAACTCTGTCTCATGAAGTCAAGCATGAAGATATGTGGTTTTTGGTTTCAAACATGGAAATTTCAAAAACCCTCCCAAGAGCTTCATTTTGGAGTGACTAAGAAGGATATATGCTTAATTTTTCATATATTCATGTTTTCAACTTGTTTAAATCATGGTCAAACCTAGGATTTGACCAAGATTCAAATGGGCATAAAATTAAAAAAAACAATAAAATGACAAACCAATGCACATAGTCTTGTTATGTCATATATATAGTAAGCATGCAATTAAGTTGATAAACAAGGTCTAGACATATTCAAACGAGAAAAATCATGTATCAAGCTACCCCTAACCCCAAACTCTGTCTTATGAAGTCAAGCATGAAGAGAAGTACGTGGTTTTTTGGTTTCAAACATGGAAATTTCAAAAACCCTCTCAAGAGCTTCATTTTGGAGCGACTACGAAGGATACATGCTTAATTTTCATATTCATGTTTTAAACTTGTTTAAATCATGGTCAAACCTAGGATTCGAACAACATTCAAATGGGCATAATTTAAAAAAATGAAAAATCAAGGCACATAGTCTTCTTATGTCATATAGTAAGCATTCAATTAAGTTGATAAACAAGCTCTAGACATATTCAAACCAGAAAAATCATGTATCTACCCCCTATATATCCCTAAACCCTGACTTATGAAGTCAAGCATGAAGAGAAGTGGTTTTTGTTTTCAAACATGGAAATTTCAAAAACCCTCCCAAGAGCTTCATTTTGAAGTGATTAATTAAGAAGCATACATGCTTACTTTTTCATATTCATGTTTTAAGCTTGTTCAAATCTTGGTCAACAAACCTAGGATTTGACGAAGATTCAAATGGGTTTAAAAAAATTAAAACCAAGGTATGCTCATGTCATATAGTAAGCATTCAATTAAACTGATAAACAAGGTCTAGACATATTCAAACTAGCAGGAAAATCATGTATCTACCCCCTAACCATAAACTCTGTCTTATGAAGTCAAGCATGCATGAAGAGAAGTGGTTTTTGGTTTCAAGCATGGAAATTTCAAAAACCCTCCCAAGAGCTACATATTGGAGTGACTAAGAAGGATAGATGCTTAATTTTTCATATTCATGTTTTTAACTTGATTAAATCATGGTCAAACCTAGGATTTGACCAAGATTCAAATGTGCATAAAAATTCAAAAAAAATGAAAAACCAATGCACATAGTCATCTTATGTCATCTAGTAAGCATTCAATTAAGTTGATAAACAATGTCTAGACATATTCAAACCAGAAAATTTATGTATCAAGCTACCCCTAACCCCAAACTCTGTCTTATGAAGTCTAGCATGAAGAGAAGTACGTGGTTTTTTGGTTTCAAACATGGAAATTTCAAAAACCCTCTCAAGATCGAGCTTCATTTTGGAGCGACTATGAAGGATACATGCTTAATTTTTCATATTCATGTTTTAAACTTGTTTAAATCATGGTCAAACCTAGGATTTGACCAAGATTCAAATGGGCATAAAAATTCAAAAAAAACAATAAAATGAAAAACCAATGCACATAGGCATCTTATGTCATCTAGTAAGCATTCAATTAAGTTGATAAACAAGGTCTAGACATATTCAAACCAGAAAATTCATGTATCAAGCTACCCCTATCCCCAAACTCTGTCTTATGAAGTCAAGCATGAAGAGAAGTACGCGGTTTTTTGGTTTCAAACATGGAAATTTCAAAAACCCTCTCAAGAGATTCATTTTGGAGTGACTACGAAGGCACGCTTAATTTTTCATATTCATGTTTTAAACTTGTTTAAATCATGGTCAAACCTAGGATTTGACCAAGATTCAAATGGGCAAAATTTAAAAAAAATGAAAAATCAAGGCACATAGTCTTCTTATGTCATATAGTAAGCATTAAATTAAGTTGATAAACAAGGTCTAGACATATTCAAACCAGAGAAATCACGTATCTACCCCCTAACCCTAAACTCTGTCTCATGAAGTCAAGCGCATGAAGATATGTGGTTTTTGGTTTCAAACATGGAAATTTCAAAAACCCTCCCAAGAGCTTCATTTTGAAGTGATTAATTAAGAAGCATACATGCATGCTTACTTTTTCATATTCATGTTTTAAACTTATTCAAATCTTGGCGAAACCTAGGATTTGACCAAGATTTAAATGGGTATAAAAATTCAAAAAAACAAAAAAGGTCTTCTTATGCTATATAGTAGGCATTCAATTAAGTTGATAAATAAGGTCTAGACATATTCAAACCAGAAAAATCATGTATCTACCCCCTAACCCTAAACTTTGTCTTATGAAGTCAAGCATGAAGAGAAGTGGTTTTTGGTTTCAAGAATGGAAATTTCAAAAACCTCCCCAAACTTCATTTTAGAGTGACTAAGAAGGATACAAGCTTCCCTTTTCATTTTCATGTTTTAATCTTGTTTAAATTATCTTGGTCAAATCTAGGATTTGACAAGATTCAAAATGGCAAATATATGATAAGTGATGCAAATATCATTTCTAAGTGCGGGCAAACCAGCCTTTAGCTTAACATATTACAAGGTTTCAGAAAATTGAGTGGGGGCGGTTGCCCCCCTTGGCTATAGTCTGGATCTGCCCATGCTATAGTTTGAGGCCATTTGGATGACGTCGAAAAAAATCTTTGATTAGAAATGGGGTTGTTCGAACCCCGTAGTTGGATTTTTTTGAACCTTGATCTGTAGTACTGGGCAAAACCCTAGTTTAACCTATTTAATTATAGATTCGTAGGTCGATTTTTCTACGTGCCTTTTTATTATTACTCTACTATGCAGCACATATGTGTTTGCCCGTCGAGTGAAACTCGGAGGAAGAGGGATCACTCGGAAGGAGAGAAGAAGCAGGGAGAGCATTATGGTGTCTCCCCTTTTTCGGGTGATGATGTTGACTGTTGTGCAGGGTTTGTCAGTGAGCAGGAGGTGCGAGCGAGCGAGTCGAGCGAGGCCGAGAATGAGAGAGATTTGTTTTTTTTTGTGAGAGGGACAACCGAAGGATCCTGAAGGACCCAGAGACTCCCAATACGCATCCTGATGCGTCTTCTCTTGACAAAGAAAATGGCTGGGAGATTGCGTACCTATTGCACGTGACTTGTGCTCACTAAAGTGTGGGACCTCACGCATGGGCACCACACGTAAGTGACAGACCTGTTGGTGTAAAAACTCGGTTGATTATTATAGTGCATTAGAACAAAGTTTCCTATGGATTCAAGGGTAGGAAATCCAAGTTAACTCATTTACATGACATTATTTTTTCCATGAAGCAAAGTTAACACATCTATCAATTGGTACATTTTGGAGTGACTAAGAAAGATCCATGCTTACCTTTTCGTTTTCACGTGTTAAACTTGTTTAAATCTTGGTCAAACCTAGGATTTCACAGAGATTCAAATGGGCGGAAAATTCAAAAAAAAAATAGAAAAATGAAAAACCAAAGCACATACGTAGATTTCTTATGTCATATAGTAAGCATTCAAGTTGATAAACAAGGTCTAGACATATTCAAACCATACAAATCATGTATCTACCCCTAACCCTAAACTATGTCTTATGAAGTCAAGCATGAAGAGAAGTGGTTTTGGGTTTCAAACATGGAAATTTCAAAAACCTCCCAAAAACTTCATTTAGAGTGACTAAGAAGGACAAATGCTTCCCTTTTCATTTTCATGTTTTAAACTTGTTTAAATCTTGGTCAAACCTAGGACCTGACCAAGATTCAAATGGGCATCAAAAATAAAAAAATCAGAAAAATGAAAAACCAAAGCACATAGTCTTCTTATGTCATATAGTAAGCATTAAAGTTGATAAAAAAGGTCTAGACGTATTCAAACCAGACAAATCTTGTATCTACCCCTAACCCTAAACTCTGTCATATGAAGTCAAGCATGAAGAGAGGTTGTTTTGGGTTTCAAACATGGAAATTTCAAAAACCCTCCCAAGAGCTACATTTTGGAGTGACTAAGAAGGATAAATGCTTAATTTTTCATATTCATGATTTAAACTTGTTCAAATCTTGGTCAAACATAGGATTTGACCAAGATTCAAATGGGCATACAAATTAAAAAAAATTTGAAAAAATTGAAAAACCAAGGTCTTCTTATGTCATATAGTAAGCATTCAATTAAGATGATAAACAAGGTCTATACATATTCAAACAAGAAAAATCATGTATCTACCCCGTAACCCTAAACTTTGTTTCATGAAGTCAAGCATGAAGATATGTGGTTTTTGGTTTCGAACATGGAAATTCAAAAACCCTCCCAAGAGCTTCATTTTGAAGTGACTAAGAAGCATACATGCTTACTTTTTCATATTCATGTTTTTAACTTATTCAAATCTTGGTGGAACCAAGGATTTGACCAAGATTCAAATTTGTATAAAAATTCAAAAAAAATGTCTTCTTATGTTATATAGTAAGCATTCAATTAAGTTAATAAACAAGGTCTAGACATATTCAAACCAGGAAAATCATGTATCTACCCCCTAACCCTAAACTCTGTCTTATGAAGTCAAGCATGCATGAAGAGAAGTGGTTTTTGGTTTCAAGCATGGAAATTTCAAAAACCCTCCCAAGAGCTACATTTTGGAGTGACTAAGAAGGATAGATGCTTAATTTTTCATATTCATGTTTTAAACTTGTTTAAATCATGGTCAAACCTAGGATTTGACCAAGATTCAAATGGGCATAAAAATTCAAAAAAAAACAATAAAATGAAAAACCAATGCACATAGTCATCTTATGTCATCTAGTAAGCATTCAATTAAGTTGATAAACAAGGTCTAGACATAGTCAAACCAGAAAATTCATGTATCAACAAGCTACCCCTAACCCCAAACTATGTCTTATGAAGACAAGCATGAACTGAAGTACGTGGTTTTTTGGTTTCAAACATGGAAATTTCAAAAACCCTCTCAAGAGCTTCATTTTGGAGTGACTACGAAGGATACATGCTTAATTTTTCATATTCATGTTTTAAACTTGTTTAAATCATGGTCAAACCTAGGATTTGACCAAGATTCAAATGGGCATAATTTAAAAAAATGAAAGACCAAGGCACATAGTCTTCTTATGTCATATAGTAAGCATTCAATTAAGTTGATAAACAAGGTCTAGACATATTCAAACCAGAGAAATAAGGTATCTACCCCCTAACCCTAAACTCTGTCTCATGAAGTCAAGCGCATGAAGATATGTGGTTTTTGGTTTCAAACATGGAAATTTCAAAAACCCTCCCAAGAGCTTCATTTTGAAGTGATTAATTAAGAAGCATACATGCATGCTTACTTTTTCATATTCATGTTTTAAACTTATTCAAATCTTGGCGAAACCTAGGATTTGACCAAGATTTAAATGGGTATAAATTTCAAAAAAACAAAAAAGGTCTTCTTATGCTATATAGTAGGCATTCAATTAAGTTGATAAATAAGGTCTAGACATATTCAAACCAGAAAAATCATGTATCTACCCCCTAACCCTAAACTTTGTCTTATGAAGTCAAGCATGAAGAGAAGTGGTTTTTGGTTTCAAGAATGGAAATTTCAAAAACCTCCCCAAACTTCATTTTAGAGTGACTAAGAAGGATACAAGCTTCCCTTTTCATTTTCATGTTTTAATCTTGTTTAAATTATCTTGGTCAAATCTAGGATTTGACAAGATTCAAAATGGCAAACATATGATAAGTGATGCAAATATCATTTCTAAGTGCGGGCAAACCAGCCTTTAGCTTAACATATTACAAGGTTTCAGAAAATTGAGTGGGGGCGGTTGCCCCCCTTGGCTATAGTCTGGATCCGCCCATGCTATAGTTTGAGGCCATTTGGATGACGTCGAAAAAAATCTTTGATTAGAAATGGGGTTGTTCGAACCCCGTAGTTGGATTTTTTTGAACCTTGATCTGTAGTACTGGGCAAAACCCTAGTTTAACCTATTTAATTATAGATTCGTAGGTCGATTTTTCTACGTGCCTTTTTATTATTACTCTACTATGCAGCACATATGTGTTTGCCCGTCGAGTGAAACTCAGAGGAAGAGGGATCACTCGGAAGGAGAGAAGAAGGAGGGAGAGCATTATGGTGTCTCCCCTTTTTCGGGTGATGATGTTGACTGTTGTGCAGGGTTTGTCAGTGAGCAGGAGGTGCGAGCGAGCGAGTCGAGCGAGGCCGAGAATGAGAGAGATTTGTTTTTTTTTTTGTGAGAGGGACAACCGAAGGATCCTGAAGGACCCAGAGACTTCCAATACGCATCCTGATGCGTCTTCTCTTGACAAAGAAAATGGCTGGGAGTTTGCGTACCTATTGCACATGACTTGTGCTCACTAAAGTGTGGGACCTCACGCATGGGCACCACACGTAAGTGACAGACCTGTTGGTGTAAAAACTCGGTTGATTATTATAGTGCATTAGAACAAAGTTTCCTATGGATTCAAGGGTAGGAAATCCAAGTTAACTCATTTACATGACATTATTTTTTCCATGAAGCAAAGTTAACACATCTATCAATTGGTACATTTTGGAGTGACTAAGAAAGATCCATGCTTACCTTTTCGTTTTCACGTGTTAAACTTGTTTAAATCTTGGTCAAACCTAGGATTTCACAGAGATTCAAATGGGCGGAAAATTCAAAAAAAACAGAAAAATGAAAAACCAAAGCACATACGTAGATTTCTTATGTGATATAGTAAGCATTCAAGTTGATAAACAAGGTCTAGACATATTCAAACCATACAAATCATGTATCTACCCCTAACCCTAAACTATGTCTTATGAAGTCAAGTATGAAGAGAAGTGGTTTTGGGTTTCAAACATGGAAATTTCAAAAACCTCCCAAAAACTTCATTTAGAGTGACTAAGAAGGATAAATGCTTCCCTTTTCATTTTCATGTTTTAAACTTGTTTAAATCTTGGTCAAACCTAGGATCTGACCAAGATTCAAATGGGCATCAAAAATAAAAAAATCAAAAAAATGAAAAACCAAAGCACATAGTCTTCTTATGTCATATAGTAAGCATTAAAGTTGATAAAAAAGGTCTAGACGTATTCAAACCAGACAAATCTTGTATCTACCCCTAACCCTAAACTCTGTCTTATGAAGTCAAGCATGAAGAGAGGTTGTTTTGGGTTTCAAACATGGAAATTTCAAAAACCCTCCCAAGAGCTACATTTTGGAGTGACTAAGAAGGATAAATGCTTAATTTTTCATATTCATGATTTAAACTTGTTCAAATCTTGGTCAAACATAGGATTTGACCAAGATTCAAATGGGCATACAAATTAAAAAAAAATTGAAAAAATTGAAAAACCAAGGTCTTCTTATGTCATATAGTAAGCATTCAATTAAGATGATAAACAAGGTCTATACATATTCAAACAAGAAAAATCATGTATCTACCCCGTAACCCTAAACTCTGGTGCATGAAGTCAAGCATGAAGATATGTGGTTTTTGGTTTCGAACATGGAAATTCAAAAACCCTCCCAAGAGCTTCATTTTGAAGTGACTAAGAAGCATACATGCTTACTTTTTCATATTCATGTTTTTAACTTATTCAAATCTTGGTGGAACCAAGGATTTGACCAAGATTCAAATGGGTATAAAAATTCAAAAAAATGTCTTCTTACGTTATATAGTAAGCATTCAATTAAGTTAATAAACAAGGTCTAGACATATTCAAACCAGGAAAATCATGTATCTACCCCCTAACCCTAAACTCTGTCTTATGAAGTCAAGCATGCATGAAGAGAAGTGGTTTTTGGTTTCAAGCATGGAAATTTCAAAAACCCTCCCAAGAGCTACATTTTGGAGTGACTAAGAAGGATAGATGCTTAATTTTTCATATTCATGTTTTAAACTTGTTTAAATCATGGTCAAACCTAGGATTTGACCAAGATTCAAATGGGCATAAAAATTAAAAAAAAACAATAAAATGAAAAACCAATGCACATAGTCATCTTATGTCATCTAGTAAGCATTCAATTAAGTTGATAAACAAGGTCTAGACATAGTCAAACCAGAAAAATCATGTATCAACAAGCTACCCCTAACCCCAAACTCTGTCTTATGAAGTCAAGCATGAAGTGAAGTACGTGGTTTTTTGGTTTCAAGCATGGAAATTTCAAAAACCCTCTCAAGAGCTTCATTTTGGAGTGACTAAGAAGGATAGATGCTTAATTTTTCATATTCATGTTTTAAACTTGTTTAAATCATGGTCAAACCTAGGATTTGACCAAGATTCAAATGGGCATAAAAATTCAAAAAAAAACAATAAAATGAAAAACCAATGCACATAGTCATCTTATGTCATCTAGTAAGCATTCAATTAAGTTGATAAACAAGGTCTCGACATAGTCAAACCAGAAAAATCATGTATCAACAAGCTACCCCTAACCCCAAACTATGTCTTATGAAGACAAGCATGAAGTGAAGTACGTGGTTTTTTTGGTTTCAAACATGGAAATTTCAAAAACCCTCTCAACAGCTTCATTTTGGAGTGACTACGAAGGATACATGCTTAATTTTTCATATTCATGTTTTAAACTTGTTTAAATCATGGTCAAACCTAGGATTTGACCAAGATTCAAATGGGCATAATTTAAAAAAATGAAAGACCAAGGCACATAGTCTTCTTATGTCATATAGTAAGCATTCAATTAAGTTGATAAACAAGGTCTAGACATATTCAAACCAGAGAAATCATGTATCTACCCCCTAACCCTAAACTCTGTCTCATGAAGTCAAGCGCATGAAGATATGTGGTTTTTGGTTTCAAACATGGAAATTTCAAAAACCCTCCCAAGAGCTTCATTTTGAAGTGATTAATTAAGAAGCATACATGCATGCTTACTTTTTCATATTCATGTTTTAAACTTATTCAAATCTTGGCGAAACCTAGGATTTGACCAAGATTTAAATGGGTATAAAAATTCAAAAAAACAAAAAAGGTCTTCTTATGCTATATAGTAGGCATTCAATTAAGTTGATAAATAAGGTCTAGACATATTCAAACCAGAAAAATCATGTATCTACTCCCTAACCCTAAACTTTGTCTTATGAAGTCAAGCATGAAGAGAAGTGGTTTTTGGTTTCAAGAATGGAAATTTCAAAAACCTCCCCAAACTTCATTTTAGAGTGACTAAGAAGGATACAAGCTTCCCTTTTCATTTTCATGTTTTAATCTTGTTTAAATTATCTTGGTCAAATCTAGGATTTGACAAGATTCGAAATGGCAAACATATGATAAGTGATGCAAATATCATTTCTAAGTGCGGGCAAACCAGCCTTTAGCTTAACATATTACAAGGTTTCAGAAAATTGAGTGGGGGCGGTTGCCCCCCTTGGCTATAGTCTGGATCCGCCCATGCTATAGTTTGAGGCCATTTGGATGACGTCGAAAAAAATCTTTGATTAGAAATGGGGTTGTTCGAACCCCGTAGTTGGATTTTTTTGAACCTTGATCTGTAGTACTGGGCAAAACCCTAGTTTAACCTATTTAATTATAGATTCGTAGGTCGATTTTTCTACGTGCCTTTTTATTATTACTCTACTATGCAGCACATATGTGTTTGCCCGTCGAGTGAAACTCGGAGGAAGAGGGATCACTCGGAAGGAGAGAAGAAGGAGGGAGAGCATTATGGTGTCTCCCCTTTTTCGGGTGATGATGTTGACTGTTGTGCAGGGTTTGTCAGTGAGCAGGAGGTGCGAGCGAGCGAGTCGAGCGAGGCCGAGAATGAGAGAGATTTGTTTTTTTTTTGTGAGAGGGACAACCGAAGGATCCTGAAGGACCCAGAGACTTCCAATACGCATCCTGATGCGTCTTCTCTTGACAAAGAAAATGGCTGGGAGTTTGCGTACCTATTGCACGTGACTTGTGCTCACTAAAGTGTGGGACCTCACGCATGGGCACCACACGTAAGTGACAGACCTGTTGGTGTAAAAACTCGGTTGATTATTATAGTGCATTAGAACAAAGTTTCCTATGGATTCAAGGGTAGGAAATCCAAGTTAACTCATTTACATGACATTATTTTTTCCATGAAGCAAAGTTAACACATCTATCAATTGGTACATTTTGGAGTGACTAAGAAAGATCCATGCTTACCTTTTCGTTTTCACGTGTTAAACTTGTTTAAATCTTGGTCAAACCTAGGATTTCACAGAGATTCAAATGGCCGGAAAATTCAAAAAAAACAGAAAAATGAAAAACCAAAGCACATACGTAGATTTCTTATGTCATATAGTAAGCATTCAAGTTGATAAACAAGGTCTAGACATATTCAAACCATACAAATCATGTATCTACCCCTAACCCTAAACTATGTCTTATGAACTCAAGCATGAAGAGAAGTGGTTTTGGGTTTCAAACATGGAAATTTCAAAAACCTCCCAAAAACTTCATTTAGAGTGACTAAGAAGGATAAATGCTTCCCTTTTCATTTTCATGTTTTAAACTTGTTTAAATCTTGGTCAAACCTAGGATCTGACCAAGATTCAAATGGGCATCAAAAATAAAAAAATCAGAAAAATGAAAAACCAAAGCACATAGTCTTCTTATGTCATATAGTAAGCATTAAAGTTGATAAAAAAGGTCTAGACGTATTCAAACCAGACAAATCTTGTATCTACCCCTAACCCTAAACTCTGTCTTATGAAGTCAAGCATGAAGAGAGGTTGTTTTGGGTTTCAAACATGGAAATTTCAAAAACCCTCCCAAAAGCTACATTTTGGAGTGACTAAGAAGGATAAATGCTTAATTTTTCATATTCATGATTTAAACTTGTTCAAATCTTGGTCAAACATAGGATTTGACCAAGATTCAAATGGGCATACAAATTAAAAAAAATTGAAAAAATTGAAAAACCAAGGTCTTCTTATGTCATATAGTAAGCATTCAATTAAGATGATAAACAAGGTCTATACATATTCAAACAAGAAAAATCATGTATCTACCCCGTAACCCTAAACTCTGTTTCATGAAGTCAAGCATGAAGATATGTGGTTTTTGGTTTCGAACATGGAAATTCAAAAACCCTCCCAAGAGCTTCATTTTGAAGTGACTAAGAAGCATACATGCTTACTTTTTCATATTCATGTTTTTAACTTATTCAAATCTTGGTGGAACCAAGGATTTGACCAAGATTCAAATGGGTATAAAAATTCAAAAAAATGTCTTCTTATGTTATATAGTAAGCATTCAATTAAGTTAATAAACAAGGTCTAGACATATTCAAACCAGGAAAATCATGTATCTACCCCCTAACCCTAAACTCTGTCTTATGAAGTCAAGCATGCATGAAGAGAAGTGGTTTTTGGTTTCAAGCATGGAAATTTCAAAAACCCTCCCAAGAGCTACATTTTGGAGTGACTAAGAAGGATAGATGCTTAATTTTTCATATTCATGTTTTAAACTTGTTTAAATCACGGTCAAACCTAGGATTTGACCAAGATTCAAATGGGCATAAAAATTCAAAAAAAAACAATAAAATGAAAAACCAATGCACATAGTCATCTTATGTCATCTAGTAAGCATTCAATTAAGTTGATAAACAAGGTCTAGACATAGTCAAACCAGAAAAATCATGTATCAACAAGCTACCCCTAACCCCAAACTATGTCTTATGAAGACAAGCATGAAGTGAAGTACGTGGTTTTTTGGTTTCAAACATGGAAATTTCAAAAACCCTCTCAAGAGCTTCATTTTGGAGTGACTACGAAGGATACATGCTTAATTTTTCATATTCATGTTTTAAACTTGTTTAAATCATGGTCAAACCTAGGATTTGACCAAGATTCAAATGGGCATAATTTAAAAAAATGAAAAACCAAGGCACATAGTCTTCTTATGTCATATAGTAAGCATTCAATTAAGTTGATAAACAAGGTCTAGACATATTCAAACCAGAGAAATCATGTATCTACCCCCTAACCCTAAACTCTGTCTCATGAAGTCAAGCGCATGAAGATATGTGGTTTTTGGTTTCAAACATGGAAATTTCAAAAACCCTCCCAAAGAGCTTCATTTTGAAGTGACTAAGAAGGATCCATAGGAAACTGTGTACTAATACAGTATAATAATCACCCGAGTTATTAGAGCAACAAGTCTGTCACTTACGTGTGGTTCCCATGCGTGAGGTCCCACACTTCAGTGAGCACAAGTCACGTACGCTAGGTAGGCAAACTCCCAGCCATCTTCTTTTTTCAAGAGAGAGGAATCAACACTCTCTCTCTCTCTCTCTTTCCATCTCTCCAATTATCCACCTCCGTTGGCTGCTGGTTTTGGCAGGACGTTTCTAGCTCAGCTCGTAGGCCATGGTGTGCAGGCTCTGTAGCTATGGCGATTTGGTCGCGCCAAGTGGTTCGTCCCTGGCTGCGACGAGGATCAATCCGGACGGTGGCTGTTAAGAACCCGATCGCATTTCTTGCTTTCAGCCTGGGGTCTACCATGTAAATCTTAGGGATTTAGACGTAATTTCCTGTTTATTTTGTCTCCTGCTGTAAACTGTGCTCTGATGCGTATTGGAAATCTGGGTCCTTCAGGATCGTTCGGTTGTCCCTCTAAAAAAAACATCTCTCTCATTCTCGGCCTTTCTCGCTCGCTCGCACCCCCTGCGCACTGACAACCCTGCACAACAGTCAACATCACCAGAGAAAGGATAGACACCATAAATAAGTGGGGCCTCGTGACTGCTCTCCCTTCGTCTCCTCCCGTGTGATCCCTCTTCCTCCGACTCCCGACCTTGCGGAAAAGAAAAATGAAATGAAAGATTTTCACTCGACGGGCAAACACATATGCTGCCTAGTAATAATAATAATAACGTAAAAAAATCGACCTACGAATCTATTATTAAATAAGCTAAACTAGGGTTTTGCCCAGTACTACGGATCAATTTCTGAAAATCCAACTACGGGGTTCGATTTTGGCCTGCTAATATAAAATTATATAATCCGAACTAGTATTCCTCTAAAAAATCATTTTGGTATGCATCGTTCGGTACTTTTCATAGCTAGAGTGCTTACTCCCTCCGTTAGCAAATAGTCTTCGTATGTCATATAGTAAGAATTCTAGTTAATAAACAAGGTTTAGACATATTCAACCAGAAAAATCATGTATCTACCCCCTATCCCTAAACTCTGACTTATGAAGTCAAGCATGAAGAGATGTGGTTTTTGGTTTCAAACATGCAAATTTCAAAAACCCTCCCAAGAGCTAAATTTTGGAGTGGCTAAGAAGGATAGATGCTTAATTTTTCATATTTATGTTTTAAACTTGTTTAAATCATGGTCAAACCTAGGATTTGACCAAGATTCAAATGGGCATAAAAATTCAAAATAAATCAAAATAAATGAAAAACCAAGGCACGTAGTCTTCTTATGTCATATAGTAAGCATTCAATTAAGTTGATAAACAAGGTCTAGACATATTCAAACCAGAAAAATCATGTATCTAGCTACCCCTAGCCCTAAACTTTGTCTTATGAAGTCAAGCATGCATGAAGAGAAGTGGTTTTTGGTTTCAAACATGGAAATTTCAAAAACCTCCTCAAACTTCATTTTAGAGTGACTAAGAAGGATACAAGCTTCCCTTTTCATTTTCATGTTTTAAAATTGCTTAAATTATCTTGGTCAAATCTAGGATTTGACAAGATTCAAATGGGCAAACATATGATAAGTGATGCAAATATCATTTCTAAGTGCGGGCAAACTAGCCTTTAGCTTAACATATTACAAGGTTTCAGAAAATTGAGTGGGGCGGCTGCCCCCCTTGGCTATAGTCTGGATCCGCCCATGCTATAGTTTGAGGCCATTTGGATGACGTCGAAAAAATTCTTTGATTAGAAATGGGGTTGTTCGAACCCCGTAGTTGGATTTTTTTGAACATTGATCTGTAGTACTGGGCAAAAACCTAGTTTAACCTATTTAATTATAGATTCGTAGGTCGATTTTTCTACGTACATTTTTATTATTACTCTACTATGCAGCACATATGTGTTTGCCCGTCGAGTGAAACTCGGAGGAAGAGGGATCACTCGGAAGGAGAGAAGAAGGAGGGAGAGCATTATGGTGTCTCCCCTTTTTCGGGTGATGATGTTGACTGTTGTGCAGGGTTTGTCAGTGAGCAGGAGGTGCGAGCGAGCGAGTCGAGCGAGGCCGAGAATGAGAGAGATTTGTTTTTTTTGTGAGAGGGACAACCGAAGGATCCTGACGGACCCAGAGACTTTCAATACGCATCCTGATGCGTCTTCTCTTGACAAAGAAAATGGCTGGGAGTTTGCGTACCTATTTCACGTGACTTGTGCTCACTGAAGTGTGGGACCTCACGCATGGGCACCACACGTAAGTGACAGACCTGTTGGTGTAAAAACTCGGTTGATTATTATAGTGCATTAGAACAAAGTTTCCTATGGATTCAAGGGTAGGAAATCCAAGTTAACTCATTTACATGACATTATTTTTTCCATGAAGCAAAGTTAACACGTCTATCAATTGGTACATTTTGGAGTGACTAAGAAGGATCCATGCTTACCTTTTCGTTTTCACGTGTTAAACTTGTTTAAATCTTGGTCAAACCTAGGATTTCACAGAGATTCAAATGGGCGGAAAATTCAAAAAAAACAGAAAAATGAAAAACCAAAGCACATACGTAGTTTTCTTATGTCATATAGTAAGCATTCAAGTTGATAAACAAGGTCTAGACATATTCAAACCATACAAATCATCTATCTACCCCTAACCCTAAACTATGTCTTATGAAGTCAAGCATGAAGAGAAGTGGTTTTGGGTTTCAAACATGGAAATTTCAAAAACCTCCCAAAAACTTCATTTAGAGTGACTAAGAAGGATAAATGCTTCCCTTTTCATTTTCATGTTTTAAACTTGTTTAAATCTTGGTCAAACCTAGGATCTGACCAAGATTCAAATGGGCATCAAAAATAAAAAAAATCAGAAAAATGAAAAACCAAAGCACATAGTCTTCTTATGTCATATAGTAAGCATTAAAGTTGATAAAAAAGGTCTAGACGTATTCAAACCAGACAAATCATGTATCTACCCCTAACCCTAAACTCTGTCTTATGAAGTCAAGCATGAAGAGAAGTTGTTTTGGGTTTCAAACATGTAAATTTCAAAAACTCTCCCAAGAGCTACATTTTGGAGTGACTAAGAAGGATAAATGCTTAATTTTTCATATTCATGATTTAAACTTGTTCAAATCTTGGTCAAACATAGGATTTGACCAAGATTCAAATGGGCATACAAATTAAAAAAATCAAAAAAATTGAAAAACCAAGGTCTTCTTATGTCATATAGTAAGCATTCAATTAAGATGATAAACAAGGTCTATACATATTCAAACAAGAAAAATCATGTATCTACCCCGTAACCCTAAACTCTGTTTCATGAAGTCAAGCATGAAGATATGTGGTTTTTGGTTTCGAACATGGAAATTCAAAAACCCTCCCAAGAGCTTCATTTTGAAGTGACTAAGAAGCATACATGCTTACTTTTTCATATTCATGTTTTTAACTTATTCAAATCTTGGTGGAACCAAGGATTTGACCAAGATTCAAATGGGTATAAGAATTCAAAAAAAAAGGTCTTCTTATGTTATATAGTAAGCATTCAATTAAGTTAATAAACAAGGTCTAGACATATTCAAACCAGGAAAATCATGTATCTACCCCCTAACTCTGAACTCTGTCTTATGAAGTCAAGCATGCATGAAGAGAAGTGGTTTTTGGTTTCAAGCATGGAAATTTCAAAAACCCTCCCAAGAGCTACATTTTGGACTGACTAAGAAGGATAGATGCTTAATTTTTCATCTTCATGTTTTAAATTTGTTTAAATCATGGTCAAACCTAGGATTTGACCAAGATTCAAATGGGCATAAAAATTCAAAAAAAAACAATAAAATGAAAAACCAATGCACATAGTCATCTTATGTCATCTCGTAAGCATTCAATTAAGTTGATAAACAAGGTCTAGACATATTCAAACTAGAAAAATCATGTATCAACAAGCTACCCCTAACCCCAAACTGTCTTATGAAGACAAGCATGAAGAGAAGTGGTTTTTGGTTTTAAACTTGGAAATTTCAAAAACCCTCCCAAGAGCTTCATTTTGGAGTGACTAAGAAGGATATGTCCTTAATTTTTCATATTCATGTTTTCAACTTGTTTAAATCATGGTCAAACCAAGGATTTGACCAAGATTCAAATGGGCATAAAATTAAAAAAACAATAAAATGAAAAACCAATGCACATAGTCTTCTTATGTCATATATATAGTAAGCATTCAATTAAGTTGATAAACAAGGTCTAGACATATTCAAACGAGAAAAATCATGTATCAAGCTACCCCTAACCCCAAACTCTGTCTTATGAAGTCAAGCATGAAGAGAAGTACGTGGATTTTTTGTTTCAAACATGGAAATTTCAAAAACCCTCTCAAGAGCTTCATTTTGGAGTGACTACGAAGGATACATGCTTAATTTTCATATTCATGTTTTAAACTTGTTTAAATCATGGTCAAACCTAGGATTTGACCAAGATTCAAATGGGCCTAATTTAAAAAAATGAAAAATCAAGGCACATAGTCTTCTTATGTCATATAGTAAGCATTCAATTAAGTTGATAAACAAGGTCTAGACATATCAAACCAGAAAAATCATGTATCTACCCCCTATATATCCCTAAACCCTGACTTATGAATTCAAGCATGAAGAGAAGAAGTGGTTTTTGGTTTCAAACATGGAAATTTCAAAAACCCTCCCAAGAGCTTCATTTTGGAGTGACTAATTAAGAAGCATACATGCTTACTTTTTCATATTAATGGTTTAAACTTGTTCAAATCTTGGTCAACAAACCTAGGATTTGACGAAGATTCAAATGGGTATAAAAAATTAAAACCAAGGTTTGCTCATGTCATATAGTAAGCATTCAATTAAATTGATAAACAAGGTCTAGACATATTCAAACTAGCAGGAAAATCATGTATCTACCCCCTAACCCTAAACTCTGTCTTATGAAGTCAAGCATGCATGAAGAGAAGTGGTTTTTGGTTTTCAAGCATGGAAATTTCAAAAACCCTTGATACGTCCCAAACGTATCTATAATTTCTTATGTTCCATGCTACTTTTATGATGATACTCACATGTTTTATACACATTATATGTCATTATTATGCATTTTCCGGCACTAACCTATTGACGAGATGCCGAAGAGCCAGTTGCTGTTTTCTGCTGTTTTTGGTTTCTGAAATCCTAGTAAGGAAATATTCTTGGAATTGGACGAAATCAACGCCCAGGGGCCTATTTTTGCACAAAGCTTCCAGAAGTCCGAGGGAGAGACGAAGTGGGGCCACGAGGTGGCGCCACACTAGGGCAGCGCGGTCCAAGCCTTGGCCGCGCCGGCCTGTTGTGTGGGGCCCTCGTGGGGCCCCCTGACCTGCCCTTCCGCCTACTTAAAGCCTTCGTCGCGAAACCCCCAGTACCGAGAGCCACGATACGGAAAACCTTCCAGAGACGCCGCCGCCGCCAATCCCATCTCGGGGGATTCAGGAGATCGCCTCCGGCACCCTGCCGGAGAGGGGAATCATCTCCCGGAGGTCTCTTCATCGCCATGATCGCCTCCGGATCGATGTGTGAGTAGTTCACCCCTGGACTATGGGTCCATAGCAGTAGCTAGATGGTCGTCTTCTCCTAATTGTGCTATCATGTTCGATCGTTTGAGCTGCCTATCATGATCAAGATCGTTTATTTGTAATCCTTCATGTTGTGTTTGTTGGGATCCGATGAATATTGAATACTATGTCAAGTTGATTATCAATCTATCATATATGTTGTTTATGTTCTTGCATGCTCTCCGTTGCTAGTAGAGGCTCTGGCCAAGTTGATACTTGTGACTCCAAAAGGGAGTATTTATGCTCGATAGTGGGTTCATGCCTCCATTAAATCTGGGACAGTGACAGAAAGTTCTAAGGTTGTGGATGTGATGTTGCCACTAGGGATAAAACATCGATGCTTTGTCTAAGGATATTTGTGTTTATTACATTACGCACCATACTTAATGCAATTGTCTGTTGCTTGCAACTTAATACCGGAAGGGGTTCGGATGATAACCTGAACGTGGACTTTTTAGGCATAGATGCATGCTGGATGGCGGTCTATGTACTTTGTCGTAATGCCCTGATTAAATCTCATAGTACTCATCATGCTATTTGTATGTGCATTGTTATGCCTTCTTTATTTGTCAATTGCCCAACTGTAATTTGTTCACCCAACATCTGCTATCTTATGGGACAGACACCACTAGTGAACTGTGGACCCCGGTCCTATTCTTTACATCTGAAATACAATCTACTGCAATTGTTCTTTACTGTTCTTCGCAAACAAACATCATCATCCACACTATACATCTAATCCTTTGTTTACAGCAAGCCGGTGAGATTGACAACCTCGTTGTTACGTTGGGGCAAAGTTCTGTGATTGTGTTGTGCAGGTTCCACGTTGGCGCCGGAATCCCTGGTGTTGCACCGCACTACACTCCTCCGCCATCAACCTTCAACGTGCTTCTTGACTCCTACTGGTTCGATTAAACCTTGGTTTCTTACTGAGGGAAACTTGCTACTGTGCGCATCACACCTTCCTCTCGGGGTTCCCAACGGACGTGTCAACTACACGCATCAAGCAAATTTCTGGCGCCGTTGCCGGGGAGATCAAGACACGCTGCAAGGGGAGTCTCCACTTCCAATCTCTTTACATTGTTTTTGTCTTGCTTTATTTTATTTACTACTTTGTTTGCTGCATTATATCAAAACACAAAAAAATTAGTTGCTAGTTTTACTTTATTTACTGTCTTGTTCTCCATATCAAAAACACAAAAAAATTAGTTACTTGCATTTACTTTATCTAGTTTGCTTTATTTACTACTGCTAAAATGGGTACTGTTGAGAATACTAAGTTGTGTGACTTCACTAGCACTAATAATAATGATTTCCTATGCACACCTATTGCTCCACCTGCTACTACATCAGAATTCTTTGAAATTAAACCTGCTTTACTGAATCTTGTCATGAGAGAGCAATTTTCTGGTGTTAGTTCTGATGATGCTGCTTCCCATCTTAATAATTTTGTTGAACTATGTGAAATGCAAAAGTATAAGGATGTAGATGGTGATATTATAAAATTAAAATTGTTTCCTTTCTCATTAAGAGGAAGAGCTAAAGATTGGTTGCTATCTTTGCCTAAGAATAGTATTGATTCATGGACTAAATGTAAAGATGCTTTTATTGGTAGATATTATCCTCCTGCTAAAATTATATCTTTGAGAAGTAGCATAATGAATTTTAAGCAATTGGATAATGAACATGTTGCTCAAGCATGGGAAAGAATGAAATCTTTGGTAAAGAATTGCCCAACCCATGGACTGACTACTTGGATGATCATCCAAACCTTCTATGCTGGATTGAATTTTTCTTCGTGGAACCTATTGGATTCAGCTGCTGGAGGTACCTTTATGTCCATCACCTTGGGGGCGGCTACAAAGCTTCTTGATGATATGATGGTCAATTACTCTGAATGGCACACGGAAAGAGCTCCACAAGGTAAGAAGGTAAACTCTGTCGAAGAAACCTCCTCCTTGAGTGATAAGATTGATGTGATTATGTCTATGCTTGTGAATGGTAGATCTAATGTTGATCCTAATAATGTTCCTTTAGCTTCATTGGTTGCTCAAGAAGAAAATGTTGATGTGAACTTCATTAAAAATAATAATTTCAACAACAATGCTTATAGGAATAATTCTGGTAACAACTATAGGCCATATCCTTCTGCTAATGGTAATGGTTATGGTAATTCTTATGGTAATTCTTACAACAATAATAGGAGTGTACCCCCTGGTCTTGAAGCTATGCTTAAAGAATTTATTAGTACACAAACTGCTTTTAACAAATCTGTTGAGGAAAAGCTCGATAAAATTGATATTCTCGCTTCTAAGGTTGATAGACTTGCCTCTGATGTTGATCTTTTAAAATTGAAAGTTATGCCTAATAAGGATAATGAAAATAAAATTGTTACTACAGAAAATGCCATCCAAGTTAGAATTAATGAGAATATAAGATTGATGGCTGAATTGCGTGCTAGGTGGGATAGAGAAGAAAATGAAAAACTAGCTAAAGAGAATAATGTAGCTAAAGTTTGGACTATTACCACCACTAGTAATGATAATGATTCACATGTTGCTACACCTTCTACTATCAATGGTAAAATAATTGGTGTTGGCAATGTTTCTACTCCTAGTGCAAAGCGTGCAAAATTCCTGAAATTGCTAAAACTGCTGAAACTGCTTGTGATAAACCTGCTGAAATTTTTTCCAACATTGGGGACAATGATCCCATTGCTGTAGATAATAATGGTTTAGACTTTGATGATTGTCACATCTCTGAAGTTATAAAGTTTTTACAAAATCTTGCTAAAAGTCCCAATGCTAGTGCTATAATTTTGGCCTTTACAAAACATATTACAAATGCTCTCATAAAAGCTAGAGAAGATAAACTAAAACTTGAAACTTCTATTCCTAGAAAGTTAGAAGATGGTTGGGAGCCTATCATTAAGATGAGGGTCAATGATTTTGATTGTAATGCTTTATGTGATCTTGGTGCAAGTATTTCTGTTATGCCTAAGAAAATTTATGATATGCTTGACTTGCCACCATTGAAAAATTGTTATTTGGATGTTAATCTTGTTGATAATGCTATAAAGAAACCTTTGGGGAGGATTGATAATGTTCGTATTATGGTTAACATTAACCTTGTCCCCGTTGATTTTGTTGTCTTGGATATTGAATGCAATGCATCTTGTCCCATTATATTGGGAAGACCTTTTATTCGAACTGTTGGTGCTACCATTAATATGAAGGAAGGTAATATTAAATATCAATTTCCTCTCAAGAAAGGTATGGAACACTTCCCTAGAAAGAGAATGTAGTTACCTTATGATTCTATTATTAGAACAAATTATGCTGTTGATGCTTCGTCTCTTGATGTTACTTGATGCACACTTTCTGCGCCTAGCTGAAAGGCGTTAAAGAAAAGCGCTTATGGGAGACAACCCATGTTTTTACTTCTGCACTTTATTTTATATTTGAGTCTTGGAAGTTGTTTACTACTGTAGCAACCTCTCCTTATCTTTATTTTATTGCATTGTTGTGCCAAGTAAAGTCTTTGATAGTAAAGCCAATACTAGATTTGGATTACTGCGCAGGAACAGATTTCTTGCTGTCACGAATCTGGGCAGAATTCTATGTAGGTAACTCAGAAAAATCTGCCAATTTACGTGCGTGATCCTCAGATATGTAAGAAACTTTCATTCAATTTGGGAATTTTCATCTGAGCAAGTCTGGTGCCATTTTAAAATTTGTCTTTACGGACTATTCTGTTTTGACAGATTCTGCCTTTTATTTCGCATTGCCTGTTTTGCTATGTTTGATGGATTTCTTTGTTCCATTAACTTTCAGTAGCTTTGTGCAATGTCCAGAAGTATTAAGAATTATTATGTCACCTCTGAATATATGAATTATGCACTGACCCTCTAATGAGTTTGTTTCGAGTTTGGTGTGGAGGAAGTTTTCAAGGGTCAAGAGAGGAGGATGATACAATATGATCAAGAAGAGTGAAAAGTCAAAGCTTGGGGATGCCCCCGTGGTTCATCCCTGCATATTTTAAGAAGACCCAAGCGTCTAAGCTTGGGGATGCCCAAGGCATCCCCTTCTTCATCGACAACTTATCAGTTTCCTCTAGTGAAACTATATTTTTATTCTGTCACATCTTATGTGCTTTACTTGGAGCTTCTGTTTGTTTTTATTTTTGTTTGTTTGAATAAATTGGATCCCACAATCCTTTATATTGGAGATATTACGCTCCGCTGTTTTGTATGAACACATGTGTTCTTAGCTTTATTCTTAATGTTCATTGCGAAGGTTGAACTACCTCGTTTATTGATATATGGTTGGAAACGGAAAATGCCGCATGTGGTAAATGGGTTAATGTCTTGAATAATGTGATACTTGGCAATTGTTGTGCTCATATAGATCTTGTTTAAGCTCTTGCATCATGTACCTTGTACCCATTAATGAATAACTACATAGAGCATGTTAAAATTTGGTTTGCATGATTGTTCTCTCTAAGTCTAGATATTTTCTGGTTGAGGTGTTTGAACAACAAGGAGACGATGTAAAGTCTTATAATGCTTACAATATGTTTATATGTGAGTCTTGCTGCACCATTTCATACTTGATTTTGCTTCAAACAACCTTGCTAGCCTAGCCTTGTATTGAGAGGGATTCTTCTCGTGCATCCAAATTCTTGAGCCAATAACCATGCCATTTGTGTCCACCATACCTACCTACCACATGGTATTTCTCCGCCATTCCAAAGTACATTACTTGAGTGCTACCTTTAAAATTTCTATTCTTTACCTTTACAATATATAGCTCATGGGACAAAATAGCTTAAAAACTATCGTGGTGAAGAATATGTACTTATGTGTCTTATTTCTTAGTAAGTTGCTTGTTGAGCGGTAACCATGTTTTCTGGGGACGCCATCAACTCTTTTACCTTTGTTGAATATCATGTGAGTTGCTATGCATGTTCGTCTTGTCTGAAGTAAGGGCGGTTTTCACAATCAAATGGTTTGAGTATGCATACTGTTAGAGAAGAACATTGGGCCGCTAACTAAAGCCATGATTCATGGTGGAAGTTTCAGTTTGGACATAAAACCTCAATCTCTTATGAGAATATTACCTGTTGTTGAATGCTTAAGCATTAAAAGAGGAGTCCATTATATGTTGTCTATGTTGTCCCGGTATGGATGTCTAAGTTGAGAATAATCAAAAGCGAGAAATCCAATGCGAGCTTTCTCCTTAGACCTTTGTACAGGCGGCATAGAGGTACCCCTTTGTGACACTTGGTTGAAACATATGTTATGCAATGATAATCCGTGTTAACCCAAGCTAATTAGGAGGCTTGCAACTTATAAGATGTCTTATACATAACTCATATGCTTTATTACTACCGTTGACAAAATTGTTTCTTGTTTTCAAAATAAAATCTCTAGCACAAAAATAGTAATCCATGCTTCCCTCTGCGAAGGGCCATTCTTTTACTTTATTGTTGAGTCAGTTTACCTATTCTTTCTATCTTAGAAGCAAACACTTGTATCAACTGTGTGCATTGATTCTTACATGTTTACCTATTGCACTTGTTATATTACTTTGTGTTGACAATTATCCATGAGATATACATGTTGAAGTTGAAAGCAACCGCTGAAACTTATATCTTCCTTTGTGTTGTTTCAATGCCTTTACTTTGAACTTATTGCTTATGAGTTAACTCTTATGCAAGTCTTATTGATGCTTGTCTTGAAAGTATTATTCATGAAAAGTCTTTGCTATATGATTCATTTGTTTACTCATTATCTTCATCATTGCTTCGAATCGCTGCATTCATCTCATATGCTTTACAATAGTATGATCAAGATTATGATAGCATGTCACTTCAGAAATTATCTTTGTTATCGTTTACCTACTCGAGGGCGAGTAGGAACTAAGCTTGGGGATGCTTGATACGTCCCAAATGTATCTATAATTTCTTATGTTCCATGCTACTTTTATGATGATACTCACATGTTTTATACACATTATATGTCATTATTATGCATTTTACGGCACTAACCTATTGACGAGATGCCGAAGAGCCAGTTGTTGTTTTCTGCTGTTTTTGGTTTCAGAAATCCTAGTAAGGAAATATTCTCGGAATTGGACGAAATCAACGCCCAGGGGCCTATTTTTGCACGAAGCTTCCAGAAGTCCGAGGGAGAGACGAAGTGGGGCCACGAGGTGGCGCCACACTAGGGCGGCGCGGTCCAAGCCTTGGCCGCGCCGGCCTGTTGTGTGGGGCCCTCGTGTGGCCCCCTGACCTGCCCTTCCGCCTACTTAAAGCCTCCGTCGCGAAACCCCCAGTACCGAGAGCCACGATACGGAAAACCTTCCAGAGACGCCGCCGCCGCCAATCCCATCTCGGGGGATTCAGGACATCGCCTCTGGCACCCTGCCGGAGAGGGGAATCATCTCCCGGAGGTCTCTTCATCGCCATGATCGCCTCCGGATCAATGTGTGAGTAGTTCACCCCTGGACTATGGGTCCATAGCAGTAGCTAGATGGTCGTCTTCTCCTAATTGTGCTATCATGTTCGATCTTGTGAGCTGCCTATCATGATCAAGATCGTTTATTTGTAATCCTTCATATTGTGTTTGTTGGGATCCGAAGAATATTGAATACTATGTCAAGTTGATTATCAATCTATCATATATGTTGTTTATGTTCTTGCATGCTCTCCGTTGCTAGTAGAGGCTCTGGCCAAGTTGATACTTGTGACTCCAAGAGGGAGTATTTATGCTCGATAGTGGGTTCATGCCTCCATTAAATCTGGGATAGTGACAGAAAGTTCTAAGGTTGTGGATGTGCTGTTGCCACTAGGGATAAAACATCGATGCTTTGTCTAAGGATATTTGTGTTGATTACATTACGCACCATACTTAATTCAATTGTCTGTTGCTTGCAACTTAATACCGGAAGGGGTTCGGATGATAACCTGAAAGTGGACTTTTTAGGCATAGATGCATGCTGGATGGCGGTCTATGTACTTTGTCGTAATGCCGTGATTAAATCTTATAGTACTCATCATGATATTTGTATGTGCATTGTTATGCCTTCTATATTTGTCAATTGCCCAACTGTAATTTGTTCACCCAACATCTGCTATCTTATGGGAGAGACACCACTAGTGAACTGTGGACCCCGGTCCTATTCTTTACATCTGAAATACAATCTACTGCAATTGTTCTTTACTGTTCTTCGCAAACAAACATCATCATCCACACTATACATCTAATCCTTTGTTTACAGCAAGCCGGTGAGATTGACAACCTCACTGTTACGTTGGGGCAAAGTTCTGTGATTGTGTTGTGCAGGTTCCACGTTGGCGCCGGAATCCCTGGTGTTGCGCCGCACTACACTCCTCCGCCATCAACCTTCAACGTGCTTCTTGACTCCTACTGGTTCGATTAAACCTTGGTTTCTTACTGAGGTAAACTTGCTACTGTGCGCATCACACCTTCCTCTTGGGGTTCCCAACGGACGTCTCAACTACACGCATCAACCCTCCCAAGAGCTACATATTGGAGTGACTAAGAAGGATAGATGCTTAATTTTTCATATCCATGTTTTAAACTTGATTAAATCATGGTCAAACCTAGGATTTGACCAAGATTCAAATGGGCATAAAAATTCAAAAAAAAATGAAAACCCAATGCACATAGTCATCTTATGTCATCTAGTAAGCATTTAATTAATTTGATAAACAATGTCTAGACATATTCAAACCAGAAAAGTTTATGTATCAAGCTACCCCTAACCCCAAACTCTGTCTTATGAAGTCTAGCATGAAGAGAAGTACGTGGTTTTTTGGTTTCAAACATGGAAATTTCAAAAACCCTCTCAAGATCGAGCTTCATTTTGGAGTGACTACGAAGGATACATGCTTAATTTTTCATATTCATGTTTTAAACTTGTTTAAATCATGGTCAAACCTAGGATTTGACCAAGATTCAAATGGGCATAAAAATTCAAAAAAAACAATAAAATGAAAAACCAATGCACATAGTCATCTTATGTCATCTAGTAAGCATTCAATTAAGTTGATAAACAAGGTCTAGACATATTCAAACCAGAAAATTCATGTATCAAGCTACCCCTATCCCCAAACACTGTCTTATGAAGTCAAGCATGAAGAGAAGTACGCGGTTTTTTGGTTTCAAACATGGAAATTTCAAAAACCCTCTCAAGAGCTTCATTTTGGAGTGACTACGAAGGATACATGCTTAATTTTTCATATTCATGTTTTAAACTTGTTTAAATCATGGTCAAACCTAGGATTTGACCAAGATTCAAATGGGCAAAATTTAAAAAAAATGAAAAATCAAGGCACATAGTCTTCTTATGTCATATAGTAAGCATTCAATTAAGTTGATAAACAAGGTCTAGACATATTCAAACCAGAGAAATCATGTATCTACCCCTAACCCTAAACTCTGTCTCATGAAGTCAAGCGCATGAAGATATGTGGTTTTTGGTTTCAAACATGGAAATTTCGAAAACCCTCCCAAGAGCTTCATTTTGAAGTGATTAATCAAGAAGCATACATGCATGCTTACTTTTTCATATTCATGTTTTAAACTTATTCAAATCTTGGTGAAACCTAGGATTTGACCAAGATTCAAATGGTATAAAAATTCAAAAAAACAAAAAAGGTCTTCTTATGTTATATAGTAGGCATTCAATTAAGTTGATAAATAAGGTCTAGACATATTCAAACCAGAAAAATCATGTATCTACCCCCTAACCCTAAACTTTGTCTTATGAAGTCAAGCATGAAGAGAAGTGGTTTTTGGTTTCAAGCATGGAAATTTCAAAAACCTCCCCAAACTTCATTTTAGAGTGACTAAGAAGGATACAAGCTTCCCTTTTCATTTTCATGTTTTAAACTTGTTTAAATTATCTTGGTCAAATCTAGGATTTGACAAGATTCAAATGGGCAAACATATGATAAGTGATGCAAATATCATTTCTAAGTGCGGGCAAACCAGCCTTTAGCTTAACATATTACAAGGTTTCAGAAAATTGAGTGGGGGCGGCTGCCCCCCCCCTTGGCTATAGTCTGGATCCGCCCATGCTATAGTTTGAGGCCATTTGGATGACGTCGAAAAAATTCTTTGTTTAGAAATGGGGTTGTTCGAACCCCGTAGTTGGATTTTTTTGAACCTTGATCTGTAGTACTGGGCAAAACCCAAGTTTAACCTATTTAATTATAGATTCGTAGGTCGATTTTTCTATGTACCTTTTTATTATTACTCTACTATGCAGCACATATGTGTTTGCCCGTCGAGTGAAACTCGGAGGAAGAGGGATCACTCGGAAGGAGAGAAGGAGGGAGAGCATTGTGGTGTCTCCCCTTTTTCGGGTGATGATGTTGACTGTTGTGCAGGGTTTGTCTGTGAGCAGGAGGTGCGAGCGAGCGAGCGAGTCGAGCGAGGCCGAGAATGAGAGAGATTTGTTTTTTTGTGAGAGGGACAACCGAAGGATCCTGAAGGACCCAGAGACTTCCAATACGCATCCTGATGCGTCTTCTCTTGACAAAGAAAATGGCTGGGAGTTTGCGTACCTATTGCACGTGACTTGTGCTCACTGAAGTGTGGGACCTCACGCATGGGCACCACACGTAAGTGACAGACCTGTTGGCGTAAAAACTCGGTTGATTATTATAGTGCATTAGAACAAAGTTTCCTATGGATTCAAGGGTAGGAAATCCAAGTTAACTCATTTACATGACATTATTTTTTCCATGAAGCAAAGTTAACACATCTATAAATTGGTACATTTTGGAGTGACTAAGAAGGATCCATGCTTACCTTTTCGTTTTCACGTGTTAAACTTGTTTAAATCTTGGTCAAACCTAGGATTTGACAGAGATTCAAATGGGCGGAAAATTCAAAAAAAAACAGAAAAATGAAAAACCAAAGCACATACGTAGTTTTCTTATGTCATATAGTAAGCATTCAAGTTGATAAACAAGGTCTAGACATAATCAAACCATACAAATCATGTATCTACCCCTAACCCTAAACTATGTCTTATGAAGTCAAGCATGAAGAGAAGTGATTTTGGGTTTCAAACATGGAAATTTCAAAAACCTCCCAAAAACTTCATTTAGAGTGACTAAGAAGGATAAATGCTTCCCTTTTCATTTTCATGTTTTAAACTTGTTTAAATCTTGGTCAAACCTAGGATCTGACCAAGATTCAAATGGGCATCAAAAATAAAAAAAATCAGAAAAATGAAAAACCAAAGCACATAGTCTTCTTATGTCATATAGTAAGCATTAAAGTTGATAAAAAAGGTCTAGACGTATTCAAACCAGACAAATCATGTATCTACCCCTAACCCTAAACTCTGTCTTATGAAGTCAAGCATGAAGAGAAGTTGTTTTGGGTTTCAAACATGTAAATTTCAAAAACTCTCCCAAGAGCTACATTTTGGAGTGACTAAGAAGGATAAATGCTTAATTTTTCATATTCATGATTTAAACTTGTTCAAATCTTGGTCAAACATAGGATTTGACCAAGATTCAAATGGGCATACAAATTAAAAAAAAACAGAAAAATGAAAAACCAAGGTCTTCTTGTGTCATATAGCAAGCATTCAATTAAGATGATAAACAAGGTCTAGACATATTCAAATAAGAAAAATCATGTATCTACCCCCTAACCCTAAACTCTGTTTCATGAAGTCAAGCATGAAGATATGTGGTTTTTGGTTTCGAACATGGAAATTAAAAAACCCTCCCAAGAGCTTCATTTTGAAGTGACTAAGAAGCATACATGCTTACTTTTTCATATTCATGTTTTTAACTTATTCAAATCTTGGTGGAACCAAGGATTTGACCAAGATTCAAATGGGTATAAAAATTCAAAAAAAAGGTCTTCTTATGTTATATAGTAAGCATTCAATTAAGTTGATAAACAAGGTCTAGACATATTCAAACCAGGAAAATCATGTATCTACCCCCTAACCCTAAACTCTGTCTTATGAAGTCAAGCATGCATGAAGAGAAGTGGTTTTTGGTTTCAAGCATGGAAATTTCAAAAACCCTCCCAAGAGCTACATTTTGGAGTGACCAAGAAGGATAGATGGTTAATTTTTCATATTCATGTTTTAAACTTGTTTAAATCATGGTCAAACCTAGGATTTGACCAAGATTCAAATGGGCATAAAAATTCAAAAAAACAATAAAATGAAAAACCAATGCACATAGTCATCTTATGTCATCTGGTAAGCATTCAATTAAGTTAATAAACAAGGTCTAGACATATTCAAACTAGAAAAATCATGTATCAATAAGCTACCCCTAACCCCAAACTCTGTCTTATGAAGACAAGCATGAAGTGAAGTACGTGGTTTTTTGGTTTCAAATATGGAAATTTCAAAAACCCTCTCAAGAGATTCATTTTGGAGTGACTACGAAGGATACATGCTTAATTTTTCAGATTCATGTTTTAAACTTGTTTAAATCATGGTCAAACCTAGGATTTGACCAAGATTCAAATGGGCATAATTTAAAAAAATGAAAAACCAAGGCACATAGTCTTCTTATGTGATGTCTACGCACGCTTCTATTCCTGTAGACAGTGTTGGGCCTCCAAGAGCAGAGGTTTGTAGAACAGCAGCAAGTTTACCTTAAGTGAATCACCCAAGGTTTATCGAACTCAGGGAGGTAGAGGTCAGAGATATTCCTCTCAAGCAACCCTGCAATTATGATACAAGAAGTCTCTTGTGTCCCCAACACACCTAATACACTTGTCAGATGTATAGGTGCACTAGTTCGGCGAAGAGATAGTGAAATACAAGTAATATGGATGAATATGAGTGGTAATAGCAATCTGAAATAAAGATGGCAGCAAGCAAACATGTAACAGAACTTGTTGGAAACGGTGCCAGAAAATAGCTTGCTGGCGTGGGAGGCAATTCTCTGTGGTGTAACTTTTCTATTCGAAAACAAGGCCTAGGGATCCTACTTTCACTAGTGGACACTCTCAACAATGATCACATAAATAAATAACTTCTCTTCCTTTGTGCTACATACACTCTTTTGTTGGATAACAAACACCATTCATTGTGTAGGGCTACAAGAGCTCCCTCAAGCCGGAGTTAACAAGCGCCACAACATTCGGAGTTCATGTTTAAGTAACCTCTAGAGCATAATAGACCGTTGCAATTTAGACCGAGTACTAACATAGCATACACACTGTCACCTTTAAGCTATGAAAGGGGGAATAGATCACATCAATACTATCATAGTAATAGTTAACTCCATAATCTACAAGAGATTACAATCATAACCTACGCCAAGAACTACATGATGCACACACCGTCACCTTTACATCATGAAGGAGGAATAGACTACTTTAATAACATCACTAGAGTAGCACATAGATTAATAGTGATACAAAGCTCATCATATAGATCTCAATCGTGCAAGGCAGTTCATGAGATCATTGTATTGAGGTACATGAGAGAGAGATTAACCACATAGCTACCGGTAGAACCCCTTAGCCTCAATGGAGAACTACTCCCTCCTCATCATAGGAGACAGCAGCGGCGATGAAGATGGCGGTGATGTCGATGGAGATGCCTTCCGGGGGCAATTCCCCGTCCTGGCGGAGTGCCGGAACAGAGACTTCTGTCCCCCGAACTTGGCTTCGCGATGGCGGCGGCTGCGTAACTTTTCTCGTCTCGTGGCTTATCCTTTTAGGGTTTTCACGTCTGGGAGACTTTATAGGCGAAAGGGCGGCGTCGGAGGGGCACCAGGGTGCCCTCTGATACGTCCCAAACGTATCTATAATTTCTTATGTTCCATGCTACTTTTATGATGATACTCACATGTTTTATACACATTATATGTCATATTTATGCATTTTCCGGCACTAACCTATTGACGAGATGCCGAAGAGCCAGTTGCTGTTTTCTGCTGTTTTTGGTTTCAGAAATCCTAGTAAGGAAATATTCTCGGAATTGGACGAAATCAACGCCCAGGGGCCTATTTTTCCACGAAGCTTCTAGAAGTCCGAAGAGGAAACGAAGTGGGGCCACGAGGTGGCCACACAACAGGGCGGCGCGGCTCAAGCCCTGGCCGCGGCGGCCTACTGTGTGGGCCCCTCGTGACGCCTCCTGACCTGCCCTTCCGCCTACATATAGTCTTCGTCGCGAAACCCCCAGTACCGAGAGCCACGATACAGAAAACCTTCCAGAGACGCTGCCGCCGCCAATCCCATCTCGGGGGATTCAGGAGATCGCCTCCGGCACCCTGCCGGAGAGGGGAATCATCTCCCGGAGGTCTCTTCATCGCCATGATCGCCTCCGGATCGATGTGTGAGTAGTCCACCCCTGGACTATTGGTCCATAGCAGTAGCTAGATGGTTGTCTTCTCCTCATTGTGCTATCATGTTAGATCTTGTGAGCTGCCTATCATGATCAAGATCGTCTATTTGTAATGCTACATGTTGTGTTTGTTGGGATCCGATGAATATGGAATACTATGTCAAGTTGATTATCAATCTATCATATATGTTGTTTATGTTCTTGCATGCTCTCCGTTGCTAGTAGAGGCTCTGGCCAAGTTGATACTTGTGACTCCAAGAGGGAGTATTTATGCTCGATAGTGGGTTCATGCGTCCATTAAATCTGAGACAGTGACAGAAAGTTCTAAGGTTGTGGATGTGCTGTTGCCACTAGGGATAAAACATCGATGCTTTGTCTAAGGATATTTGTGTTGATTACATTACGCACCATACTTAATGCAATTGTTTGTTGCTTGCAACTTAATACCGGAAGGGGTTCGGATGATAACCTGAAAGTGGACTTTTTAGGCATAGATGCATGCTGGATAGCGGTCTATGTACTTTGTCGTAATGCCCTGATTAAATCTCATAGTACTCATCATGATATTTGTATGTGCATTGTTATGCCTTCTTTATTTGTCAATTTCCCAACTGTAATTTGTTCACCCAACATCTGTTTATCTTATGGGAGAGACACCACTAGTGAACTGTGGACCCCGGTCCTATTCTTTACATCTGAAATACAATATACTGCAATTGTTCTTTACTGTTCTTCGCAAACAAACATCATCATCCACACTATACATCTAATCCTTTGTTTACAGCAAGCCGGTGAGATTGACAACCTCACTGTTACGTTGGGGCAAAGTACTGTGATTGTGTTGTGCAGGTTCCACGTTGGCGCCGGAATCCCTGGTGTTGCGCCGCACTACACTCCGCCACCAACAACCTTCAACGTGCTTCTTGGCTCCTACTGGTTCGATAAACCTTGGTTTCTTTCTGATGGAAAACTTACTGCTGTGCACATCACACCTTCCTCTTGGGGTTCCCAACGGACGTGTGTCTCACGCGCATCACCCTCACCACCAGGTGGCGCGGCCAGGAGTGGGCCCGCGCCTAGGTGTGGTGTGGGGGCCCCTGGCCCATCTCTGGCCCCTCTTCGGTGCTCTGGAACCTTCCGTAAAATATAAGATCGTGGGCATTAATTTCGTCCAATTCCGAGAATATTTCCTGTGTAAGATTTCTGAAACCAAAAACAGCAGAAAACAGGTACTGGCACTTCGGCATCTTGTTAATAGGTTAGTTCCAGAAAATGCATCAAAACATCATAAAGTATGAACAAAACATGTAGGTATTGTCATAAAACTAGCATGGAACATCAGAAATTATAGATACGTTGGAGACGTATCAAGCATCCCCAAGCTTAGTTCCTACTCGCCCTCGAGTAGGTAAACGATAACAAGGATAATTTCTGATGTGACATGCTACCAACATAATCTTAATCAATACTATTGTAAAGCATATGAGATGAATGAAGTGATTCGAAGCAATGGTAAAGACAATGACTAAACAACTGAATCATATAGCAAAGACTTTTCATGAATAGTACTTTCAAGACAAGCATCAATAAGTCTTGCATAAGAGTTAACTCATAAAGCAATAAATTCTTAATAGAAGGTTTTGAAGCAACACAAAGGATGATTAATTTTCAGCAATTGCTTTCAACTTGTAACATGTATATCTCATGGATAGTTGTCAACATAAAGTAATATGATGAGTGCAAATAAGCAAGTATGTAGGAATCAATGCACACAGTTGACACAAGTGTTTTCTTCTAAGATAGAAGGAAGTAGGTAAACTGACTCAACATAATGTAAAAGAAAGGCCCTTCGCAGAGGGAAGCATGGATTACTATTTTTGTGCTAGAGCTTTTATTTTGAAAACATAGAAACAATCTTGTCAACGGTAGTAATAATTCATATGTGTTATGCATAAGACATCCTATAAGTTGCAAGCCTCATGCATAGAATACCAATAGTGCTCGCACCTTGTCCTAATTAGTTTGGATTTACATGGATTATCATTGCATAACATATGTTTCAACCAAGTGTCACAAAGGGGTACCTCTATGCCGCCTGTACAAAGGTCCAAGGAGATAGATCGCATTTGATTTCTCTTTTTTGATAGATCTCAACTAAGGACATCCATACTGGGACAACATAGAAAACAGATAATGGACTCCTCTTTAATGCATAAGCATTCAACAACAGATAATATTCTCATAAGAGATTGAGGATTAATGTCCAAACTGAAACTTCCACCATGATTCATGGCTTTAGTGTTAGCGGCCCAATGTTCTTCTCTAACAATATGCATACTCAAACCATTTAATCATGATAAATCACCCTTACTTCAGACAAGACGAACATGCATAGCAACTCACATGATATTCAACAAAAGTGTAATAGTTGATGGCGTCCCCAGAAACATGGTTACCGCTCAACAAGCAACTTATAAGAAATAAGATACATAAGCTACATATTCTTTACCACAATAGTTTTTAAGGCTATTTTACCATGAGCTATATATTGCAAAGACAAGGAATGAAATTTTAAAGGTCGCACTCAAGTAATTTACTTTGGAATGGCAGAGAAATACCACATAGTAGGTAGGTATGGTGGACACAAATGGCATAGGTTTTGGCTCAAGGTTTTGGATGCACAAGAAGTATTCCCTCTCAGTACAAGGCTTTGGCTAGCAAGGTTGTTTGAAGCAAACACAAGTATGAACCGGTACAGCAAAACTTACATAAGAACATATTGCAAGCATTATAAGACTCTACACTGTCTTCCTTGCTGTTCAAACACTTCACCAGAAAATATCTAGAATTTAGAGAGACCAATCATGCAAACCAAATTTCAACAAGCTCTATGGTAGTTCTTCATTAATAGGTGCAAAGTACATGATGCAAGAGCTTAGACATGATCTATTTGAGCACAACAATTGCCAAGTATCAAATTATTCAAGACCATATACCATTTACTACATGAAGCATTTCCTGTTTCCAACCAAATAGCAATTAACGAAGCGGTTTTCAACTCCGCCATGAACATTAAAGATAGAACTAAGAACACCAGTGTTCATATGAAAAAGCAGAGCGTGTCTCTCTCCCACATAAGCATGAATTTATTCAGAGAATGAAAATAACAAAATGAAAATAAAAGCACACAGACGCTCCAAGTAAAGTACATAAGATGTGACGGAATAAAAATATAGTTTCACTAGACGTGACCTGATAAGTTGTCGATGAAGAAGGGGATGCCTTGGGCATCCCCAAGCTTAGATGGTTGAGTCTTCTTGAAATATGCAGGGATGAACCACGGGGGCATCCCCAAGCTTAGACTTTTCACTCTTCTTGATCATAGTATATCATCCTCCTCTCTTGACCCTTGAAAACTTCCTCCACACCAAACTCAAAACAAACTCATTAGAGGGTTAGTGCATAATCAAAATTTCACATGTTCAGAGGTAACACAATCATTCTAAACACTTCTGGACATTTCCCAAAGCTACTGGAAGTTAATGGAACAAAGAAATCCATTCAACATAGCAAAAGAGGCAATGCGAAATAAAAGGTAGAATCTGTCAAAACAGAACAGTCCGTAAAGACGAATTTTTCTGGGGCAATTAACTTGCTCAGATGAAAAAGCTCAAATTGAATGAAAGTTGCGTACATATCTGAGGATCACGCACGTAAATTGGTAGATTTTTCTGAGTTACCTACAGACGGGGCTGCTCAATTTCGTGACAGTAAGAAATCGGTTTCTGCGCAGTAATCCAAATCTAGTATCAACCCTACTATCAAAGACTTTACTTGGCACAACAATGCAATAAAATAAATATAAGGAGAGGTTGCTACAGTAGTAACAACTTCCAAGATGCAACAAAACAGTAGCAAAATAAAACATGGGTTATCTCCCAAGAAGTGCTTTCTTTATAGCCATTAAGATGGGCTCAGTAATTTTAATGATGCTCACATAAGGATGAGAGTTGAAGCAAAGAGAGCATCAAGAAGCAAATTCAAAACGCATTTAATCCTAACTCACTTCCTATGAAAAGGAATCTTGTAAATAAACAAGTCAATGAAGAACAAAGTGAATAGCATAGGAAGACAAAACAAGTGTAACTTCAAGATTCTCAACATAAAGAGGGGAAACTTAATATTATTAAGATGCATATAACCATGTTTCCCTCTCTCATAATAACTTTCAGTAGCATCATGAACAAACTCAACAATATAACTATCACATGAAACATTCTTATCATGAGCTACATGCATAAAATTATTACTCTCCACATAAGCATAATCAATTTTATTAGTAATAGTGGGAGTAAAACTACCATAACCATCATTGTAATCATCATAAATTGCAGGCATGGTATAATCATAATAACCTTTATCCTCCATAGTAGGTGGCACCAAAATACCACTATCATTATAATCATCATAAATAGGAGGCAAAGTATCATCAAAGTAAATTTTCTCCTCAAAACTTGGGGGACTAAAAATATCATGCTCATCAAAACCAGCTTCCCCAAGCTTAGAATTTTCCATAGCATTAGCAACAATGGTGTTCAAAGCATTCATACTAATAACATTCCCATTAGCATGCATATAAAGTTCCATGGGTTTTTTAATTCTCTCTTCAAACACATCATGTCCTAATTCAAGATAAAGTTCATAAAGATCTCTCATTTTGTTGTTGTTTTCCATTAAGCCTAACTAGTGAAAACAAGAAACAAAAAGATATAATTGCGGGATCTAAAGGAAATATCTTCGAGCACTCACACACCGGCAACAGTGCTAGGAAATAGCTTAGTAGTCGGAGGATGTGAATACCTTTTACCTTACCTCCCCGGCAACGGCGCCAGAAAATAGCTTGATGTCTACGCACGCTTCTATTCCTGTAGACAGTGTTGGGCTGATACGTCCCCGACGTATCCATAATTTCTGTCGTTCCATGCTTGTTTTATGACAATACTTACATGTTTTGCTTGCACTTTATGATGATTTCATGCATTTTCCGGAACTAACCTATTAACGAGATGCCACAGTGCCAGTTCCTGTTTTCTGCGGTTTTTGGTTCCAGAAAGGCTGTTCGGGCAATATTCTCGGAATTGGACGAAATCAACGCCAAACCTCCTATTTTTCCCGGAAGGCTCCAGAACACCGAAGAAGAGTCGGAGAGGGGCCAGGGGGCCACCACACCACATGGCGGCGTGGGCCAGACCCTGGCCGCGCCGGCCTAGGGTGTGGCGCCCCCAGGTGCCCCCCTGCGCCGCCTCTTCGCCTATAAAATCCCTTTCGACCTAAAAACACCGTACCAATTGACGAAACTCCAGAAAGACTCCAGGGGCGCCGCCACCGTCGCGAAACTCCAATTCGGGGGATAGAACTCTGTTCCGGCACCCTGCCGGAATGGGGAAGTGCCCCCGGAAGCCATCTCCATCAACGCCATCGCCTCTATCATGCTCCGTGAGTAGTTCCCCCATGGACTACGGGTTCTAGCAGTAGCTATGTCGGTATACTCTCCCCCATGTACTTCAATACAATGGTCTCATGAGCTGCCTTACATGATTGAGATTCATCTGATGTAATCGGTGTTGTGTTTGTTGGGATCCGATGGATGATACATTATGATTAGTCTATCTATAAAATTTATGAAGTTATTGTTGCTGCAATCTTGTTATTCTTAATGCTTGTCACTAGGGCCCGAGTGGCATGATCTTAGATTTGAGCTCTATATTGTTGCTTAGATTGTATCTACAAGTTGTATGCACATGTCACTGTCCGGAACCAAAGGCCCCGAAGTGACAGAAATCGGGACAACCGGAGGGGATGGTAGTGATGTGAGGATCACATGTTTTCACGGTGTGTTAATGCTTTGCTCCGGTACTCTATTAAAAGGAGTACCTTAATATCCAGTAGTTTCCCTTGAGGCCCGGCTGCCACCGGCTGGTAGGACAAAAGATGTTGTGCAAGTTTCTCATTGCGAGCACGTACGACTATATACGGGAAAACATGCCTACATAATTAATAAGCCTGATGTTCTATCTTAATGCTTTGATTCCTATCAATTGCCCAACTGTAATTTGTTCACCCAACACTTGTTACTTGTTATTGGAGAGTTACCACTAGTGTAGATCGCTGGGAACCCCGGTCCATCTGTCATCATAATATACTTGTTCTACATGTCATTGGAAGTAGTATCAACTATCTTCTGGTGCCATTGCTCTCATATTGCTATTACTGCTGCTGTGTTACTGTTACTATTGCTCTCATATTACTGCTACTTTCACATCACCCCTGTTGCTAGTGCTTTTCCAGGTGCAGCTGAATTGACAACTCAGTTGTTAAGGCTTATAAGTATTCTTTACCTCCCCTTGTGTCGAATCAATAAATTTGGGTTATACTACCCTCGAAGACTATCGCGATCCCCTATACTTGTGGGTCATCATGGGCCTCCAAGAGCAGAGGTTTGTAGAACAGCAGCAAGTTTCCCTTAAGTGAATCACCCAAGGTTTATCGAACTCAGGGAGGTAGAGGTCAGAGATATTCCTCTCAAGCAACCCTGCAATTACGATACAAGAAGTCTCTTGTGTCCCCAACACACCTAATACACTTGTCAAATGTATAGGTGCACTAGTTTGGCGAAGAGATAGTGAAATACAAGTAATATGGATGAATATGAGTGGTAATAGCAATCTGAAATAAAGATGGCAGCAAGCAAACATGTAACAGAACTTGTTGGAAACGGTGCCAGAAAATAGCTTGCTGGCGTGGGAGGCAATTCTCTGTGGTATAACTTTTCTATTCGGAAACAAGGCCTAGGGATCCTACTTTCACTAGTGGACACTCTCAACAATGATCACATAAATAAATAGCTTCTCTTCCTTTGTGCTACATACACTCTTTTGTTGGATAACAAACACCATTCATTGTGTAGGGCTACAAGAGCTCCCTCAAGCCGGAGTTAACAAGCGCCACAACATTCGGAGTTCATGTTTAAGTAACCTCTAGAGCATAATAGACCGTTGCAATTTAGACCAAGTACTAACATAGCATACACACTGTCACCTTTAAGCTATGAAAGGGGGAATAGATCACATCAATACTATCATAGTAATAGTTAACTCCATAATCTACAAGAGATTACAATCATAACCTACGCCACGAACTACATGATGCACACACCGTCACCTTTACATCATGAAGGAGGAATAGACTACTTTAATAACATCATTAGAGTAGCACATAGATTAATAGTGATACAAAGCTCATCATATGGATCTCAATCATGCAAGGCAGTTCATGAGATCATTGTATTGAGGTACATGAGAGAGAGATTAACCACATAGCTACCGGTAGAGCCCCTTAGCCTCGATGGAGAACTACTCCCTCCTCATCATAGGAGACAGCAGCGGCGATGAAGATGGAGGTGATGTCGATGGAGATACCTTCCGGGGGCAATTCCCTGTCCCGGCAGAGTGCCGGAACAGAGACTTCTGTCCCCCGAACTTGGCTTCGCGATGGCGGCGGCTGCTTAACTTTTCTTGTCTCGTGGCTTATCCTTTTAGGGTTTTCACGTCTGGGAGACTTTATAGGCGAAAGGGCGGCGTCGGAGGGGCACTAGGGTGCCCTCACCACCAGGTGGCGCGGCCAGGAGTGGGCCCGCGCCCAGGTGTGGTGTGGGGGCCCCTTGGCCCATCTCTGGCCCCTCTTCGGTGCTCTGGAACCTTCCGTGAAATATAAGATCGTGGGCATTAATTTCGTCAAATTCCGAGAATATTTCCTGTGTAAGATTTCTGAAACCAAAAACAGCAGAAAACAGGAACTGGCACTTCGGCATCTTGTTAATAGGTTAGTTCCGGAAAATGCATCAAAACATTATAAAGTATGAACAAAACATGTAGGTATTGTCATAAAACTAGCATGGAACATCAGAAATTATAGATACGTTGGAGACGTATCATTATGTCATATAGTAAGCATTCAATTAAGTTGATAAACAAGGTCTAGACATATTCAAACCAGAGAAATCATGTATCTACCCCCTAACCCTAAACTCTGTCTCATGAAGTCAAGCATGAAGATATGTGGTTTTTGGTTTCAAACATGGAAATTTCAAAAACCCTCCCAAGAGCTTCATTTTGGAGTGACTAAGAAGGATATATGCTTAATTTTTCATATTCAAACCAGAGAAATCATGTATCTACCCCCTAACCCTAAACTCTGTCTCATGAAGTCAAGCGCATGAAGATATGTGGTTTTTGGTTTCAAACATGGAAATTTCAAAAACCCTCCCAAGAGCTTCATTTCGAAGTGATTAATTAAGAAGCATACATGCATGCTTACTTTTTCATATTCATGTTTTAAACTTATTCAAATCTTGGTGAAATCTAGGATTTGACCAAGATTCAAATGGGTATAAAAATTTAAAAAAAACAAAAAAGGTCTTCTTATGTTATATAGTAGGCATTCAATTAAGTTGATAAACAAGGTCTAGACATATTCAAACAAGAAAAATCATGTATCTACCCTCTAACCCTAAACTCTGTTTCATGAAGTCAAGCATGAAGATATGTGGTTTTTGGTTTCGAACGTGGAAATTCAAAAACCCTCCCAAGAGCTTCATTTTGAAGTGACTAAGAAGCATACATGCTTACTTTTTTATATTCATGTTTTTAACTTATTCAAACATTGGTGGAACCAAGGATTTGACCAAGATTAAAATGGGTATAAAAATTCAAAAAAAACAAGGTCTTCTTATGTTATATAGTAAGCATTCAATTAAGTTGATAAACAAGGTCTAGACATATTCAAACCAGAAAAATCATGTATCTACCCCCTAACCCTAAACTATGTCTTATGAAGTCAAGCATGCATGAAGAGAAGTGGTTTTTGGTTTCAAGCATGGAAATTTCAAAAACCCTCCCAAGAGCTTCATTTTGGAGTGACTAAGAAGCATACTATATAACCCTCCCAAGACTTTTTCATATTCATGATTTAAACTTGTTCAAATCTTGGTCAAACCTATGATTTGACCAAGATTCAAATGGGTATAAAAAATAAAAACCAAGGTCTTCTTATGTCATATAGTAAGCATTCAATTAAGTTGATAAACAAGGTCTAGACATATTCAAACCAGAAAAATCATGTATCAAGCTACCCCTAACCCCTAACTCTGTCTTATGAAGTCAAGCATGAAGATAAGTACGTGGTTTTTTGGTTTCAAACATGGAAATTTCAAAAACCCTCTCAAGACCTTCATTTTGGAGTGACTACGAAGGATACATGCTTACTTTTACATATTCATGTTTTAAACTTGTTTAAATCATGGTCAAACCTAGGATTTGACCAAGATTCAAATGGGCATAATTTAAAAAAACAAAAAATGAAAAACCAAGGCACATAGTCTTCTTATGTCATATAGTAAGCATTCAATTAAGTTGATAAACAAGGTCTAGACATATTCAAACCAGAGAAATCATGTATCTATCCCCTAACCCTAAACTCTATCTCATGAAGTCAAGCATGATGATATGTGGTTTTTGGTTTCAAACATGGAAATTTCAAAAACCCTCCCAAGAGCTTCATTTTGAAGTGATTAATTAAGAAGCATACATGCATGCTTACTTTTTCATATTCATGTTTTAAACTTATTCAAATCTTGGTGAAAACTAGGATTTGACCAAGATTCAAATGGGTATAAAAAATAAAAAATAAAATAAAAAAACAAGGTCTTCTTATGTTATATTGTAAGCATTCACTTAAGTTGATAAATAAGGTCTAGACATATTCGAACCAGAAAAATCATGTATCTACCCCTAACCCTAAGCATGTATCTCGTTGTTTGCGCTATGATACAATATCTACCTATGTTACACTAATCTCCTCTCTCCTACTTAATTAGCTGCCACATCAGCATTTTTGTGGGACCAATGTGTATGATACTAGCACTATCATGTGGGTACCTAAATCTCGAGTCAAAGTTTGACACGAAACCGATGTGGACTTTATTAATGGTGGAAGGGAGTAACAATCATAAGCACATTATTATTATTGATTGAACAACATTTTATTTGATGTGCCATAAGAAGTTTAGAAACTCCTAGCCCCTGGAGGTGGTGTTTTGGCACACGCGTGCATATGCACCCATTATAGAAAATAATAATAAAACAATTATACAAATGTTAAAATATCTGACATAATTTTTTTGGTATACATTGTGACATCCTATGTTCGTTCACAAGTTTTCGTGGAAAAACAACATTTTGCGTGGTGTGTACAAAAAAAGCAAAAAATGTACTGTACGTAGTCGTGTTATAGCATCAAAATTTATCTTTTTTACAGGAGCCACATATTTTTTTAAAAAAAACTTATGTACCAACATAAAATGTCTAGATATACATGTAAAATTTTAGTTTAGAATTTTTTGACACTTTGAAATGTGGATTCACATAATAGATTCCTCTACCTCGACCCCCTTGGATTCCTGAACAGACTTACAGTACTACTAGTAAGGCCTACAATTTTTTATTATTATTACCTACTGCAGCCAAAATTTAATCTCATCGAGCGGTAAAAGTCCCCGCTAACGCCCAAATATCTCGCGCCGCAAAGTTTCAGATCTGCGAATATTTTTTTCCCTCAAAAGAAGGACTGCAAAATTCCCTTTTTCTCCTCTATCGCCCAGCTTCGCCCTAGTTTCGCCTGCAAGCCCTCAGAGAAACCGCCCCTCTTACCTACCTCCAGACCTTCACGGCCGCCGCACCGGAAAATCACCGCCGCACTTCGCCGTTCAAGCTGCCACGGCTTCAAACCTCGAGGCCGCCCTATCCGCTTGATCCGCACCTACTCCGGCGTCTACCGCACCGTATCTCGTTCGCCGACTCTATCGACCACCGCACCTAACCAGCTTCGCCGACACCGACGTCCCCGTGCACTACACATCATCTGCTTCACCGACCTTCTAGTTCGGCCGGCGCGCTGAACACTTCATCGACCGCCCGGCATGTCCTTCTCCGACCCCCCCAAGATCTGCTTCCCCGGCACCCACCGCAACAGTAGTCCCCTCGCCGACCTCCACGTCACCCGTAAGAACGTGGAACACGTCTAAACGCCGCCCAGAAATAGGTAACCAGACATCCCTGCGCGTTTTGTTCTGTTAGGAGTATTGCAGCTGACTGTATTTCTGAATTCGTGCTATATTTTTAACTTACAAGTGCTTTCGTTGGTAACCACCTCATCCTTTAGATTTAAACACGACGCATAAGTATTTTTTTTCCGTGACCTAACCCACCCATTTGCTGAAACTCTACATGGTATCAGAGCCTAGGTTTCCTTCCTGCTAGTGCTAGCCGCCCCAAACAGTACCATACAAGTTCTTCCTTTGACCACAAAAACCACCGTTGAGATGTAGAAATCCAGGCAGCGGGAGGCCGCATCAGGTGCTCTGTGTGGGTTGCGGCTATCACACACAGCGATGTGAGTTGTGTGAGATCGGCGGCTGCTCGTGCGGGGACAAAGAAGAGGGTGAAGATCATTTTGGTTTATAAAGGAGAGAAGAGGAAGTGAATCCGTGGCAGAGAGATCTGGATCCGTGCGAGGGGGAGATGTTGGAGGCGTGCGGAGTGGGCCGAGCCTTTGAGCGCAGGGCGGAGCCGGAGGTTGGTGCTGGACGTTGACCAGCGCGAGCCGGTTGATGTGGCCAGGTGCGGTCTGCCAGGTTGGCCAGGGCGCGCAGACGAGGCGCCATCCGAGTGGAAGTGAGTAGAAAATGGAGATGTGAGGCTGTGAGGATATGTTGTGATGGAGTTGATGAGGCTGCGGTTGAGTCGTGATGGAGTTGATGAGGCTGTGGTTTAGTGGTGATGGTGATGGTTGTGGATATGTCCAGGGGAAAGGCATGCGTGCCTGAGGTGAGACTGGTTGAGGCCTGACCGGGGGATAGGCATGGGTGCTTGAGGAGTGGATGGTTGAGGCAGGAGTTGGCTGGGGGTTTGTGGGAGAGACGGAAGAGGTCAGTCGCCGGGCAGAGTGGAGAAGAGAGGCTGAGGACATTGAGGCGAGTGTGGATGGTTCTGCGGAACTTGTGTGGTGAGGCAGCCGGGGTTGTTGAGGACGTGTATGGTTAGGAGTTGTGCGTATCCCAGATGGTTGAAGCTGGATGTCTTCACTGCTGATGAAGAGATGAATCGAGATGACAAGATGATGGAAAGTGCAATGCTGTCATGTATCCTAGGAGTTATGCTGAAAGTTCATTACTCGTAGTTGTCATATGTGTCATGTTGTTGCAAGATGGCCATGGTTGTTTAACCATGATCATCTTGAGGGGGTGTGTTGGACCATGAGTGAATTTAGTAGTAGCGCTGTAGTAATATTGTATCCAGTGTGAGGCCCATAGAGGCCCATCTCCAGTGGTATTGTAACCCTAACTCAGATGATATAAATACAGAGTGTGGTGGTCTGAGTGACCTAACCCACCCATTCTCTAAAACTCTACAAAATATGAGCCACCAATCATGAGCCGTTGAAGGCTCTACATGTCCACGATTGACAACAACAACAACAACAAAGCCTTTATTCCCAAACAAGTTGGGGTAGGCTATACAAGTCCACCATTGACACGATTACAATTTCTCACTATTTGGCCATAGGCTACTGCTCTAGTTACATCATGTTTGATATCTTTCTGCGATCCTGTATTACATGTTTATGCACGTCATAATGTTTCTACTACTGTTTGGTGTCAATTTAATTATAGCAAATCCTTGACTCGTAACTGTTTGTTGTTATTACACGTGCAGCAGGCACATCTTACACTCAGAAACGTAGAGTAAAGCTCGCCTATAATCATGTAAGTACCTGCTATTTTTTGTATATTGCTTAATGCAAACTTCTATATCTTGGATCCTGTTTCTGTTTACAATTGGCCTCTCCTTCATGCAGAGGAGAAACAGTGAGGCACCAGGTTCTTCTGTCCAAGTACCTGATGAGGTCCGTGTGACTCAAAAAAAAGCTCACGTAAGTTCCCTATTTTTTTGGAATGTTAATTTACCTCCTGTGCGTAGTTCAATTGCATCATTTTCTGTATGTTGCACTACCTAAGTTGCCTAATGGAATCTAATAAAATATAAACAATGACCATATGGAACATTGCACACTGCCTTTGACCCATCTGGCATCCGGCATGCCTGGGTATAAGTTACATGATTTGGCTATGTTAAACAAGTCCTGAAATTATATTATGTTAATTTTTTGCCTGTTGCTTCATTGAGTTTGCCTGTTGTTCCATGGCTAGTGCATGAAGTTTGATAGAAATGATCCTAGCTGAAATGATGCACTTCGTGTTTTTTTATTGCTTTATTCCCAACCTAGCTTCCTATTCTACTTGAAACATGATTGCTTTATTCCTAACCTAGCTTCCTATTCTACTTGAAACATGATTGCTTTATTCCTAACCTAGCTTCCTATTCTACTTGAAACATTGTGAAAAAATAGTTATATTACTTGTTTAAATGTCTAGCTTTGTTTTTCTGAGTCCCATTGACATGATGTGGTATATTCATATTCAAATGATCTGACTGTTTATACGCTCCATGTTCAATTGCTTCATTCATTTTCTAGTAATCTACTAGTAAGTAGCACGTGCTTTGCACGTCACGACATATATAATTTTAAAATATATTTCTATATTTTATTTGATGTTGATAATTATTATTTTTTGCTAAAATTAGTCACAAAGCCTAAAGTTTGGCTTTTGAAAAACTAATACACCCTAAAAGAAGTAATGGAAGGAGTAATATGTGAGTTCACTACAATTAAGTTTTTTTAGTCAGTATGAAATAGAAGTATACCCTAATACGAAAGTGACACAACTTTTTCATGGACACCCCATTAGGATTATGTATATTTTTGTGATTAGAGTCGAGAATTTTTAAGGATCTATCTTACCTTTTGCGACATGCATATTGCACGGCAAGACTATCTAATTTATATATTTCTACCATATTTTTTGAAATTTAAAATACATTATCCAATATCTATGTATAAATTTACTACCTCAATACTTTTTATGTGACCCACACATGGCCACCGTTAGATTTTATATCAAAACTGGTTTGTCACGGGGAAAAAAGTTAGACCTTAATATGAGTAAATACGAAATATTAGTACTAAATTAATATATAATATTTTATCAGCCTTGGTTGGTGGACCATTGAACTTCGTATCTTCGAGCTTGAAGATGGTTCTTGTAACATAGTAATTGCTATTTGTTTTCCTAGCACAGAATTATATATCAATATCTTCACATAACCATGTACGATGAAGATGATATTTTTCATAACACAGTGCCAATGTAGACGATGGCTTGTGCTTCTATAAACTCCCAAAACAAAACTGTTTTCTTGAGTAAAACAAAAGAACGGCTGAGGTTAAATGATACATGTTTGGTATTAGGGGTGAGATGGCTGAGATTAAATGATACCATGATACCCTTTCAGGGGATTACACTATTTTAAATTTTGAGGGTATATGAGAGCTAAAGCCTTAGATTTTGTTGGAAAGTGAATGTTGTCATTGGCCCTGTTATGGATTTTGCATTTCTATTGCCACTACTTGTACTGACATCTCGCTTCATTCGTGTTTAATTTGGTCCCGTTGTTACTCGAACCCGGGTGGGCTGGCTGCGCACTCGCAAGCCTTGCCACTGAGCTAGCACTCAGTTCTCAAATTAAGCAATGCCTCGTTATGCTTAATTTAAATGTTATGGCACTTCATACAAGCCATACAATTAATTGTTGCATTGACCTTCTACGTTGTCGAAGGCACTATCTGAGTCATGCTTAAATCAATCATACATTATTTTCCTAATTGTATCCAATCCAACATGCACATGTTTTGACTATATTTGGCTATTTGCTAGATTTCTTCTGTGCAGTGACCTGGCTTCGTTATTGGGCACATGATGTCTAGTTGCTTGGTTCATTGTATACATCATCGCCATGATCTAGTTTGGTTTGTTCTAAGAGGCACGTGGCTTAACTGGTTTCTTTGTTATATCTGCCCATGGTTCTTTCAAAATTATGTCAACAGTTTTGTTTGTTTGTCGTGTATTGTATTGCATTTTAACTTGTTTTGTCTTAGTTTCAGCCTGCAAACAAAGCTGTAATGTCAGTAGGGACAACCCATTTATCAAGTGTTGCGGTCATTTCACAGACCAATAGTGATAGTGGCACGTGCTCTCATTGGTCCACTGAGTCCAGTACACCAACCGTTCCAGAAGAAATAGATGTACGAGGCTCTATTTTTTATTGCTTGCTATGTTATATCAGCTCAATGATGCTCTTGAAATTGGAGGTCTTTTATTGCATCATATGATGTTGTAACTTGTTTTATCTAAATTTCAGGCTTCAAATAAAGCTACAAAGCCAGAAGCAAGGGTCAATGCCTCAAGTATTGATGTTTCACAAAGCAGCAGTGAGAGTGCATATTGCTCGCATAGGTCCATGGTATCTATTGCTCAACTTAATCCGGCACAAAGAGTTTTGGGGGATGCACTCCAAGAGGCAGTTGATATATTTGGGCGGGAAAACAAAGATGCTGATGAAATAATTGCCAACACACGCCAAGAGATACATGAATTGAAAAATAGGCAAACTTTGAAAGAAAATGTTCTAAAGAATCTCCTATGCACTTGTCATGGTAACCAGTTGTGATGTGTCTGGGAATTGAAGGTGTCTAAATAAACTTTGATTCTGTTGTTCAGTCAAGTGAACTGCTGATGCCAATGCTGTAATTAATTACTGCTCAAAATTTTGTTCAAAATTTCGTGGTCTGTAATAATTGCAAATTTTGTTGTTGTACTAAAATTAGATACGTTCCATGTGGCTGCTGTATTTTGTGTGAAATAGTATACTGATGTGTACTTCAATTAAACCATAAATCGGCTGCATGCTGAAAATTTGAATCTGAGCGCACGTGTGAACTGTTTTCTGCTTGTAATGCAATAAAGGTTGTTTCTTCGAAGACTACGAACATGGTAGCCCATTAATAATACCTTAATAATTATGCCTGCTAGCCAGATAGATGGTCCTTATTATAGTCAGGCATGCCAACTTGTATGATTAAAAGTAGTTCGTACACATTAAATCTACCATCTGCATTTTTCTCTGTAATAACTTTTCTTTTTACACAACTCAAAACTTGTCATGCTAATATGAAATTTGAGATGTCAAAACCTGGGAAAGATAAAGATATCACCAAAAACTCTTTCCTGCGAAATGCTGGGTTTTGAAGCCCAAGTCCAAGTCTTTCTCTGCTCAAGTTTTGGAGGAACAACTCCAAGTAGAACGAGTTGCAACAGCTATGCTAAGAACAAAAGTTGACATGTTGAGATCGAGATTAGAAGCATGTGATGCCCTACTGCACGAGGCCAATCAAGTTCGTTATAATCTCCCAAAGACTAAGAAAATGCCATAGATAATTGGAGATGAACACTACATAGTGAGTACATTGGTCTTGTGAAATGTTTCCTTAGATTATGGCACCGTTCCTACTTTTGTTGGTGGATGCATTTATCTGCGGTTGGGATCAACTTGGTAGTTGTTCCTGTGGATGTTATATAAATTAATTGCATAGCCTTTTTCAATCAGTTCGAACTTAAATGGTATCATAGCCAACGTCTCAAGTTTGAATTGTCGAACGTGTGGTTTAATTTAATCTCAGTCGGGCGGCAAAATCTCCCACCAATCCTGAAATATTTCAAACGCATTTTTGAATGGGATTAAGAAGATAGGGACAGAGATCCGGTGCCCCCACGTTCACAGGGCACAGCGTGACCTGAGGCTTCCCATCCACCATTCGTTTCAATCCAACGGCAAGGAAAGTAACGGCGTGACCCGATTAATTTCTGCTGAACTGAAGAGCTGCTGTTTCTCTTGAACCTGAAGAAATAGAGAAGGGAACAGAAGATGATTTCGATTCCGAGCGCATCTGGCCGGGCCAAAAATGCGTCTGGTGCACGCTCCAGCGGAGCGACGCATAGTGACTGGGCCGTTCACAACGACGCAAACATGCCTAAATATGCGCCTCAGATCCGTCGCGCGGACGCTGCGTGGACGCTCAAAGTGTCTGCTCGCGTCTGGCGGACGTTTCGTTGGGCCCGCCTGGCAGTGACCTAGCGTCGATGCGTCTTCTCAGCGGCGCCGCTTCGGCAGTCTGCGGAAGCGTAAAATGGCGATGCCTCGCGTGGCACGCGCTGTCACCTACCTCTGCGAATGGCGATGCCATGCGTGCCGCGGCCGTCGCGTGCCTCCGACCTATATAAACAGGAGCGCACGCATATCATCTCCTCCCACACTAAACAACGGTGAGTAGGAGGTTGAGCGGCATCGGCTATGGTTTACTGTGGGAGGAGACGATATGTGCGCACCCCTGTATATATATGTCCGAGGCAGGCGACGGCCTCTGCACGCGTGGCATCGCCAGTCGCAGAGGTAGGTGACGGCGCGCGCCACGCGAGGCATCGCCATTTTACGCTTCCGCAGACTGCCGAAGCGGCGCCGCTGAGAAGATGCATCAACGCTAGGTCACTGCCAGGCGGGCCCGACGAAATGTTCGCCAGACGCGAGCGGACACTTTACGCGTCCAAGCATCATCCGCGCGACGGATCCGAGACGCATATTTGGGCATGTTTGCGTCGCTGCGAACGGCCCTGTCACTATGCGTCGTCCCGCTGGAGTTTGTACCAGACGCATGTTTGGCCCGGCCAGATGCGCTCGAAACCGAAATCATCTTCTGTTCCCTTCTCTATTTCTTCAGGTTCGAGAGAACACAACAGCTCTTCAGTTCAGCAGAAATTAATCGGGTCACGCTGTTGCTTTCCTTGCCGTTGGATTGAAACGAATGGTGGATGGGAAGCCTCGGGTCACGTTGTGCCCTATGAACGTGGGGGCACTGGATCTCTGTCCAGAAGATAGATCATGATCATGGTACGTAGTAGTGACCTATATTCAAGGTGATGATGATTTGATTTGCACTCGGCTTTGAACAGAGGTACTAGTACGGTCTCATAATTTTTTATCATTATAGTTGGACCTTAGCCAAATTCAAAATCTCATAGCGGCAAAACTTCCCGCCCACAAAATACAAAAATTTCACACGCTTCCAAATTCCCATTCTACCCCTGTGGAGATGGCAGCAAAGTCGGTTGGTGGGGGGTATGCCCGTCATTTTTTGGATCACCACCTCCCTAGCCCGGAAACCCTCCCAAAAAAATTCATTTCCCTCAGACCACCCACCGGAACTTCCCAAGTCCCTCTCTCCCACCTCCACGACCACCGCACCGGAACATCCCCGCCGGACTTCCCTGGCCTACCCGAGGCCTCGTGATCCTCGTCATCCGGCTGCCTGCCGGAGCCGCTTCATCGACGCCGTCATCAACCGGACCGGATAATCCCCGCCGAACCTCGAAACCATATGCTCATCCAGCATTCTACCGCAGTCGCTTCAGCTGCGGTATCATCCACCCCACCGGAGCCGCTTCGCCGGATCCGTCGTCCACCTCATCGGATCTTGCTCACCGACACCGCTGTGCATGAACCGGATCTGCTTCACCGGCGCCGTGTGATACGTCTCCAACGTATCGATAATTTCTTATGTTTCATGCCACATTATTGATGTTATCTACATGTTTTATGCACACTTTATGTCATATTCGTGCATTTTCTGGAACTAACCTATTAACAAGATGCCGAAGTGCCGATTCTTTGTTTCTGCTGTTTTTGGTTTCAGAAATCCTTGTAACGAAATATTCTCGGAATTGGACGAAATCAACGCCCAGGGTCCTATTTTGCCACGAAGCTTCCAGAAGACCGAAGAGGAGACGAAGTGGGGCCACGAGGTGGCCACACCCTAGGGCGGCGCGGCCCCCCCTTGGCCGCGCGGCCCTGTGGTGTGGGCCCCTCGTGCCGCCTCCTGACCTACCCTTCCGCCTACTTAAAGCCTCCGTCGCGAAACCCCCAGTACCGAGAGCCACGATACGGAAAACCTTCCAGAGACGCCGCCGCCGCCAATCCCATCTCGGGGGATTCAGGAGATCGCCTCCGGCACCCTGCCGGAGAGGGGATTCATCTCCCGGAGGACTCTACGCCGCCATGGTCGCCTCCGGAGTGATGAGTGAGTAGTCTACCCCTGGACTATGGGTCCATAGCAGTAGCTAGATGGTTGTCTTCTCCCCATTGTGCTTAATTGTCGGGTCTTGTGAGCTGCCTAACATGATCAAGATCATCTATCTGTAATTCTATATGTTGCGTTTGTTGGGATATGATGAATAGAGAATACTTGTTATGTTGATTATCAAAGTTATGTCTATGTGTTGTTTATGATCTTGCATGCTCTCCGTTATTAGTAGATGCTCTGGCCAAGTTGATGCTAGTAACTCCAAGAGGGAGTATTTATGCTCGATAGTGGGTTCATGTCTCCGTGAATCTGGAGGGGTGACAAGAACCTCTAAGGTTATGGATGTGCTGTTGCCACTAGGGATAAAACATTGGTGCTATGTTCAAGGATGTAGTCACTGATTACATTACGAGCAATACTTAATGCAATTGTCTGTTGTTAGCAACTTAATACTGGAGGGGGTTCGGATGATAACCTGAAGGTGGACTTTTTAGGCATAGATGCATGCTGGATAGCGGTCTATGTACTTTGTCGTAATGCCCAATTAAATCTCACAATACTCATCATAATATGTATGTGCATGGTCATGCCCTCTCTATTTGTCAATTGCCCAACTGTAATTTGTTCACCCAACATGCTGTTTATCTTATGGGAGAGACACCTCTAGTGAACTGTGGACCCCGGTCCAATTCTCTATACTGAAATACAATCTACTGCAATACTGTTCTACTGTTTTCTGCAAACAATCATCTTCCACACAATACGGTTAACCCTTTGTTACAGCAAGCCGGTGAGATTGACAACCTCACTGTTTCGTTGGGGCAAAGTACTTTGGTTGTGTTGTGCAGGTTCCACGTTGGCGCCGGAATCTCTGGTGTTGCGCCGCACTACATCCCGCCGCCATCAACCTTCAACGTGCTTCTTGGCTCCTACTGGTTCGATAAACCTTGGTTTCATACTAAGGGAAAACTTGCCGCTGTACGCATCACACCTTCCTCTTGGGGTTCCCAACGGACGCGTGTTGTACGCGTATCAAGCAACTTTTTCTGGCGCCGTTGCCGGGGAGATCAAGACACGCTGCAAGGGGAGTCTCCACTTCCCAATCTCTTTACTTTGTTTTTGTCTTGCTTAGTTTTATTTACTACTTTGTTTGCTGCACTAAATCAAAATACAAAAAAATTAGTTGCTAGTTTTACTTTATTTGCTATCTTGTTTGCTATATCAAAAACACAAAAAAATTAGTTACTTGTATTTACTTTATCTAGTTTGCTTTATTTACTGTTGCTAAAATGGCCACTCCTGAAAATACTAAGTTGTGTGACTTCACAACCACAAATAATAATGATTTCTTATGCACACCTATTGCTCCACCTGCTACTACAGCAGAATTCTTTGAAATTAAACCTGCTTTACTGAATCTTGTTATGCGAGAGCAATTTTCTGGTGTTAGTTCTGATGATGCTGCTGCCCATCTTAATAATTTTATTGAATTGTGTGAGATGCAAAAGTATAAAGATGTAGATGGTGACATTATAAAATTAAAATTGTTCCCTTTCTCATTAAGAGGAAGAGCTAAAGATTGGTTGCTATCTCTGCCTAAGAATACTATTGATTCATGGACTAAATGCAAGGATGCTTTTATTGGTAGATATTATCCCCCTGCTAAAATTATATCTTTGAGGAGTAGCATAATGAATTTTAAACAATTAGATACTGAACATGTTGCTCAAGCTTGGGAAAGAATGAAATCTTTGGTTAAAAATTGCCCAACACATGGACTGACTACTTGGATGATCATCCAAACCTTTTATGCAGGACTGAATTTTTCTTCGCGGAATTTATTGGATTCAGCTGCTGGAGGTACCTTTATGTCCATCACTCTTGGTGAAGCAACAAAGCTTCTTGATAATATGATGATTAACTACTCTGAATGGCACACGGAAAGAGCTCCACAAGGTAAGAAGGTAAATTATGTCGAAGAAACCTCTTCCTTGAGTGATAAGATTGATGCTATTATGTCTATGCTTGTGAATGATAGGACTAATATTGATCCTAATAATGTTCCGTTAGCTTCATTGGTTGCACAAGAAGAACATGTTGATGTAAACTTCATTAAAAATAATAATTTCAACAACAATGCTTACCGGAACAATTCTAGTAATAACTATAGGCCATATCCTTATAATAATGGTAACGGTTATGCTAATTCTTATGAGAATTCTTACAATAATAATAGGAACACACCCCCTGGACTTGAAGCCATGCTTAAAGAATTTATTAGTACACAAACTGCTTTTAACAAATCTGTTGAAGAAAAGCTTGGGAAAATTGATATACTTGCTTCTAAAGTCGATAGTCTTACTGCTGATGTTGATCTTTTGAAATCGAAAGTTATGCCTAATGAGAATCATCATAATAAAATTGTTACTACAGCAAATGCCATCCAAGTTAGAATTAATGAGAATATAAGATTGATGGCTGAACTGCGTGCTAGGTGGGATAGAGAAGAAAATGAAAAACTAGCTAAAGAAGATAATATAGCTAAAGTTTGGACTATTACCACGACTAGTAATGCTAATGCTACACATGTTGCTGCACCTCCTACTATTAATAATAAAAGAATTGGTGTTAGCAATGTTTCCACTTCTAATGCAAAGCGCGAGAAACTGCACAAATCGCTAAAACTGCTGAAATCGCTCGTGATAAAACTGCTGAAATTTTTCCCAACATTGGGGATGATGATCCCATTGCTTTAGATTATAATGGTTTGAATTTTGATGATTGCCACATCTCTGAAGTTATAAAGTTCTTGCAAAAACTTGCTAAAATTCCTAATGCTAGTGCTATAAATTTGGCTTTCACGCAACATATTACAAATGCTCTCATAAAAGCTAGAGAAGAGAAACTAGAGCGCGAAGCCTCTATTCCTAAAAAGCTAGAGGATGGTTGGGAGCCCATCATTAAGATGAAGGTTAAAGATTTTGATTGTAATGCTTTATGTGATCTTGGTGCAAGTATTTCTGTTATGCCTAAGAAAATCTATAATATGCTTGACTTGCCACCGCTGAAAAATTGTTATTTGGATGTTAATCTTGCTGATCATTCTACAAAGAAACCTTTAGGGAAAGTTGATAATGTTCGCATTACCGTTAACAATAACCTTGTCCCCGTTGATTTTGTTGTCTTGGATATTGAATGCAATGCATCTTGTCCCATTATATTGGGAAGACCTTTTCTTCGAACTGTTGGTGCTACTATTGATATGAAGGAAGGTAATATAAAATATCAATTTCCTCTCAAGAAAGGTATGGAACACTGCCCTAGAAAGAGAATGAAGTTACCTTTTTCTATTATTAGAACAAATTATGATGTTGACACTTCGTCTCTTGATAATACTTGATACACACTTTCTGCGCCTAGCTGAAAGGCGTTAAAGAAAAGCGCTTATGGGAGACAACCCATGTTTTTACCTACAGTACTTTGTTTTTATTTTGTGTCTTGGAAGTTGTTTACTACTGTAGCAACCTCTCCCTATCTTAGTTTAGTGTTTTGTTGTGCCAAGTAAAGTCGTTGATAGAAAAGTTCATACTAGATTTGGATTACTGCGCAGAAACAGATTTCTTTGCTGTCACGAATCTGGGCTGTTTTCTCTGTAGGTAACTCACAAAATTATGCCAATTTACGTGAGTGATCCTCAGATATGTACGCAACTTTCATTCAATTTGAGCATTTTCATTTGAGCAAGTCTGGTGCCCCGATAAAATTCGTCAATACGAACTGTTCTGTTTTGACAGATTCTGCCTTTTATTTCGCATTGCCTCTTTTGCTATGTTGGATGAATTTGTTTGATCCATTAATGTCCAGTAGCTTTATGCAATGTCCAGAAGTGTTAAGAATGATTGTGTCACCTCTGAACATGTTAATTTTTATTGTCGCTAACCCTCTAATGAGTTGTTCTAAGTTTGGTGTGGAGGAAGTTTTCAAGGATCAAGAGAGGAGTATGATGCAACATGATCAAGGAGAGTGAAAGCTCTAAGCTTGGGGATGCCCCGGTGGTTCACCCCTGCATATTCTAAGAAGACTCAAGCATCTAAGCTTGGGGATTCCCAAGGCATCCCCTTCTTCATCGACAACATTATCAGGTTCCTCCCCTGAAACTATATTTTTATTCCATCACATCTTATGTGCTTTGCTTGGAGCGTCGGTTTGTTTTTGTTTTTGTTTTATTTGAATAAAATGGATCCTAGCATTCACTTTGTGGGAGAGAGACACGCTCCGCTGTAGCATATGGACAAGTATGTCCTTAGGCTCTACTCATAGTATTCATGGCGAAGTTTCTTCTTCGTTAAATTGTTATATGGTTGGAATTGAAAAATGATACATGTAGTAATTGCTATAAATGTCTTGGGTAATGTGATACTTGGCAATTGTTGTGCTCATGTTTAAGCTCTTGCATCATATGCTTTGCACCCATTAATGAAGAAATACATAGAGCATGCTAAAATTTGGTTTGCATATTTGGTCTCTCTAAGGTCTAGATAATTTCTAGTATTGAGTTTGAACAACAGGGAAGACGGTGTAGTGTCTTATAATGTTTAAAATATGTCTTTTATGTGAGTTTTTCTGCACCGGTTCATCCTTGTGTTTGTTTCAAATAAGCCTTGCTAGCCTAAACCTTGTATCGAGGGGGAATACCTCTCATGCATCCAAAATACTTGAGCCAACTACTATGCCATTTGTGTCCACCATACCTACCTACTACATGGTATTTTCCGCCATTCCAAAGTAAATTGCTTGAGTGCTACCTTTAAAATTCCATCATTCACCTTTGCAATATATAGCTCATGGGACAAATAGCTTAAAAACTATTGTGGTATTGAATATGTACTTATGCACTTTATCTCTTATTAAGTTGCTTGTTGTGCGATAACCATGTTCACTGGGGACGCCATCAACTACTCTTTGTTGAATTTCATGTGAGTTGCTATGCATGTTCGTCTTGTCTGAAGTAAGAGAGATCTACCACCTTATGGTTAAGCATGCATATTGTTAGAGAAGAACATTGGGCCGCTAACTAAAGCCATGATCCATGGTGGAAGTTTCAGTTTTGAACAATATCCTCAATCTCATATGAGAAAATTATTAATTGTTGTTACATGCTTATGCATAAAAGAGGAGTCCATTATCTGTTGTCTATGTTGTCCCGGTATGGATGTCTAAGTTGAGAATAATCAATAGCGAGAAATCCAATGCGAGCTTTCTCCTTAGACCTTTGTACAGGCGGCATAGAGGTACCCCTTTGTGACACTTGGTTAAAACATGTGCATTGTGATGATCCGGTAGTCCAAGCTAATTAGGACAAGGTGCGGGCACTATTAGTATACTATGCATGAGGCTTGCAACTTGTAAGATATAATTTACATGATACATATGCTTTATTACTACCGTTGACAAAATTGTCTCATGTTTTCAAAATCAAAGCTCTAGCACAAATATAGCAATCGATGCTTTTCCTCTATGGAGGACCATTCTTTTACATTCATTGTTGAGTCAGTTCACCTATTTCTCTCCACCTCAAGAAGCAAACACTTGTGTGAACTGTGCATTGATTCCTACATATTTGCATATTGCACTTGTTATATTACTCTATGTTGACAATATCCATGAGATATACATGTTATAAGTTGAAAGCAACCGCTGAAACTTAATCTTCCTTTGTGTTGCTTCAATGCCTTTACTTTGAATTATTGCTTTATGAGTTAACTCTTATGCAAGACTTATTGATGCTTGTCTTGAAGTACTATTCATGAAAAGTCTTTGCTATATGATTCACTTGTTTACTCATGTCATATACATTGTTTTGATCGCTGCATTCACTACATATGCTTTACAAATAGTATGATCAAGGTTATGATGGCATGTCACTCCAGAAATTATCTTTGTTATCGTTTTACCTGCTCGGGACGAGCAGAACTAAGCTTGGGGATGCTGATACGTCTCCAACGTATCGATAATTTCTTATGTTCCATGCCACATTATTGATGTTATCTACATGTTTTATGCACACTTTATGTCATATTCGTGCATTTTCTGGAACTAACCTATTAACAAGATGCCGAAGTGCCGATTCTTTGTTTTCTGCTGTTTTTGGTTTCAGAAATCCTAGTAACGAAATATTCTCGGAATTGGACGAAATCAACGCCCAGGGTCCTATTTTGCCACGAAGCTTCCAGAAGACCGAAGAGGAGACGAAGTGGGGCCACGAGGTGGCCACACCCTAGGGCGGCGCGGCCCCCCCCCCTTGGCCGCGCGGCCCTGTGGTGTGGGCCCCTCGTGCCGCCTCCTGACCTGCCCTTCCGCCTACTTATAGCCTCCGTCGCGAAACCCCCAGTACCGAGAGCCACGATACGGAAACCTTCCAGAGACGCCGCCGCCGCCAATCCCATCTCGGGGGATTCAGGAGATCGCCTCCAGCACCCTGCCGGAGAGGGGATTCATCTCCCGGAGGACTCTACGCCGCCATGGTCGCCTCCGGAGTGATGAGTGAGTAGTCTACCCCTGGACTATGGGTCCATAGCAGTAGCTAGATGGTTGTCTTCTCCCCATTGTGCTTAATTGTCGGGTCTTGTGAGCTGCCTAACATGGTCAAGATCATCTATCTGTAATTCTATATGTTGCGTTTGTTGGGATCCGATGAATAGAGAATACTTGTTATGTTGATTATCAAAGTTATGTCTATGTGTTGTTTATGATCTTGCATGCTCTCCGTTATTAGTAGATGCTCTGACCAAGTTGATGCTAGTAACTCCAAGAGGGAGTATTTATGCTCGATAGTGGGTTCATGTCTCCGTGAATCTGGAGGGGTGACAAGAACCTCTAAGGTTATGGATGTGATGTTGCCACTAGGGATAAAACATTGGTGCTATGTTCAAGGATGTAGTCACTGATTACATTACGCGCAATACTTAATGCAATTATCTGTTGTTAGCAACTTAATACTGGAGGGGGTTCGGATGATAACCTGAAGGTGGACTTTTTAGGCATAGATGCATGCTGGATAGCGGTCTATGTACTTTGTCGTAATGCCCAATTAAATCTCACAATACTCATCATAATATGTATGTGCATGGTCATGCCCTCTCTATTTGTCAATTGCCCAACTGTAATTTGTTCACCCAACATGCTGTTTATCTTATGGGAGAGACACCTCTAGTGAACTGTGGACCCCGATCCAATTCTCTATCTTTGAAATACAATCTACTGCAATCTTGTTCTCTTGTTTTCTGCAAACAATCATCTTCCACACAATACGGTTAACCCTTTGTTACAGCAAGCCGGTGAGATTGACAACCTCACTGTTTCGTTGGGGCAAAGTACTTTGGTTGTGTTGTGCAGGTTCCACGTTGGCGCCGGAATCTCTGGTGTTGCGCCGCACTACATCCCGCCGCCATCAACCTTCAACGTGCTTCTTGGCTCCTACTGGTTCGATAAACCTTGGTTTCATACTGAGGGAAAACTTGCCGCTGTACGCATCACACCTTCCTCTTGGGGTTCCCAACGGACGCGTGTTGTACGCGTATCACCGTGCATGATCTAAACTCTTCTACTATCGCTTTTCTATTGCTTGCCTGCAAGTTCTTGTTTAATCTTGGGGGAACCTGTTTGTGCTAACGACGCGCCGTTACGTTTTTGCAGATGAGATGAGTAACCATGAAGTGTAATGGCCGTCTCACCAACCCCAAGTAGCACATGTAGCGTACTTCATCACCAGATCTATCAACCCCAGGAAGATCTGCTGTGACTCCCACAGAGTGCTTCTCCTAATGTAAGTCCCTTGTTTTAGCGCCATGTTCTGGGTTCAGATGCTTGTTTGTCTGAAGCTCTTTTAGTTCATCCCTAGCTATGACCGTAACACCTTTCTATTTTCTAGTTCATTGCTAACTTTAAGCGATTGAACATTTTGGTATGCATTCCCTGCTCTGTAGATGTAGCCATCATAACTTCTATCTTGCTCAGTCGTTGTTAAAAAAATTATAGGCTGCTACTATTTTGTTCATGCCAATATTGTTCTCCCTGAACATGTTGGTTTGCATTCCCTGTACTACAGGTGATGCCATTGTTATTTCTATCTACTTCGTAAGTAAGCTAACAAAGTAACCTGCTATTAGTTCCTGCATGCTATCGCTTTGCCATCTGCAGTACAAATTTATTTGAACTCGTCACATGACTACTTCCGTCATAATTTTGTCTGCCATCTGATTCTTCGAAAGCTGCAATATTAACTTGTTTCTCTTAATTGGCATGGCGCTCACATATAGAATGGTGAACATATTGGTGTGCATTCCCTCTTCTACAAGTTCACAGGTGATCCCACTATATTCCGTTTCTGGTCCATCCTAAGCCGTAGCATTAACTATCCTCTATGTGTTGCTCATTACAACTTTATATCCCGAAACAAATTGATTTGTTTCCCTTATCTACAAGTTTATGAGTGATGCCATTATAACTCCTATCTATTTTATTCCTAGCTATTATAGTAACATCCTGCTATTATTTAGTTCATGGCCAATTTTAAGTAATTGCACATGTTGGTTCGCATTCCCTGCTCTATAGCTTTTGGCATCGTAACTTCTATATTTAGTTTACATTCCCTGCTCTGTAGATCTAGCCATCATAACTTTATCTTGCTCAGTCGTTGTTACAAAAATTATGGCCTGCTACTATGTTGTTTGTGCCAATTTTTTACTCCATGAACATGTTGGCTTGCATTCCCTGTACTACAGGTGATGCCATTGTTTTGTATCTACTTCATTGTAAGCTAACAAAGTAAGGACTTAGTTTGGCATGCTATCACTCTGCTATCTAGCCTGTAGTACAAATAAACTTGTCATACTACTAGATAATAATTTTGTGTGCCATCTTGTTCTTCAAAAGCTGCATTATTGACTTGTTTCTCTGACTTGGCATGACGCTCACATATGGAATGCTGAACATGTTGGTTTGCATTCCCTCTTATACAAGTTCACAGGTGATCCCACTATATTCTGTATCTGGTCCATCCTAAGCTCCAGCATTAACTATCCTCTATGTGTTGCTCATTACAAGTTTATATCCCGAAACATCTTGATTTGCATCCCCTTCACTATAACTTCAGGAGTATTATTTAGTTCACGGCCAATTTGAAGTAATTGCACTTGGCACATGTTGGTTCACATTCCCTCCTCTTTAGCTTTTGCCATCGTAACTTCTATTTTTGGTTTACATTCCCTGCTCTGTAGATGTAGCCATCATAACTTCATCTTGCTCAGTCGTTGTTACAAAATTTATAGCCTGCTACTATGTTGTTCATGCCAATTTTGTACTCCCTGAACATGTTGGTTTGCATGGGACTCGACAGTAGTAAGTCTGCTGTTTCATTTTAACGTGCTCTGTTATATTGGCTGTTGGTATGCGGCATGCAATCGTTGTTTGCTTATTGTGTGCATTACAATGATCTTCTTATAACGACGAAATGATGAGTTCCAAATTCTTTGGCAAACAATATTGTAGTGTCTTTGCCTTTCCATTGTTGCTGTCTTAACTTGTAATGTCTTTGTTTCAGATATAGGTGGTGCATGGACAACTTAAAAGATTGTTGAATCGCTTCATTGTATTGCTAGGTTTAATTACCATTCAATTTTTCTGGGTTCTGTAATATTTTTTCAAAGCCTTGCAGCTGATGTAATATTTAGTTAGTTTTTATAGTTCTTTCCCGCATTTTTTCTATGGTGCTTGTGGTAAGTGAGGCTATCCGACAGAAATCATGTGCTGCGTAAATATTCTCAATATCTAAATGGCCCAATTAAGCGAAATCACAAATGTGCCGGCCCGCAAAATCCTAAAGCGCCTATTATGCCGGCATATAAACAGCAACTAAATGGGCTGGCCCACTTACTTATTGGGCCTGCCCACTTGATTTATTGTGGACCCCACCCTCTAATTGGGCCGGCCCACTTGCTTTAAGGTGGACCCCACCCACTGCTGGGCCGGCCCCGTAACAGAAAAGTGGGCCCCACAAGCTTATTGGGCCGGCCCACTAGCTTGTTGGGCCAGCCCAATTGCTTCTGTGGTGGACCCCACTTACTAACTGGGCCGGCCCGTTAACAGGAAAGTGGGACCCACCTGTGTTTTTGGCCTGGCCCACTATCTTGTTGGGACGGCCCACTTGCGTTATGGTGGACCCCACTTACTAACTAGGCCGGCCCTTTAACAGGAAAGTGGGACCCACCTGTGTTTTTTGGCCCGGCCCACTATCTTATTGGGCCGGCCCACTTGCTATATGGTGGACCCCACATACCAAATGGGCCGGCCCTTTAACAGGAATGTGGGACCCACATGTATTTTTGGCCCGGCCCACTTTCTTGTTGGGCCAGCCCACTTGCTATATGGTGGACCCCACATACTAAATGGGTCAGCCCTTTAAAAGGAAAGTGGGACCCACCTGTGTTTTGGCCCGGCCCACTATCTTGTTGGGTCGGCCCACTTGCTATATGGTGGACCCCACATACTAAATGGGCCAGCCCTTTAACAGGAAAGTGGGACCCACCTGTGTTTTTGGCCCGGCCCACTATCTTGTTGGGCCAGCCCACTTGCTATATGTTGGACCCCACATACTAAATGGGCCGGCCCTTTAACAGGGAAGTGAGACCCACCTGTGTTTTTGGCCCGGCCCACTATCTTGTTGGGCCGGCCCACTTGCTATATGGTGGACCCCACTTGTTAAATGGGCCGGCCCGATAACAGGAAAGTGGGTCCCACGTGTCTTGTGGGCCGGCCCTTTTGCCTGTTGACCGGTCAAACGAGTGCATTCGGCCTGGCCCACATGCTTAGTGGGCCGGCCCATTAAAGTTTTGACCAGTCAACCTTAGAGGTTAGGCCCGGCCCCGTAACTAATGGACCAGCCCAGCTATATAGTTGACCGGTCAAACTAAGTCAGCTGGCCCGGCCCGCAAACTTAATGGGCTGGCCCGCTTAAGACGTGGCAGCCTCGTGTGGGCCTACCATCTACCACGGGGTTTCGACCGGTTAACGCCGTTAATCGCGATTAACGGCGTCTGCCACGTGTCAGTTTGCATGACGTCAGCAGTCAACGGGCTCCCGGAAACACTTCTGCAACGGTCCGATTTTCCGTGGCGGAAGGGCGCCCAAGCGCGACGGACCGAAAAAATCATCGTAGGACTTTGCCTGACGTAGTTTCGACAACAGAACCCATATCGTCGGGTTAGGCCCATAGGCGACGAATAATATCCCTTAGCGGACGATTTTGGGACGTTGTCTATCAGAACTTTTTTTGTAGTGCTTCCTCCACACCAAACTCGAAACAAACTCATTAGAGGGTTAGTGCATAATCAAAAATTCACATGTTCAGAGGGGACACAATCATTCTTAACACTTTTGTACATTACCCAAAGCTACTGAAAGTTAATGGAACAAAGAAATCCACTCAACACAGTAAAATAGGACATGCGAAATAAAAGGCAGAATCTGTCAAAACAGAACAGTCCGTAAAGACGAATTTTTTAGAGGCACTTAATAGGCTCAGATGAAAAGGCTCAAAACTAATGGAAGTTGCGTACATATCTGAGGATCACGCATGAATTTTCGCAGATTAATTTGATTCTTCTAAAGAGACATCTACTCAAATTCGTGACAGGTAAAAATCTGTTTCTGCGCAGGAATCAAAATCTAGTATCAACTTTACTATCAGAGACTTTACTTGGCACAACAATATGATAAGGAGAGGTTGCTACAGTAGTAACAACTTCCAAGACACAACAAAACAGTAATAAAAACATACATGGGTTATCTCCCAAGAAGTGCTTTTCTTTAACGCCTTTCAGCTAGGCGCAGAAAGTGCAAATCAAGTAACATCAAGAGAAGAAGCATCAATAGAGGAGTTTGGAGTTTTCTCAACTATGCATTGTATCTTATCTATGTAAGAAACTCCGTTTTCATTACCTTTAGGCTTACTATCCTCCTCAAATAAATTTTCAGGAACAATCCAATCAAAATTCTTTTCTAATGCCTCATGCATTCCTATGAGTTTATTAGGAATTGGTATTTTAATCTCCCCCTCATAATTGGTTTTATTAGTATATTTTAGCCTATCCTTTTCCATCTTTTCAAGGATGTTTGCAAAATTGGTAAAACACCCAAGAATTTTATGTTTAATAAAGACTTTCCTAGCTTCTCTAGCTACATCTTCAAATTCTCTAAAAAGGGTTTCTAAAACAAAATCTTTCTTTTCTCCTTCTTCCATATCACAGAGTGTAAGAAACATATGTTGCATTATAGTATTAAGATTAACAAATCTAGCTTCCAACATGTGCACTAAAGAGGCAGTAGCACTTTCATAATTAGGAACAACTTCCACCAAGGATCTATCTTCAAAATCTTTAACCGCGCTAACATGAGTGAAAAAATCTTCTATATCTCTTCCAATGATGGACCCATGCCCTACCGATATATCTTTCAAAGTAAACTTAGGGTAAAGCATGATGAAATAAACAAAGGTAAACTAATAAATTAAATGCAAGTAACTAATTTTTGTGTTTTTTATATAAAGAAAAGCAAACAAAACAGAAAATAAAATAAAGTAAAGCAAGTAACTGATTTTTTTGTGTTTTTAATATAAAGAAAGCAAACAAAACAGAAAATAAAGTAAAGTAAAGCAAGACAATAAACAAAGTAAAGAGATTGGATGTGAGAGACTCCCCTTGCAGCGTGTCTTGATCTCCCCGGCAACGGCGCCAGAAAAATGCTTGATGGCGCGTGAAGCACACGTCCGTTGGGAACCCAAGAGGAAGGTGTGATGCGTACAGCAGCAAGTTTCCCTCAGTAAGAAACCAAGGTTATCGAACCAGTAGGAGATGAAGGCCACGTGAAGGTTGTTGGTGAAGGAGTGTAGTGCGGCGCAACACCAGGGATTCCAGCGCCAACGTGGAACCTCCACAACACAATCACAATACTTTGCCCCAACTTAACAGTGAGGTTGTCAATCTCACCGGCTTGCTGAAAACAAAGGATTTAACGTATGGTGTTGATGGCGTGTAACTCACACGTTCGTTGGGAACCCCAAGAGGAAGGTATGATGCGCACAGCAGCAAGTTTTCCCTCAGAAAGAAACCAAGGTTTATCGAACCAGGAGGAGCCAAGAAGCACGTTGAAGGTTGATGGCGGCGGGATGTAGTGCGGCGCAACACCAGGGATTCCGGCGCCAACGTGGAACCTGCACAACACAACCAAAGTACTTTGCCCCAACGAAGCAGTGAGGTTGTCAATCTCACCGGCTTGCTGTAACAAAGGATTAACCGTATTGTGTGGAAGATGATTGTTTGCAGAAAACAGTAGAACAAGATGTGCAAGATATTGTATTTCAAGAAGAGAATTGGACCGGGGTCCACAGTTCACTAGAGGTGTCTCTCCCATAAGACAAACAGCATGTTGGGTGAACAAATTACAGTTGGGCAATTGACAAATAAAGAGAGCATGACCATGCACATACATATCATGATGAGTATAGTGAGATTTAATTGGGCATTACGACAAAGTACATAGACCGCCATCCAACTGCATCTATGCCTAAAAAGTCCACCTTCAGGTTATCATCCGAACCCCCTCCAGTATTAAGTTGCAAAGCAACAGACAATTGCATTAAGTATGGTGCGTAATGTAATCAACAACTACATCCTTAGACATAGCATCAATGTTTTATCCCTAGTGGCAACAGCACAACACAACCTTAGAACTTTACATCCTTTGTCCCAGGTGTCAATGCAGGCATGAACCCACTATCGAGCATAAATACTCCCTCTTGGAGTTACAAGCATCTACTTGGCCAGAGCATCTACTAGTAACGGAGAGCATGCAAGATCATAAACAACACATAGATATAACTTTGATAATCAACATAACAAGTATTCTCTATTCATCGGATCCCAACAAACGCAACATAAAGAATTACAGATAGATGATCTTGATCATGTTAGGCAGCTCACAAGATTCGACAATGATAGCACAATGGGGAGAAGACAACCATCTAGCTACTGCTATGGACCCATAGTCCAGGGGTAGACTACTCACACATCACACCGGAGGCGACCATGGCGGCGTAGAGTCCTCCGGGAGATGAATCCCCTCTCCGGCAGGGTGCCGGAGGCGATCTCTGGATCCCCGAGATGGGATCGGCGTTGGCGGCGTCTCTGGAAGGTTTTCCGTATCGTGGCTCTCGGTACTGGGGGTTTCGTCACGGAGGCTTTAAGTAGGTGGAAGGGCAAGTCAGGAGGGGGCACAGGGGCCCCACACCACAGGCCGGCGCGGCCAGGGGGGGCGCCGCCCTAGGGTTTGGGCACCCTGTGGCCCCACTTCGTTTCGTCTTCGGACTTCTGGAAGCTTCGTGGCAAAATAGGCCCCTGGGCGTTGATTTCGTCCAATTCCGAGAATATTTCCTTACTAGGATTTCTGAAACCAAAAACAGCAGAAAACAGCAACTGGCACTTCGGCATCTTGTTAATAGGTTAGTTCCAGAAAATGCACGAATATGACATAAAGTGTGCATATAACATGTAGATAACATCAATAATGTGGCATGGAACATAAGAAATTATCGATACGTTGGAGACGTATCAGCATCCCCAAGCTTAGTTCTGCTCGTCCCGAGCAGGTAAAACGATAACACAGATAATTTCTGGAGTGACATGCCATCATAATCTTGATCATACTATTTGTAAAGCATATGTAGTGAATGCAGCGATCAAAACAATGTATATGACATGAGTAAACAAGTGAATCATAAAGCAAAGACTTTTCATGAATAGCACTTCAAGACAAGCATCAATTAAGTCTTGCATAAGAGTTAACTCATAAAGCAATACTTCAAAGTAAAAGCATTGAAGCAACACAAAAGAAGATTAAGTTTCAGCGGTTGCTTTCAACTTATAACATGTATATCTCATGGATATTGTCAACATAGAGTAATATAATAAGTGCAATAAGCAAATATGTAGGAATCAATACACAGTTCACACAAGTGTTTGCTTCTTGAGGTGGAGAGAAATAGGTGAACTGACTCAACATTGAAAGTAGAAGAATGGTCCTCCATAGAGGAAAAGCATCGATTGCTATATTTGTGCTAGAGCTTTGATTTTGAAAACATGAAACAATTTTGTCAACGGTAGTAATAAAGCATATGTATCATGTAAATTATATCTTACAAGTTGCAAGCCTCATGCATAGTATACTAATAGTGCCCGCACCTTGTCCTAATTAGCTTGGACTACCGGATCATCACAATGCACATGTTTTTACCAAGTGTCACAAAGGGGTACCTCTATGCCGCCTGTACAAAGGTCTAAGGAGAAAGCTCGCATTGGATTTCTCGCTATTGATTATTCTTCAACTTAGACATCCATACCGGGACAACATAGACAACAGATAATGGACTCCTCTTTTATGCATAAGCATGTAACAACAATTAATAAGTTTCTCATTTGAGATTGAGGATATATGTCCAAAACTGAAACTTCCACCATGGATCATGGCTTTAGTTAGCGGCCCAATGTTCTTCTCTAACAATATGCATGCTTAATCATAAGGTGGTAGATCTCTCTTACTTCAGACAAGACGAACATGCATAGCAACTCACATGAAATTCAACAATGAATAGTTGATGGCGTCCCCAGTGAACATGGTTATCGCACAACAAGCAACTTAATAAGAGATAAAGTGCATAATTACATATTCAATACCACAATAGTTTTTAAGCTATTTGTCCCATGAGCTATATATTGCAAAGGTGAATGATGGAATTTTAAAGGTAGCACTCAAGCAATTTACTTTGGAATGGCGGAAAATACCATGTAGTAGGTAGGTATGGTGGACACAAATGGCATAGTGGTTGGCTCAAGTATTTTGGATGCATGAGAAGTATTCCCTCTCGATACAAGGTTTAGGCTAGCAAGGCTTATTTGAAACAAACACAAGGATGAACCGGTGCAGCAAAACTCACATAAAAGACATATTGAAAACATTATAAGACTCTACACCGTCTTCCTTGTTGTTCAAACTCAATACTAGAAATTATCTAGACCTTAGAGAAACCAAATATGCAAACCAAATTTTAGCATGCTCTATGTATTTCTTCATTAATGGGTGCAAAGCATATGATGCAAGAGCTTAATCATGAACACAACAATTGCCAAGTATCACATTACCCAAGACATTTATAGCAATTACTACATGTATCATTTTCCAATTCCAACCATATAACAATTTAACGAAGGAGAAACTTCGCCATGAATACTATGAGTAGAAACCAAGGACATACTTGTCCATATGCAACAGCGGAGCGTGTCTCTCTCCCATAAAGTGAATGCTAGGATCCATTTTATTCAAACAAAACAAAAACAAAAACAAACCGACGCTCCAAGCAAAGCACATAAGATGTGATGGAATAAAAATATAGTTTCAGGGGAGGAACCTGATAATGTTGTCGATGAAGAAGGGGATGCCTTGGGCATCCCCAAGCTTAGATGCTTGAGTCTTCTTAGAATATGCAGGGGTGAACCACCGGGGCATCCCCAAGCTTAGAGCTTTCACTCTCCTTGATCATGTTGCATCATACTCATCTCTTGATCCTTGAAAACTTCCTCCACACCAAACTCGAAACAACTTATTAGAGGGTTAGTGCACAATAAAAATTAACATATTCAGAGGTGACACAATCATTCTTAACACTTCTGGACATTGCATAATGCTACTGGACATTAATGGATCAAAGAAATTCATCCAACATAGCAAAAGAGGCAATGCGAAATAAAAGGCAGAATCTGTCAAAACAGAACAGTTCGTATTGACGAATTTTAAAATGGCACCATACTTGCTCAAATGAAAATTCTCAAATTGAATGAAAGTTGCGTACATATCTGAGGATCATGCACGTAAATTGGCTTAATTTTCTGAGTTACCTACAGGGAGGTGGACCCAGATTCGTGACAGCAAAGAAATCTGGAACTGCGCAGTAATCCAAATCTAGTACTTACTTTTCTATCAACGGCTTAACTTGGCACAACAAAACACAAAACTAAGATAAGGAGAGGTTGCTACAGTAGTAAACAACTTCCAAGACACAAAATAGAAACAAAGTACTGTAGGTAAAAAAAAAATGGGTTGTCTCCCATAAGCGCTTTTCTTTAACGCCTTTCAGCTAGGCGCAGAAAGTGTGTATCAAGTATTATCAAAGGGTGGTGCATTCTCAGCGGGGTGCGGAGTTTTCTCGACCAGGCATAATAGATTAGATACATAAGTTTTAGCATCTCCTTTTTCATTAGTCTTAGGCGTGCTACTCTCATCAAACAAATTTTCAGGAACAAGCCAAGCATAGTTATTTTCTAGTGCATCATTCATAGCTAAGAGTTTACATGGTATTGGTGCTTTGATCTCCCCACCATCATCAATATTATTAGTGTATCTTATTCTATCCATGTCCATCTTTTCAAGGAGACTAACAAAATTAGTATGTGAACCAAGCATATTAAATTTAGCAAAGACCTTTCTAGCTTCTCTTGCTAGACCACCAAATTCTCTAAGAAGGGTTTCTAAAACAAAATCTTTCTTTTCCCCTTCTTCCATATCACCAAGTGTGAGAAACATGTGTTGGATTATAGGATTAAGATTAACAAATTTAGTTTCCAACAGGCGAACTAAATGCGCAACAGCAATTTCATAAGTAGGCGCAAGGTCTACCAAGTGTCTATCTTCAAAATTTTCAATGGTACTAACATGATTGAAAAATTCTTCTATATTATTTCTCCCAACTATAGACCCACGTCCTACCGGTATATCTTTCGTGGTAAAATTAAAAGGAAACATGATGAAATAAGTAAAGTAAATGCAAGTAACTAATTTTTTTGTGTTTTTGATATAGCAAACTAGATAGTAAATAAAGTAAAACTAGCAACTAATTTTTTTTTGTATTTTGATTTAGTGCAGCAAACAAAGTAGTAAATAAAACTAAGCAAGACAAAAACAAAGTAAAGAGATTGAGAAGTGGAGACTCCCCTTGCAGCGTGTCTTGATCTCCCCGGCAACGGCGCCAGAAAAAGAGCTTGATGGCGTGTAACTCACACGTTCGTTGGGAACCCCAAGAGGAAGGTATGATGCGCACAGCAGCAAGTTTTCCCTCAGAAAGAAACCAAGGTTTATCGAACCAGGAGGAGCCAAGAAGCACGTTGAAGGTTGATGGCGGCGGGATGTAGTGCGGCGCAACACCAGGGATTCCGGCGCCAACGTGGAACCTGCACAACACAACCAAAGTACTTTGCCCCAACGAAACAGTGAGGTTGTCAATCTCACCGGCTTGCTGTAACAAAGGATTAACCGTATTGTGTGGAAGATGATTGTTTGCAGAAAACAGTAGAACAGTATTGCAGTAGATTGTATTTCAGTAAAGAGGATTGGACCGGGGTCCACAGTTCACTAGAGGTGTCTCTCCCATAAGACAAACAGCATGTTGGGTGAACAAATTACAGTTGGGCAATTGACAAATAAAGAGAGCATGACCATGCACATACATATCATGATGAGTATAGTGAGATTTAATTGGGCATTACGACAAAGTACATAGACCGCCATCCAACTGCATCTATGCCTAAAAAGTCCACCTTCAGGTTATCATCCGAACCCCCTCCAGTATTAAGTTGCAAAGCAATAGACAATTGCATTAAGTATGGTGCGTAATGTAATCAACAACTACATCCTTAGACATAGCATCAATGTTTTATCCCTAGTGGCAACAGCACAACACAACCTTAGAACTTTCATCACTTGTCCCGGTGTCAATGCGAGGCATGAACCCACTATCGAGCATAAATACTCCCTCTTGGAGTTACAAGCATCTACTTGGCCAGAGCATCTACTAGTAACGGAGAGCATGCAAGATCATAAACAACACATAGATATAACTTTGATAATCAACATAACAAGTATTCTCTATTCATCGGATCCCAACAAACGCAACATAAAGAATTACAGATAGATGATCTTGATCATGTTAGGCAGCTCACAAGATCCGACAATGATAGCACAATGGGGAGAAGACAACCATCTAGCTACTGCTATGAACCCATAGTCCAGGGGTAGACTACTCACACATCACACCGGAGGCGACCATGGCGGCGTAGAGTCCTCCGGGAGATGAATCCCCTCTCCGGCAGGGTGCCGGAGGCGATCTCCTGGATCCCCCGAGATGGGATCGGCGTTGGCGGCGTCTCTGGAAGGTTTTCCGTATCGTGGCTCTCGGTACTGGGGGTTTCGTCACGGAGGCTTTAAGTAGGCGGAAGGGCAAGTCAGGAGGGGGCACAGGGGCCCCACACCACAGGCCGGCGCGGCCAGGGGGGGGGCCGCGCCGCCCTAGGGTTTGGGCACCCTATGGCCCCACTTCATTTCGTCTTCGGACTTCTGGAAGCTTCGTGGCAAAATAGGCCCCTGGGCGTTGATTTCGTCCAATTCCGAGAATATTTCCTTACTAGGATTTCTGAAACCAAAAACAGCAGAAAACAGCAACTGGCACTTCGGCATCTTGTTAATAGGTTAGTTCCAGAAAATGCACGAATATGACATAAAGTGTGCATATAACATGTAGATAACATCAATAATGTGGCATGGAACATAAGAAATTATCGATACGTTGGAGACGTATCAGGTGTGGAGAATGATGTTTGTTTGCGATGAACAACAGAGAACAGAGATTGTAGTAGATTGTATTTCAGATGTAAAAGAATGGACCGGGGTCCACAGTTCACTAGTGGTGTCTCTCCAATAAGATAAATAGCATGTTGGGTGAACAAATTACAGTTGGGCAATTGACAAATAGAGATGCACATACATATATCATGATGACTACTATGAGATTTAATTAGGGCATTACGACAAATAACATAGACCGCTATCCAGCATGCATCTATGCCTAAAAAGTCAACATTCGGGTTAGCATCCGCACCGCTTCCAGTATTAAGTTGCAAACAACAGACAATTGCATTAAATACTGCGCGTAATGTAATCAACACAAATATCCTTAGACAAAGCATCGATGTTTTACCCCTAGTGGCAACAGCACATCCACAACCTTAGAACTTTCTGTCACTGTCCCAGATTCAATGGAGGCATGAACTCACTATCAAGCATAAATACTCCCTCTTGGAGTCACAAGTATCAACTTGGCCAGAGCCTCTACTAGCAACGGAGAGCATGCAAGAACATAAACAACACATATATGATAGATTGATAATCAACTTGACATAGTATTCAATATTCATCGGATCCCAACAAACGCAACATGTAGCATTACAAATAGACGATCTTGATCATGATAGGCAGCTCACAAGATCTAAACATGATAGCACAAGAGGAGAAGACAACCATCTAGCTACTGCTATGGACCCATAGTCCAAGGATGAACTACTCACGCATCAGTCCGGAGGCGGGCATGGTGATGTAGAGCCCTGATACGTCTCCGACGTATCGATAATTTCTTATGTTCCATGCCACATTATTGATGATATCTACATGTTTTATGCATACTTTATGTCATATTTATGCGTTTTCCGGAACTAACCTATTGACGAGATGCCGAAGGGCCAGTTCTTTGTTCTGCTGTTTTTGGTTTCAGAAATCCTAGTAAGGAAATATTCTCGGAATCGGACGAAATCAACGCCCAGCATCTTAGGATCACGCGAAGCTTCCAGAACACCCGAGAGAGGCCAGAGGGGGGCCACTGGGCCACCAGACGCCAGGGTGGCGCGGCCCAGGCCTTGGTCGCGCCCCCCTTGTGTGTCACCGCCTCGTTGACCTTCCGACTCCGCCTCTTCGCCTATTTAAAGGTCCCTGCCCTAAAACCACGATACGAAAAAGCCACGGTACGAGAAACCTTCCAGAGCCGCCGCCATCGCGAAGCCAAGATCTGGGGGACAGGAGTCTCTGTTCCGGCACGCCGCCGGGACGGGGAAGTGCCCCCGGAAGGCTTCTCCATCGACACCACCGCCATCTTCATCAACGCTGCTGTCTCCCATGAGGAGGGAGTAGTTCTCCATCGAGGCTCGGGGCTGTACCGGTAGCTATGTGGTTCATCTCTCTCCTATGTACTTCAATACAATAATCTCATGAGCTGCCTTACATGATTGAGATTCATATGATGATGCTTGTAATCTAGATGTCATTATGCTAGTCAAGTGGATTTTACTTATGTGATCTCCGGAGACTCCTTGTCCCACGTGTGTAAAGGTGACAGTGTGTGCACCGTGTGGGTCTCTTAGGCTATATTTCACATAATACTTATTCACTGTTATGAATGGCATAGTGAAGTGCTTATTTATATCCTTTTATGATTGCAATGTGTTTTGTATCACAATATATCTGTGTGCTACTCTAGTGATGTTATTAAAGTAGTTTATTCCTCCTGCACGGTGTAATGGTGATAGTGTGTGCATCGTGTAGTACTTGGCGTAGGCTATGATTGTGATCTCTTGTAGATTATGAAGTTAACTATTGCTATGATAGTATTGATGTGATCTATTCCTCCTTTCATAGTGTGAAGGTGACAGTGTGCATGCTATGTTAGTACTTGGTTTAGTTATGTTGATCTGTCATGCACTCTAAGGTTATTTAAATATGAACATTGAATATTGTGGAGCTTGTTAACTCCGGCATTGAGGGTTCGTGTAATCCTACATAGTTAGTGGTGTTCATCATCCAACAAGAGGGTGTAGAGTCTAGCATCTATTTATTTATTCTGTTATGTGATCAATGTTGAGAGTGTCCACTAGTGAAAGTATGATCCCTAGGCCTTGTTCCTAAATACTGCTATCGCTGCTTGTTTACTGTTTTACTGCATTTATACTGCCTGCAATATTACCACCATCAACCACACGCCAGTCCTGGACAGCAAAGCACTTTTCTGGTGCCATTGCTACTGCTCATACTTATTCATACCACCTGTATTTCACTATCTCTTCGCCGAACTAGTGCACCTATTAGGTGTGTTGGGGACACAAGAGACTTCTTGCTTTGTGGTTGCAGGGTTGCATGAGAGGGATATCTTTGACCTCTTCCTCCCTGAGTTCAATAAACCTTGGGTGATCCACTTAAGGGAAACTTGCTGCTGTTCTACAAACCTCTGCTCTTGGAGGCCCAACACTGTCTACAAGAATAGAAGCACCCGTAGACATCAAGAACTTTTCTGGCGCCGTTGCCGGGGAGGAAAGGTAAAAGGCTCTCATACTCCGGTCCCAGCTAAAGTACTTTTCTGTTGCCGTTGTGTGTGTGCTCGAAGCTATTTCCTTTAGATCCTGCAATTGCATCTTTTTGTTTCTTGTTTACACTAGTTTGGCATAATGGACAACAATGAGCTTCTTATTCTATTTCCTGATTTAAGACATGGATGGTTTGATGCGAAAATTAAAAAACCTATGGAACATATTAGTATGAACGCTTTGAACACCATTGTTGCTAATGATATGGAAAATCCTAAGCTTGGGGAAGCTGGTTTTCATGATCTCTTTAGTCCCCCAAGCATTGAGGAGAAAATTTTCTTTGATGATACTTTGCCTCCCATATATGATGATTATAATGATAGTGGTCTTTTGGTGCCACCTACTATGGAGAGTAAATTTTGTTGTGATAATACTATGCCTCCTACACTTGATGAGAATAATAATGATAGCTACTTTGTTGAATTTGCTCCCACTACAACTAATAAAATTGATTATGCCTATGTGGAGAGTAATAATTTTATGCATGAGACTCATGATAAGAATGCTTTATGTGATAGTTATATTGTTGATTTTTCTCATGTTGCTACTGAAAGTTATTATGAGAGAGGAAAATATGGTTGTAGAAATTTTCATGTTACTAAAACACCTCTCTATATGCTGAAATTTTTGAAGTTACACTTGTTTTATCTTTCTATGCTTGTTGCATCATGCTTCATGAATTTGTTTATTTACAAGATTCCTATGCATAGGAAGCATGTTAGACTTAAATTTGTTTTGAATTTGCCTCTTGATGCTCTCTTTTGCTTCAACTACTATTTCTTGCGAGCGCATCATTAAAACTGCTGAGGCCATCTTAATGGCTATAAAGAAAGGACTTCTTGGGAGATAACCCATGTGTTTCTTTTGCTACAGTACTTTTATTTTGTATTTGAGTCTTGGAAGTTGTTACTACTGTAGCAACCTCTCCTTATCTTAATTTTGTTGCATTGTTGTGCCAAGTAAAGTCTTTGATAGTAAGGTTCATACTAGATTTGGATTACTGCGCAGAAACAGATTTCTTGCTGTCACCAATCTGGGCCTAATTCTCTGTAGGTAACTCAGAAAATTATGCCAATTTACGTGAGTGATCCTCAGATATGTACGCAACTTTCATTCAATTTGAGCATTTTCATCTGAGCAAGTCTGGTGCCACTTTAAAATTCGTCTTTACGGACTGTTCTGTTTTGACAGATTCTGCCTTTTATTTCGCATTGCCTCTTTTGCTATGTTGGATGGATTTCTTTGTTCCATTGACTTCCAGTAGCTTTGGGCAATGTCCAGAAGTGTTAAGAATGATTGTTTCACCTCTGAACATGTGAAATTTTTGATTATGCACTAACCCTCTAATGAGTTTGTTTTAAGTTTGGTGTGGAGGAAGTTTTCAAGGGTCAAGAGAGGAGGATGATATACTATGATCAAGAAGAGTGAAGAGTCTAAGCTTGGGGATGCCCCGGTGGTTCACCCCTGCATATTTTAAGAAGACTCAAGCGTCTAAGCTTGGGGATGCCCAAGGCATCCCCTTCTTCATCGACAACATTATCAGGTTCCTCCCCTGAAACTATATTTTTATTCCATCACATCTTATGTGCTTTGCTTGGAGCGTTGGTTTGTTTTTGTTTTTGTTTGAATAAAATGGATCCTAGCATTCATTGTGTGGGAGAGAGACACGCTCCGCTGTTGCATATGGACAAATATGTCCTTAGGCTTTACTCATAATGTTCATGGCGAAGGTTGAAACTGCTTCGTTCATTGTTATATGGTTGGAAACGGAAAATGCTACATGTAGTAATTGGTAAAATGTCTTGGATAATGTGATACTTGGCAATTGTTGTGCTCATGTTTAAGCTCTTGCATCATATACTTTGCTCCTATTAATGAAGAAATACATAGAGCTTGCTAAAATTTGGTTTGCATAATTGGTCTCTCTAAGGTCTAGATAATTTCTAGTAAAGAGTTTGAACAACAAGGAAGACGGTGTAGAGTCTTATAATGTTTACAATATGTCTTTTATGTGAGTTTTGCTGCACCGGTTCATCCTTGTGTTTGTTTCAAATAACCTTGCTAGCCTAAACCTTGTATCGAGAGGGAATACTTCTCATGCTTCCAAAATCCTTGAGCCAACCACTATGCCATTTGTGTCCACCATACCTACCTACTACATGGTATTTCTCCGCCATTCCAAAGTAAATTGCTTGAGTGCTACCTTTAAAATTTCCATTCTTTACCTTTGCAATATATAGCTCATGGGACAAATAGCCTAAAAACTATTGTGGTATTGAATATGTACTTATGCACTTTATCTCTTATTAAGTTGCTTGATGTGCGATAACCATGTTTCTGGGGACGCCATCAACACTTTGTTGAATATCATGTGAGTTGCTATGCATGTTCGTCTTGTCTGAAGTAAGGGCGATTTTCATGATCAAATGGTTTGAGTATGCATACTGTTAGAGAAGAACATTGGGCCGCTAACTAAAGCCATGATTCATGGTGGAAGTTTCAGTGTGGACAACTAATCCTCAATCTCTTATGAGAATTTTAACTGTTGTTGTATGCTTATGCATTAAAGAGGAGTCCATTATCTGTTGTCTATGTTGTCCCGGTATGGATGTCTAAGTTGAGAATAATCAAAAGCGAGAAATCCAATGCGAGCTTTCTCCTTAGACCTTTGTACAGGCGGCATAGAGGTACCCCTTTGTGACACTTGGTTGAAACATATGCTATGCAATGATAATCCGTGTTAATCCAAGCTAATTAGGACAAGGTGCGGGCCCTATTAGTATACTATGCATGAGGCTTGCAACTTGTAAGATATAATTTACATGATACATATGCTTTATTACTACCGTTGACAAAATTGTTTCTTGTTTTCAAAACCAAAGCTCTAGCACAAATATAGCAATCAATGCTTCCCTCTGCGAAGGGCCTTTCTTTTACTTTTATGTTGAGTCAGTTCACCTATTTCTCTCCACCTCAAGAAGCAAACACTTGTGTGAACTGTGCATTGATTCCTACATACTTGCATATTGCACTTGTTATATTACTTTACATTGACAATATCCATGAGATATACATGTTATAAGTTGAAAGCAACCGCTGAAACTCAATCTTCCTTTGTGTTGCTTCAATACCTTTACTTTGATTTATTGCTTTATGAGTTAACTCTTATGCAAGACTTATTGATGCTTGTCTTGAAAGTACTATTCATGAAAAGTCTTTGCTTTATGATTCATTTGTTTACTCATGTCATTACCATTGTTTTGATCGCTGCATTCATTACATATGCTTACAATAGTATGATCAAGGTTATGATGGCATGTCACTCCAGAAATTATCTTTGTTATCATTTACCTGCTCGGGACGAGCAGAAACTAAGCTTGGGGATGCTGATACGTCTCCGACGTATCGATAATTTCTTATGTTCCATGCCACATTATTGATGATATCTACATGTTTTATGCATACTTTATGTAATATTTATGCGTTTTTCGGAACTAACCTATTGACGAGATGCCGAAGGGCCAGTTGCTGTTTAATGCTATTTTTGGTTTCAGAAATCCTAGTAAGGAAATATTCTCGGAATCGGACGAAATCAACGCCCAGCATCTTAGGATCACGCGAAGCTTCCAGAACACCCGAGAGAGGCCAGAGGGGGGCCACTGGGCCACCAGACGCCAGGGTGGCACGGCCCAGGCCTTGGCCGCGCCCCCTAGTGTGTCACCGCCTCGTTGACCTTCCGACTCCGCCTCTTCGCCTATTTAAAGGTCCCTGACCTAAAATCACGATACGGAAAAGCCACGGTACGAGAAACCTTCCAGAGCCGCCGCCATCACGAAGCCAAGATCTGGGGGACAGGAGTCTCTGTTCCGGCACGCCGCCGGGACGGGGAAGTGCCCCCGGAAGGCTTCTCCATCGACACTACCGCCATCTTCATCAACGCTGCTGTCTCCCATGAGGAGGGAGTAGTTCTCCATCGAGGCTCGGGGCTGTACCGGTAGCTATGTGGTTCATCTCTCTCCTATGTACTTCAATACAATAATCTCATGAGCTGCCTTACATGATTGAGATTCATATGATGATGCTTGTAATCTAGATGTCATTATGCTAGTCAAGTGGATTTTACTTATGTGATCTCCGGAGACTCCTTGTCCCACGTGTGTAAAGGTGACAGTGTGTGCACCGTGTGGGTCTCTTAGGCTATATTTCACAGAATACTTATTCACTGTTATGAATGGCATAGTGAAGTGCTTATTTATATCCCTTTATGATTGCAATGTGTTTTGTATCACAATATATCTGTGTGCTACTCTAGTGATGTTATTAAAGTAGTTTATTCCTCCTGCACGGTGTAATGGTGACAGTGTGTGCATCGTGTAGTACTTGGCGTAGGCTATGATTGTGATCTCTTGTATATTATGAAGTTAACTATTGCTATGATAGTATTGATGTGATCTATTCCTCCTTTCGTAGTGTGAAGGTGACAGTGTGCATGCTATGTTAGTACTTGGTTTAGTTATGTTGATCTGTCATGCACTCTAAGGTTATTTAAATATGAACATTGAATATTGTGGATCTTGTTAACTCCGGCATTGAGGGTTCGTGTAATCCTACACAGTTAGTGGTGTTCATCATCCAACAAGAGGGTGTAGAGTCTAGCATCTATTTATTTATTCTGTTATGTGATCAATGTTGAGAGTGTCCACTCGTGAAAGTATGATCCCTAGGCCTTGTTCCTAAATACTGCTATCGCTGCTTGTTTACTGTTTTACTGCATTTATACTGCCTGCAATATTACCACCATCAACCACACGCCAGTCCTGGACAGCAAAGCACTTTTCTGGTGCCATTGCTACTGCTCATACTTATTCATACCACCTGTATTTCACTATCTCTTCGCCAAACTAGTGCACCTATTAGGTGTGTTGGGGACACAAGAGACTTCTTGCTTTGTGGTTGCAGGGTTGCATGAGAGGGATATCTTTGACCTCTTCCTCCCTGAGTTCGATAAACCTTGGGTGATCCACTTAAGGGAAACTTGCTGATGTTCTACAAACCTCTGCTCTTGGAGGCCCAACACTGTCTACAAGAATAGAAGCACCCGTTGACATCAAGCCCTCCGGTGATGATTCCCCTCTCCGGCAGGGTGCCGGAGGCGATCTCCTGAATCCCCCGAGATGGGATTGGCGGCGGCGGCGTCATAGTAACTTTTCTCGTATCGTGGTTGTCGGTGATAGGGTTTTCGCGACGGAGAGATTATATAGGCGAAGGGGCAGAGTCGGGAGGCGCCCGAGGGGCCCACCCCATAGGGCGGCGCGCCCCAGGGTGGGGCCGCGCCCCCCTAGGGTGTGGCCGCCTCGTCGCCCTTCTTTGTCTCCTCTTCGGACTTCTGGAAGGCTCCGTGCAAAATAAGACCGTGGGCTTTTGTTTCGTCCAATTCCGAGAATATTTCCTGTGTAGGATTTCTGAAACCAAAAACAGCAGAAAACAGGAACTGGCGCTTCGGCATCTTGTTAATAGGTTAGTGCCGGAAAATGCATAAAAATGATATAAAGTGTATGTAAAACATGTGAGTATTGTCATATAACTAGCATGGAACATAATAAATTATAGATACGTTTGAGACATATCACTTATCTCCTCCCAAAATACTTCGGGTGGTATAGCTAAACACTGCGACCCAATATTTGCCAGGACGTCGGCTTCATCGTTACTGAGTCTACTGATATGATTTACTTCGCACCCGTCAAAAAGCTTCTCGAGTTCATTGTATACCTCCTTGTATGCTATCATACTATCATTGACTGCGTCACATTGGTTCATCACCTGTTGAGCCACCAATTGGGAATCGCCGAAAATCTTTAATCGGGTCGCACCGCAAGCCTTCAACATCTTCATCCCATGTATCAGCGCTTCATATTGATATGTCTCAAACGTATCTATAATTTCTTATGTTCCATGCTAGTTTTATGACAATACTCACATGTTTTATATACACTTTACATCATTTTGATGCATTTTCCGGTACTAACCTATTAACAAGATGCCGAAGCGCCAGTTCCTATTTTCTGCAGTTTTTGGTTTCAGAAATCCTACACAGGAAATATTCTCGGAATTGGACGAAACAAAAGCCCACGGTCTTATTTTCCACGGAGCCTTCCAGAACACCGAAGAGGAGACGAAGAGGGGCCACCAGGCGGCCACACCATAGGGGGGCGCGGCCCCACCCCTGGCCGCGCCGCCATATGGGGTGGGCCCCTCGGGCGTCCCCCGACTCTGCCCCTTCGCCTATATAATCCTTCCGTCGCGAAAACCCTAGTACCGAGAGCCACGATACGAGAAAAGTTACTGAGACGCCGCCGCCGTCAACCCCATCTCGGGGGGTTCTGAAGATCGCCTCCGGCACCCTGTGATACGTCTCCAACGTACCTATAATTTCTGATGTTCCATGCTTGTTTTATGACAATACTTACATGTTTTACTTGCACTTTATAATGTTTTTAAGCATTTTATGGAACTAACCTATTAACGAGATGCCGAAGGGCCAGTTGCTGTTTTCTGTTGTTTTTGGTTCCAGAAAGGCTGTTCGGGCAATATTCTCGGAATTCGACGAAATCAACGCCCAGAACCTTATTTTTCCCGGAGCCTTCCAGAAAGTCAGAGGGGGACCAGAGGGGAGCCCTGGGGGCCCCACACAACAGGGCTGCGCGGGCTCCACCCTGGCCGCGCCGGCCTAGTGTGAGGAGGCCCCGTGGCCCCTCCGACTCCGACTCTTCGCCTATTTAAGTCGTCCTGACCTAAAACATCGATACCGATTGACGAAACTCCAGAAAGACTCCAGGGGCGCCGCCACCATCGCGAAACTCCAATTCGGGGGATAGAAGTCTCTGTTCCGGCACCCTGCCGGGACAGGGAAGTGCCCCCGGAAGCCATCTCCATCGACGCCACCGCCTCCATCATGCTCCGTGAATAGTTCCCCCATGGACTACGGGTTCTAGCTGTAGCTAGTTGGTATTCTCTCCCCCATGTACTTCAATACAATGATCTCATGAGCTGCCTTACATGATTGAGATTCATCTGATGTAATCAGTGTTGTGTTTGTTGGGATCCGATGGATTGTTACATTATGATTAGTCTATCTATAAAGTTTGTGAAGTTATTGTTGCTGCAATCTTGTTGTGTTTAATGCTTGTCACTAGGGCCCGAGTGGCATGATCTTAGATTTAAGCTCTATACTTATTGCTTAGATTGTATCTACAAGTTGTATGCACATGTCTATGTCTGGAACCAAAGGCCCCAAAGTGACAGAAATTGGGACAACTGGAGGGGAAGGTTTAGATATGAGGATCACATGTTTTCACGGAGTGTTAATGCTTTGCTCCGGTGCTCTATTAAAAGGAGTACCTTAATTTCCAGTAGATTCCCTAGAGGCCCGGCTGCCACCGGCTGGTAGGACAAAAGATGTTGTACAAGTTTCTCATTGCGAGCACGTATGACTATATATGGAAAACATGCCTACATGATTAATGATCTTGATGTTCTGTCTTAATGCTATTTCAATCCTATCAATTGCCCAACTGTAATTTGTTCACCCAACACTTGTTATTGGAGAGTTACCACTAGTGTAGATAGCTAGGAACCCCGGTCCATCTCTCATCATCATATACTCGTTCTACATGACATTGGAAGTAGTATCAACTATTTTCTGGTGCCATTGCTCTCATATTACTGCTACTGCTGCTGTGTTACTGTTACTATTGCTCCCATATTACTGCTGCTTTCACATCACCCCTGTTACTAGTGCTTTTCAGTGCGACTGAATTGACAACTCAGTTGTTAAGGCTTATAAGTATTCTTTACCTCCCCTTGTGTCGAATCAATAAATTTGGGTTTTACTTCCCTCGAAGACTGTTGCGATCCCCTATACTTGTGGGTCATCAAGACTATTTTCTGGCGCCGTTGCCGGGGAGGCATAGCTCTACTCATAAGTTCACCTGGGGAGTACACTCTACCTCTCTCTCTGTTTTATTTTATTTTATTTTGCTTAGTTTACTTTTGTCTAGTTTATTTGTGCTTAGTTTATTTCTGTCTAGTTTTATTTTGCTTAGTTTACTTTTGTCTAGTTTCTTTTTGTCTTGTTTTATTTTTCTCATATACCCAAAAATCCATAAAAATTTGAAAAACCAAAAAATTAAAAACTGTTGCTATGGGAGAACCTACAACCTATTTGGATCTTATTGAATTATATAATAATTATAGAGAATCAAGAACGGGTAAAGTTATGAGTGCTGTGATAGAAAAATTGAATACAATTGCTAAAATCTTGCTTAAACGCCATGATATAAACTGTTGCTCTCAACAGGATACTAAACATCTTAAATTTCAATGTGGCTTTAGTGGGGAAGTTTTAATTAAGAACTATAATTGGAATAACTATATTCATTTTGGGTTCGAAGAGGTAGAACAATTTGTCTTATTTATGGGAGCCTCTGAGATAGAATCCTTCATTGCTAAAAATTATGAAACTTGTGTTGTTTGTAAGGACCTTAAAGATTATGTCTCTTTTATCCTTAATTTTTGCATAGAAAGCTACAGTGATAATCCTTATATCATTGATTATAAAGAGAGACTCATTAATGCACAAGAATGCACTCACAATTTGCAGGAACCAGTGGAAGAAGAAATTGATGAACCTGAAAGCTCATTGGATGAAAAAGAGGAGGAAATTGATGAACCTGAAAGCTCATTGGATGAAAAAGAAGAGAAGAGTGATGAACAAAAGGAGGAAGAATGGATTCTCTTACACTATTTGATTGTCCTCCATGCTTACCAAAGGAGGATGAATGTTATGTTCCTGTGGATTCTCTTGAAATATTCCCTATGAATAAAACTTGTGAAAATAATTATGCTCCTGTTATCTATGATAATCCATGCTATTTTGATAAATCTTATGATAATGCTTTGTTTGTGCCTGATGTCGAAATGCATGGTACTAAAGAGTTTTGCTTAGCAAATGTTTATGATAAAGCTCTAGATGATGGTCCTATGTTACTTGATAATATTAATTGTACTACTAATGAAAATGGGATTGGAGAAGTCTTGACTTTATCTATGATTCCCATATCTTTTGAGATTGATCAATCATCTTGTTATATTATTGATAAAAGTGAGTTTGAAAGTTTTGGTCCTATTATTTCTGAGCTTGATAAAAATTATGTGTTTATGGATCATGAAAAGCATGCTTTATGTGATAGTTATGTTGTTGAATTTATCCAAGAAGCTACTGAAAATTATTATGAGAGAGGAAAATATGGTTGTAGAAATTTGCATGGTACTAAAACACCTCTCTATATGCTGAAACTTTTGAAGTTACTCTTGTTTTATCTTGCTATGCTTGTCACTTTGTTCTTCATGAATTTATTTGTGTACAAGATTCCTATGCATAGGAAGTGGGTAAGACTTAAATGTGTTTTGAATTTGCTTCTTGATGCTCTCTTTTGCTTCAACTCTTATTTCTTGCGAGTGCATCATTAAAATTGCTGAGCCCATCTTAATGGCTATAAAGAAAGCACTTCTTGGGAGATAACCCATGTCTTTATTTTGCTACTGTTTTGTTGTGTCTTGGAAATTGTTACTACTATAGCAACCTCTCCTTATCTTTATTTTATTGCAATGTTGTGCCAAGTGAAGTCTCTAATAGAAGGTTGATACTAGATTTGGATTTCTGCGCAGAAACAGATTTCTATCTGTCACGAATGTGGGCAGGGCTCTCTATAGGTAACTCAGAAAAATCTGCCAATTTACGTGTGTATTCCTCAGATATGTACGCAACTTTCATTAGTTTTGAGTTTTCTGATTTGAGCAACGGAAGTACCTCTTATAAATCCATGTTTACTGGCTGTTCTGTTTTGACAGATTATGTCTCTGTTTTTTGCATTGTCTCTTGTGGACTTTAAGTGAGGCTTTCTAGACGTGGAGAGCTGTAGCTAATGTTTTATTGAGTTCTTGCAATGTGTCACTACAGGACCAAAGTGGATTAAAGTTTTTGAGTACTAACCCCTCTAATGAAGTTTATGAGAAGTTTGGTGTGAAGGAAGTTTTCAAGGGTCAAGAGAGGAGGATGATATATGATCAAGAAGAGTGAAAAGTCTAAGCTTGGGGATGTCCCCGTGGTTCATCCCTGCATATTTCAAGAAGACTCAAGCGTCTAAGCTTGGGGATGCCCAAGGCATCCCCTTCTTCATCAACTTATCAGGTTTCTTCTATTGAAACTATATTTTTATTCGGTCACATCATATGTGCTTTTACTTGGAACGTCTGTTGTTTTTATTTTTGTTTATGTTTGAATAAATTCGGATCCTAGCAATCCTTGTTTGGGAGAGAGACACGCTCCGCTTTTTCATATGAACACTTGTGTTCTTCGCTCTTACTTTTAATGTTCAATGGTAAAAGTTGGAAGCTATTGCACTTATTGATATTTGGTTGGAAAAAGAAAATGCCTCATATTGTCTTGGATAATTTGATACTTGGCAATTGTTTTGAGCCCTCAAGTAGATCATGATTAAGCTCTTGCATCATGTAGTTTAAACCAATTAGTGGAGAACTACCGTAGAGCTTGTTGAAATTGGTTTGCATGATTGGTCTCTCTAAGGTCTAGATATTTTCTGGTAAAAGTGTTTGAGCAACAAGGAAGACAGTGTAGAGTTTTATAATGCTTGCAATATGTTCTTATGTAAGTTTTGATGTACCAGTTCATACTTGTGTTTTCTTCAAACAACCTTGCTAGCCAAAGCCTTGTACTGAGAGGAAATGCTTCTCGTGCATCCAAAACCTTGAGCCAAAACCTATGCCATCTGTGTCCACCATATCTACCTACTATGTGGTATTTCCTGCCATTCCAAGCAAATACTTCATGTGCTACCTTTAAACAATTCAAAAGCTATTATCTCTTATTTGTGTCAATGTTTTATAGCTCATGAGGAAGTATGTGGTGTTTTATCTTTCGATCTTGTCATTTACTCCGGACAGACCTTCACCAATGGACTAGTGGCTTCATCCGCTTATCCAATAACTTTGCAAAAAGAGCTGGCAATGGGGTTCCCAGCCCCAATTAATTAACTTTCATTAATAATTCTCTTCACATGCTTTGCCCTGATCTATCAGTAAGCAACTTAATTTTGCAAATAGACACTCCTTCATGGTATGTGAATGTTGGAAGGCACCCGAGGATTCGGTTAGCCATGGCTTGTGAAAGCAAAAGGTTGGGAGGAGTGTCAACCATAAATAAAACTAAAATACATGTGTAAACAAAAGAGAAGAGGGATGATCTACCTTGCTGGTAGAGATAACGTCCTTCATGGGAGCCGCTCTTGAAAGTCTGGTTGATAAGGTAGTTAGAGTACCCGCTACCATTCGTTGACAACAACAAACACCTCTCAAAACTTTACTTTTATGCTCTCTATATGATTTCAAAACTTAAAAAGCTCTAGCACATGATTTAATCCCTGCTTCCCTCTACGAAGGGCCTTTCTTTTACTTTATGTTGAGTCAGTTTACCTACTTCCTTCCATCTTAGAAGCAAACACCTGTGTCAACTGTGCATTGATTCTTACATACTTACTTATTTGTATTCATCATATTACTTTATGTTGACAATTATCCATGAGATATGCATGTTGAAAGTTGAAAGCAACTGCTGAAACTTAAATCTTTCTCTGTGTTGCTTCAATGCCTTTACTTTGAATGTATTGCTTTATGAGTTAACTCTTATGCAAGGCTTTTGATGCTTGTCTTGAAAGTACTATTCATGAAAAGTTTTGCTATATGTTATCTATTTGTTAGCAACTATAGATCATTGCCTTGAGTCACTGCATTCATCTCATATGCTTTATAATAGGATGATCAAGATTATGTAAGTAGCATGTCACTACAGAAATTACTTTTTTTTATCGTTTACCTACTCGAGGGTGAGCAGGAACTAAGCTTGGGGATGCTGATACGTCTCCAACGTACCTATAATTTCTGATGTTCCATGCTTGTTTTATGACAATACTTACATGTTTTGCTTGCACTTTATAATGTTTTTAAGCATTTTATGGAACTAACCTATTAACGAGATGCCGAAGGGCCAGTTGCTGTTTTCTGTTGTTTTTGGTTCCAGAAAGGCTGTTCGGGCAATATTCTCGGAATTCGACGAAATCAACGCCCAGAACCTTATTTTTCCCGGAACCTTCCAGAAAGTCAGAGGGGGACCAGAGGGGAGCCCTGGGGGCCCCACACAACAGGGCCGCGCGCTCCACCCTGGCCGCGCCGGCCTAGTGTGAGGAGGCCCCGTGGCCCCTCCGACTCCGACTCTTCGCCTATTTAAGCCGTCCTGACCTAAAACATCGATACCAATTGACGAAACTCCAGAAAGACTCCAGGGGCGCCGCCACCATCGCGAAACTCCAATTCGCGGGACAGAAGTCTCTGTTCCGGCACCCTGCTGGGACGGGGAAGTGCCCCCGGAAGCCATCTCCATCGACGCCACCGCCTCCATCATGCTCCGTGAATAGTTCCCCCATGGACTACGGGTTATAGCTGTAGCTAGTTGGTATTCTCTCCCCCATGTACTTCAATACAATGATCTCATGAGCTGCCTTACATGATTGAGATTCATCTGATGTAATCGGTGTTGTGTTTGTTGGGATCCGATGGATTGTTACATTATGATTAGTCTATCTATAAAGTTTGTGAAGTTATTGTTGCTGCAATCTTGTTGTGTTTAATGCTTGTCACTAGGGCCCGAGTGGCATGATCTTAGATTTAAGCTCTATACTTATTGCTTAGATTGTATCTACAAGTTGTATGCACATGTCTATGTCTGGAACCAAAGGCCCCAAAATGACAGAAATTGGGACAACTGGAGGGGAAGGCTTAGATATGAGGATCACATGTTTTCACGGAGTGTTAATGCTTTGCTCCGGTGCTCTATTAAAAGGAGTACCTTAATTTCCAGTAGATTCCCTAGAGGCCCGGCTGCCACCGGCTGGTAGGACAAAAGATGTTGTACAAGTTTCTCATTGCGAGCACGTATGACTATATATGGAAAACATGCCTACATGATTAATGATCTTGATGTTCTGTCTTAATGCTATTTCAATCCTATCAATTGCCCAACTGTAATTTGTTCACCCAACACTTGTTATTGGAGAGTTACCACTAGTGTAGATAGCTGGGAACCCCGGTCCATCTCTCATCATCATATACTCGTTCTACATGACATTGGAAGTAGTATCAACTATTTTCTGGTGCCATTGCTCTCATATTACTGCTACTGCTGCTGTGTTACTGTTACTATTGCTCCCATATTACTGCTGCTTTCACATCACCCCTGTTACTAGTGCTTTTCCAGGTGCAGCTGAATTGACAACTCAGTTGTTAAGGCTTATAAGTATTCTTTACCTCCCCTTGTGTCGAATAAATAAATTTGGGTTTTACTTCCCTCGAAGACTGTTGCGATCCCTATACTTGTGGGTCATCAAGACTATTTTCTGGTGCCGTTGCCGGGGAGGCATAGCTCTACTCATAAGTTCACCTGGGGAGTACACTCTACCTCTCTCTCTATTTTATTTTATTTTATTTTGCTTAGTTTCCTTTTGTCTAGTTTATTTGTGCTTAGTTTATTTCTGTCTAGTTTTCTTTTGTTTAGTTTACTTTTGTCTAGTTTCTTTTTGTCTTGTTTTATTTTTCTCATATACCCAAAAATCCATAAAAATTTGAAAAACCAAAAAATTAAAAACTGTTGCTATGGGAGAACCTACAACCTATTTGGAGCTTATTGAATTATATAATAATTATAGAGAATCAAGAACGGGTAAAGTTATGAGTGCTGTGATAGAAAAATTGAATACAATTGCTAAAATCTTACTTAAACGCCATGATATAAACTGTTGCTCTCAACAGGATACTAAACATCTTAAATTTCAATGTGGCTTTAGTGAGGAAGTTTTAATTAAGAACTATAATTGGAATAACTGTATTCATTTTGGGTTCGAAGAGGTAGAACAATTTGTCTTATTTATGGGAGCCTCTAAGATAGAATCCTTCATTGCTAAAAATTATGAAACTTGTGTTGTTTGTAAGGACCTTAAAGATTATGTCTCTTCTATCCTTAATTTTTGCATAGAAAGCTACAGTGATAATCCTTATATCATTGATCTCATATTACTGCTACTGCTGCTGCGTTACTGTTACTATTGCTCCCATATTACTGCTGCTTTCACATCACCCCTGTTACTAGTGCTTTTCCAGGTGCAGCTGAATTGACAACTCAGTTGTTAAGGCTTATAAGTATTCTTTACCTCCCCTTGTGTCGAATCAATAAATTTGGGTTTTACTTCCCTCGAAGACTGTTGCGATCCCCTATACTTGTGGGTCATCACCCTGCCGGAGAGGGGAATCATCACCGGAGGGCTCTACATCACCATGCCCGCCTCCGGACTGATGCGTGAGTAGTTCATCCTTGGACTATGGGTCCATAGCAGTAGCTAGATGGTTGTCTTCTCCTCTTGTGCTATCATGTTTCGATCTTGTGAGCTGCCTATCATGATCAAGATCATCTATTTGTAATGCTACATGTTGTGTTTGTTGGGATCCGATGAATATGGAATACTATGTCAAGTTGATTATCGATCTATCATATATGTGTTGTTTATGATCTTGCATGCTCTCCGTTGCTAGTAGAGGCTCTGGCCAAGTTGATACTTGTGACTCCAAGAGGGAGTATTTATGCTCGATAGTGGGTTCATGCCTCCATTGAATCTGGGACAGTGACAGAAATTTCTAAGGTTGTGGATGTGATGTTGCCACTAGGGATAAAACATCAATGCTTTGTCTAAGGATATTTGTATTGTTTACATTACGCACAATACTTAATGCAATTGTCTGTTGTTTGCAACTTAATACTGGAAGGGGTGCGGATGCTAACCCGAAGGTGGACTTTTTAGGCATAGATGCATGCTGGATAGCGGTCTATGTTCTTTGTCGTAATGCCCTAAATAAATCTCATAGTAGTCATCATGATATGTATGTGCATTGTTATGCCCTCTCTATTTGTCAATTGCCCAACTGTAATTTGTTCACCCAACATGTTATTTATCTTATTGGAGAGACACCACTAGTGAACTGTGGACCCCGGTCCATTCTTTTACATCTGAAATACAACCTACTGCAATCATTTTTCTCTGTTGTTCTTTGCAATCAAACATCATTCTCCACACCATACGTTTAATCCTTTGTTTACAGCAAGCCGGTGAGATTGACAACCTCACTGTTAAGTTGGGGCAAAGTATTTTGATTATGTTGTGCAGGTTCCATGTTGGCGCCGGAATCCCTGGTGTTGCGCCGCACTACACTCCTTCACCAACAACCTTCACGTGGCCTTCATCTCCTACTGGTTCGATAAACCTTGGTTTCTTACTGAGGGAAAACTTGCTGCTGTACGCATCACACCTTCCTCTTGGGGTTCCCAACGGACGTGTGCTTCACGCGCCATCAAGCATTTTTCTGGCGCCGTTACCGGGGAGATCAAGACACGCTGCAAGGGGAGTCTCTCACATCCAATCTCTTTACTTTGTTTATTGTCTTGCTTTATTTTATTTTCTGTTTTGTTTGCTTTATTTATATCAAAAACACACAAAAATTAGTTACTTGCATTTACTTTATTTATTAGTTTATCTTTGTTTATTTCATCATGCTTCTCCCTAAGTTCAATTTGAAAGATATATCGGTAGGGAGTGGGTCTATCATTGGAAGAGATAATATAGAAGAATTTTTCACTCATGTTAGTACGGTTAAAGATTTTGAAGATAGATCCTTGGTGGAACTTGCTCCTAATTATGAAATTGCTACTGCCTCTTTAGTGCACATGTTGGAAGCTAGATTTGTTAATCTTAATCCTATAATGCAACATATGTTTCTTACACTCTGTGATATGGAAGAAGGAGAAAAGAAAGATTTTGTTTTAGAAACCCTTCTTAAAGAATTTGGTGATGTAGCTAGAGAAGCTAGGAAAGTCTTTATTCAACATAAGACGCTTGGCTTTTATACCAATTTTGCAAATACCCTTGAAAAGATGGAAAAAGATAGGCTAAAATACACTAATGAAGCCAATTGTGAGGGAGAGATTAAAATACCAATACCTTATAAACTCATAGGAATGCATGAGGCACTAGAAAAGAATTTTGATTGGATTGTTCCTGAAAATTTATTTGAGGAGGATAGTAAGCCTAAAAGTAATAAAAGAGGAGCTTCTGAAACTTACATAGATAAGATACAATGCATTGCTGAGAAAACTCCCAACTCCTATGTTGATGCTTCTTCTCTTGATGTTACTTGATTTATACTTTCTGCGCCTAGCTGAAAGGCGTTAAAGAAAAGCGCTTATGGGAGACAACCCATTATTTTATTTCTGCATTTTTTGTTTTATATTTGAGTCAAGGTGCTTGTTACTACTGTAGCAATACCTTTGTATCTTTATTTTATTGCATTGTTGTGCCAAGTGAAGTCTTTGATAGTAAAGTTGATACTAGATTTGGATTTCAGCGCAGAAACAGATTTTTAGCTGTCACGAATTTGAGTTGATCTCTCTGTAGGAGAATCTTAAAATTCTGCAAAAATTCATGCGTGATCCTCAGATATGTACGCAACTTTCGTTCAACTGGAGCTTTTCCATCTGAGCAAGTTAAGTGCCTCGAACAAATTCGTCTTTACGGACTGTTCTGTTTTGACAGATTCTGCCTTTTATTTCACATTGCCTCTTTTACTGTGTTGAGTGGATTTCTTTGCTCCATTAACATTCAGTAGCCTTGGGTAATGTCCAGAAGTGTTGGGAATAATTGTGTCCTCGCTGAACATGTGAATTTTTGATTATGCACTAACCCTCTAATGAGATTGTTTTGAGTTTGGTGTGAAGGAAGTTTTCAAGGATCAAGAGAGGAGGATGATATGATATGATCAAGAAGAGTGAAAAGTCTAAGCTTGGGGATGCCCCCGTGGTTCATCCCTGCATATTTCAAGAAGACTCAAGCGTCTAAGCTTGGGGATGCCCAAGGCATCCCCTTCTTCATCAACAACTTATCAGGTCACCTCTAGTGAAACTATATTTTTATTCCGTCACATCTTATGTACTTTACTTGGAGCGTCTGTGTGCTTTTATTTTCGTTTTGTTATTTTCATTCTCTGAATAAAATCGGATCCTAGCATTCATTGTGTGGGAGAAAGACACGCTCCGCTTTTTCATATTGAACACTGGTGTTCTTAGTTTTACTTTTAATGTTCATGAAAAAAGTTGAAAGCCGCTTCATTTATTGCTATTTGGTTGGAAACAGAAAATGCTTCATGTGGTAATTGGTATATTATCTTGAATAATTTGATACTTGGCAATTGTTTTGACCTCTCAAGTAGATCATGTTTAAGCTCTTGCATCATGTGGTTTAAACCTATTAGTGGAGAACTACCGTAGAGCTTGTTGAAATTTGGTTTGCATGATTGGTCTCTCTAAAGTCTAGACATTTTCTGGTAAAAGTATTTGAGCAACAAGGAAGACAGTCTAGAGTCTTATAATGCTTGCAATATGTTCTTATGTAAGTTTTGCTGTACCGGTTCATACTTGTGTTTGCTTCAAACAACCTTGCTAGCCAAAGCCTTGTACTGAGAGGGAATGCTTCTCGTGCATCCAAAACCTTGAGCTAAAACTTATGCCATTTGTGTCCACCATAACTACCTACTATGTGGTATTTTCTGCCATTCCAAAGTAAATTGCTTGCATGCTACCTTTAAAAATATCATTCCTTGTCACATCCCGAAATTTTCTAAATTTTGGATTGTAAAATAAAAATAAATTTGATGTTTGATTGTTTGAAATTGATTGAAAATTCACAAAGAATTAAAACTTTTTAAAAGTTATTTACAAGTTAATTCCAAAATAGTATTTTAAAGACTTTTGGTTTTAAATTATTTTCAAAATCAAACATATTCTTGCTTTCAAAGTTTTCAAATCCTTAATGGAATTCTTTTTAAGAAAACAAAACCCTGGAAAACTTTTCTTACAAAATATTGCCCAAATAGCCATATAGGCCAAGTGTATATGATTATAATTTTAATTTAACAAATGGATTTTAAAAAGGTTTCTTGATTGTCCTAAAACACTATTTTGTTTTTTACAAATTTTTAGAAGCTTGTTTGCTACACTTATGTACTATTCACATATAGCCATAGTGGCATAATTGTAATAAAAATAATATGAAATTATAATTTATAAAATTTAAGTGTTTATGTTATCTTATAAGAAGAAAAATAAGTTTACAAACTTATAGGAATTTGATTCACTCAAATCGGAGTTACGAAACTCATTTTATAAAAGAAACAAGTAAAGAGAAAAAGAAAAAGATAAGGAAAAAAAAAGGAAATCGGGCCGGCTAGCCGGACCGAGCGGCCCAGCTCGCAGCCAGGCCAGGGCCAGCCGGACCGACCGGCCACGCTCCAGCGATCCAGCTCCTGTTCGTGTCTGGCACGAAAGGATTTTCGTTTTGCCAACACTTATCTTCACTTAAATCAATTTTTCTTGAGCTACACAACTCCGATTTCAGATCCGTTTGTTTCTACGTGTTCGTAACTTCGAGGCCCACCTTTTCCACCAGCCTATGGCCTATATAAAGCCACCACCACGTCGCAGTTTCGTTTTTCCTTTCCTCCTCTCGAAATCCTAGATCAACGAAATCTTAACTCGTTGTTTTGACCACCAAAACCACCTCAAATCGCTTCGGGCTCTATACGAAAGTTGTAGATCTCGTCGAGATCTTTCAATCCCGACCAATCTCATCTCTTTTCGTCCACCATACACGGACAATTTCGCATCGCAAGGCGTCAGGTCTGACAAAGGGAATCTTCAATTAGTTCGTGCTCTTTTCACGAAATCCAAATTCCTTTGGTGAGTATGTAGATCTGATCATCCTCTACAATTTCCTGTTGAAAGTTTTTCGATTTGAAGTACCGATTTATCGCTCATCTACAGATCTATTTCGAGTAAACCGGAGCCAAATCGAGTTTCAAAACTATCTCAAATCGTCATAACTTCAACATGGAAGTTGTTCCTCTCGTCAAGATCTTTCAATTGCCGCAAGTCTCACCTTGTTTCGTTCACCGAGCAAGGATAAAAACGTAATACAAGATTCAGATCTTATAAGGTATAACTCAGATCTTGTCAAGCTCATTATTTCGTTGTAAAAAGTAAATTGTGCGTTAGATAGATCTATTAATTCTATACAATTTTGATGTAGAAAGTTTTTCCATCTGAGTAAATTTTTCTGTCAACCTTTATGACATCATCATGACATCAGCATAGTCAACTCGGTCTGCTCAAAGTCAAACTAGAGTCAGCAGTACAGTCAGTGATACAGTCAGCGGTACAGTCAGCGTCTCAGTCAAACTCGGTCAAACTCATTTTAAATTTAAATTTTAATTATCAGATTATGTGTCCAACTTAGAAATTCATTATAAAATCATCCAGAGGTCCAAAATTTACAAACTTTATATCGTTGGAAAGCTTATAACATGTAGAATCCAAATATGCAAGAATATTGTATATGTTATGTATTAGTTTTCGAATCATAATTCAAATGATTTAATTAATCTTTTTTCACTATAAAAATTACATCAAATAATCTACTCGTCCAAAATTAACAATTTTATAGTCTCTCGAATCCTTAGAACATGTGGAACATCATGGAGTCAGAAAATATCAAAGTTGTTATGTGCACAAACTTCATGAGTTCAAATTCGTTTAAATCACTAATCTGGTCATAACCTGAGTTCTAAAAATGATTTTGAAATGAACCCAATTGCATAAAACTTGTTTTACAATATTCCATCCAATAGTACCACTGTCCAAAATATTTGAATCACTTTGCAAATATTCAAATTTAAATATGATAATTTGAGTATATATCCATTATCGGTTTGTATAAGCCTTTCTCAACATGATGCTTTTGTGAAGATGAAACTTATGATCACATCCACACACCAATACCACTCGACACCTTACCTTGAACCAATATCGTGTCTGTCCAAATTGCTTTTCGTTCACTCCTTTGACTAGTTTAAAACTATTCAACTTACAAATGAGTAATTTGAGTGATTTCATGTATCATTTGTTTATACCCAAGCCTATGTGTAACTCATACTATCTTAGTAAGTGTTGTCACACTTTACTAAACTTTGAGTTGCGCCATTCTGAGACTCATGTGATTTTATCACATGGAACATTTCAATTACCCAATCCTGAGTAGCAAACAAACATTGACCATAGGTTCCTATCAATCATTTTATTCTAAGTACTTGACTTAGATAATCATTTTCTTTCCAAGTATGTAATCCATCCGTTCAATATCTCCAACTCATATCTTGCAAGCCATACCTCATGCCATATCTTCTTTATCCGATGACTAAATTAAACACAATGAATAATTACTTGTGGTTTTGCTTTGTTTGATTTTATTGTTGTTGAATGGTGTGTTTATGTTGTGCTATATTCTATGTTATAGTTTGTACGGAGAGGCACGTATTTTGATTAAGAGAAGTGAACGCGCTTCAACTACCAAAAGGCAAGTGACACTCAATTTCCTACCTATTTTGGTATGCATTAGTGTTTTTCAACTAGTATGCATGGTAGGATTTTGTTTATAAAAATTATGCTATGCTTATCAATCCTAGTAGTGTGTAGCCACCCTTGAACCATTGCTAGGATTTTAGTTTGCCTAGCAATAACAAAGTGCCACTGCTGTTTTGATCAATTTGGATTGTGAGTATTGAGAATTAAAATTAACAACCTTAATGAATCACCTGGGTGGATTGGTTGATTGGTGGGCGGCTGCTCAGGCTCACGCGCCCTAGGGACTAAAGTGATTCCTCACGCGCCCTAGGGACTAAAGTGATGAATCCCTGAGAGTGCGCAAATGTTGAGTGGCTACTCAGGGCCACATTGTGGTTGTCATCGCCTGAGGGTGCACTTGTGGATGGCCACTCAGGATTAAAGAGATTTCTATGTCGTCCATGTTTTAGTTAGCTTCCAGTGCAGCCTTATGGTATTATGGGCTCTGCCGGGATTAAGTAAGTTGTGAGGTCCAACTTGTTGCTAGACATGATGATGTGGTGACGGGCAAACGGGAACGGGTCTAGCTGGTTATGGTTGAAACCTTCTTCTGAAAGATCTTGTCTCATTCTTCTCTTGGGAAGGGTGGGTCGTAAGGTGAAAGTGCACAACCTCTCGAGAGTAAACCTAAGATCTTAGCTGTGCCCCCGGTTATGGACAATTTGAGCTTTCTAGGCAGGGAATGTACGGAAGAATCTCATCACCTTTTCTAAATGAATTAAAAATTGAGTAGCAACTGTCGGATAGTACATGGGAGATGTAACCATGGTACTGTTTATGACATCATTGCAAGTTTTCTAAAAAAATTGTTTTAAATAAAATGTAGGATAAAATTGGCTTTATGCAAATTTGCCTAAACTCCACTAGCCAAATATCATGTAGATAGTCATGCCCAAAACTGCCACCATATAAGTGTCATTTGCCAGTACATCATTGTACTGACCTCCATTCGTGGGGCTGCATATTCAAACGTGCAGGATTTTCTGAGGAGAAGTACGTGGTAGGATCTCGAGTCTACATTCCAACATGACTGCCTGTGGCACATGAAGATGATGAAGGCTCATTGATGATTTACTTTCCGTTGTGTTTGTTCTGAACATTATACAGAGCTAGTCCATGTGACTATGCAATTTGTAAGATTTTACTTTACCCTCTAGATCAAAGATGTAGTAATTTGATACTATTGCAATGATTACTATATTTTGTAATGTGTGTGCTATCAGTGATCCCGGGAATAGCACTATACACAGGTATCTTACCTTTATTAAAAGGTAGGGTGCTACATTCCTTGTCTTTGCAATACATAGATCATGGGAAAGTAGCCTAAAAAACTATTGTGGTAAAGAATATGTCGCTTATGTATCTTAGTTCTTATAAGTTGCTTGTTGAGCGGTAACCATGTTTCTAGGGACGCCATCAACCTGTTACACCTTTGTTGAATATCACGTGAGTTGCTATGCATGTTCGTCTTGTCTGAAGTAAGGGAGATTTGCCATGAGTTAAATGGTTTGAGTATGCATATTGTTAGAGAAGAACATTGGGCCGCCAACCAAAGCCATGTATCATGGTGGAAGTTTCATCTTGGACATTAATCCTCAAATCTCTTATGAGAATATTATCTGTTGTTGAATGCTTAAAGCATAAAAGAGGAGTCCATTATCTGTTTTCTATGTTGTCCCGGTATGGATGTCCTCAAGTTGAGATCTATCAAAATTGAGAAATCAAATGCGATCTATCTCCTTGGACCTTTGTACAGGTGGCATAGAGGTACCCCTTTGTGACACTTGGTTGAAACATATGAAATGCAATGATAATCCATGGAAATCCGAGCTAATTAGGACAAGGTGCGGGCACTATTAGTATTCGATGCATGAGGCTTGCAACTTATAGGAGGTTTTATGCATAACACATATGAATTATTACTACCGTTGATAAAATTGTTTCCATGTTTTCAAAATAAAAAGCTCTAGCACATGAGTAATCCCTGCTTCCCTCTGCGAAGGGCCTTTCTTTTACTTTATGTTGAGTCAGTTTACCTACTTCTTTCTATCTTAGAAGCAAACACTTGTGTCAACTGTGTGCATTGATTCTTACATACTTTCTTATTTGCACTCATCATATTACTTGGTGTTGACGATTATCCATGAGATATACATGTTGAAAGTTGAAAGCAACTGCTGAAACTTAAATCTTCCTTTGTGTTGCTTCAAAACCTTCTATTAAGAATCTATTGCTTTATGAGTTAACTCTTATGCAAGACTTATTGATGCTTGTCTTGAAAGTACTATTCATGAAAAGTCTTTGCTATATGATTCAGTTGTTTAGTCATTATCTATTTGTTAACAAACTATAGACCATTGCTTTGAATCACTTCATTCATCTCATATGCTTTACAATAGTATTGATTAAGATTATGATAGTAGCATGTCACTTAAGAAATTATCCTTGTTATCGTTTACCTACTCGAGGGCGAGTAGGAACTAAGCTTGGGGATGCTTGATACGTCTCAAACGTATCTATAATTTCTTATGTTCCATGCTAGTTTTATGACAATACTCACATGTTTTATATACACTTTACATCATTTTGATGCATTTTCCGGTACTAACCTATTAACAAGATGCTGAAGCGCCAGTTCGTGTTTTCTGCTTTTTTTGGTTTCAGAAATCCTACACAGGAAATATTCTCGGAATTGGACAAAACAAAAGCCCACGGTCTTATTTTCCACGGAGCCTTCCAGAACACCGAAGAGGAGACGAAGAGGGGCCACCAGGCGGCCACGCCATAGGGGGGCGCGGCCCCACCCCTGGCCGCGCCGCCATATGGGGTGGGCCCCTCGGGCGTCCCCCGACTCTGCCCCTTCGCCTATATAATCCTTCCGTCGCGAAAACCCTAGTACCGAGAGCCACGATACGAGAAAAGTTACTGAGACGCCGCCGCCGTCAACCCCATCTCAGGGGGTTCTGAAGATCGCCTCCGACACCCTGCCGGAGGGGAATCATCACCGGAGGGCTCTACATCACCATGCCCGCCTCCGGACTGATGCGTGAGTAGTTCATCCTTGGACTATGGGTCCATAGCAGTAGCTAGATGGTTGTCTTCTCCTCTTGTGCTATCATGTTTAGATCTTGTGAGCTGCCTATCATGATCAAGATCATCTATTGGTAATGCTACATGTTGTGTTTGTTGGGATCCGATGAATATGGAATACTATGTCAAGTTGATTATCGATCTATCATATATGTGTTGTTTATGATCTTGCATGCTCTCCGTTGCTAGTAGAGGCTCTGGCCAAGTTGATACTTGTGACTCCAAGAGGGATTATTTATGCTCGATAGTGGGTTCATGCCTCCATTGAATCTGGGACAGTGACAAAAAGTTCTAAGGTTGTGGATGTGTTGTTGCCACTAGGGATAAAACATCAATGCTTTGTCTAAGGATATTTGTATTGTTTACATTACGCACAATACTTAATGCAATTGTCTGTTGTTTGCAACTTAATACTGGAAGGGGTGCGTATGCTAACCCGAAGGTGGACTTTTTAGGCATAGATGCATGCTGGATAGCGGTCTATGTTCTTTGTCGTAATGCCCTAAGTAAATCTCATAGTAGTCATCATGATATGTATGTGCATTGTTATGCCCTCTCTATTTGTCAATTGCCCAACTGTAATTTGTTCACCCAACATGTTATTTATCTTATTGGAGAGACACCACTAGTAAACTGTGGACCCCGGTCCATTCTTTTACATCTGAAATACAACCTACTGCAATCATTGTTCTCTGTTGTTATTTGCAAGCAAACATCATTCTCCACACCATACATTTAATCCTTTGTTTACAGCAAGCCGGTGAGATTGACAACCTCACTGTTAAGTTGGGGCAAAGTATTTTGATTGTGTTGTGCAGGTTCCACGTTGGCACCGGAATCCCTGGTGTGGCGCCGCACTACACTCCTTCACCAACAACCTTCATGTGGCCTTCATCTCCTACTGGTTCGATAAACCTTGGTTTCTTACTGAGGGAAAACTTGCTGCTGTACGCATCACACCTTCCTCTTGGGGTTCCCAATGGACGTGTGCTTCACGCGCCATCACATATTCTGCCTCGTTATTAGATGCGTTAGGAAACGTCATCCGCAGTACATATTTCAGCTTGTCTCCTTGAGGTGATACTAATATCACGCCTGCTCCAGCTCCTTCTAACTTCTTGGACCCGTTGAAGTTCATAGTCCAGGTTCTTGATAAATCAGGGGGTCACGTATTTTGCAACTCCATCCACACTGCGATGAAGTCTGGTAAAATCTGCGACTTTATTGCTTTTCTTTTTTCATACGTGATGTCCCGAGGAGAAAGCTCTATTCCCCAAAGGGAGACACGACCCGTAGCTTCCGGGTTATTTAGTATATTGGACAAAGGCGCCTCATTGACCACTATTATCGGATGTGCCAAAAAGTAATGTCGCAACTTTCTTGCTGTTGTAAATACTCCATACGCCAGTTTCTGATAATGCGGGTATCGCTGTTTTGAAGGCGATAAAACTTCACTGATGAAATATACTGGCCTTTGTACTCCATGAAGTTTCCCTTCTTCTTCTCGCTCAACCACAAGTGCCGTGCTGACCACCTGAGGTGTGGCCGCGATATATAACAGAAGAGGTTCCTTTTCCTTAGGCGCCACCAATATTGGTGGTGTCGAGATTGTGCATTTGAGATCTTCAAAGGCTTTGTCCGCTTCTTCGTTCCACTCGAACTTTTCTCCCTGCTTGATCAAGGCGTAAAACGGCAACGCCTTTTCTCCTAGCCTGGCGACGAATTTACTTAAAGCTGCGACTCTCCCAGTTAATTGTTGTATCTCCTTTAACTTTGTTGGCTTCCGCATCGTTACGATGGCCTGAATTTTCTCCGGATTAGCCTCGATTCCCCTTGCTGACACCAAAAACCCAAGAAGTTCTCCCGCAGGGACGCCGAAAGAACACTTCGTCGGATTCAGCTTAAGGAAGAATTTGTCGAGGTTGTCAAAGGTTTCCTTGAGATCGTCGATCAGTGTTGACCCTTTCTTTGTTGTTATGACGACATCGTCAATGTATACTTGAACATTCTTGCCAATCTGTGTAGCAAGACACTTTTGCATCATCCGCTGATATGTTGCTCCCGCGTTTTTCAACCCGAACGGCATTATTCTATAACAGAACACGCCATAGGGTGTTATGAAAGCTGTTTTGACCTCATCCTCTTCTTTCAGTCGAATCTAGTTGTAACCAGAATATGCATCTAGGAAGGAAAGACGTTCACAGCCTGCCGTGGAGTCGATAATTTGATCGATCCTCGGGAGGGGGAAGTGATCCTTTGGACAATGTTTATTGAGACACGTGAAGTCGACGCACATGCGAAGGACCTTTGTGTTTTTCTTCGGGACCAGCACTGGGTTTGCTACCCACGTGGCCTCTGTGTGTATCTCTTTGATAAATCCAGCTTCTCTTAGTCGATTAATTTATGATAGCATAGCTTTGCGGTTTGGTTCCGAAAAACGCCGCAAAGGTTGTCTGATTGGCCTAGCCAATGGATCCAAATTAAGGGGGTGTTCGGCAAGTTCCCTGGGTCTCCTGGCATGTCATCTGGACACCATGCGAAGATATCCAAGCGCTCACGGAGGAACTCGACGAGCGCGCTTTCCTATGCGAGGTCCATGTTTGTGGCGATCGCTGTCGTTTTCTTGGGATCTGTCGGGTGTATCTGCACTTCTTTCGAGTTCTTGGTAGTATCAAAGGTTAGCTCCTTTAGCGTCCTCCCTCCATCTGGCAACACGTCATATTCAGTTGTTAGCTTTGACGCTAGATATTCTGCTTGCATCCCGAAAGTTTCTGACAGCCGATGAAAATCCTTGTCGCACTTATCCGCCAGTGCGAAACTTCCCTTTACTGTGATCGGGCCCTTAGGTCTAGGGAGCCTCCACAACAAGTATGTGTAATGTGGTACCGCCATGAATCTGGCATACGCGGGTCATCCTAGCAGAGCATGATACTGTGACGGAAAATCCACAACTTCAAACTCCAGCTTCTCTCTTCTGTAATTTTCTCGGGTTCCGAACTGAACGTCGAGATTTTGATCTTTCCCAACGGGTAACTTGGCTTATCGGGTGTGATACCATGGAACCGTGTGTCGGTTGGTGTTAGATTCGCCAAGGATATGTTCATCTTCCTTAATGTATCTGCGTACATAAGGTTTAAGTTGCTGCCTCCATCTATAAACACCTGTGAAACATCGAATCCTACGATGACCGCCGACAAGATCAAAGCTGACTGCCCTGGTCGAGAAACTTGCTGCGGATGGTCCGCTATGGTGAAGCCAATGTCCTGTCCCGACCAATTCAGGTACTCAACTGTTGGAGGAGGCATTTTTTCTGCCATGAAAACTTGCCGAGAAATTACTTTTTGAGCTCTATTGGACGGCCTGCCTTTCTGAATCATCGAGACCTCCCCATTGGTGTTGATATAAGGACCGTTCATTGGAGCTGCCGCTATTCGTAGCTGATGTCGATTTTCGTCCGTGACTGCGGGAGGAGGTGGCAGGTGAATCTCACTCCTTGGCCCCTGAGGGTTTCTGTTTGCTGCCTGTGCATTGGCATGCCCCGCGAATCTGTTCAACGCCTAGAACGTTCGGCAATCCTTCTGCAAATGCCGCTACTGCCTCTTCCCGTTGTTGTCAAGATAAAAATGCATCTGGCATGGCCCGTTCATCATATCTTCGGGAGATATGTACGGCCTCTGGAACCTTGGGCCATTATTTTGCCTATTGGGACGTGGACTGTCCCTGTAGGCGTTGCGTTGTTCACCACTCTTTTGATAGTCATCTTGATTATTACTTCCACTATTTCCTCGGAATCCAGCCGATATTTGGCCGGGACCGTCATAGTCGGAGTATTGGCGAGAGAATCGTCGTCTATTTTGAATATTTCGATTTCGATCCTCCTCAAGCGACTTCTCCATCTGCCCAACGATTCGCTATTTCCATCAGTGCTGCTATGGTTTTTGGGTTAGTCCTTCCCAAGTCCTCGATGAAATCGTTTCTTCGGATCCCAGCGACAAAAGCATCTATCGCCCTCTCATCAGATATGTTTTCTGCCGAGTTTTTGATGATGTTCCACCTCTGGATGTACATCCTCATCTACTCATCGTACTTCTGTCGACAGGCTCTCAATTGTTCTATTGACGTAGGTTTTTTGCATGTGGATAGGAAATTTTTCACGAACATGTCCTCGAAGGTTTCCCAGCTGTCGATGGATCCAGGTGGTAGCTTCTTGATCCATGATCGCGCTGCGCCACTCAAGTATACTTGGATGCTCTGCATGGCAGTTGCTTTGGTTCCACCCGTCAACTTTACTGTTTCCAAGTAGTCGACTAGCCAATCCTCCGGATCTTGCAAGCCATCGAACTTCTTGTAATTGTCGGGTAATTTGAAACCAGACGAAACTCGCGTTTTGCGAACTCTTCGGGTGAAACAGGGGAGTCCGCACATCTCTTCCTCGTCAACCTCTGGTGACTGCCGACGTTCTCTCCTTTCTTGACGCGCCCCGTCGACTGTGCTTGTGTCGTTGTATCTCTTGCCGATGTTCTTGGGGGGTCCTGTACCACCCCTGTAGGTCGTGGACTATTTTGTCTCGCAGCACCTTTGGGGGGTGTGCTTGTTCCCGCAAACGCTGTCCCCATAACTCCAACTCCTGCCATAGCCATGTTATACAATGCCTCTCTTGGATCTCCTGGGAGTGGCCTGTTTGCCAGTATAAAGGCCTGTGTCGCCATATATCCAGCTTCCGGTGTTTTGGGAATGATGTTTCCTCTTGTGTCTATTGACATAAAAGACATGTCGAGGTTCTGGATCAGATTCTCCCTCTCGGCTTCAGGTATGTTCTGCAGCCGCGATCTTCCCCTATTCCGAGCGTCTCTGTGATTATCTCCCGAAGTTCCTAACTACCGACTCAACTCAGCTCGTAGCCTACTTGACGCGGAAGTGGCGGCTTTCCTTTTCTCGAGCTCAATTCTCTGTTTTTCAAGTTCTCGGCCAGCACGGGCAAGTTTATATTGGTACGCTTGTAATTCTTCGGTTGTTGCAGTCGTACTCATTGGCTCTGTGCCGTTCATAGCTCTTGCCGCTCTGTCCCAAGCTTCTTGCAGGAGTTGCACCCTTAGTCGCGGTGCAGGCCCGACATACTTGGTGCCCAAACCTCGCATGAGATCAGCGGGATCGATGTATGGATTTCCCACATCATCGAAAGCCTCTGACGTCTCCTCCTCCGGGCGACTTGCTTCTCCAATTACATAAACTTGATGATATTTTGAAGTTGTATCTTTGCTGGGATTGGTGACACCATCGTATAGATCGGTGAAGACCCCCCTAACAGAAGTAGATCTGTCGATGAAGTTGAGCCTGTCGACGATGTCTGAGTCGCTGCTTATATTGGAGTCCGCAGACGACTCGAAGGACATGCTGCCGAAGATCTTGACGAGTTCTTCGCTTGATGTTGACTTGGCGAAGCGCGGCGACGAGATTTCCTCGGTATCGATCTTGAGTGATGTCGATGATGCCGAAAGAACGAAATCGGCCGCCGACGATCCCGGCGAAACCGGAACCTCGAGACGATGTGACCCCTCTTTTCCGACGCGGAAGTGGAACCTCCCGAACGTCACTTCCATAGATTCCTCCAGATACGCACATGCATCCACACGGGAGGGCGGGTGAGGAACAAAATCGACTAGATCAGTTTCGATCTATTTACCTCTATCCATTGTGTTTCCTCCCACCGAAGACGTCGATGATGTTGAGCGTGCCATCGAGATCAGATCCTTGTCGCCTCTAATTCCCACAGACGGCGCCAATTGACAAGGTATCGACTTGTCAATGCCTACAAGTTGTAGACTAGGGTTTTTTTAGAAGTAGAGGGCAAGTAGATCTCGAGGGTTTCAGCCAGAAAAGTACTCGACTGCTATGAAAACTAGGGTTGTGTTGACAATGATTCGATGCTTTCTTTGTCCCTCGACTCCCCCTTATATAGGAGGCATAGCCGAGGGTTCCGTGATGTACAAGTTACAAAGTCCGGGAGACTTCTGAGTCTGAGTCCGTCCCGTAATAATTACAAGTCGATATTCCTAATACAACTCTATCTTTCCAAACTATCTATTAACTGGACTTCTGGGCTTCATAAACTTCGGGTTGTGGGCCTTCAGTAAACCCCGGGTACCATATTCGACAGGCCCATTGGGGATGTCTATGTCACTCAGGGAGGTACAGGTCAAACATATCCCTCTCAAGCAATCCTGCAATTAAGATACAAGAAGTCTCTTGTGTCCCCAACACACCCAATACACTTGTCAGGTGTATAGGTGCACTAGTTCGGCGAAGATATAGTGAAATACAAATAATATGGATGATTATGAGTGGTAGTTGCAATCTGAAATAAAAATGGCAGCAAGCAAACATGTCGTAGAACTGGTTATAAACGGTATTCAATGCTTAGAAACAAGGCCTAGGGATCTTACTTTCACTAGTGGACACTCTCAATAATGATATCATAATTGAATACATAAATATCATCTCTTCACTATACTACTCGGAACCACTCTTTGGTTGGATAACGAACACCAATTCACCGCATAGGGATGCAAAAGCACCCCTTAAAGGCCGCGTTCCAAACCTAGGGACACCCCACTCTGCCACTTTGAGCATCCAAAGATAGTACTAACAAACACCACAATTTCATAGAGACATCCAACTCAAATTATAACTCATGATAAGTATTTCTGTCATCTTTAGCCTAAGAGACACACACGGTGCGCACACTAGCACCTTCACCCCGTGGGACAAGGTGTCCGAAGATCACAATAATAAAACCACTTGAGTAGCATAATAGATGAAGAGTAACATCTACTTATTCAACTAGATTACAAAGCTCATGATCACATAAAGATCACACCATGGGAGAGAGAGATAGACCACATAGCTACCGGTAAAGTCGTCAGCCTCGGGGGAGAACTACTCCCTTCTCATCATGGGAGTCAGGACTAACGATGAAGATGCCGGTGGAGTCGATGGAGATGGCTCCGGGGGCAATTCCCCGTCCCGGCAGGGTACCGGAACAGAGATTTATGTCCCCCGAAACTTGTCTTCGATGGCGGCAGAGCTACAGAACTTTTCGTGGTTGGAGGATTATTCATTTAGGGTTTTCGCATCAGAAGGCAATATATAGGCAGAAGGGCGAGGTCGGTGGGCGCCCGAGGGGCCCACACCATAGCCAGGTGCGGCCAGAGGTGGGCCCGCGCCATGGCATGGTGTGGCCACCTCGGCGCCCTCCTCCGTCTCTTCTTTAGAATCCGCCTTTGTGTTGGGAAAAATATGAGGTTTGGCTTTTGTTTCGTCCAATTCCGAGAATATTTCCTGTACAATTTTTTTAAAATACAAAAACAGCAGAAAACAAGAACTGACACTGTAGCATCTTGTTAATAGGTTAGTTCCAGAAAATGCATAAAAATTCCACGAAGTGGAAACAAAAAATATAGAAATTGGTGTAAAACAAGCATGGAGCATCAAAAATTATAGATACGTTTGCAATGTATCAAACCCTAGTGAAAGATCGAGATGTCGCCTAGAGGGGGGGGGGGTGAATAGGCAATTACAAACTCTTGCGGATTTGTCTTGTAAGAATGCGGAATTAAACTATCGTTTAGTTTACAAGCACAAACCCTAAATATGCTAAGCTCAACTAAGTGTAACAATAGCAACTAGAGCTAAGCAAGATAGGCACAAGATATATGTAGCACAAGTGATAGCAAGATATATGTACTTCAAGCACGATGGCTATCACAAGGAAAGAGAGCTCGGGTATAGAAATAACCGAGGCACGCGGAGACGAGGATGTATTCCCGTGTTCCCTTGCTTTGCAACAAGGTACGTCACGTTTGGAGGAGTGGAGGTCCCACGAAGGATTCCCCGCGCCACGAAGGCTCACCCTATTCTCCGAACCACACCCACGAAGGATTATGGCCCTTTCCTTATGGTTAGCATTTCCTCCGCTCCGGAGATGGCAAGCTCCACAACCACTTCACAAGCTCCACGAAGGAGAAGCCCGGGCCCCTTCACAATCTTCCACGAAGAGATCACCGGGACACCAACCAAGCCAACTAGGAGGTCACCCTCCAAGAGTAACAAGCTCACGGTCTCTCACTCGAACAAATCGTGGTGGAGAGCTCAACACTATGCAATGATGCAAAGCAAGAACACCGGAGGTGTTCAAGTCCTTCACACTCAAATCCCACCAAAGCAACGAATGCTAGGATGAGATTGGAGAGGAAGAACAAGGGGAAAGTCAACCAAAGACTCCAAGATCTAGATCCCAAGAGATTCCCTCACTTAGAGAAGAATTGGTTTGGTGGAAGTGTAGATCTAGATCTCCTCTCTCAAATCCTCAAATATGAGCAAGAATCATGGGGGGGAACAAGAGAGAGAGCAACTTCTTCAAATGCAACAATGGAGGTGAGAGAAAGGGAAGAAGTACACAGCCCAAGGTGGAAGAAGGGCTATTTATAGCCCAAGAGCAAATATAACCGTTGGGGAAAAGTTGGGCTGAGTCAGCCGTCGAGGAGGCCGGTCAACCGGGCCTGGGACCGGGCCGTCCGGTTCAGGACCAGTCAGACAGGCCACGACCGGGCCATCCGGTCCACAGACCGGTCGACCGGGCTAGTGACCGGACCAAGCTGAAAAGCTTCTTGGATAGTGCCGGATGGCACCGGTCCAGGGCCGGTTTGAACCGGGCCATCCGGTCGACGGCCGATCACGCCGGGCTAGAAACCGGACCAAGATTAAAAGCTTCTTGGATAGTGCCCGGATGGCACCGGTCCGAGGGCCGGTTTGAACCGGGCCATCCGGTCAGACGGCCGATCACGCCGGGCTAGAAACCGGGCCCAGAAATCGTGTTATACAAAAACTGTGATAACTTTTGTGTCCGGACCCCGATTGACATGAAACCAATTTTGTTGGAAAGATAACGACGAATAGAACCCCAACAAAAACTGGAAATATGGAGACTCCTCACAGAACATTTTAGATGATTTTAGAGAGGGAGTCTCCCACCGTCAAGAAACGGTAAAGACGTCCAAACTCGAAAACGCAATAGAAGATGCATGCGGATTCCGTTTTCGATGAACTTGGGCGTGTTGTAAAGCTAGCAACAAGCTCAAGAACCTCACACAGAGAAACACCAAGAAGCAATAGGGATATGCAAAGTATGCAAAGGATTGAGCTCTCTAAGACGATGCGATCAAGTTACCCAACCGAAAGCCCCTCTTGATAGTGCGGCTATTTATCCTATAATCCGGTCTCCCAACAACCACCTTGAGACCGGTAAAAGGAAAACCTAGCAAGGCCATACCTTTGCCTTGCGCATCCCGCTTGATCTTGATGATAGCTCTTCAAGCTCCACTCAAGCCGGAATGCCTCACTTGATCATCGTCGCTTCGTGAAGACTCACAAATGCTCCCCCATACACCATGATGGGAAAGCTCTATTGATGCACATCTTCACATGTCCATTATCACCAAATGGACGGCAAGCTTCAAGCATGTGATCCACTTGAGATGCTCATCTTGAACTTGCCCGACTTAACCTTGTACCTTCTCATACTCTCATAAGATAGAGCATGGCTAATATTGAGTTCCACATAAGAACTCCATCTTCATTTCTTCTTCTTGATCATATCACATATGTATCTTCAAACCGATGATCTTGATGCCAATACACAAGGTATACCTTTATCTTCATGGCATCCATACTTGAATCCAACACATGGAGAACAAGTAGTACCTATGGAATATTCCTTCATATAAACTCAATGAAAACATTAGTCCATAGGGGTTGTCATTAATTACCAAAACCACACATAGGGGCAATGTACCCTTACAATCTCCCCCATTTTGGTAATTGATGACAACCACAATAAGAGGGTTTATATAATGAATATTAGAAACAAGTACTCAACTTATCCGAGAATAAGTTGTATACAAGAGGTTGTATTTGATATGGTCAAGTAACACAAAGCTACTAGCCCATATCAAAACCGTCTCTACTCACACAACTACAACAAATGCAATGGATGTGAGTAGAACCAATATATATAGAGAAAACTCCCCCACAATGTATGCACATGTGATGAACATGAATTCATTGCATATATTGCCAAGATTAACCTTTGGGATAGTTTCCACTATATATATACAACCATGCAAGACATATAAATATGGAATGCATGAGAGGCAAAACACTTAAGCACAAACCAAGCTTAAGTATAAAACCATTCCCTTAAACCCTCTAAACTTCTCCCCCATTGGCATCGATTGTCAAAATGGGTGAAAAATTTAGAAGGCCAATATAATGTGAGTTCCTCCCCAAAGTGTGCACTTCTCATAATTTGAGTGGAATCAAGTGCACATATCCAATGATGAATACTTGAAGGAAGTCAAACTATATTGAGGATCAAAGATTGCAAAAAGATAACATGGTGAAATGAGCTTCAACAAGTAAAGCAAGCAATCAAAGATCCAATTGGACAAACAAAGATATCATGATAAGAGAAATATAGTGCTCTAAAAATAAGAAAGCTCCCCAAGGTTCGTGCACAATTTATAATGTTTGCATTTGAATACAATATGCACAAACATGGAATGCTCACTCCCTATATATCATTTAGAACACAACTAAGATAAAGAGAGTATGCTTATCAAGAACAACTTTAATCCAACAATTACGAGATATGAGTGCATGAAGAAAATAAATAAACCAAGCACTCATAAATTTTCTTTACCAACCCAAAAAAAAAAACAAAAGGGATAAAAGATGGTCGGCAAAGATCAAGGATATTAAGGTGATGGATTAACACTCTTATGTATATGAGTTTCTAAAATGGACAAAATGATCCATAAAGAAACATGCACACAAAAGAGGTTAACAAAATAAATAGGGCTAGATATCCAAGATGAAGTCATAAAATATACCAAAAGATGTTTGCTTAAGAAGCATATATAGCCTATGGCTCCAATTTTCACTTATGGTATATGAATGAACTTCAACCAAGTTAAACCTCAAAAACAACATAACTAACAATAAGGGAAGTAGAGCTAGTTGGAGTGTTTTGAGAAAGGCAACAAGTATCACAAATACGGATTTATTTCACAAATTCATCAATATTGCACACAAGAGCTCTTTGAGGAATTGATATGCAATAAATTGCTAGAGGGCATATTTGTGATAGGTGAATCATAAAATATGATATATATATAACCTATCATATGCATCTTCTCAAATTACTCAAATGTTCAATAAGAAGTTTTACTTTAAAAGGGTTTTTCAAGAACCGCAATATTTTCGAAATAAATAATTTCATGCCAAGATACAACCTACAAGAGGTTGGATGCTATATGAGAGTGCATGAATAAGATACTTGTTACCGAGATAGCAATGACTTGATATAGTAGATAAGAGTTCATTGATCATCCTAGCTTGACTCCAATTCTCATATGGTGATCACACCTTCCTTATAGATGAGACAAGCCTCCATTGCATCTCCAATGTACCTAAAACAATATTCAAGTACATCTTGGTCCCCAAACTTATTGGGTCCAACATGGTTAGACTAACCACAATATATAGGACACACTCCATATAAACATGTGCATATTTAGATGAAGTTTGAATTTCATGCACATCTTAGCCATTTAGGATTTGATGGAGTATATCCTACATAATGGATCGAAAGAAAGCAAGCATGCTACAAGATAAACAAATTACATATAAGCATGCACCAAAACTTTTAAAGATCCAAGAAAGATATACTTTGGACAAAACACCAAAGGAATTAAATAAGGCATAGAGGTGTCACAAAACAAATTTGTTGTCCAAATTATATCTAAGAAGCAAATCACAAAAGATTTGTTCAACAAAGTTCAACAAATGAACTAAGAAGAGACCATTGAGCATAAATGATGAAATAAAGCAAACACGCTCAAAGATCTATCTCATTCAAGCAAATAAATCATGTAAGAAAGAATGAGATAGCAAACTCCCCCAAAGAGCAAGGTTCAAACAAAATAAACCAAACCCTATACACTTTTCACAATGGCACAATGTACCGTAAGGAAAAGATTTGTCTTCCAAAACAAACACTTGATATGAATCAAGAGAATTTATCAAAAGATTTTTCAAAGGGACAAGAAAGGCACATGGGAGCAACAAAGATTTGTTGGAAATAAAATAAGGCAATAAGAAACAATCCAAGGTGAAGATGATCCATAAGTTCAACCACATACAAGGTTATCAATTGTCAAAGACAATGAGAATATTGGAATTAGCTTCCGGTGGTATATCAACAAGGATAGTAAGGATCAATTTCACAATAAAAGGCATAGGATAAGTATATAGAATTAAGCACTATGCACGGATGAAGATTCTTGATAACTTCAACTAGTCACACAATCACGCACGGCAATGATTAGAATAACTTGAAGCAAACGGTGTCCCAAATAAGATATAGAGATATGTATTTGAGGAAAAACCGCACCAAGAATTTCATATTCAAACAAGAGCCCACAAGATGAGTAATAAAATATTTTTATTAGGAATGGAGCTTGTTTGAGCAAACATGGCACCTAGGACCAAGATAATTAAGAGCATCAACTCTAAGTGGCATAACCTCATATGTTCACATTTTCTAGGCTTGTGATATGTACAAAACATATTACTCCCCCATAATGTGATAAAACATTTCTTCTAAATAAGAGGCAACTAAAATTCAACTAGAGATGATTAATGGATATTTAGAATTTGAATTTCTCATGAGTATGACACACCACATAGTGACTAGATAATCTTGAAATATCAATGCTAAGTGGTGCTACCCATATACACACATTTTATAGAAAGAGAGATGCACAAAGCATATCACTCCCCCAAAATGGGATGCTCCATTAATCACTCAAAGAGAGCCAAATAAGATATCATCAAGATGCATTAGGCTCAAAACAATACATAAGTATATGATGAGTCAAACAAACATACTTGAATACACAAGATAAGCAAGTACGACACAACACATACATACACATATTTGGTACAAAACCAAACATGCAAAGGGGCAAGTAACTTACAATAAACATGAAGAGTTGAAGTATAAGTTACCGCAAAGAGGAACATTGGATATAAGATATAGATGATAATCCATACGACTTGGCTTGATAAAAATACAATATATGAAGATCCCTTAATTCTTCATGAAGTAGCCAAATCTCCAATGCCCTCCACATGTACCTATTGATCAAGTTTGAGATTGTTGGTCCCCAACCAAGTTGGGTCCTAAGAGGTTAGTCACAATAGGCTTGGCAACCCAAATGGTTCTTTTCTTGAAACCACTTTGAGCTCCAACAAACTTGGCAAACACATTGCCATCCTTATCCTTCCCTAGAGAATAATCATCATCAACAATTATAGGGTTAGATAAGGTACCACCTAAGCAAGAAGAAGCAAAGTGCCCCTTCTCACGGCATAAGTAGCAAGTGTTCCCCTTTCTCTTCTTTATTGATTTCTTCTCTTGGGGAACAATATCTTGATTCTTCTTGGGAAGTGGCCTATCCTCAACTTGAGGTCGAGCATGAGCTTGACCTTTACCTTGTGGCCGTTTCCCTTGTTGTTTCTCACTCAAGTGCTTCTTCTTCTTCTTCAATGGGCATGATCTAACATGATGCCCTTCAACCTTGCACTTGAAACAAACCAACTTGGCTGGATCCTTGACTTTGTCTTGGCCCTTCTTCTTGTTGCTCTTGCTCTTGGACTTGTTCTTGTTATTGGAGTTGAATCCAAGTCCACTTTTGTCATTGGGGGATTGTTGCACACTTAGCATCTTGTCAAGTGCGGATTTCCCTTCATGACGCTTTTCCAAGTCTTTCTTCAAAGAAATGACTTGAGCCTCGAGCTCTTTTATTTCCTCTACATGGTTAGTAGAAATACAAGTACTAGAGGAAGTAGAAGCTTCATTGTTAGAGCAACAAGGCAAAGTGAGTAATCCAACACAAGGTGTACCACTAGTTTGACTAGATGGATTACAAGGACTAGCACATGGCAATATAGCATTTGTAGTAGAGATTGTGCTAACATCCATATGAGGCTCACAAGATGTTACCTTAGTGATACTTGCCTCATGAGCTAACTTTAGCCCATCATAGGAAATTAGAAGATCATCATGAGAGCTTGAGAGCTTTTTATGACTTTCTTCCAATTCCCTATAATTGCTAGTTAGCAACTCAAGTTGAGCCCTTAGCTCAACATTCTCCTTTAAGGTCGATGCTTCACAAGAATTAGAGTTAGTAGCACAAGCATCAACAATAGTTTTCTCATTTTCATGCATATAGGATTCAATTTTTTGTGTAAGCATGAAATTAGCATGCTTCTCATCTTTTAGCTCATGCTTGAGGAGAGTGAATCTCATTTCCCCATTTTCAACATGGGACTCCAACTCCACTATGGTTTCCCTATATTTATTCAAGGTATCCATAGAGTGTTCGAGATAAGCACGAGCTTCTTTATTACCACGAAGAGAAGCATATACCATTGCCATATCATGCACCAAGGTATTATGTTCTTCATCATTATCATCATCATCACTCTCATCATTAGAGGATGTGTTAGGAGTCAAAGTAGGAGATACCTTTGGTCCATTTGCCATAAGGCACATGTGCATACCGGAGGATGAAGATGAAGATATTCTTGAATCCTCATTTGAAATCATGTCTTGATCCATAGAGTGTTCGGTTTCCTCTACAATGTTAGTCAACAAGCAACTAGAGGAAATAGAAACATTTTGATTATGGGAGCAAGACAAGGCAAGCATATCCTCATGAGATCTATGTAAGCAATTTACACATGATATGCAAGGACTATCAACACAAGCATGTAGATTATTTTCAATGCAAGATGTGTTTAAGTCCAAAGAGGAAACATTGCAATGAGATAGAGATGAAGAGTCATCACTATTGAGCACAATATCAACATTGCAATTTCCCTCACCACTCACCATATCATTACCTTGTGTCTTGCAACACGTTGGTGAAGTGGAAGAAGATGATGACTCATCACGGCCGGAGGTGGAAGCAACTTGGAGCTCTTCATGATGTGACGAACAAGAGAGCTCCTCGGAGTCACCACCGACCAAATGAGAAGTGGATCCACCAAACATTTCCTTAAGCTTGATCCACATCTCATGAGACGACTTTCGCTTTATATATATCAAGAACCTACGAAAATCGGGTCTCAAGGAGAATAAAAGCTCATTAGATACTTGAGCTTCAAGATGTAAGTTTTTCTCATCCTCTAAAGATAGATTTTGAGGATCCATCGGAGGAGAAAAACCTACATGTAGAAATTGCTCAATGTTTGGACACAAGGTCCGAAGTTTACAAAGCAAGCAATTTCGCCACAAATGATAATTTGTGCCAACAAAGATAATTGTGTCATTGTGCACTAAATTACTAGCCGACATCTTTACTCTCAAGGCGGTGAAGCCTAAAACAAGGAGAGACCTTGCTCTGATACCAATTGAAAGATTGAGATGTCGCCTAGAGGGGGGGGGGGGTGAATAGGCAATTACAAACTCTTGCGGATTTGTCTTGTAAGAATGCGGAATTAAACTATCGTTTAGTTTACAAGCACAAACCCTAAATATGCTAAGCTCAACTAAGTGTAACAATAGCAACTAGAGCTAAGCAAGATAGGCACAAGATATATGTAGCACAAGTGATAGCAAGATATATGTACTTCAAGCACGATGGCTATCACAAGGAAAGAGAGCTCGGGTATAGAAATAACCGAGGCACGCGGAGACGAGGATGTATTCCCGTGTTCCCTTGCTTTGCAACAAGGTACGTCACGTTTGGAGGAGTGGAGGTCCCACGAAGGATTCCCCGCGCCACGAAGGCTCACCCTATTCTCCGAACCACACCCACGAAGGATTATGGCCCTTTCCTTATGGTTAGCATTTCCTCCGCTCCGGAGATGGCAAGCTCCACAACCACTTCACAAGCTCCACGAAGGAGAAGCCCGGGCCCCTTCACAATCTTCCACGAAGAGATCACCGGGACACCAACCAAGCCAACTAGGAGGTCACCCTCCAAGAGTAACAAGCTCACGGTCTCTCACTCGAACAAATCGTGGTGGAGAGCTCAACACTATGCAATGATGCAAAGCAAGAACACCGGAGGTGTTCAAGTCCTTCACACTCAAATCCTCAAATCCTCACTTAGAGAAGAATTGGTTTGGTGGAAGTGTAGATCTAGATCTCCTCTCTCAAATCCTCAAATATGAGCAAGAATCATGGGGGGGAACAAGAGAGAGAGCAACTTCTTCAAATGCAACAATGGAGGTGAGAGAAAGGGAAGAAGTACACAGCCCAAGGTGGAAGAAGGGCTATTTATAGCCCAAGAGCAAATATAACCGTTGGGGAAAAGTTGGGCTGAGTCAGCCGTCGAGGAGGCCGGTCAACCGGGCCTGGGACCGGGCCGTCCGGTTCAGGACCCGGTCAGACCAGGCCACAGACCGGGCCATCCGGTCCACAGACCGGTCGACCGGGCTAGTGACCGGACCAAGCTGAAAAGCTTACTGGATAGTGCCCGGATGGCACCGGTCCAGGGGCCGGTTTGAACCGGGCCATCCGGTCAGACGGCCGGTCACGCCGGGCTAGAAACCGGACCAAGATTAAAAGCTTACTGGATAGTGCCCGGATGGCACCGGTCCAGGGGCCGGTTTGAACCGGGCCATCCGGTCGAACGGCAGTCACGCCGGGCTAGAAACCGGGCGTGAGGAAATCGTGTTATACAAAAACTGTGATAACTTTTGTGTCCGGACCCCGATTGACATGAAACCAATTTTGTTGGAAAGATAACGACGAATAGAACCCCAACAAAAACTGGAAATATGGAGACTCCTCACAGAACATTTTAGATGATTTTAGAGAGGGAGTCTCCCACCGTCAAGAAACGGTAAAGACGTCCAAACTCGAAAACGCAATAGAAGATGCATGCGGATTCCGTTTTCGATGAACTTGGGCGTGTTGTAAAGCTAGCAACAAGCTCAAGAACCTCACACAGAGAAACACCAAGAAGCAATAGGGATATGCAAAGTATGCAAAGGATTGAGCTCTCTAAGACGATGCGATCAAGTTACCCAACCGAAAGCCCCTCTTGATAGTGCGGCTATTTATCCTATAATCCGGTCTCCCAACAACCACCTTGAGACCGGTAAAAGGAAAACCTAGCAAGGCCATACCTTTGCCTTGCGCATCCCGCTTGATCTTGATGATAGCTCTTCAAGCTCCACTCAAGCCGGAATGCCTCACTTGATCATCGTCGCTTCGTGAAGACTCACAAATGCTCCCCCATACACCATGATGGGAAAGCTCTATTGATGCACATCTTCACATGTCCATTATCACCAAATGGACGGCAAGCTTCAAGCATGTGATCCACTTGAGATGCTCATCTTGAACTTGCCCGACTTAACCTTGTACCTTCTCATACTCTCATAAGATAGAGCATGGCTAATATTGAGTTCCACATAAGAACTCCATCTTCATTTCTTCTTCTTGATCATATCACATATGTATCTTCAAACCGATGATCTTGATGCCAATACACAAGGTATACCTTTATCTTCATGGCATCCATACTTGAATCCAACACATGGAGAACAAGTAGTACCTATGGAATATTCCTTCATATAAACTCAATGAAAACATTAGTCCATAGGGGTTGTCATTAATTACCAAAACCACACATAGGGGCAATGTACCCTTACAATCTCCCCCATTTTGGTAATTGATGACAACCACAATAAGAGGGTTTATATAATGAATATTAGAAACAAGTACTCAACTTATCCGAGAATAAGTTGTATACAAGAGGTTGTATTTGATATGGTCAAGTAACACAAAGCTACTAGCCCATATCAAAACCGTCTCTACTCACACAACTACAACAAATGCAATGGATGTGAGTAGAACCAATATATATAGAGAAAACTCCCCCACAATGTATGCACGTGTGATGAACATGAATTCATTGCATATATTGCCAAGATTAACCTTTGGGATAGTTTCCACTATATATATACAACCATGCAAGACATATAAATATGGAATGCATGAGAGGCAAAACACTTAAGCACAAACCAAGCTTAAGTATAAAACCATTCCCTTAAACCCTCTAAACTTCTCCCCCATTGGCATCGATTGTCAAAATGGGTGAAAAATTTAGAAGGCCAATATAATGTGAGTTCCTCCCCAAAGTGTGCACTTCTCATAATTTGAGTGGAATCAAGTGCACATATCCAATGATGAATACTTGAAGGAAGTCAAACTATATTGAGGATCAAAGATTGCAAAAAGATAACATGGTGAAATGAGCTTCAACAAGTAAAGCAAGCAATCAAAGATCCAATTGGACAAACAAAGATATCATGATAAGAGAAATATAGTGCTCTAAAAATAAGAAAGCTCCCCAAGGTTCGTCCACATAAGAACTCCATCTTCATTTCTTCTTCTTGATCATATCACATATGTATCTTCAAACCGATGATCTTGATGCCAATACACAAGGTATACCTTTATCTTCATGGCATCCATACTTGAATCCAACACATGGAGAACAAGTAGTACCTATGGAATATTCCTTCATATAAACTCAATGAAAACATTAGTCCATAGGGATTGTCATTAATTACCAAAACCACACATAGGGGAAATGTACCCTTACACCTAGCAATATTATGATATGAAACAAAGATGATTTATAACTTTGATTCATGATTATGTGTTGGTTTTATCTCTAGATATTAGATGAAGTTGACCATGTAATATTTGCCTTCAGGACTAGAGAGGGAATTATGTTTAGACATGTGGTAGTATGTACGATGCTACGTGATAGAATGTGACGGCGTGCTATTCTTATGGTCAAGGGGGGATAAGGAGATATTCACAAACTCATATCAATATCCATGGAGAAACCCTTAATTGTGAGAGATCGGAGTGGCTTTCTTACAATCATTGCAGTGGTTATTCACGATGAAATATGAGATGGCTTTATGTGATCATCTTTTTATGAAACTCTCCCACACATGTGATGCATGTAAAATGCAAACATGAACTTTGTCCTTTATCATATTGAAATTCCACATATTTTCAACATATATGATGATAATACCATCTTTTTTACATTGACTTATGGGGATTTACCAATGACCCCCTTTATTTGGTTTATAACTCTGCAAAATAGGAAACCCCTGTTTTGTGTATTTTTCACTTTCAGAGACCTATACGGAGTCAAATTGACCTGAGATTTTTGGAGCGCCGTATTTTCATTGGGAGAAGCACCCTGGGCACTGGAACCTCACCTGGAAGAGCCCGAGGCCCAAAAGAGCCTAGGTGGCGTACCCAAACATGTCAGGCGCACCATCTAACCTCTTTCGGCCGTTGATCGTCCAAATCGCGTGATCTTTTTGCCCACTGCCGTATTGTGATCCAAAAATCACTATATATATGGCCCCGGAGAGTTCTCAGGAGGAGAGAGCCGCAGAAAGACAAAAACACGAAAACAGAGGCTGCAACAGGTTGGAGGGGGAAACTCCGCTGGAGGGATCTCCGCCTTCTCCAACGTCTTCATCATCATCACCATGATCAAGGGAAAGTAGTCCACCTCTGGACTACGGGTTTGTGGCAGTATCTTGATCTAATTCTCTCACGTTCTTCATAGTTCTTAGTGCCATATGAGATGCCTCACATGATTATGGCCATATCTGTAATACTTATATGGTGGATCCTTATTCTATGATATTGTGCTACGAGATTTGAGCGTATCATGTGTAAGATGTATTGATAGATGCATATTATGTACCCCATTCTTAAGTATTTGTTCTGATCCAACATATATGCAAGAGCATGTATGGGGTGTTGTGTGCATTAGATGGAGTAACATGGTTTTAGTGATTGAATAGTGAAAACAAATTCATGATCTATTATGGCTTTTCCATTTCTTTTGCTACCTCACTAGGGATAAAGTGAATGCAAGTGCTATGTTCGTCACGTGACAAAAGTGATATCTTGTTTGGTCAAGGTAGCATATTTGATATTCAAACATCATGTCAAAGTACTTATGGCTATACTCTGTTGATTCTTAATACAAGACTGCATGGAGTTTTCTTTTTATTGTGAAGTATAAGAGATATGTGTTGCATCATCTATATGTTAGGACGTGATGCCCATATGAATGCGTATCTTACTCATGTTTTTGTTCTGCATCCTCATATCTCATTGATGATTACTATTTGTTCGCTACAACTTAAAACAGAGAATAGTCAAGTGAACCCATCAACCTCGGTCCAATTTTTATATAAGAACCACCTTTATATTGCTTTTATCTTGTTTTCTACTTGCAACACTATTTTAATCCGAAAAAACAAATATATTTACTTTTCTTATTTGCATCCAAAACACAAAAAACAATCAACCCCTTTATAGTTTTTTTACTTAGTTATTTTATTTTTTCTAGTTTTATTTGTTTTATTTTAAGTTGTGTTTTATTTACTTACACGAAACCTTGTGCTTGACAACCCTACGGTGAAGTTGGGGACACAAGGCTTAACCTTGTGCTTGACAACCCCACGGTGAAGTTGGGGACACAAAGCTTTTATTTTACTTGCAGGATTGCTAGAAGAAGAGAGAAGAAAATACTCTTTGTCTAATTCTCTAAGAATTCAATATAAACCCTTGAGTCACCCTTGTGGGAAAAATACTTCGCTAACACAACACTCTACACTTGGAGTTTCAACGAGGTCAACCCATTCACCCATCACACTCTGTATTGATTGCAGCAAGTTCGATCCCTGACTCGCTCGTGTAACTTGCTTCTATCCGCAAGGCCATATAGGTGGACTTCAGGCAACATACACAATGATCACTCCGACATGCTCGCGTGGGAATGTGCTTCTACTAGAAAAGAAACTGATGCATGAATGTTTTAAGAAAAACCGCAGGGGAAGGCATCCCATATATGTTTCTTGATTTTTTTTCCAAATTTCTAGTAAATTTATTAGCTAAATTTTTTATAGTACAAAGTATCAATTAAAAAACATGAAAATGTTCACATATAAGAAAAAGTGGTTCATCCTGTATTTAAAAAGTCTTCACCAATGTTAAATAAAGGTTTATCTGATGAAAAAATCTTGTCTTAAAAAACTATTTCCCTTGTCATTTTATGGGAAAAGGGGTTTATGCTTTGAAGAAAATATGTTGATGGGTTCAAAAGAAAATGCCCACAATTCTGAAAATTGTTCACTCGATAAAATTGGTTCAAATTTGAAAATTTGTTCACTCGATAAAAATATTCATATAATAAAAATGTTCAAATATGAAAATGTTAACTTTTATAAAAGTGTACATAATTTAAACAAGGATTCATTTTTTTAATTGGACAGAAAAGGTCCCAATTAAAAAATGTTCATGATTTTTAACATAAATTTTACCGAGTAAAAATAAAAGTAATTAAATACGGGAAAAGAAAGAAAATTCTAACTTGGATTAGTCGGTTTGCTCACATGTCTCCCTAACGAGCATATCTCTTTCACATCTCTCTCTATTAGTTGCAGCCGCTCGAGGTGTTTAGCCGCGCCACCAACATCTCCTCCCCATTCGTCAGCGACTGTCGCTCTCCGCACATGCCAGCCACCTCCGCTGCTCTTCCACCCGCACTGGCACCACTACTACTCCTTCGCCTTCTCGTCGACAACCGCTGCTCCTCCATCTGTGCGGCTGTTGCTCCTCCTCCCCACAAGGTTCGGCCGACTCATTCGTCCTCGGCCGCTAGCCTGCTTCTCAATGGATGACGAGCTCTTCACTTGTCACCGGTTCTGATGAGGACGACATCTACGAGCGTATTTGTATGGATTTTGACTCAATTTGGCTCCGACTACCTCCAACCTGGCAGATTGGTAGGTGATTCAGGAGATTCACTTGATTTTGTCTCTGGTTGACCTCTGGTGTGGCGGATTGGTCGTCAGCAAGCTCAAATAGGCCACGTTGGTTTCTCCATGGTCGCTAGCACACCATTTTTAGCGGATTTTTGTTGATGCTACATACTGCATTGCGATCTGCTACATGTATACATAGTTTTTTATATGTAAGTATGAGTAAATTGCTACAATGATTTCTGTGTATATGGTACCGAGAAACTGCTCAAATGTTACTTGCGTGTTCTCATAATGTTTGTTGAGTTAGGCAAAACATGTTTGATGTGTTGGTTCTTTTTGTTGGAGATTGTTAACATGATTTTTTGATTTTGCTCGAAGCAAAGAGGGATTTGCTACATACTGTATTTTTTTGCTACATGAGCATGTTTAAAGTGCTACAATATTTTCCCATACATTTGCTTGTTTTTACTGTTTACAGAAAAATATGTTGCAAATTGTTGTTACATACATAGAGAAAAGGAAAACGCTTTGCTTCCCCCGGGGGATCGTGCGCGTTCCATCCTCCGCCTCCAGGGAACGCCACGCGTCCACAACTTTATGCCCACGGAGGCATTGTGCGTGGGACCCACCTCAGATTTTATCTCTTCATCGTTGCTCTGCTCCACTCGTTTATCTCTCCCAACTCCCCGACCAGATAATTCCCCACCTCAACGCCATTAATTTTCCCACTCTCCCCACAGCCGTCGACGTGCCTCCGGCACCGGCACCGGCGGCGACCTCTCCGGACCACTTTCTCTCTACCACCCCCTGGGTGTACCACTCTGGCCCCTGCCCTCCCCATCTCCACGCCATGCTCCGCCCCTCCGCCCCTCCGCCATGGCCATAGAAACAGGGTCGTCGATGGCCACCGTCTCAGGCCACGAGCCGCAGCTAGATTTGCTACAAGTTGCGGTGGCGCTTGCTACAACCGCGGCGGGGATTTGCTACCACGGTCGGTGGCGGCGTTTGCTACAACGGAGGCAGGGACTTTCCACCATAGCCGCCGCCGCCGGCGCTTGCTACAGCGGCGGCGGGGATTTGCTACATTGGCATCGGGGGTTTGCTACCACAGGTCGGCGGCGGCATTACGTGCGGCCGACAATGGTGCTACGTGCTGGCCGGCGGCGGCGCTTGCTACAATGGCGATGGCGCTCTGCTACAAGCGGCGGGCGGCGCTTGCTACAATAGCGATGGCGCTCTGCTACAAGCAGCGGGCGCCAGTTGCTACGATGGTAAATGTGCTTTGCTACAAGCGGCGACGCCGCTTGCTACTATGGGTGTGCGGCCTTGCTACCCACGACGGGCAGCGCTGCTGCCATGGTTGTGGGGCGTTGCTGCGACCGGACCTCGCCGGAGTTGGACGGCGGGCCTGCGACCGGACCTCGCCGGAGTTGGATGGCGTTCAGGGTTCCCATCGTGATGGGGTCGGGGGCAACCTGAGAGAGAACACGGGACCTAGCGGTTGCTTTTTTTCTTTGGGCGAGGGCTGTGAATTTTCTCCCTATACCTGGTGGCCCGGAGGACACATGTCGAACGGAGGAGGCGGGGGATCAGGCTTCTAATCCCCCGGGGGACGCTCAGCGTTATCCTAGAGAAAATAGCTACACGTGAAATATTTTTGCTATATGATTGAAAGCGCGGGATTTGATCACTTAAGTGCACCGGACGACTCCAAAAGCGGTTGATAGTTTGCATTTTTATATCCGGTTGTAGTCTAGCTTTTGCCAAAAAGAAAACATGAAAAAACGAAAAGAGACAGAAAAAATACGGAAACAAAAAAAAAGAAACAAAACAAAAAAAAACCGAAATAAAACAGGAAAAAGCGTGAAAAAGAATACTGAATGGGCCGGCCCATGCACGACCACTGCAGGTGCTAATTGCCATCCTGTGTGCTGGACCATGGGTCCTTGGGTTGGGCCGGGCCGGGCCTTCCCGTACTGGTCTTTTCTCTGCCGCGGCCGAGAGTCTCCGTCGCATGGCGTGGTGCTCTTCAAAGCCTTCGAGATGACTGGTGCGGCGTGGCGGCGTGCTGCGTCGGCCACGGCCACCTCTGGCGGCGACTATACGGAGATCCCTGCCCCTCGCATCAGTGAATTGCCTCTCGTGAGTTGATGGGTGGCTAACTCATGGTTCAGTCCTCTGGGCTCTGGGTCTGACACTACTGTCGCCTGCGTTTTTTAGGTCTCGAGGGGGGATGTCGCCGCGCTGGTGCCGCTGCTGGTCGACGTCGCCGCGCGGCCACCATCAGCGGCTCCGGGCGGTGGGTATTTCAGGCCAGGGCACTTCGCAAGCGATGCCGGAACCGGGGCATCGGCGGCAACTGAATGGACAGAATGGTAACTGGTAAGTATTCAGTTCATTGGCCGGCCAGGACATCAGAATGCTGTCCTCCACTCCACCAGCACAATTCTTTGCCGAATCATAGTGGCGATGCACAATGTGTGGGCGAGCGTGTGGTACGTGGTAGGTAATTCGCCCGGTTCAGAGTCTCACACGCTGGGACTCTTGAAGGATTTAAAATCTGAGAGGAACCGGCAAAAGTTCGGATAGAGTCGAGCATGGAGGGAGACACTGCGAGGGACAGCGCGAAAGATTTCAGTGGCACTTGTGTTGGGCACCATGGCTTTGCCCAGCAACCAGCAGTGCTTGCTGAGTAGGTGCGCGTCCATGCTTCTCGTCCCCTTGGCCTACACTTTTGAGTTTTCCCTCTAAAATATGTTGGGGCTTCCGTGGGTCTCCCATGATTAGGATATGAATCTGATCTTCTCCATCCAGTTCAGGTTGTCTATCTCGTTCTAATCACGTTATGTCTTGTAATATTTTTTTTATGTTCCAGCTCCACCTTTCTACCAGAAGGAAAAAAACCATTATCAGGATATATCTGAACTTGTCCACTCATGTTGTCTATCTTGTTTCAAATTGGCTAACATAAGGATGATTTGCATGTTTTTTCCCATGATCCGCCTTTCCACCAGAAAATAAAGGGATAGTTGCATTGAATGTAGGTAGGCAAAGTTATGGCTTGACCTGGTTCTTCTGAATCCTGATTTCCTAAGTCCTTATTGTTAGCATGTCGTTGCATCTTATGCATTTTCTTCTTATTTTATTGGCTAATGTCTTATTCTACTCTTGAAGAACATATTGTACGTGATACCAGTCACCACTATTCTCTGTTACAGAAAGCACAATACTTAACTACACTTGAATTTTTATCTAGAAAGGGGATATCCGACCTCTGCACTTACTACTTGAATAGATTCAGAAGACCTTGAAATACTATTTTTCTATGCTCAGTTCTGCCCAAAAATAATATTCTGGAATCTCACGAAGAATTTGCTAGGTTTTGTTGTACAATTTGTGAGGGTATTATATTTTTTCATACAAAAATCTCCTGCATTCTTTACATGGCCTTAATTTTAAAAATGTAGGAACAAAACACAAAAAACCTACTTACCTTTGAGAAAAAGTTAAGATACTTCTTTTCATCCAGCATCTTGTGCTACTTGTACAGTAACTTTTCCGTTAAAGGACATCTAATCATGATCAGTTCTTTGGTGCTACAGCCTCCATCAACTTTGGCTAGCTTTCATATTTTTGGTGTTATATCCTGTTGGGATATTCATTTTAAATTGAGCACACAGTTTTATTGTCTTGTGATATTTACACTTCTTTTACCATCGCTCTGTTACAGCTCCAATCTTCCCAAAGAGCTGAATTTATATTTCATGGCAATTGTGGTAACCGATATCTCTTTCGTGGTCGTAATTTTTCTGCTACTCTGTAATATTACTATTTAACCAACTTCCACTTCCACGGCCGGACACCAAACTTTATGCTATGCAAAGGAAATGCTGAATGAAGTTGCTTGCAAAATGTTCTCTTGTTTTTAAAATATAATTTGTATGTGAGCTTTAATGCAGGCGCAAATGTGTGCTTTAGCTTCTTTTTTTTCGAGAAAACGCAAAAAGCCTTTGCGTTTCATTTCATTGGATAGAAAGAAGGTTTATGGTTACATGCCCCCCCCCCCCCCCCCCCCCCTAAGAGACGATACAACACAGAGGGAACAAAAAGCGATAAAACAGGGGGATACATCCCAAGTCTGAGGGAGGATCAGGCGTAGCCCTTGCGCTCCTGCCCTTGCCCATAAGGCAGCCTCCTCCGTGATGTTGTTGACGACGGTGCTGATGGAGGTTGAGCTCCATTGAACACGCAATCGTTGCCGGTGCTTCCAAAGCATCCAGGGGATGAGCAGGGTGATGGAGGCCAGGCCCTTGTGGCTGGGCGTAGGGGAGGTCCGTCGTTCTCTGTGCCACCAAGTCTGGAGCGAGTCATCACGTTCCGGGGGGTTGCAGGTAGCGCGCAACCAGGTTAGAACCTCGAACCAAACCTGCTGGGAGAAGCAGCTTCCTGTCAGGAGGTGCTGCATGGACTCCATCTCCTTATCACAAAGGAGGCAGCGAGGGTGGTGCTGAAGTCCCCGGCGTTGCAGGCGTGCGGCCGTCCATCATCGGTCCAGGTTGGCTAACCAATGGAAGAATTTGACACGCTGGGGGGCCCAGGTGCGCCAGGTAAGCTTCCAGGCGCTGCAGAGGGTCGATCCCTGGAACATGGCGTTGTAGCAGGACTTGGCGGAGTAGGTTCCGCTGTCGTTCCACTTCCAGGTGAGGGTGTCGGCCTGGTTGGATAGTTCCACGGGCTCGAGCTGTCGCCAAAGCAGTAGGTACTCGCCGATCTCTGGAATCCCAATCGTGTCATGGATGTCGTGCGCCCAGGAGTGGCTGAGCAGGCCATCAGCGATCGTCCTGATGCGGCGTCTGCGTTTGGGGATGCACGCGTACAGGTGGGGAGCAATATCGCTGATGGAGCGCCCGCCCAGCCAGCGATCTTCCCAGAATAACGCCGTGCGTCCGTCGCCGAGGGCCATGGTCGTCGAGGCGAAGAACAGCGCGCGTTCCACGTCCGAGAATTGCAGGTCAAGGCCCTACCAAGCCCTGCTCGGGTCCATTCGGCTGAACCAAAGCCAGCGAAGGCGAAGAGCGATGCCAGCCTTGTCCAGGTTTAGGACGCCGCGGCCGATGGGACGACAAACCCGGCCCCAGTTCATGGCAGTTGCCGCCATGGGCCTCCTTGCGCCCAGCGCCCCAGCCCAGAGGAAGCCTCGCTGTATCTTTTCGCTGAGGTGCAGCGTCTTCTTGTCCGGGGCGTAGACGAGGAGCTGGTGAATGGGGATCGCACTGAGCACGGACCTTATCAGTTTCAGCCGCCCGGCCTTGTCCATCAGGTGCGCCTTCCAGGTGGGCAGTTTTGCCGCAACACGGTCGATCACGGGCTGCATCTGAGCTCTCGTGGGACGCCTGATGGTGAGGGGAATGCCCAGGTAAGTGATGGGCAGCTCCACAACGGGGGTGCTTTAGCTTTTACTTACGATCAAAGTGATACTGAGCTGATACGTGCGGAAGTACCCAACTAACAACTTGTGGTCGCTGAGATTGTATCTGTCCTTACTTTTAGATTCCATAGGATATACGTTGGACCACATGAACTAACTTTACTGGTAGACAAGACTCAGGAGGCTACCATGACAAAGACCAATGTGTCATTTCTTGTGTCACCTAGGAGTGCTTTAGAACCTATCAATTTCAAATCTCTGCATGGGAAAACTTATAATATGGATTTTCTCATGCTCCGGTCTTAATCTCTAACAAAGAACCCTCTCCATCAACTTTCGAGAACTGATCGGTGCCCAAGGGAGTCCACTCCCCAATGGCAAAAAGTGAATGATGCAAATGTTAAAAAAATACTAATTATTCATGGATGGTATGATTTTTTACATGATACACATGTAATGTAACTTTGATGTGAAATTCATCCTGATATCAAGAACCAGAAAAGGCACACTGCCATACTTTGCACTCCTCGTATATGCTAAGACTGTCAACTTGTCTTTCTTGTATACTGAATTCTTGATATGAGGAACTAATATGATATACCAAGATTCTAAAGTTTTACATAAATTTATGTGTAATTGTTTACTAAGTCCATGAAATTATATGATTTTTTTGATACACTATATCTTGATATTTTATGGATTTTCAAAAAAAAGGATGTGTTTCCAGTGGACAAATAAAATCCCCCCTCCCTACATTTTCGCCGGATTTCATGTAGGTTTGTTGTTAAAAATTCTGTAGTTATCTACTTTTGGGACACCACTTGTATTTTTCATTGTTCAATGAGTAACAGAGAATGACTTTTCAAGTGCTTACGTTTAGAATCTTCAGAAAATGTGTTTTATATACTTGGTCTAGGACCTTTCAAGAGCACACCCATGTGGCTTAAATATTATCTCATAAAGTGGTATGCTTTTCATCTGCTTGATATAAATACGCTATTGCTCCACAGACCGTGCAACAAAGAATTATGTTATATTATTTTTTGGCACTCATTATTTGATATGTTCCCACCAGCTGCAGAATAGGCATAATTTAGTGGAGCGGCGATGTTTTATGTATTCACTAGGGCTAGCTGCAACACGGTAGCAGAAATATTTAGGGTTGTGCCATTTCCATATTTGTTTGGTGCACTGAACTTTTGTTACCATCAGAATGGAGACATCACATAGTGGGAAGTGTCATGTCATTATTAAAGATGAGCAGGTTCTGGCCACATCTACCATCTTCTGTCATCAGTCTGCTTAGTACAGGTATGTAATGATTTAAATGAAGCACATAGTGCTTCATAATTCCGTTTTATCATTTAAATAATAATTAAATATAGTGCTCAACACGGTTTTTATTCTGTCTGTACAGGGTTCTTACTCTTTCCTGCATAGGAAGGTCATTTCAGAACATTATTGCCTAACCAATTAACCAGTTTTTCAGCTCCTTTAAGAGAATAATCCCTTTCTCACTTACGTTTCTGTTGGATGCTGCGATTTCGGTCTTCTCTCTGTTTTACACTTTATATAATGGCATGACATCAGATTAGTGTGCTAGATATATGTTCGACCACATCTTTGAATGTAGAGGATAGCAATGTATGCATGATATGTTGAGAAGTCAATCTAGTCAGGGTTACGGTTAAGCTTATGTAATCTTCGATACAAATCCAGAGTCTCGTTCCATGATTTCTTCATTCATTTGTGCTCATTATTGTCAGTATTTCTATCTGACACAATGCTCTTCAGGAGTACACACCAGGGCTGGGGATTGAACCCTGGTCTTTTGGCTGCACACATCACGTCGCCGCCACCTTGACCAACGAGGGTCCCAATTTGCAGTAATATATGTTCACTAACATTTATTTTTTCAATAATTGTAGAGTGTAGTCATGATATCATTGTGGATTATAATTTATGAATGAAGGTAGTCCTCAAAAAAAATTACGAATGGAAGTTAGAGTTTCTTATGAAGGATATTGCTTGTCTTTTCAGTATATATCCATTTTCTCTCTCTAATGTATACAGTTCTTAGCTAACTGCATTTTCTATCACTGTTCCTACCTCCGAGAACTCATATATATACATTACAGCATGGTGTTTATGCAGAATATTCTTCTTGCACAATGACATCGCACGTATTCCTGCGTACAGTTAGGAAGTATCAAATTAACGGCCACCTTTAAAGATATCTGTATTTTATAATCCAAAAGAAAGGACAACAGACTGCATATAGGCAGATGTTCAAAAGTTTGGTCCTATCAATATCTTAGTTATTCGCATAATTTGAACCAAGGCAAATCAAGCATATTAGAAGACGGAGCAACTTTACGTGTTTCCCTGCTTTTAGCATGGTTGTTGCATGCATTTTGGATGAGCGTGTTTCCTTCCTTAATATCTGGATATTTATCTTCAGATCCTCAGGCTTCAGTACGTATCTGTTGTTGAAACTCAACATACATTGGACAGATCCACTTTGTCGCCCATGCAATAAATGATCCGTGCTTTATTTTTTGCATTTTATCTCCCTTCTTTTCTTAGAAATGGACATCTAGTCAATTATCACAAGAAAGTGCTTTGCTAGTGCTAGTGCTAATGCTAACTTCATGCACCACCCTTCTCTTTAAAAGGCAAGGTAATGAGCATGGTGTAGTCCAACAGCACTTGTAGTTTGTGATGGATGCCAGTACTCCAAAGTCTGGGACGAGCTTCTTCAAAACTTGCTTCAATGGAGTTAATGCTCTCTCAGGTTTCTTCCGCTCTTTCTGTCTTGTTCAAGCTTCAGATTGGATAAGTCCGCTATATCTATCCAATTAATCATTCTGTCTCATATCTGCTCTTTAACCTAGCTAACTTGCAGTATTAACTTTCTATTTTGTAGGGGTTGGAATATTATCCATTCCTTATGCATTGTCTCAAGGAGGATGGTTGAGCGTACTTATCTTCACAACTATAGCTGTTATCTGCTTCTACACTGGGATTCTCCTACAAAGATGCATAGATTCAAGCTCCCTTGTTAAGACATATCCTGATATAGGTGAGCTAGCTTTTGGCCGGAAAGGAAGAATCATAGTTGCAATATTCATGTACCTGGAGCTGTACCTTGTGGCAATTGATTTCATGATATTAGAGGGTGATAACCTGGATAAATTATTTCCAAGTGTCAACTTCCATGTCGCTGGACTCAAGATTGGAGGCAAGCAAGGGTTCGTTCTGATTTTCAGCATGTTAGTTTTGCCAACGACATGGTTTCGGAGCTTGAATGCCCTTGCGTATGTCTCTGTTGGAGGAATCTTGGCTTCCATCATTCTCATCGCCTCTGTTGCATGGGTGGGAGCATTTGATGGAATTGGTTTCCATGAGAAAAGCGTGCTTCTGAACTGGGCCGGTATTCCAACTGCGATGAGCTTATATTCATTCTGTTTCAGTGGCCATGCAGTTTTTCCCATGATATACACCGGAATGAGTAACAGAAAAATGTTCCCAGCAGTAAGTAAACAAGAAGTTCTTTCACTGATCTTTTGTGTTTGTTTGACCAGGAAGCGTGTATTACCATTATGTAGCACCTTACTCATCTGTTGAAAACTAAAACTGATCTTAGTCTGTCCATCTATTATGGTTAATTTTTCCTTTCATGCTCTTAGTCAAAGCATAATTTAACCTTTTTGACTGATTGGAGTTGCAAATGGCAACTTCAGTTCTGGAAACTGGAATCCTGTCAAACTTTCCGATAACAGAAAGCTGTAGATCAATGACATCACAGTGTGTAACACGTCTTGTATCTATTTTTCCAATTCCAGGTGTTGCTCCTCTGTTTCATCATCTGCACTCTTGGCTATGGACTGATGGGCGTGATCGGGTACTTGATGTACGGTGATTCGCTGATGTCCCAAATTACGCTCAACCTGCCATCAAGGAATTTGAGCTCCAGCATCGCCATCTACACCACGCTGATCAATCCGTTCACCAAGTTTGCGTTGCTGGTCACTCCAATAGCAGAGGCGATTGAGGACAGTCTCCATGTTGGCAAGAACAAAGCTGCCAGCCTCTCCATCAGGACTGCGCTGGTTGTCAGCACAACCATAGTGGCACTTGTCGTGCCGTTCTTCGCCTACGCCGTTGCGCTCACCGGCTCATTGCTAAGCGGCACTGCCACGATGCTGCTGCCATGTGCTTGCTACCTGAAGATCAGATCCAGGACTTGCAGAAAGCTGGGGTTCGAGCAGGTGGTTTGCGTGGCTATTATCATTGTTGGGGTAGGAGTTGTAGTCGTAGGCACCTACAGTTCACTGAAACAGATCTTCCAGAGCTTATGAATTTTATGAGCAAGGATGTGGAACGAGCCATATGTGGAGCCTATTCTAGTACAGCAAATAATGGCTGTGCTCTGTACCTATAATACTCTGGCAAGATATAGATAGAAATTTAGGTCACATAAGACTGAATAGGAATAATGGCTAAGGTCTTGGGAATGGAGACTTACTTATTCCGAAGAAACTGCTTGTACTATCTATCATGTTATAAACATTATTGAAATGTATAGCCCGATGTCTAGCCAGCGGCTACTTCCTTCTGTTAATGGATGAACAGAGTTGAGAGTTCCATCATTTTTTTTTTTTGTAGAATTAAGTGTTGTGCAGATATGTGTCCCAGTTGTAATTTTCAGGTCAAAGCGTCAAAACCTGTTGTTCCAACGTCATTTGTATGATGTATATGTGCTCCACAGCTGAAGCACCTAGACCACGACGAACAAAGATACTGGTGCACGTTCGTGCATCGAGGCTTGAGGCTCACACTTGATTATGCATAGCACGTCCGCTTGAGGTAGCCAGCCATTCATGCAAAGGGGAATATCATGAGAGCTTAGGAATAAATTGACCTCATCTTGAAGTGCTTTTTGGCTCGGGCTCTCGTCATTGGACCAATGGGTGAAGTAGCAGGTGTTGCTGAGCTTGAGGAGGTGGCGTCCAAAGACCTTGGAAGTAGGGGTTGGTAGAACATGGAGGTGTCACCTCCATGTGCCACCTCCTTTGATGCCTCGACGCACCCGGCACCTCGCTGCTGCCTAGGTTTGAAAACATGGAGATGTTGTCAGACGAGTTGGTTGGTTTTAAATCTCGGTTTTGGAAATATTTCACACCCAACAAAAATCACTAAAGTTCCAATGAGTTTGTATATTTCAGTTTGCATTTAATTCAAAGTGCCAAAAATTTCTCTTAAAGTTCAACAAAATTTCAAAATTAAAAATGAATTTTAAAATCATTTGAATTTATGTGCACTACTGAATTTAGCTGGGATGAGCTTAAACTTTGCTTATACCGCAGGAACTTGACCATTGGAAGCCAGTGAGACATGCGGCAGATTCAGCTTGATGGACATCGTACACATATTGCATCGATCCAGCACCTGCACCCGTCGCTTCACTCGCTCGCTCCCAAGTTCAGAACTGTTACTAGTGGAAATCATCAACAGTTCAATGATCAGTCGCAGCAAGTTCACATCGGTGTTGCCCTTCTCTCCTAAAACTACCTTGTTCCTGTCGTTCCATCTCCACCAAAGCAAAGCCATGGTCCGCAACTTCAGATCCCTTCTGAGCTGCAGAATTTGAGAAATGACATCTTTCGGGTCACTGCACTCTACTATGTTCTTGCGGATCTTTTCCAGACCAAAGTTTCGCCACAAATGTTTGACAGTTTTGCATCTTAGAAACAAGTGACAACCATCTTCATTCAGGCGCTAACAGAGTGGACAAATGGGGTCAATGTGCATCCCTCGGCGCTGCAGATTCAAACGGAACGGCAGGTTATAGGCCACAAGAGTTTGTCGAGACTTTTGGTGTGCATTCAACACGTCAGATCTCTTTCCACACAAAAGCCTGCATTGGATCCGAATTCTATTCCTGTCCCAACTGAACTCCAGCCAATTTCTCTGTAGCTTATATGCAGACTTGACACTGAAAATGCCCTTATCACCAAAATGCCACGCCCAGTCATCCTCAGTATCCTCATACACTGGAATAGATAGACCAGTGCTTACATCTTCCTCACAGAAGATATCACGGACTAGACCCACGTTCCAAGTGCCACTGAAAGGGTCCAGTAGTTCACTTACTTTGGTCATTACTCTTAGGCCACGCACATTGATCGGTCGCCGACTCCAGGACCTTGGGAGCTAATTACTTTGATCACTTTTTTTATTTAAATGTAGCAACTGAAGCGTCTGAAATATTTTGAACCAAATGTGTGGTTATTTATTTAGCGAATTCTAATGAAATCACACTGAACTGAAAGTGATCTCCATACTTGGGACTTGGGGGGAGAGGGAGAGAATCAGAGAGGAGGAATCGAACAGTTCCGCCAAATTGGTATTACAACATGGTTCCACATATGGGTGGAATATATTTGATATATTTTGCTATCCAGGCACATATATATGGGTGACCCCAAAATCTGAAACTATTCTGTTACATCCCACTTGGTTTCACCAATCAAACACAGCTCCATTGAAATCCCACTACACTAAGCTATTTTGTTCACATCTTCGTCTTGAATGGCACATAGTTCTTGAGCGATAGGGTGATCCCCTCCACAGACGCGACAGCCACGGCCACCGTCACCACAAAGCACACGAAGCTCAGGCTCTGCAGAGCTACCCACTTTTTGGAGTACTTCTTCACTTTGCTCTGGCTGATGTACATCTCCACCGGGAAGTAGACGGTGAGCGGCCAGAACCCGAGCGCGCCAAGGAGGCCGAGGATATCGTTGAAGAAGGGCAGCGAAATGGCCAGGACGGTGCTCACGATGACAAACGCCGTCCTCCAGACCAGTCTGAACATGTTGAAGTTGAACTTGCCACCTGCGACAGGGTACTGCCGGACGACGAAGTCTGAGCTCGGCCATCGGGCTGCGGCCCACTTCTCCACGGCGGCGTAGATGGGCTGACAGTACACCTGGTAGGCGCCGACAAGGTGCACGACAATGCAGACATTGGCGAAGTCGATGAGCCAGAAGGGCTCGTAGAAGCCGAACCCGGTGAGCATGTTCCCCGGCGCGGCATTGCCGAAGGCCGAGTAGCCGAGGCAGCCACAGAGCATGTAGAAGGCTGTGGTGGTGGAGACGCCCATGAGGTTGGCCTTCCTCATCGTCTTATTCTCGGCCGGAGGAGCCTTCACTGTGTCCTGTATTTCCAGAGATGAGCTATTAGTACCAGCAGTAGCTAGTCAAGAGCGTCCTCTTTTCAGTCAAAGATATGTTTCAATACTTATGCGATGCATACCTGAATTTCTATAAGAACCATGGAGTATGAGTAGGCAAATGCAATGTTGCCGAGCGCTTGCAATGTCAGCCATATCTTCTGGGCGGGCGAACTAACGTCTACCCCAATTTGAGTGCCACCAATGGTTGTCTTGCGAGTAGGACCTGCCAATCGGAATAATAAGTAATTAAACACAGCGCCGAAACTCAAAGCTGTATTTTACCAAGGAACGGGAATGCATTAATGCGTTGATATCTTGGGAAGGTTCTCCGTTTACCTGATATGGTCTGCGCCAATGCGAGGCCGACGCCGATCGTCGAGTAGGAGAAGGACATGACAGCGGCGAGGATCGACAGCCAAGCCATCTGGCTAAGGTTGGGGAGCTGCGAGAAGAAGATCTGGGATATCCCGAAGACAACCATGTACATGGTTGTGTAGACGGTGCAGTCGGCAGAGTGGCCGTTCTTGTGGAAGCAATTGGCCTTGTACAAAGCCCTGTTCCACATCATCAGAACGAAACCAATGAGATCGATCGATTAGCTGAAAAAATAATTGAAAGTTGTACAGTGACTCGTCAGACTTACGCGGCACTGATCGATGCTGTAATGGTGTATCCGATTGCAGTTCCAACAAGATTGACGTACTGACAGAGGCCACAGAACCAGACCTGCCGTCTTCCTAGGTAGGACTCGACGGCTTCCGTGTAGGTGTAGTTCCTCTTCCCGGTGACGGCATCATCGCTGCGGTAACAATCTGTGAGGAGCACGGAGGTGTAGTATGTGATGACGGCGAAGACGATCAGTGTCCCCGGCCCGGCAATCCAGCCGAGCTGCGCCGTTGACCACGGCAGCGACAGCACCCCAGAGCCGATGACCGCCGTTATGACGTGCGCGCTCGCCGTCCACACCGTTCCTGCTCGATAGGCGAAATCGATCAGACGATTTAGGCAAAACAAATCACACTGAACATTTTCGAGAAACCCAAGTCTAGTTCATATGTTTCGAGAAAACAAATTAAGGCTAATGTTCTGATGAGAAGTTGAGCACTTCCGGGGTACGTGTGTATTGGATCAAAGAAAAACTCCAAATTAGTCTCGTCGCCACACGCCTACGCAGAACTCGATGTGCGTGCGGTAAAACAATGCGCTTTGCAGCAAGTCCAGATCAACTACATCGAAAGAAGAGATAGATCGGAGAGTAGAATACGATTTCTTGCCTGTTCGTTTGGCCTTGCCGTCGTCGTCGAAGAAGTCGTCGGCGATGATCCGCCGACTATACGGCGCCGCCGGCAGTCCCCCGAACTCGGCATCTACGTCCGCTCGGGCCATCTTGCTTGTTGCTTCTGGACAGGGTGGGGAGAACAGCGGTGCGGCAGCCGATCTTTTATGGCCCTGATATTAACACCTTCCCTTCTTCGAATCGAATTCCCAAACCGAGTCGGATGATTTGGAACCTAGGCATAAACCGTGTTCAACTTGGTCATGCCTTGTAGTTTTCGAACCTAGACGTATAATCGTGTATATGGCCTAATCACTTTCGGGTTTTGAACCTAGAGAAACCGTGTTAAACTTGGTGGTTACTTATGCGCTATGTACCAGATTATTATGATTTTGTCTCCGATTCTGTTATTAGTTAGAGCCATGTCTCGGGTCTGGCCGCCGTAGCCGTAGGAAGCTCAAAGAAAGAAAAAAAAGGATCGATCTTGCCCAACAACTCTGGCTTGAACAAGAAATATGACGATTTTCTTTAAAAACCACGTTACAACTCATGGCTAGCACGGATAAACCAGTCCAATGGTCGATGCATATTCATAGTTTCAAGTCATGTGGCTAATGATGACTAGCAATAAAACATGAAGCCATTCAACGATCTATGACAATTTTCTCAGTTCCAACCTATGTGTAGATAGTAAAATCTCAGTTGCAACGTCATGTGCAAGTACGAAAATCTCAATTACGAGCCTTGTTGCATGTGATGGATAGTACAAATCACGATGTAATTCAAGGTCTCGGAGACGACTAAAAATTAAGCTAATTCTTAGCAATCACGTTCAAAGTCCTCTATAAATGTCACATACTACTATTGTCTATTTGTCTTTGCATATCAGATTTCCTCCAACACTTTTGGGGACGAAAACTAGAATACACTAGGCCCCTTTTTCGATTTAAAGGATTTCAAAAGAATTTTGTAGCAATCCAAGCCATAGAAATTTTTTCTATAGAGGCTACTTATGGAGGCCATTTGGTTCCAAGCAATGAACTCTATAATAATCGATGGATTTCTTTCCATACTCTACAATCTTATAGAAAGGCCTCTTGAAAAAAAATTATGTGTGTATGAAAACTCTATCATGTACTAACCTCTATACAAATTTCCTGCATTTTCTATGGTGCAATAAAAAATCTGTTATTGGTCCCTATGTCTTTTTTTCATTTATGTAGGATTCCACGTGCCATGGCATTCTATTTCCTCAGCATTCCTATTCATGTGTGTTTTAAATCTAGCAAAACAAAGATGCAAACAAGAAAAGGCTCACCTAAAAAGATTATTTTTGGGTCAAACATCCAACCGGTAAGAAACAAGACCACAAAGCCCTCACATACTCATTTTTCATTAATATTGATGATCGATATTCTCGAAAATATCTGATTAATTTCTTTCATGATACTAATTAATTTCAAATTGTGTTTTTTGACTGCCACAAAATGGAAAGTCGTGTATATTTGGAAAGTATTTGAATACAGAATTTTTTCAAGATTTCCACATCAATTGCTGCATGATAACTAAATTGTTAGATTCTGCAAATCTTTATTTATTTGTCGCAACAACGTCTGCAAGTCTTTATATTTTTTTTTGCAACAACGAATAACTCACTGTGGAGGAAACATAATTAGAATGTGGATATATTTCTTATAGACCTTTTCAAACCTAACAAAGTACATCTTTGTACAAAGTTAAATTTCACATAATTTTGAACATAGGAGTCAATGAATAGGGTCCACCTCCACGTTGCAACATGTCGATCGATATGGTTGTTCCAATAGGTGAGATGTGATATGCAAGTCTTAGCATAACCATGTTGCTAACTCATTTTGAGTCATCGAATTATTTACCAAATCAACCCAATCAGCTTTCCACAGTTGCGATAATGTAGAACTTGTGGGGGATACATGTAGGTTACATTAGCAAATAAAGAAAAAATATACCACATAACCCAAGATCACAATAATAAGACTATAATAGACCACATCATTGCTACTAGACGGGACACGTAGCAGTAGTAGAGTTGAGTCGTAGTACTTCATCTCCTCGGTGCAGATCTCTCGTACAATTTTTCCAAGCACAGCATGACATGGGGATATCATATTGGGTTCTCAAGATTGCATATCCTCGTATGTATCAGGAAGGAGTATGTGAGCCCATGACGCTCAGAGCATCCAAAGCCCAAAAACTAGATAAAATAGGCAAGTAATGGCCCGTAAAGGGAAACCGATATTGTAAATTGTAACCGATCCAAGTTAGTTTTCGAAACCTGGCCTACTATATAAAGAATAGGAGGAGCCGCCGGGGTCCGGGGAGGACACATTCCATAAAATAATCGTTGTAACCCAATACTATATAAATTCTCAGACACTTTTTATGGATCGAAGGGAGTAATTGTTATACGAAGCACTATAATATTAATTGACCCCTATAGCTAATTGATCGATTTGATTCTACGAGTTGTGCAACACTTGCCGAAACTAACTACGTAACAAAATTATGTGTTTGTTTTGCACAACACACCATGTTTTCTTGTAATATGTTGCTTAATGTTTTAATTAACACCAAATTAGACCTTGTCGTAGATATCACCACGGCAGGATGCAACACTTTGTTGATGCGGGGGCAAGGTGACGTAGCCATCTGCGGAGCGAGGTGCACAGGACACGGGGTTTTACCCAGGATCAGCCCCTCCGGAGAATAAAATGCCTACGTCCTGCTAGATCTATTACTCAGTGGAGTTTTACAATGGGATGGCTCAGTCGGCCGGAGGAGCGAGAGCTATGGAGGTGAGGAAGAGTGAGATCGGATCCGTACTGGGGTTTAGATCGGGGGTTTATATAAACACCCCGATCTAGGGTTACATAGAGATAAGATCGTATCTTAACGACCGCTATAAGGCCGGGATCCTTCATCCCGCGCCCAAGTAATCTACAGCTTCAGTCGCCTGGGCCTCCGGGCCAGTAGCCATCCTCCAGGGTTTAAGCCCAGTTGCTCAGGCTTTTAGGCCCAGTCGCCCTTGCCGACGGACCCCTTCTTGGACCTTCTCTCATGCGGCGAGTGAGACCAATGGTGGACCCCCTTAGGTGTATCCCCATCAGTAGTCCCCGAGCGCGTCTTGGATTGGGTGTGGAGTCGAGGCAAGGCATGGAGGGGCTTGACAAGGATACATGGCGAATCGGCGGCGAGCTCCTAAAACAGAGTAAATAACTATGACACAACTCTTTAGTCGAAATGAGCCAATCGGTATAAGCCAGTCGGAGCGATCCAGTCGGCGTGAGTTAGTTGGCGTACATCAATTGGTATGGACCAGTCGGCGCAAGCCCGTCAGTGTGAGCCAGTCGACGCAGGTCAGTTGGCGTAAATCGTTCAGAGGACATACGTGGCAGTTCCAACGGCTAGTTTCACGTTGACCGAGGCGCGAGCCATTGTGCTGTAGTTGACCGTTGGAGCTTGAAATGGCGGGTAACGACTAGTTAACGGCCCACCACTTAACCCCGCCACGAATCTGGGCCGCTGATCTCCAGGCACTGACTTCGGGACTGTTGTGGGTATACTTTATGGGTATATCGACGGCGTGGCCTAGATCCGGCAAGCCCGGGTGGCCCACAGACGGTGATGGTGGCATGTGGCCCATCGGACGGCCCAGTTGCTGTAGATCAAGATGGATGAAGTCCAGCCCAGGTAACAGGAGCCGGATCCCAACCGACCTATGAAGATAGTCGAATCTGTGAAGGCCCAAGTATCCGGATCCGGTACGGCGCATAAGGAAAGGTGGATCCTTGACGTGCACGGCAATGTAATATTCCGTAGTTAGGCATCTTGTATTCCGACTAGGACTCTCCGTGTAACCCTAGATCCGGACGTCTTTATAAGCCGGATCCCGGGAGCCCTAGAGGCACAACCACAACTCATTGTAACAACACGAAAGTGCCCAGATAATTCCAGACAAGCAGCAGTAGGCCCTGTCATCGAGCAGGTTTTCCAAAGCTGGGTAAATCGCGAACCACCGTTCCGAGGACTCTCCGCCCTATGGCCCCTACTTCTTCTTCCCTCCATGAGGATCCATCCTCTGTAGTACCGTCGAATAGGCAACGACAAGGACGGATTTGGACGGCGGATATCTTTCCTTATCCATGCCGAGTGGGCGGTATAAAACGACAAACGCGACCTATGGCAGATCACTTCGCCCCATTCCCTGCTGCTTCTTCATCCCTCTCGCCCGCAAGCACCTAGCCTCCATTTATTTTAGCTCCGACAATTCAGATGGCGGCAAAGGGGTGGACGCGGTCCAAGGTGACCAAGGAGGCCCTGATCCCATACATTTCCTCGGGCGTGATCCTTGAGATGAATCGGGAGAGGTGGAGAGTGCCAGCGGCAAAGGAAACCGAGTCGATGCCGCGGGAGGGGGAGTTCGTGATTTTCATGAGCTTCCTCGATCGCGGCTTCGCGGTGCCAATCTCCTCCTTCCTGCGCCAGCTGCTGGCGTTTTACAACATCAAGATCTCCAACCTCGGCCCGCACAACATCCAGCAGATCGCGCTGTTCATGGCGCTGTGCGAATGCTATCTGGGCTGCCCGCCCTACTTTCCGCTGTGGTTGGCGATCTTCCATGGTATGGCGACCCGGATGAGTAAGAGCGACCAGACGCTCATCCCGGTCGGTGGGATCACCTTCCAGGTGAAGCGTGGGGAGGCCTTCATTGACATGGCGCTCCCGAAGAAGGCGCATGCGCAGTGGAGGAAGTTCCCGTTCTACGCCAAGGAGACGAATCCGAAGGGCGAAGTCGCCATCCCGCAGTACTCGCCCGAGCCGAGAGAAACGCGGTGACTAAACGTGCTGTTATTTTTATATAAACTGAGGAGCAAAAAAGATTATTTTTATATAAACTAGCTTCCCCAAGCTTAGACTTCTCCATAGCATTAGCAGTAATTGCATTCATACTAATAACATTGCTACTATCATGCAAATAAGGTTCCATAGGTTTTTTTAATTTTTGCATCAAACAATTCATATCTAATTCAAGATAAAGTTCATAAAGATCTCTCATATTTTTGTTGTTTTCCATTACGCCTTACTAGTGTAAACAAGAAACAAAAAGATGCAATTGCAGGATCTAAAGGAAATAGCTTCGAGCACTCACACACCGGCAACAGTGCTAGGAAATAGCTTAGTAGTCGGAGGATGTGAATACCTTTTACCTTACCTCCCCGGCAACGGCGCCAGAAAATAGCTTGGTTGCCGGGGTCCGGAGTGTGAGTGCCTTTTACCTTACCTCCCCGGCAACGGCGCCATGTCTACGCACGCTTCTATATTGTAGACAGTGTTGGGTCTCCAAGAGCAGAGGTTTGTAGAACAGCAGCAAGTTTTCCTTAAGTGAATCACCCAAGGTTTATCGAACTCAGGGAGGAAGAGGTCAAAGATATCCCTCTCAAGCAACCCTGCAATCACGATACAAGAAGTCTCTTGTGTCCCCAACACACCTAATACACTTGTCAGATGTATAGGTGCACTAGTTCGGCGAAGAGATAGTGAAATACAAGTGGTATGAATGAATATGAGCAGTAGTAACGGCGCCAGAAAATAGCTTGCTGGCGTGCAGTTGATGGTAGTAATATTGCAGGAAGTAAAGATGCAGTAGAACAGTAAATAAGCGATGGTTGCAGTATTTGGAAACAAGATCTAGGGATCATACTTTCACTAGTGGACACTCTCAACATTGATCACATAATAAAACCACTCTACACTCTCTTGTTGGATGACAAACACCATTAATTGTGTAGGGCTACAAGAGCACCTCAATGCCGGAGTTAACAAGCTCCACAACATTCGATGTTCATATTTAAATAACCTTAGAGTGCATGATAGACCAACGCAATTATACCGAGTACTAACATAGCATGCACACCGTCATCGACAGACTATGAAAGGAGGAATAGATCACATCAATACTATCATAGTAATAGTTAACTCCATAATCTACAAGAGATCACAATCATAACCTATGCCAAGTACTACATGATGCACACACTGTCACCATTACATCATGGAGGAGGAATAGAATACTTTAATAACATCACTAGAGTAGCACATAGATTAATAGTGATACAAAGCTCATCATATGAATCTCAATCATGTAAGGCAGCTCATGAGATCATTGTATTGAAGTACATGGAAGAGAGATTAACCACATAGCTACCGGTACAGCCCTTAGCCTCGAGGGAGAACTACTCCCTCCTCACGGGAGACAGCAGCGGTGATGAAGATGGCGGTGGTGTCGATGGAGATGCCTTCCGGGGGCACTTCCCCGTCCCGGCGGCGTGTCGGAACAGAGACTTCTGTCCCCCAGATCTTGGCTTCGCGATGGCGGCGGCTCTAGAAGGTTTCTCGTACCGTGGCTTTTCCGTTTCGAAGATTTAGGTCAGGGGGCTTCTTATAGGCGAAGAGGCGGAGTCGGAAGGGCTACGGAGCAGCCAGACAACAGGGGGGCGCGCCCCCCTGGGCCGCGCCGGCCACATGTGTGGTGGGCCTGTGGCTCTCCTCCGGTACTTCTTCGATGTTCTGGAAGCTTCGTGGAATTATAAGATGCTGGGCATTGATTTCGTCCGATTCCGAGAATATTTCCTTTCTAGGATTTCTGAAACCAAAAACAGCAGAAAACAGGAACTGGCACTTCGGCATCTCGTCAATAGGTTAGTTCCGGAAAATGCATAAATATGACATATAATGTGTATAAAACATGTGAGTATCATCATAAAAGTAGCATGGAACATAAGAAATTATAGATACGTTTGAGACGTATCAAGCATCCCCAAGCTTAGTTCCTACTCGCCCTCGAGTAGGTAAACGATAACAAAGATAATTTCTTAAGTGACATGCTATCATAATCTTGATCAATACTATTGTAAAGCATATGAGATGAATGAAGTGATTCAAAGCAATGGTAAAGACAATGAGTAAACAACTGAATCATATAGCAAAGACTTTTCATGAATAATACTTTCAAGACAAGCATCAATAAGACTTGCATAAGAGTTACTCATAAAGCAATAGATTCTTAGTAGAAAGCTTTGAAACAACACAAATGATGATTAAGTTTCAGCAATTGCTTTCAACTTGTAACATGTATATCTCATGGATAATTGTCAACACAAAGTAATATAACAAGTGCAATAGGTAAACATGTAAGAATCAATGCACGCAGTTCACACAAGTGTTTACTTCTAAGATAGAAAGAAGTAGGTAAACTGATTCAACATAAAGTAAAAGAATGACCCTTCGCAGAGGGAAGCATGGATTGCTATTTTTGTGCTAGAGCTTTTCATTTTGAAAACAAGAAACAATTTTGTCAACGGTAGTAATAAAGCATATGTGTTATGTATAAGATATCTTATAAGTTGCAAGCCTCATGCATAGTATACCAATAGTGCTCGCACCTTGTCCTAATTAGCTTGGATTAACATGGATTATCATTGCATAGCATATGTTTCAACCAAGTGTCACAAAGGGGTACCTCTATGCCGCCTGTACAAAGGTCTAAAGAGAAAGCTCGCATTGGATTTCTCGCTTTTGATTATTCTCAACTTAGACATCCATACCGGGACAACATAGACAACAGATAATGGACTCCTCTTTAATGCATAAGCATTCAACAACAGATAATATTCTCATAAGAGATTGAGAATTAGTTGTCCAAACTGAAACTTCCACCATGATTCATGGCTTTAGTTAGCGGCCCAATGTTCTTCTCTAACAATATGCATACTCAAACCATTTGATCATGAAAATCGCCCTTACTTCAGACAAGACGAACATGCATAGCAACTCACATGATATTCAACAAAGGTATAGTAGTTGATGGCGTCCCCAGAAACATGGTTACCGCTCAACAAGCAACTTATAAGAAATAAGATACATAGCTACATATTCTTCACCACAATAGTTTTTTAAGGTTATTTTCCGATGAGCTATATATTGCAAAGACAAAGAATAGAATTTTAAAGGTAGCACTCAAGTAATTTACTTTGGAATGACAGAGAAATACCATGTAGTAGGTAGGTAGGTATGGTGGACACAAATGGCATAGTTTTTGGCTCAAGGATTTGGATGCACGAGAAGAATTCCTCTCAATACAAGGCTAGGCTAGCAAGGTTGTTTGAAGCAAACTCAAGTATAAAACGGTGCAGCAAAGCTCACATATGAACATATTGTAAGTATTATAAGACTTTACATTGTCTCCTTGTTGTTCAAACACCTTAACCAGAAAATATCTAGACTCTAGAGAAACTAATCATGCAAACCAAATTTTAACAAGCTCTATGTAGTTCTTCATTAATAGGTGCAAAGTACATGATGCAAGAGCTTAAACATGATCTATATGAGCACATCAATTGCCAAGTATCAAATTATTCAAGACATTATACCAATTACCACATGCAGCATTTTCTGTTTCCAACCAAATAGCGATGAACGAAGCAGTTTCAACCTTCGCCATGAACATTAAAGTAAAGCGAAGAACACAAGTGTTCAAATGAAAAAGCGGAGCGTGTCTCTCTCCCACACAAGCATGATGGATCAGATTTTATTCAAACAAAAACAAAAACAAAAACATACAGACGCTCCAAGTAAAGCACATAAGATGTGATGGAATAAAAATATAGTTTCACTAGAGGTGACCTGATAAGTTGTCGATGAAGAAGGGGATGCCTTGGGTATCCCCAAGCTTAGATGCTTGAGTCTTCTTGAAATATGCAGGGATGAACCACGGGGGCATCCCCAAGCTTAGACTTTTCACTCTTCTTGATCATATTGTATCATCCTCCTCTCTTGACCCTTGAAAACTTCCTCCACACCAAACTCAAAACAAACTCATTAGAGGGTTAGTGCATAATCAAAAATTCACATGTTCAGAGGTGACACAATCATTCTTAACACTTCTGGACATTGCACAAAGCTACTGAAAGTTAATGGAACAAAGAAATCCATCAAACATAGCAAAACAGGCAATGCGAAATAAAAGGCAGAATCTGTCAAAACAGAACAGTCCGTAAAGACGAATTTTTTAGAGGCACCAGACTTGCTCAGATGAAAATGCTCAAATTGAATGAAAGTTGCGTACATATCTGAGGATCACGCACATAAATTGGCAGAATTTTCTGAGTTACCTACAGAGAACCCTGCCCAAATTCGTGACAGCAAGAAATCTGTTTCTGCGCAGTAATCCAAATCTAGTATCATCTTTACTATCAAAGATTTTACTTGGCACAACAATGCAATAAAGTAAGATAAGGAGAGGTTGCTAAAGTAGTAACAACTTCCAAAACACAACAAAACAGTAGCAAAATAAAGACATGGGTTATCTCCCAAGAAGTGCTTTCTTTATAGCCATTAAGATGGGCTCAACAATTTTAATGATGCACTCGCAAGAAATAGGAGTTGAAGCAAAAGAGAGCATCAAAAGCAAGTATGAAACAAATTTAAGCCTAACCCACTTCCTATGGGAAGGAATCTTGTACAAAAATAAATTCATGAGGAACAAAGTGACAAGCATAGGAAGATAAAACACGAGTAACTTCAAGATTCTCAACATAGAGAGGGGAAACTTAATATTATTAAGATGAATATAACCATGTTTCCCTCTCTCATAATAACTTTCAGTAGCATTATTGATGAAATCCACAATATAACCATCACTTAAAACATTCTTATCATGGTTCATATGCATAAAGGTATCATTAATTTTGGCATAAGAAAAACTCTTCTCATTAATAGTAATTGGAGCAGGATCATTATCAAGAATTTGAACATGGTAAACAAGTTGCATACTAAGGGAATGATTTTTAGCGATCCCACCATAACTATGACAAGTTTCATAAGGATAATTATAACATGTGTCATAGCATTCTTTATAATAATTGTCAAAGATTGGAGGCATAGTGTCATCATAAGAAATAGAATAGTTATCTTTCACAGTATGTTCCTCTGTGACCATACCATCATTGTTACTAGAAGGAAATGTATCAATCATATAATGATCAGTAGCAAAAGGATTTTCAAACACCTCATCCCCAAGCTTAGATCTTTCTATATCATTATGGGAGGAAGCATGGATAGTACTGATACTATGGCAATTGTTAACATCATCATTTACAGAATTAGTTTCCCAGAGATTTCCAATATCAAAAGTAGTGTGCTCTTTCAAATCATGATCACTAATGTAGGTAAAGGGCATAGGAAGATCATTGTATTCAGATTCATTATCATAATAATCATCAGGAGCAACATACTTACGGTTACCTATCGTTATCTCATACACGCGGGGATATGCTGTTACCTCTTTCTTTTTATTCCCCTTCTTCTTCTTCTTCTTCTTCTTCTTCTTCTTCTTCTTCGTTCCCTTCTTCTTGTTCCTCTTCTTCTCCTCCTTCTCCTCGTTCCCTTCTTTAGGAGGAAGAGGCTTGAAGGGGGGCTCCTCCACATAACCTGATTTATTTCCAGAAACAATAGAAGAAACTTGGGAGGATTCCTCCTTTTCATTAATAAGTTCAAAACACACAGCGGTCCTATCATATTTTGGCAAAGTGTCATCTTCTAAAATATTTTGTATGTAAGTATTTGTATGGCAATTATCAATGCAATAAGAAAAACACCCATGCAGGACATCATCAATATCAAGATCACTCATATGTAACAAAGATATTTTTCTTGATAACTCTTCACACCACAAAAATAAAGTAAGTTCATCATGCTGATTAGGAGTAATTTCATCATTACAATACAAATTTGCAGCACTCATGGGGTGCGAATTATCATTGGAGGAGCATTGAAAATTAAAATGACCCACTTTATGACAAAGTTCACAAATAAAAGGATAGCTGGCACAAACTTTTTTACCAAGATCATCTAGAGCCCTAGACCACTTTCTAGTTTTTTCATTCATATGGTCGATACAATATTCATCTTCGATTTGATTAATTCCACAGGGTCTATGCATTCCACAAAAATTAACATGCTTATAAGAAACAGAAGTTTGGGCATGTTCATTGCAATCATTAATAACAATTTCATCCTTCATGCAAGTGTCTTTAAAAGGTTCATGATACTTATCAAAATTCTTCCTAGGCAATTCAAAATGAGAGGCAAAAGCTTTATAAAGATTTGCAACAACTTGAGAGTCAAGACCATAAGTAGCACTCATATTTCGAATTTCATCAGTATCCATAAAAGTTTCAATGCATTCATAATCATAATTTATACCTGACTCTTTACCTTTGTTGTTCTCTCATCCTTCAGTATTCTTCTGAATCCGATCAAGAAGGTCCCTTTTAAACTCTTCTTCATTGCGTGTAAATGATCCAGAACAAGTAGTATCCAGCAAGGTTGTATCCTGAAAAGAAAGTCTTGCATAGAAATTATCAATGATGATATTACCAGGAAGCTCATGACTGGGGCATTTGAGCATTAAAGACTTCAATCTCCCCCATGCTTGGGCAATACTCTCTCCATCATGAGGCCAGAAATTATATATGCGGTTCCGGTCTTTGTGAATTTCACTTGGAGGATAGAATTTAGAGTAAAATAGAGGCACAATATCCTTCCAATCAAGAGAATCCCCATTATTCAGCAATTTATACCAGTGCGCCGCTTTACCAGACAGCGATATAGAGAATAGTTTCTTCCTAACTTCATCCATAGAGATACCTGCACACTTGAATAACCCGCATAATTCATGCAAAAACAGTAAATGATTTCCAGGATGGACAGTTCCATCCCCTTCATAACGGTTATCCATAACATGTTCAATAATTTTCATAGGTATTTTATATGAAATACTTTCAGTAGGTGGATTTAAAATATCATAAGCATCATTAGAGTTATCGCATATGGGAGATAAAGCATTATCAGAGCAAAATATTTCTTCCAAAGCTGAGGAGCAAAAAAGATTATTTTTATATAAACTAGCTTCCCCAAGCTTAGACTTCTCCATAGCATTAGCAGTAATTGCATTCATACTAATAACATTGCTACTATCATGCAAATATGGTTCCATAGGTTTTTTAATTTTTGCATCAAATAATTCATATCTAATTTAAGATAAAGTTCATAAAGATCTCTCATATTTTTGTTGTTTTCCATTATGCCTTACTAGTGTAAACAAGAAACAAAAAGATGCAATTGCAGGATCTAAAGGAAATAGCTTCGAGCACTCACACACCGGCAACAGTGCTAGGAAATAGCTTAGTAGTCGAAGGATGTGAATACCTTTTACCTTACCTCCCCGGCAACGGCGCCAGAAAATAGCTTGGTTGCCGGGGTCCGGAGTGTGAGTGCCTTTTACCTTACCTCCCCGGCAACGGCGCCATGTCTACGCACGCTTCTATTCCTGTAGACAGTGTTGGGCCTCCAAGAGCAGATGTTTGTAGAACAGCAGCAAGTTTCCCTTAAGTGAATCACCCAAGGTTTATCGAACTCAGGGAGGAATAGGTCAAAGATATCCCTCTCAAGCAACCCTGCAATCACGATACAAGAAGTCTCTTGTGTCCCCAACATACCTAATACACTTGTCAGATGTATAGGTGCACTAGTTCGGCGAAGAGATAGTGAAATACAAGTGGTATGAATGAATATGAGCAGTAGTAACGGCGCCAGAAAATAGCTTGCTGGCGTGCAGTTGATGGTAGTAATATTGCAGGAAGTAAAGATGCAGTAGAACAGTAAATAAGCGATGATTGCAGTATTTGGAAACAAGGCCTAGGGATCATACTTTCACTAGTGGACACTCTCAACATTGATCACATAATAAAACCACTCTACACTCTCTTGTTGGATGACAAACACCATTAATTGTGTAGGGCTACAAGAGCACCTCAATGCCGGAGTTAACAAGCTCCACAACATTCGATGTTCATATTTAAATAACCTTAGAGTGCATGATAGACCAACGCAATTATACCGAGTACTAACATAGCATGCACACCGTCACCGACAGACTATGAAAGGAGGAATAGATCACATCAATACTATCATAGTAATAGTTAACTCCATAATCTACAAGAGATCACAATCATAACCTACGCCAAGTACTACATGATGCACACACTGTCACCATTACATCATGGAGGAGGAATAGAATACTTTAATAACATCACTAGAGTAGCACATAGATTAATAGTGATACAAAGCTCATCATATGAATCTCAATCATGTAAGGCAGCTCATGAGATCATTGTATTGAAGTACATGGAAGAGAGATTAACCACATAGCTACCGGTACAGCCCTTAGCCTCGAGGGAGAACTACTCCCTCCTCATGGGAGACAGCAGCGGTGATGAAGATGGCGGTGGTGTCGATGGAGATGCCTTCCGGGGGCACTTCCCCGTCCCGGTGGCGTGCCGGAACAGAGACTTCTGCCCCCCAGATCTTGGCTTCGCGATGGCGGTGGCTCTGGAAGGTTTCTCGTACCGTGGCTTTTCCGTTTCGAAGATTTAGGTCAGGGGGCTTCTTATAGGCGAAGATGCGGAGTCGGAAGGGCTACGGAGCAGCCAGACAACAGGGGGCGCCCCCCTGGGCCGCGCCGGCCACCTGTGTGGTGGGCCTGTGGCTCTCCTCCGGTACTTCTTCGATGTTCTGGAAGCTTCGTGGAATTATAAGATGCTGGGCATTGATTTCGTCCGATTCCGAGAATATTTCCTTTCTAGGATTTCTGAAACCAAAAACAACAGAAAACAGGAACTGGCACTTCGGCATCTCGTCAATAGGTTAGTTCCGGAAAATGCATAAATATGACATATAATGTGTATAAAACATGTGAGTATCATCATAAAAGTAGCATGGAACATAAGAAATTATAGATACGTTTGAGACGTATCAGAGCCCATGACGCTCAGAGCATCCAAAGCCCAAAAACTAGATAAAATAGGCAAGTAATGGCCCATAAAGGGAAACCGATATTGTAAATTGTAACCGATCCAAGTTAGTTTTTGAAACTAACTTGGATCGGTTACAATTTCTTTCATGATACTAATATTGATGATCACAAAGACCACAAAATGGATCGGTAAGAAACAAGACCACAAAGCCCTCACATACTCATTTTTCATTAATATTGATGATCGATATTCTCGAAAATATCTGATTAATTTCTTTCATGATACTAATTAATTTCAAATTGTGTTTTTTGACTGCCACAAAATGGAAAGTCGTGTATATTTGGAAAGTATTTGAATACAGGATTTTTTCAAGATTTCCACATCATGATAACTAAATTGTTAGATTCTGCAAATCTTTATTTATTTGTCGCAACAACGTCTGCAAGTCTTTATATTTTTTTTGCAACAACGAATAACTCACTGTGGAGGAAACTTAATTAGAATGTGGATATATTTCTTATAGACTTTTTCAAACCTAACAAAGTACATCTTTGTACAAAGTTAAATTTCACATAATTTTGAACATAGGAGTCAATGAATAGGGTCCACCTCCACGTTGCAACATGTCGATCGATATGGTTGTTCCAATAGGTGAGATGTGATATGCAAGTCTTAGCATAACCATGTTGCTAACTCATTTTGAGTCATCGAATTATTTACCAAATCAACCCAATCAGCTTTCCACAGTTGCGATAATGTAGAACTTGTGGGGGATACATGTAGGTTACATTAGCAAATAAAGAAAAAATATACCACATAACCCAAGATCACAATAATAAGACTATAATAGACCACATCATTGCTACTAGACGGGACACGTAGCAGTAGTAGAGTTGAGTCGTAGTACTTCATCTCCTCGGTGCAGATCTCTCGTACAATTTTTCCAAGCACAGCATGACATGGGGATATCATATTGGGTTCTCAAGATTGCATATCCTCGTATGTATCAGGAAGGAGTATGTGAGCCCATGACGCTCAGAGCATCCAAAGCCCAAAAACTAGATAAAATAGGCAAGTAATGGCCCGTAAAGGGAAACCGATATTGTAAATTGTAACCGATCCAAGTTAGTTTTCAAAACCTGGCCTACTATATAAAGAATAGGAGGAGCCGCCGGGGTCCGGGGAGGACACATTCCATAAAATAATCGTTGTAACCCAATACTATATAAATTCTCAGACACTTTTTATGGATCGAAGGGAGTAATTGTTATACGAAGCACTATAATATTAATTGACCCCTATAGCTAATTGATCGATTTGATTCTACGAGTTGTGCAACACTTGCCGAAACTAACTACGTAACAAAATTATGTGTTTGTTTTGCACAACACACCATGTTTTCTTGTAATATGTTGCTTAATGTTTTAATTAACACCAAATTATACCTTGTCGTAGATATCACCACGGCAGGATGCAACATTTTGTTGATGCGGGGGCAAGGTGACGTAGCCATCTGCGGAGCGAGGTGCACAGGACACGGGGTTTTACCCAGGGTCAGCCCCTCCGGAGAATAAAATGCCTACGTCCTGCTAGATCTATTACTCAGTGGAGTTTTACAATGGGATGGCTCAGTCGGCCGGAGGAGCGAGAGCTATGGAGGTGAGGAAGAGTGAGATCGGATCCGTACTGGGGTTTAGATCGGGGGTTTATATAAACACCTCGATCTAGGGTTACATAGAGATAAGATCGTATCTTAACGACCGCTATAAGGCCGGGATCCTTCATCCCACGCCCAAGTAATCTACAGCTTCAGTCGCCTGGGCCTCCGGGCCAGTAGCCATCCTCCAGGGTTTAAGCCCAGTTGCTCAGGCTTTTAGGCCCAGTCGCCCTTGCCGACGGACCCCTTCTTGGACCTTCTCTCATGCGGCGAGTGAGACCAATGGTGGACCCCCTTAGGTGTATCCCCATCAGTAGTCCCCGAGCGCGTCTTGGATTGGGTGTGGAGTCGAGGCAAGGCATGGAGGGGCTTGACAAGGATACACGGCGAATCGGCGGCGAGCTCCTAAAACAGAGTAAATAACCGTGACACAAGTCTTTAGTCGAAATGAGCCAATCGGTATAAGCCAGTCGGAGCGATCCAGTCGGCGTGAGTCAGTTGGCGTACATCAATTGGTATGGACCAGTCGGCGCAAGCCCGTCAGTGTGAGCCAGTCGACGCAAGTCAGTTGGCGTAAATCGTTCAGAGGACATACGTGGCAGTTCCAACGGTTAGTTTCACGTTGACCGAGGCGTGAGCCATTGCGCTGTAGTTGACCGTTGGAGCTTGAAATGGCGGGTAACGACTAGTTAACGGCCCGCCACTTAACCCCGCCACGAATCTGGGGCGCTGATCTCCAGGCACTGACTTCGGGACTGTTGTGGGTATACTTTATGGGTATATCGACGGCGTGGCCTAGATCCAGCAAGCCCGGGTGGCCCACAGACGGTGATGGTGGCATGTGGCCCATCGGACGGCCCAGTTGCTGTAGATCAAGATGGATGAAGTCCAGCCCAGGTAACAGGAGCCGGATCCCAACCGACCTATGAAGATAGTCGAATCTGTGAAGGCCCACGAAGTATCCGGATCCGGTACGGCGCATAAGGAAAGGTGGATCCTTGACGTGCACGGCAATGTAATATTCCGTAGTTAGGCATCTTGTATTCCGACTAGGACTCTCCGTGTAACCCTAGATCCGGACGTCTTTATAAGCCGGATCCCGGGAGCCCTAGAGGCACAACCACAACTCATTGTAACAACACGAAAGTGCCCAGATAATTCCAGACAAGCAGCAGTAGGCCCTGTCATCGAGCAGGTGTTCCGAAGCTGGGTAAATCGCGAACCACCGTTCCGAGGACTCTCCGCCCTATGACCCCTACTTCTTCTTCCCTCCATGAGGATCCATCCTCTGTAGTACCGTCGAATAGGCAACGACAAGGACGGATTTGGACAGCGGATATCTTTCCTTATCCATGCCGAGTGGGCGGTATAAAACGACAAACGCGACCTATGGCAGATCACTTCGCCCCATTCCCTGCTACTTCTTCATCCCTCTCGCCCGCAAGCACCTAGCCTCCATTTATTTTAGCTCCGACAATTCAGATGGCGGCAAAGGGGTGGACGCGGTCCAAGGTGACCAAGGAGGCCCTGATCCCATACATTTCCTCGGGCGTGATCCTTGAGATGAATCGGGAGAGGTGGAGAGTGCCAGCGGCAAAGGAAACCGAGTCGATGCCGCGGGAGGGGGAGTTCGTGATTTTCATGAGCTTCCTCGATCGCGGCTTCGCGGTGCCGATCTCCTCCTTCCTGCGCCAGCTGCTGGCATTTTACAACATCAAGATCTCCAACATCGGCCCGCACAACATCCAGCAGATCGCGCTGTTCATGGCGCTGTGCGAATGCTATCTGGGCTGCCCGCCCTACTTTCCGCTGTGGTTGGCGATCTTCCATGCTATGGCGACCCGGATGAGTAAGAGCGACCAGACGCTCATCCCGGTCGGCGGGATCACCTTCCAGGTGAAGCGTGGGGAGGCCTTCATTGACATGGCGCTCCCGAAGAAGGCGCATGCGCAGTGGAGGAAGTTCCCGTTCTACACCAAGGAGACGAATCCGAAGGGCGAAGTCGCCATCCCGCAGTACTCGCCCGAGCCGAGAGAAACGCGGTGACTAAACGTGCGGTCTCTACCGCGCTAACAGGAGGAGGTGGTGAAGGAGATGCGCGCCAAGATCGAGGAGCTCAAGGACTCCGGGCTTTCGGTGGTCAACCTCTACAACAGCTGGCTCGCTCGGCGACTGGTGCCGCTCCGGTGTCGCGGCCATTACATGTGGGAGTACACGGGGCAGAACGATTGCACCCGCGTCACCGCCGCAGAGTGGGCCGAAGCTGAGTATCGAAAGGCGCTCGCGAAGAACACCAAGGCGCCCTTCAGCTCCTTCGATGCAGAGATGCAGCCTTTATCGACGGAGAAGCCCGCACCAGAGGTAAATCTCGACTCTCTCTCTCTCTGTGGCGAGTGGCGCTGTTTTACTTTGCATGCTATTTACTTGGTCGCTGGAATGTAGACGTGGCGCAAGGTCACCAACCATCCGCCTCCTCTCACTGGGAAGGAGCCCCCGGAAATGATCGCCGGTGAGGAGGCCGACGGGGACGAGGAGGAAGATGATGACGAGCGCACGGAGTTGGACTCCGAGGCGTTCAGCCAAGAGGCTGTGGGTCGCACCCGCGGAACAAAGAGAGGAGCAGCTTCCTCCTCGCAAACATCACGAGAGGAGGACATTGAGGAGGAAGAAGAGGAGGAGACAACCTCCCCATCGGAGGGGAGGATGGCCGATCCGGCGAGCGAGCCCCAGACCATCCTGGAGGGTGGAATGGCCCTCCAGCGGCCGCTTGGCGCCACGCTCAGAGCGGCCGAGTGAGTCCAACCTGGGGTGAAGGCCATCGCCACCGTGAATTTGGTGTCTCGTTGTAAAATTGATTTGCTTGCAGCCGATTGAGTTACCCTGACGAGTGCATTTTGACAGGGCCAAGCCAAAGTGTTAAAGAAGGCCGCGCCTGCGCGAGGGGCAGCTGTGACGAAGGCGGCTGAGGCAAAGAAAGCCGCGGAGGCTAAGAAAGCCGCCGCCGATGCCGCGGAGGCCAAGAGGATCAGCGATGAAGCTGCGGCAGCCAAGAAGGCCACCAACGAAAACGCGGAGGCCGAAGCGATGGCGACACTGGCAGAGGCCATGGTGGCGAAGAAGACCGCGGAGGACGAGGAGACGAAGAAGACCGCGGATACCGAGGCGGCGAAGAATACCGCGGAAGCCACCAACACCAATACCGTCGGTACCGCCAAGGCCGATTCGTCGAAGGTGGCAACCTCAGCGGAAAGGAGCAACTCGGCCCCAAGGGGGGAAGCGCCGAATGACCCTGGGACCGTGGCAACTGGAGCAACGCCACTTAGGGAGAGGCGGTCCAAGCTAGCTACCGACCCGCGTTGGCCAAGGATCCAACCCCGCCGGAAGCTGACACGGCATCGACTGAAGCCGTCATTCACGCCTCTCGCCCGGAGGATTTACTGTGCACGGCGAGCCAGATCCCAATTGCGTCGCTGACGTTCACCGAGATGCACAAAGATCTCGGCGATTTTCATGTGGTAAGTAACCCTTTGCAGAGTATGTCATCCACCCAGTCCCCGAGAGTCAACTCGGTCTGAAAGGGATGGTCAAGTCTCTTTCCTTTGGAGGCCAGACGACTAACTATATATTGGTTAACTTGCAGCAAGAGATGAGGACCTTGAGCGCCGAGATCCGGCGATTGAACGCGGAGGTCGTGGACGCGGCGAAGAAGAACCACACCCTCATAACTGTTGGCAGTAATTGGTCCTTTTATTTTTGCTATGCGCTTGTCTTTTTCCCTTCATAGTGGGTGTATGTTCAATGTGCTCATTTTGTAGCAGAAGCGCCCGAGAAGGTGATCGCCCAGTCCCGGGTGGGGTACGTGCAGCTCGTCTGCAGGAAGCTCAGGAGCAGGGTGCCACAGCTGAAGAGCCGGCCAGGTGCTCCGAGTCTGAGGTGAAGGACCTCACCCAGGTGCTCGATGACAATAATAAGGAGCTGGAGGAGGTTATAGATGAGCACAAGAAGGTGTTGGCTGCAGCGCTGAAGGAGAGGGACGATGCGCTCGCAGCGACTACCGCGGCGCAGAAGCAGCTGATGGCGTGGAAGAAGAAGCACGAGGCCGACCTCGTCGCGGAGAGGGAGGCTTCGAGCGGGACCATCCTGGCGCTACAGCAGGAGAAAACCGCCTTCGAGGGATTCATCCGCGAGATGTCGTGGCAACTTCTTGGTAAGTTTCAGGTTCATCCTTCTCCTTCATTCAACTCGGTCCCCGAGCCTGGCGAGTCCGAAAAGGGCGAGTCCCCAAGCGTCGCGAGTCCTCAAGGGCGAGTCCCCGACCGTGGCGACTCCACGAGCATCGGTTACTAACTTGTTTGATGTGTCTTTTCTTCTTTGCAGGGACCTATGATTATGTGGAGACAACGACTCCCCGCGAGTGCCTGGAGACCGCGAGTACCTCAGATCATCAAGTTGTGCGGCGGACATCCTGGTAGCGCTGCGCTACCTGAGTCCGCGGGAGCGGATCCCTCATGACGCGGCATCAGTCTTCAAGGCTGTGTCTGACGTGCATGTGGTCGTCGACTGGCTGCGGCGATCAGCGTGCCGGGTGGGCATCACCATGGCACTGAGTATGGTGCTCGCCCATTACCCCGAGGGACTCGACATGGAGGAGTTGACAACAGGATTCGCGTCCGAGACCAGCGAATTTGACGTGGCGGAGGTGCTGTGGCTGATGGCCCTGGTGCAGCCATACGCCGACTGTGTCCTGGATGTGGCCGACCTGGAGTCGCACCAGACGAGCCATATGGCCCCTGAAGATGTTGAGAAGAACCAAGGAAAGGAGAATCCCTAGCACTTCCCCGCCAATCGCCTCTTCCATGCTGCCGCCACGAAGGAGCTGACGATGTACTCCGTTGTGAAGTACGTGCCCAAGTTCACGCACGATGAAAGCGGGGTGGAGATTGAGTCCGAAGCAGGGTCAAGTGCTTCGAAGTGAAGGGTCCTTGTAATCTGGGGGGAATGCCCCCGTAGGGAGTCGATGAAGTTGACTCGCTGGAATTTTGGTTAATGAAGCTTGTGCACTTTTGCGCATTTGAATTTTTTACCGTTTGCTTTTTGTTTTGATGAAGTCTCCAAGCGTCAGTTCCCAATCGACTTAGGCGAGTGCGGGGGCTTGGGTTTTGAGTCATTGTTTAGTTAGCGTGCCTGCTCGTCATGGCCCGAGGGGCCAGTCGCTGTGCAACCCCAAAGGAGGCTCTCGAATCGACTGTTTTCCTGTTCAAGCTAAGGGTTCGATTTGCGAAATCCTCAGTCGCAGTACGTAGTCATGTTGCGAGTGGCCCTACAAAAGGTAGAGGAGGGCGATTAGTTATGTTGTTAGGTAGCATGCCACTTGTCATGGTCCGGTGGACCAGTCGCTTCGCGACCCCAAAGGAGGCTCTTGTCTCGGCGTTGTTCCTGGACGAGCCGTGGGTCTGTTTTGTGGAGTCCCCGATCACAATACTTAGATTTATGAGTCACCGATCAAATGGTAGAGGAGGGTGGTTGAATGATGTATAGTGTACCATGAGTCGATTGCTAGGGCCCGTAAGGCTGGTCGAGCCGGCGACCCTACTGATGGATCCACTCGCCATTTTCACTTGCGGCGTTGGGTGCGACGACTGGGGTGGTCCTGGTATTGTGACTGCCCCATTGACCGTTGACCCATTAGCCGAGTTACTTAGTTGTAGTGGCTTGCTCTGACAGTAGAAGCGATCTAAAGTCTCCCGGTTCCCGAGCTGCGCAGCGTGGCATCCAACTCGTATCGGCGACTTGGGAGATATATGCGTGCGAGGCACGATTAAGATATGGGGTCGGCAAATGAAAAAACATATGTAGAGAATCACATCTTTATTGATGAACACATGGGGCTACCTAGCAACTCATGTGTAGAATCGGCGAAGGAGACTGACGTTCCACGGGTGCTCGACCTCTCGGGTGAGCGGGTTGCCATCATCGTCCTTCCGCACGTTGGTGAGGTAGTACGCGTCATTGCCGAGCACGCGGCTGACGGTGAATGGGCCCTCCCATAGGGGCGCTAGCCCATGCATGCCCTTTTTTGTCCTCGATTAGCCGAAGGACGAGGTCGCCTTTCTGGAAGGAGCGACTGCGTACGCGGTGACTGTGGTATCGCCGGAGGCCTTGCTGGTATATGGTTGTTCTGGAGACGGCGAGTTCTCGATCCTCGTCAAGGAGGTCGACTCCATCTTGATGGGAGAGCTTGTTTTATTCCTCCGAGTAGTTCACGACGAGCGGCGGAGTTGTGGTCGATGTCCGTTGGCATGACAGCTCCCTCCCCGTAGGACAGGAAGAAGGGGGTGTAACCCGTCGACCAGTTGGGCATCGTGCGGATGCCCTAGAGGACAGAGGGGAGTTCTTCCGCTAGCATCCGGCGGCTCGCTCCAGGGGCACTTGCAGTCGCGGCTTGAGGCCGCGGAGGTTGCTCTGATTAGCTCGCTCATCCTAGTCGTTCGACTCGGGTGCGCGACTGAGGCGAGGTTGAGTCGGATCCCATTGTCTTCACAAAATTCCGCCAATTCTCCTTTGGAAAAATTGGTGCCATTATCAGTGATGATATTGTGCGGGTACCCGTAGCGGTATATCAGCTCCCGCAAGAACTTGGTTGTTGTTTTCCTGTCGCACTTTTTGATGGGCTTAGCTTCCGGCCATTTTGTGAACTTGTCGACGGCGATGAGGAGGTGCGTGTAGCCGTCGGGGGCGGTTTTGAACTTGCCCACCATATCCATGCCCCAAACAGCGAATGGCCAGGTAAGGGAATGGTCTTGAACGCACAGCCTGGCATGAGCAACTGCCTCGCGTACTTCTGGCACCCGGTGCATGCGCGAATGAGTTCGACTGCGTCGGTGTTGTGGGTATACTTCATGGGTGTACAATCGACAGTGCATAGATCTAGCAAGCCCGGGTGGCCCGCTGACAGTGATGGTGGCATACAGCCCATCGGGTGGCCGAGTTGCTATTGATCAAGATGGAGAAAGTCCAACCCAGGAACGAGGAGCCGGATCCCAACCGACATACGCGTGGAGTCAGATCCGGTAAGGCCCAGCAGGGTAGCCCGATCCAGTACGACATATTAGGTAGTAGGCGGATCCTTGACGTGCACGGCAATGTAATGTTCTGTAGTTAGGCAAGATTGTATTCCGGCTAGGACTCTCCGTAGAAATAATTCCAGACAAGCAATAGTAGGCCCTGCCATCGTGCAACGTGTTCCAAAGCTGGGTAACTTGCGTACCACTGTCCCGTTAGCACTCCGTCCAATGGCCCCTACTTCTTCCCCACTTCGTGAGGATCCCTCCTCCGGGGTACCGTCGAATACGCAACGACAGTTGGTGCCCACCATGGGGCCAAAAGCATCTGGAGGCTGGAACCGGGAGGGTTCTACCTTCGGATACATCAGTGACTGATGGTGATTATCATTATGCTGAATTCACACTGTTGGGGAACCCCAAGAGGAAGGTGTGATGAGCACAACAGAAAGTTTTCCCTTAGTACGAAACCAAGGTTTAATCGACCAGTAGGAGAAAGGCGTGACTTCTGAAGGTATTGTTGGCTGACTAGTGGCAGGGCGCACTACCGGCATCAGCAACAACGTGGAACCTGCACACAACACAACCAAAGTACTTTGCCCCAACTTACAGTGAGGTTGTCAATCTCACTGGTTTCCTGAACACAAAGAATTAGACGTATCGAATGGAAGGAGATGTTTGCAGAAAGTAAACAGAACAGGATTGCAGTTGAATTTATCAGTAAAGGAAATAGGACAGGGGTCCACAGTTCACTAGAGGTGTCTCTCCATAAAGAAATAGCATGTTGGGTGAACAAATTACAGCTGAGCGATTGATAGAATATCGATCAATACATGACAAGATGATTCTATGAGATTTTATATGGGCATTACAACATAATACATAGACCGTAATTCAACTGCGTCTATGACTAATAATCCACCTTCAGGTTAGCATCCGCACCCCTTTCAGTATAAAGTTGCAAGCAACAGACTATCACATTAAGCAATGTGTGTAAAGTAAACAATAGAATTACCCTCGAATAAAACATTGTTGTAGTTTTTTTGACAAATACAGTGGGGAAGATACCCACTGTGTCATTTTCATATATGGTGCCCAAAACATGGCATGGTTATGTACAAATGGAGGGCAAGAGATAAAGAAAGAGAAAGACAAAAAATAAAAAAATAAAACTAATCTATTCACAAAGTATCTATCCAGTCTTGCATACCCTCCTTCAATCCTAGTTTAATTCTATGTCTTATCTGTTGAATAGATGAAATAAAGAGTTTGCAACAGATTTCCAAGCTTCTTTGATGGTTGTTGAAAATAATATTATTTCTGTGATTCCATAAGCTCCAACAGCCTGCAATCATAGCAAATTTGAAGAAAGGGTTGAAAGACCTCTTTTCTGCATCTAGGATCATATCCATGAGCAGCAAGTTTGTGTAACATTCTTCTCCAATCTTCCACCAAAGATTCAGACTGAAGTCACATCTGAAGAATAAATGTAGCATGGTTTCATTAGTGCTTTCGTCACATAATACATAGTTTGTTGATTCAATGTGAAAATTCTTTCTGGTGAGAAGTTCTCTAGTATTTAGCCTATCCTGCAGTAATAGCCAAAAGAAAAATTTGTGTTTTGGCAGTCATGGGGACTTCTAGATCCATATGAAAATTTTGGGTGCAGGTGGTGCTGTGGTGATCGCCTCATAAACCTTTTTTTGTCGAGTACCTATTACCTCCCCAACTGAAACTCCATATATCATGTTCTGTACTGTGAGGTATATTGCTGATAAGATTGTGGAGATTATTGAGTTGGTCCACTGTAGTCAGAGAGAGGGGTATGTGGAAGTGATCATAAAGTTCTTCTAGACTCTGTTCCTTGAGTTGTTGCATAGTTATATGTGTATTTTTTGCAAAGGAGTGTAGCTCTGGGAACCGATCATGAATATTTACTCTAGCCCACTTATTTTCCCATAAAAGAATAGAGTTTCCTTTATTTTTTGTGCATGTGGTGAGATATTTAAATTCCTTTAGGTAAAGAAGACAACTTTTCCACCAGAAAGACCCTTTATTTCTTGCAGAGATATTTGCTAAACCATTATTACAGTAAGCTCTCCATAGAAGGTTCACCCATGGTATATTATGGCAGTTGTAGAATTTGAAAATATTCTTCATGAGCAGTGCCTTGTTATGTTCTCTCAAATTTAGTACCCCCAATCCTCCAGCTTTTTTGGATAAACATACATTGTCCCATTTTACCAAGCATTTTCCACTATTCTTCTCCTGAATATCTTTTCCATGCCATAGAAATGTCCTGGTTGATTTTTCAATATGATCCAAATGTGTGTAATGTACTTTCAGAGCACACATAATAAAGTTTGGCATGGTAGATATAATAGATTTGATTACCACCAGTCTTGAACAATGGAAGATTTGATAAACCAGCCAGTCTCTTATCCACTTTGGTTACCATTGGTGTCAGATCCTCAATAGAAGGTTTAGTAGTTCCCATGGGTAAACCAAGGTAGGTGAAAGGCATACTTTCTTTTTTGGACCCAAAGAGCACAGTGAGTTCTGTGCATTTTTCATCAGAGATATTAATAGGTACCATAGATGATTTATGATAGTTGATTTTGAGTCCATTGGCCTTTGTGAAATCATCAAGTAATAATTTGAGCCTTAAAATCTGTATTGGATCAGCTGGCATGATAAGTAAAGTGTCATCTGCATACTACAATATGGGATATTTCTGTCCAAAAGACTCATTAATTGGCAAGGATATGAGATTGTTTTCCCAAGCATGATTGATAATAATTTGTAATAATTCTTCTGCGGTGACAAATAGTAGGGGTGATAGTGGATCACCTTGCCTCACTCCTCTCTTGCATTTGATGCATTTACCAGGCACCCCATTGAGGATGATAGAAGTAGTAGTTGTATTAAGGATATTGTATACCCAAGATATAACTATGTCACCAAATCCCAGATGCTTTAGCATGGTAATAATAGCCTTGTGTTCCACTAGGTCAAATGCTTTTTAAAAATCTATTTTGATGATAATGATCTCCTTTTTTGACTTATGAAAGATATTTAAATATTCAAAAGCCCATGCTATAACATCTTGTATAGTTCTTGATTTGATAAATCCATATTGATTGCTATGTATCAGTGGAATGATGATATCTTGGACCCTGTTGGCAATTAACTTGGTAAGAATTTTCAGAGCCATACTAACCAGAGAGATTGGTCTGAAGTCTGATGGATAAACAGGGTAGCTTATTTTTGGGATAAGTGTAATACAGGCTGTGTTAATGCTGCTAATGTCCAGATTTCCCTCATAAAATTTACTGCATAAATCATAGAACTGATATTTCAGAATATGCCAATATTTTTTCATGAATAAGCCATTAAACCCATCTGGCCCAGGTGATTTATCTAGTGGCACATGTTTGATCACCAAGTCAATTTCCTCATGTGTAAAGGGCAGTTCAACTGAGCTCAGATCTTGTGGTGTAATCATAGCATTTAGATCAAAATTTATTTCTGTATTCACAGATTGCCCAAGTCTCTTCTTGAAAGAGTCCCATAATAAAGCAGCCTTGTTTTCATGGTCAGTGAATTCAATATTGCTTTCATTCTTTATCATAGCTATCAGATTATGCCTATAGTTCCTGGTAGCCACTGCATGGAATTTTTTTGTATTTTCATTTCCAAGTTTTGCCCATCTTATGTTAGCTCTTTTTCTCCAATATATCCTTTTTGCTTCTAGGAGTTTAGATAGATTCTTCTTCACCACTTTTCTGAAATTCTTTTCAATCACAGAGAGATTTCTTTGCTCCTCAAGTCCATCCAATAATGCCAGTACATAGTTGCAGTTGCTAATAATAACTGATAATTGGGACATGTTTTTACTCCATCTTTTGAGGGCATTTCTGAGATTTTTAAACCCAACAGTGATGTCTTGTGAGGCATTGTGGTAGGCGCCATTGTTGTGCCAAGCTCTTTCCACTTCTTTAGAGAAACCATCAAACTCTATCCAGTACTCCTCAAATCTGAATAACTGTGCTCCGGGAATTTCTGTGCCAACTTGTATGAGAATGGGGACATGATCAGATCCAAGCCTTGCCATATGTGAAGCTATAGTATTTGGGAATGTAATGGTCCAATTGTGAGAGGTAAAAATCTAGTCAAGCTTTTCTAGTAATGGAGTGGTGTCTTGCATGTTGGACCAAGTGTAGTTTCTCCCTTTTAAAGGAATTTCTTTAAGATCATGCTCTTGTATAATAGAATTGAATCGCAGCATGTTGTTGGTATTACCACCTGGTCTGTTTCTGTCAGTATTACTGCGTATCATATTAAAATCACCCACAATAATCCATAGATCCATGGGGCTTGATTCAAGAGTCATAAACCAGTCAATGAATTCATTTCTGCCCTCGGTGTCACATGGAGCATATACATTAGTAACATAAAAAGTATCCTAGGTAATATTTCAACTGAATTTAACTGGTATTTGAAACCTGTATTGGCTAATAACAAATCCTGTGAATCTTGATCCATTCCAGATAGTGATAATACCACCAGAGGATCCAATAGATCGTTGATAAATGAATTGATTTAAACGTCTGGGGCAGAATTTTCTAAGGTATGCATGGTCAAATGATTCTTTTTTTGTCTCTTGCAGACAAATAATAGAGCAGTTGCTTTGATTGATCTTTTCAGCTAAGTCATCTCATCTATCCTGTGAATTAACTCCTCTTATGTTCCAGTCCATGATATTTATTGTTCTATTCATTAAAAACTTGGGTGTATATGTCATGAGAGGTAATGCCAGCTGCTGACACTATAAGAAGGCGATCTTGAGTACTGTCAACAATGCTAAACAGCCATGGGATACAGATAATGTAGGAACCACACAGATACACAGACATATGGATATAGAACAAAGCAAATATATCATTATAGTTCCTGGAAACAAAATGAATGAAATCTCTTCTAAGAGGTTCTGTCTAAATAAAGAGTGATGGAAAGCAAATAGATATAGCTAAGATAATGGTGTAGCATTGGCCTCTACACCTAGGCATACACAAGATACTATATGATTTATTCATCTGAACTGTCATAGTTCAGGTTGGCAGCAGATAACTCCCCAGGAGGAATCTGACAGAAGCTGGTGCCAATGGCTTGCACAGTGTCAAGTGGTAGCTCAGGTGGTATTGTTCCTTGGTGATCAACCACTGCATCAAACTGACTTCCAAGGTTGATAGGAATAATTTTCTTGGAGCTTTGTGCTGCATCAGCACTTGCTTTGTCTTTGTATCCAGCAGCTTTACTGGCAATCCTTCTACTGCGGCGCACCAGACTGACATCACGAGGGGCAGGTTGCTTCTTCTTCTGTTTATTGAAATTTGCTGGTTCAGATATAACTGCAACATCACTATCAGTATTGGGTGCTTGAATCTCTTGCATCGTGATAGTTTGTGTATGTGCTACTGCATAGTTGGCTGGGACAGTACTGATTTCAATGGAGCACTTCAGTACTTCTACTCCATTAACTTATGTTTCTTCCAGGTTGATGGTTGTTCCATTGATCTGATTGCCAGCAAGCTTGTGGATCGGTTCATGCTCAACATCATTGTTATTTTCTCCCTAGTAGCAACAACACACACTACAAGAAAAGTTGCCATGGCCGACGAAGTTGAAGTCGCGCCGTGGTTGCTGGTGTACCATGGCCGACGATTTTGGGTCTGTCCGTTGTGCATGTCAAAACGTTTTTTTCTCGTTTTTGAGGCCACCTAGCCCGACGAAAATGGCCAAAACGTTGCGTATGGTGGCCCGGGACATGGTGCATCTCGAATTCCCGGGTTCGCCGGCCGAGTCAACGCAAATCCGCACCGCAGAGGGATGTAGGGCCCAGATGGCAGCCTCTCTGGCATTGTTTTTTTTCTCGATTGCGCCATCTCGTTCAACGCTCTCCGATCGAGCCGTTTACGATGCAGGATCATGGGTCCCGCATGTCATCCTCTATGAACCAAAATTCTTTCTATTCTTGGATTTTTTTGACCCCCTGATTTCTGGCTACTTCCTTTTTCTTTTGATCCCTTGCCGCCTTGGAAACGTTGACACCGCTGCTGCTAATTAGGACCCGCATGTCATCCTCTATGAGCAATCAACTTTCTTTTCTTGGAGTTTTTTTTGGCACCTCAAATTTGGTCACTTGCCTTTTTCTTTCGATCCCCTGCCGCCTCTCAAACGGTGATACCGCTGCTGCTAAATGGGACCAGCATGTCATCCTCTATGTACTATAAAACTTTCTTTTCTTGGATTTTTTTTGGCACCTCATATTTGGTCACTTACCTTTTTCTTTCGATCTCCTGCCGCCTCTCAAACGGTGAGACCGCTGCTGCTAAATGGGACCCGCATGTCATCCTCTATGTACTATAAAACTTTCTTTTCTAGGATTTTTTTTGGAACCTCATATTTGGTCACTTGCCTTTTTCTTTCGATCCCGTGCAGCCTCTCAAACGGTGATACCGCTGCTGCCAAATGGGACCCGCATGTCATCCTCTATGTACAATCAAGTTTCTTTTCTTGAATTATTTTGGCTCCTGATATTTGGTCACTTGCAGTTTTCTTTCGATCTCATGCCACGCTGAGGACCCTACAGGCTCATGGGACCCGCATGTCATCCTCTATGTACTATAAAACTTTCTTTTGTTGGATTCTTTTTGCCACCTCATATTTGGTCACTTGCCTTTTTTCTTTCGATCCCCTGCCGCTTCTCAAACGGTGATACCGCTGCTGCTAATTGGGACCCGCATGTCATCCTCTATGTACAATCAAGTTTCTTTTCTTGAATTATTTTTGGCTCCTGATATTTGGTCACTTGCATTTTTCTTTCGATCTCATGCCACGTTGAGGACCCTGCAGGCTCATGGGACCCGCATGTCATCCTCTATGTACAATAAAACTTCTTTTGTTGGATTATTTTTGGCTCCTGATATTTGGTCACTTGCCTTTTTCTTTCAATCCCGTGCAGCCTCTCAAACGGTGATACCGCTGCTGCTAAATGGGACCCGCAGTCATCCTCTATGTACACTCAAGTTTCTTTTCTTGAATTATTTTTGGCTCCTGATATTTGGTCACTTGCCTTTTTCTTTCGATCTCATGCCACGTTTGAAACGTTGAGGAACCTGCTGGCTCATGGGACCCGCATGTCATCCTCTATGTGCTATAAAAGTTCATTTTCTTGGGTTTTTTTCACCCTCTGATTTTTGGCTATTTTCTTTTTCTTTTGATCCCCTGCCGCCTTGGAAACGTTGAGTAAGCTGCTGACTCATGGGACCCGCATGTCATCCTCTATGTACAATCAACTTTCTTTTTCTTTTGATCTCAAGCCGCATTTGAAACGTTGAGACCGCTGCTGCTAATTGGGACCCGCATGTCATCCTCTATGTACAATAAAGTTTCTTTTCTTGGATTATCTTTGGCTCCTGATATTTTGCCACTTGCCTTTTTCTTTCGATCTCATGCCGCCTTTGAAATGTTGAGTAAGCTGCTGGCTCATGGGTCCCGCATGTCATCCTCTACGAACAATAAAAGTTTCCTTTCTTGGAGTTATTTTTGACCCCTAATTTCTGGCTATTTGCCTTTTTCTTTTGATATCCTGCCCCCTTTGAAACGATGAGGACGCTGTTGGCAGGTCGGTCCCACATGTCATCCTCTGTGAATAATAAAAGTTTCCTTTGATGGATTTATTTTGAACCCCTAATTAATTTCGGGATATTTCCTTTTTTTTTCTTTGATCCCCTGCCGCCTTGGAATCGTTGAGGATGCTGCTGCCTCATGGGTCCCGCATGTCATCCTCTCAGAACGGTAAATGTTTCTTTTCTTGGATTTTGTTGACCAAACGATTTTTGGCTTATTTTTTCTTTCGATCTCCTGCAGCCACTAGTCCATTGGTGAAAGTTGCCCAACAAGATTGAAAGATAAACACCACATACTTCCTCATGAGCTATAAAACATTAACACAAATCAGAGGTAATAAATTTTGAATTGTTTAAAGGTAGCACTCAAGCAATTTACTTTGGAATGGCGGAGAAATACCATGTAGTAGGTAGGTATGGTGGACACAAATGGCATAGTGGTTGGCTCAAGGATTTTGGATGCATGAGAAGTATTCCCTCTCGATACAAGGCTTAGGCTAGCAAGGTTATTTGAAACAAACACAAGGATGAACCGGTGCAGCAAAACTCACATAAAAGACATATTATAAACATTATAAGACTCTACACCGTCTTCCTTTTTGTTCAAACTCTTTACTAGAAATTATCTAGACCTTAGAGAGACCAATTATGCAAACCAAATTTAGCAAGCTCTATGTATTTCTTCATTAATAGGTGCAAAGTATATGATGCAAGAGCTTAAACATGAGCACAACAATTGCCAAGTATCACATTATCCAAGACATTTTAGCAATTACTACATGTATCATTTTCCGTTTCCAACCATATAATAATTTAACGAAGAAGATTCAACCTCCGCCATGAAAATTAAAAGCTAGGAACACATGTGTTCATACGAACCAGCGGAGCGTGTCTCTCTCCCACACAAGCATTTATTCAAACAAAAACACAAACAAAAACAAACCGACGCTCCAAGCAAAGCACATAAGATGTGATGGAATAAAAATATAGTTTCAGGGGAGGAACCTGATAATGTTGTCGATGAAGAAGGGGGTGCCTTGGGCATCCCCAAGCTTAGACGCTTGAGTCTTCTTGATATATGCAGGGGTGAACCACCGGGGCATCCCCAAGCTTAGAGCTTTCACTCTCCTTGATCATGTTGTATCATCTCCCTCTCTTGATCCTTGAAAACTTCCTCCACACCAAACTCAAAACAACTCATTAGAGAGTTAGTGCACAATCAAAATATACATGTTCAGAGGTGACATAATTATTCTTAACACTTCTGGACATTGCACAAAGCTACTGAAAGTCAATGGAATCGAAAAATCCATCGAACATATCAAAACAGGCAATGCGAAATAAAAGGCAGAATCTGTCAAAACAGAACAGTTTGTAAAGACGAATTTTATTGAGGCACCAGACTTGCTCAAATGAAAATTCTCAAATTTAATGAAAGTTGCGTACATATCTGAGGATCACTCACGTAAATTGGCATAATTTTCTGAGTTACCTACAGAGAATTTTGCCCAGATTCGTGACAGCAAAGAAATCTGTTTCTGCGCAGTAATCCAAATCTAGTATGAACCTTACTATCAAAGACTTTACTTGGCACAACAATGCAATAAAAATAATATAAGGAGAGGTTGCTACAGTAGTAACAACTTCCAAGACACAAATATAAAACAAAATTACTGTAGCAAAATAAACACATGGGTTATCTTCCAAGAAGTTCTTTCTTTATAGCCATTAAGATGGGCTCAGCAATTTCAATGATGCACTCGCAAGAAATAGTATTTGAAGCAAAAGAGAGCATCAAGAGGCAAATTCAAAACACATTTAAGTCTAACATGCTTCCTATGAAAAGGAATCTTGTAAATAAACAAGTTCATGAAGAGCAAAGTGACAAGCATAGGAAGATAAAACAAGTGTACCTTCAAAATTTTAAGCATATAGAGATGTGTTTTAGTAACATGAAAATTTCTACCATCATATTTTCCTCTCTCATAATAACTTTCAGTAGCAACATGAGCAAACTCAACAATATAACTATCACATAAAGCATTCTTATCATGAGTCTCATGCATAAAATTATTACTCTCCACATAAGCATAATCAATTTTATTAGTTGTAGTGGGAGCAAATTCAACGAAGTAGCTATCATTATTATTCTCATCAAGTGTAGGAGGTGATACGTCCCCGACGTATCCATAATTTCTGTCGTTCCATGCTTGTTTTATGACAATACTTACATGTTTTGCTTGCACTTTATGATGATTTCATGCATTTTCCGGAACTAACCTATTAACAAGATGCCACAGTGCCAGTTCCTGTTTTCTGCTGTTTTTGGTTCCAGAAAGGCTGTTCGGGCAATATTCTCGGAATTGGACGAAATCAACGCCAAACCTCCTATTTTTCCCGGAAGGCTCCAGAACACCGAAGAAGAGTCGGAGGAGAGCCAGGGGGGCCCCACACCATAGGGCCGCGCGGGCCAGACCCTGGCCGCGCCGGCCTAGGGTGAGGCGCCCCCAGGTGCCCCCCTGCGCCGCCTCTTCGCCTATAAAACCCCTTTCGACCTAAAAACACCGTACCAATTGACGAAACTCCAGAAAGACTCCAGGGGCGCCGCCACCGTCGCGAAACTCCAATTCGGGGGACAGAACTCTCTGTTCCGGCACCCTGCCGGGACGGGGAAGTGCCCCCGGAAGCCATCTCCATCAACGCCATCGCCTCCATCATGCTCCGTGAGTAGTTCCCCCATGGACTACGGGTTCTAGCAGTAGCTATGTCGGTATACTCTCCCCCATGTACTTCAATACAATGGTCTCATGAGCTGCCTTACATGATTGAGATTCATCTGATGTAATCGGTGTTGTGTTTGTTGGGATCCGATGGATGATACATTATGATTAGTCTATCTATAAAGTTTGTGAAGTTATTGTTGCTGCAATCTTGTTATTCTTAATGCTTGTCACTAGGGCCCGAGTGGCATGATCTTAGATTTAAGCTCTATATTGTTGCTTAGATTGTATCTACAAGTTGTATGCACATGTCACTGTCCGGAACCAAAGGCCCCGAAGTGACAAGAATCGGAACAACCGGAGGGGATGGCGGTGATGTGAGGGACACATGTTTTCACGGAGTGTTAATGCTTTGCTCCGGTACTCTATTAAAAGGAGTACCTTAATATCCAGTAGTTTCCCTTGAGGCCCGGCTGCCACCGGCTGGTAGGACAAAAGATGTTGTGCAAGTTTCTCATTGCGAGCACGTACGACTATATACGGAAAACATGCCTACATAATTAATAATCTTGATGTTCTTTCTTAATGCTTTGATTCCTATCAATTGCCCAACTGTAATTTGTTCACCCAACACTTGTCACTTATTGGAGAGTTACCACTAGTGTAGATCGCTGGGAACCCCGGTCCATCTCTCATCATAATATACTCGTTCTACATGTCATTGGAAGTAGTATCAACTATCTTCTGGTGCCATTGCTCTCATACTGCTATTACTGCTGCTGTGTTACTGTTACTATTGCTCTCATATTACTGCTACTTTCACATCACCCCTGTTGCTAGTGCTTTTCCAGTGCGGCTGAATTGACAACTCAGCTTGTTAAGGCTTATAAGTATTCTTTACCTCCCCTTGTGTCGAATCAATAAATTTGGGTTTTACTTCCCTCGAAGACTATCGCGATCCCCTATACTTGTGGGTCATCAAGACTGTTTTCTGGCGCCGTTGCCGGGGAGGCATAGCTCTACTCATAAGTTCACCTGGGGAGTACACTCTACCTCTCTCTCTGTTTTATTTTATTTTGTTTTGCTTAGTTTACTTTTGCCTAGTTTATTTGTGCTTAGTTTATTTCTGTCTAGTATTAGTTTGCGTAGTTTACTTTTGCTTAGTTTATTTTTGTCTTGTTTTATTTGTCTCATATACCCAAAAATCCATAAAAATTTGAAAAACCAAAAAATTAAAAACTGCTGTTATGGGAGAACCTACAACCTACTTGGAGCTTGTAGAATGTTATAATAATTATAGAGAATCAAGAACTGGTAAAATAATGAGTGCTATGATAGAGAAATTAAATACAATTGCTAGAATCTTGCTTAGACGCCATGATATAAACTGTTGCTCTCAACAGGATACTAAACATCTTAAATTTCAATGTGGCTTTAGTGAGGAATTTTTTATTAAGAACTATAACCGGAATTGCTATATTCATTATGGGTTCGAAGAGGTAGAACAATTTGTCTTATTTATGGGAGCCTCCGTGATAGAATCCTTCATGGTTGAGAATTATGAAACTTGTGCTATTTGTAAGGACCTTAAAGATTATGTCTCTACTATCCTTAATTCTTGCATAGAATGCTACAGTAGGAATCCTTATATCCTTGATTATAAAGAGAGACACATTAATGCACAAGAATGCACTCACAATTTGCAGGAACCTGTGGAAGAAGAAACTGATGAACCTGAAAGCTCATTGGATGAAAAAGAGGAGGAAATTGATGAACCTGAAAGCTCATTGGATGAAAAAGAAGAGGAGAGCGACGAACAAAAGGAGGAAGAATGGATTAGCTACCCATGTCAACCTTCTAATGAGAGTAACTCTTTATCTCTTACACTATTTGATTGTCCTCCATGCTTACCGGAAGAGGTTGAATGTTATGTTCCTGTGGATTCTCTTGAAATATTCCCTATGAGTAAAACTTGTGAGAATAATTATGCTACTGTTATTTATGATAATCCATGCTACTTTGATAAATCTTATGATAATGCTTTGTTTGTGCCTGATGTCGAAATGCATGGTACTAAAGAATTTTGCTTAGCAAATGTTTATGATAAAGCTCTAGATGATGGTCCTATGTTACTTGATACTATTAATTGTACTACTAATGAAAATGGGATTGGAGAGTCCTTGACTTATTCTATGAGTCCCATATCTCTTGAGATTGATCAACTACCTTGTTATATTATTAATAAAAGTAAGTTTGAAAGTTTTAATTCCACTATTCTTGGACTTGATAAAAATTATGTGTTTGGAAATCATGAAAAGTATGCTTCATGTGATAGTTATATTGTTGAGTTTATTCATGTAGCTACTGAAAATTATTATGAGAGAGGAAAATATGGTTGTAGAAATTTGCATGGTACTAAAACACCTCTCTATATGCTTAAAATTTCGAAGTTACACTTGTTCTATCTTCCTATGCTTGTTACTTTGCTTTTCATGAACTTGTTTATTTACAAATTCCTTTGCATAGGAAGCATGTTAGGCTTAAATGTGTTTTGAATTTGCCTCTTGATGCTCTCTTTTGCTTCAAATACTATTTCTTGCGAGTGCATCATTAAAACTGCTGAGCCCATCTTAATGGCTATAAAGAAAGCAACTTCTTGGGAGATAACCCATGTGTTATTTTGCTACAGTACTTTATTTTATATTTGTGTCTTGGAAGTTGTTTACTACTGTAGCAACCTCTCCTTATCTTAGTTTTGTGTTTTGTTGTGCCAAGTGAAGCCTCTAATCGAAGGTTGATACTAGATTTGGATTTTTGCGCAGAAACATATTTCTATCTGTCACGAATCTGGGCTGTTTTTTCTGTAGGAAAATCAGAAAAATATGCCAATTTACGTGCGTGTTCCTCAGATATGTACGCAACTTTCATTAGTTTTGAGTTTTCTGATTTGAGCAACGGAAGTATTTTATTAAAATTCGTCTTTACTGGCTGCTCTGTTTTGGCAGATTCTGTCTCTGTTTTTTGCATTGTCTCTTGTGGACTTTAAGCGAGCTTTTCTAGACATAGAGAGCTGTAGCTAATGTTTTATTGAGTTCTTGCAATGTGCCACTACAGGACCAAGGTGGATTCAAATTTTTTGAGTACTAACCCCTCTAATGAAGTTTATGAGAAGTTTGTTGTGAAGGAAGTTTTCAAGGGTCAAGAGAGGAGGATGATATATGATCAAGAAGAGTGAAAAGTCTAAGCTTGGGGATGCCCCCGTGGTTCATCCCTGCATATTTTAAGAAGATTCAAGCGTCTAAGCTTGGGGATGCCCAAGGCATCCCCTTCTTCATCAACTTATCAGGTTCCTCCCCTGAAACTATATTTTTATTCGGTCACATCATATGTGCTTTACTTGGAGCGTCTGTGTGCTTTTATTTTTGTTTGTGTTTGAATAAATTCGGATCCTAGCAATCCTTGTTTGGGAGAGAGACACGCTCCGCTTTTTCATATGAACACTTGTTCTTCGTTTTACTTTTAATGTTCAATGATAAAAGTTGGAAGCTATAGCACTTATTATTATTTGGTTGGAAACAGAAAATGCCTCATAATGTCTTGGATAATTTGACACTTGGCAATTGTTTTGAGCTCTCAAATAGATTAAGTTTTTTTCATGTGGTTTAAACCTATTAGTGGAGAACTACCGTAAAGCTTGTTGAAATTGGTTTGCATAATTGATCTCTCTTAAGGTCTAGATATTTTCTGGTAAAGTGTTTGAGCAACAAGGAAGACAGTGTAGAGTATTATAATGCTTGTGATATGTTCTTATGTAAGTTTTGCTGTACCGGTTCATACTTGTGTTTGCTTCAAACAACCTTGCTAGCCTAAGCCTTGTATCGAGAGGGAATACTTCTCATGCATCCAAAATCCTTGAGCCAACCACTATGCCAATTGTGTCCACCATACCTACCTACTATGTGGTATTTCCTGCCATTCCAAAGTAAATTGCTTGAGTGCTACCTTTAAACAATTCAAAATGCTTCTCAATTTGTGTTAATGTTTTATAGCTCATGAGGAAGTATGTGGTGTTTATCTTTCATTCTTGTTGGGCAACTTTCACCAATGGACTAGTGGCTTCATCCGCTTATCCAATAATTTTGCAAAAAGAGCTGGCAATGGGATTCCCAGTCCCAAATTAATTAAACTAAATAGACACTCCTCCATGGTATGTGATTGTTGGATGGCACCCGAAGGATTCGGTTAGCCATGGCTGTGTAAGCAAAGGTTGGGGGGAGTGTCATCATAATAAAACTAAAATAAAAAAGGCACTCCTTCATGGTATGAGATTGTTGGCAGGCACCCGAGGATTCGGTTAGCCATGGTTTGTGAAAGAAAGGTTGGAAGGAGTGCCACCCAAAAATAAAATAAAATGGGAGCCGCTCTTTGAAGGTTTGTCTGGCAAGGGGGTTAGAGTGCCCACTACCATTCGTTGACAACAACAAACACCTCTCAAAATTTTACTTTTGTGCTCTCTTTATGTTTTCAAAACCAAAGCTCTAGCACAAATATAGCAATCAATGCTTCTCTCTGCGAAGGGCCATTCTTTTACTTTATGTTGAGTCAGTATACCTACTTCCTTCCACCTTAGAAGCAAACACTTGTGTTAACTGTGCATTGATTCTTACATACTTGCTTATTTGCATTCATCATATTACTTTATGTTGACAATTATCCATGAGATATGCATGTTGAAAGTTGAAAGCAACTGCTGAAACTTAAATCTTCCTCTGTGTTGCTTCAATGCCTTTACTTTGAATGTATTGCTTTATGAGTTAACTCTTGTGCAAGACTTTTGATGCTTGTCTTGAAAGTACTATTCATGAAAAGTTTTGCTATATGTTATCTACTTGTTAGCAACTATAGATCATTGCCTTGAGTCACTTCATTCATTTCATAAGCTTTGTAATAGTATAATCAAGGTTATGTAAGTAGCATGTCACTACAGAAATTATTCTTTTTATCGTTTACCTGCTCGGGACGAGCAGGAACTAAGCTTGGGGATGCTGATACGTCCCCGACGTATCCATAATTTCTGTCGTTCCATGCTTGTTTTATGACAATACTTACATGTTTTGCTTGCACTTTATGATGATTTCATGCATTTTCCGGAACTAACCTATTAACGAGATGCCACAGTGCCAGTTCCTGTTTTCTGCTGTTTTTGGTTCCAGAAAGGCTGTTCGGGCAATATTCTCGGAATTGGACGAAATCAACGCCAAACCTCCTATTTTTCCCGGAAGGCTCCATAACACCGAAGAAGAGTCGGAGGAGAGCCAGGGGGCCCCACACCATAGGGCCGCGCGGGCCAGACCCTGGCCACGCCGGCCTAGGGTGAGGCGCCCCCAGGTGCCCCCCTGCGCCGCCTCTTCGCCTATAAAACCCCTTTCGACCTAAAAACACCGTACCAATTGACGAAACTCCAGAAAGACTCCAGGGGCGCCGCCACCGTCGCGAAACTCCAAGTCGGGGGACAGGACTGTCTGTTCCGGCGCCCTGGCGGGTCGGAGAGGTGCCGCCGGTCGCCATCTCCCTCCACGCCGTCGCCTCCATCCTGCTGCGTGCGTGGTTCCCCCATGGACTACGGGTTCTAGCAGTAGCTATGTCGGTATACTCTCCCCCATGTACTTCAATACAATGGTCTCATGAGCTGCCTTACATGATTGAGATTCATCTGATGTAATCGGTGTTGTGTTTGTTGGGATCCGATGGATGATACATTATGATTAGTCTATCTATAAAGTTTGTGAAGTTATTGTTGCTGCAACCTTGTTATTCTTAATGCTTGTCACTAGGGCCCGAGTGGCATGATCTTAGATTTAAGCTCTATATTGTTGCTTAGATTGTATCTACAAGTTGTATGCACATGTCACTGTCCGGAACCAAAGGCCCCGAAGTGACAAGAATCGGAACAACCGGAGGGGATGGCGGTGATGTGAGGGACACATGTTTTCACGGAGTGTTAATGCTTTGCTCCGGTACTCTATTAAAAGGAGTACCTTAATATCCAGTAGTTTCCCTTGAGGCCCGGCTGCCACCGGCTGGTAGGACAAAAGATGTTGTGCAAGTTTCTCATTGCGAGCACGTACGACTATATACGGAAAACATGCCTACATAATTAATAATCTTGATGTTCTTTCTTAATGCTTTGATTCCTATCAATTGCCCAACTGTAATTTGTTCACCCAACACTTGTCACTTATTGGAGAGTTACCACTAGTGTAGATCGCTGGGAACCCCGGTCCATCTCTCATCATAATATACTCGTTCTACATGTCATTGGAAGTAGTATCAACTATCTTCTGGTGCCATTGCTCTCATCTTTGCTATTACGCTTTCTTTGTATTCTTTGTTACTACTGCTCTCATATTACTGCTACTTTCACATCACCCCTGTTGCTAGTGCTTTTCCAGGTGCAGCTGAATTGACAACTCAGTTGTTAAGGCTTATAAGTATTCTTTACCTCCCCTTGTGTCGAATCAATAAATTTGGGTTTTACTTCCCTCGAAGACTATCGCGATCCCCTATACTTGTGGGTCATCAGGAGGCATAGTATAATCATCATAAAATGTACTCTTCATAGTAGGTGGCTGAAACGTCTCCAACGTATCGATAATTTCTTATGTTCCATGCCACATTATTGATGTTATCTACATGTTTTATGCACACTTTATGTCATATTCGTGCATTTTCTGGAACTAACCTATTAACAAGATGCCGAAGTGCCAGTTGCTGTTTTCTGCTGTTTTTGGTTTCAGAAATCCTAGTAACGAAATATTCTCGGAATTGGACGAAATCAACGCCCAGGGTCCTATTTTGCCACGAAGCTTCCAGAAGTCCGAAGAGGAGACGAAGAGGGGCCACGAGGGGGCCACACCCTAGGGCGGCGTGGCCCCCCCCTTGGCCGCGCGGCCCTGTGGTGTGGGGCCCTCGTGCCGCCTCTTGACCTGCCCTTCCGCCTACAAGTAGCCTCCGTCGCGAAACCCCCAGTACCGAGAGCCACGATACGGAAAACCTTCCAGAGACGCCGCCGCCACCGATCCCATCTCGGGGGATCCAGGAGATCGCCTCCGGCACCCTGCCGGAGAGGGGATTCATCTCCCGGAGAACTCTACGCCGCCATGGTCGCCTCCGGAGTGATGTGTGAGTAGTCTACCCCTGGACTATGGGTCCATAGCAGTAGCTAGATGGTTGTCTTCTCCCCATTGTGCTATCATTGTCGGATCTTGTGAGCTGCCTAACATGATCAAGATCATCTATATGTAATTCTATATGTTGCGTTTGTTGGGATCCGATGAATAGAGAATACTTGTTATGTTGATTATCAAAGTTATATCTATGTGTTGTTTATGATCTCGCATGCTCTCCGTTACTAGTAGATGCTCTGGCCAAGTAGATGCTTGTAACTCCAAGAGGGAGTATTTATGCTCGATAGTGGTTTCATGGCTGCATTGACACAGGACAGTGTGAGAAAGTTCTAAGGTTGTGTTGTGCTGTTGCCACTAGGGATAAAACATTGATTCTATGTCTAAGGATGTAGTTGTTGATTACATTACGCACCATACTTAATGCAATTGTCTGTTGCTTTGCAACTTAATACTGGAGGGGGTTCGGATGATAACCTGAAGGTGGACTTTTTAGGCATAGATGCATGCTGGATGGCGGTCTATGTACTTTGTCGTAATGCCCAATTAAATCTCACTATACTCATCATGATATGTATGTGCATGGTCATGCCCTCTCTATTTGTCAATTGCCCAACTGTAATTTGTTCACCCAACATGCTGTTTATCTTATGGGAGAGACACCTCTAGTGAACTGTGGACCCCGGTCCAATTCTCTATACTGAAATACAATCTACTGCAATACTTGTTCTACTGTTTTCTGCAAACAATCATCTTCCACACAATACGGTTAATCCTGTGTTACAGCAAGCCGGGGAGATTGACAACCTCACTGTTTCGTTGGGGCAAAGTACTTTGGTTGTGTTGTGCAGGTTCCACGTTGGCGCCGGAATCCCTGGTGTTGCGCCGCACTACATCCCGCCGCCATCAACCTTCAACGTGCTTCTTGGCTCCTACTGGTTCGATAACCTTGGTTTCATACTGAGGGAAACTTGCCGCTGTACGCATCACACCTTCCTCTTGGGGTTCCCAACGGACGCGTGTTGAACGCGTATCAAGCAGCTTTTTCTGGCGCCGTTGCCGGGGAGATCAAGACACGCTGCAAGGGGAGTCTCCACTTCTCAATCTCTTTACTTTGTTTTTGTCTTGCTTAGTTTTATTTACTACTTTGTTTGCTGCACTAAATCAAAATACAAAAAAATTAGTTGCTAGTTTTACTTTATTTGCTATCTTGTTTGCTATATCAAAAACACAAAAAAATTAGTTACTTGCATTTACTTTACTTGATTCATCATGTTTCCTTTTAATTTTACCACAAAAGACATACCGGTAGGACGTGGGTCTATAGTTGGGAGAAATAATATAGAAGAATTCTTCAATCATGTTAGTACCATTGAAAATTTTGAAGATAGACACTTGGTAGACCTTGCGCCTACTTATGAAATTGCTGCTGCGCATTTAGTTCGCCTGTTGGAAACTAAATTTGTTAATCTTAATCCTATAATCCAACACATGTTTCTCACACTTGGTGATATGGAAGAAGGGGAAAAGAAAGATTTTGTTTTAGAAACCCTTCTTAGAGAATTTGGTGGTCTAGCAAGAGAAGCTAGAAAGGTCTTTGCTAAATTTAATATGCTTGGTTCTCATACTAATTTTGTTAGTCTCCTTGAAAAGATGGATATGGATAGAATAAGATACACTAATAATATTGATGATGGTGGGGAGATCAAAGCACCAATACCATGTAAACTCCTAGCTATGAATGATGCACTAGAAAATAACTATGCCTGGCTTGTTCCTGAAAATTTGTTTGACGAGAGTAGCACGCCTAAGACCAATGAAAAGGGAGATGCTAAAACTTATGTATCTAATATACTATGCCTGGTTGAGAAAGCTCCACATCCCGCTGTAGAAGTACCACCCTTCGATAATACTTGATACACACTTTCTGCGCCTAGCTGAAAGGCGTTAAAGAAAAGCGCTTATGGGAGACAACCCATGTTTTTACCTACAGCACTTTGTTTTTATTTTGTGTCTTGGAAGTTGTTTACTACTGTAGCAACCTCTCCTTATCTTAGTTTTGTGTTTTGTTGTGCCAAGTAAAGTCGTTGATAGAAAAGTTCATACTAGATTTGGATTACTGCACAGAAACAGATTTCTTTGCTGTCACGAATCTGGGCTAAATTCTCTGTAGGTAACTCAAAAAATTAAGCCAATTTACGTGAGTGATCCTCAGATATGTACGCAACTTTCATTCAATTTGAGCATTTTCATTTGAGCAAGTCTGGTGCCATTTTAAAATTCGTCAATACGAACTGTTCTGTTTTGACAGATTCTGCCTTTTATTTCGCATTGCCTCTTTTGCTATGTTGGATGAATTTCTTTGATCCACTAATGTCCAGTAGCATTATGCAATGTCCAGAAGTGTTAAGAATGATTGTGTCACCTCTGAACATGTTAATTTTTATTGTGCACTAACCCTCTAATGAGTTGTTTCGAGTTTGGTGTGGAGGAAGTTTTCAAGGATCAAGAGAGGAGTATGATGCAACATGATCAAGGAGAGTGAAAGCTCTAAGCTTGGGGATGCCCCGGTGGTTCACCCCTGCATATTCTAAGAAGACTCAAGCGTCTAAGCTTGGGGATGCCCAAGGCATCCCCTTCTTCATCGACAACATTATCAGGTTCCTCCCCTGAAACTATATTTTTATTCCATCACATCTTATGTGCTTTGCTTGGAGCGTCGGTTTGTTTTTGTTTTTGTTTTGTTTGAATAAAATGGATCCTAGCATTCACTTTATGGGAGAGAGACACGCTCCGCTGTAGCATATGGACAAGTATGTCCTTAGCTTCTACTCATAGTATTCATGGCGAAGTTTCTTCTTCGTTAAATTGTTATATGGTTGGAATTGGAAAATGATACATGTAGTAATTGCTATAAATGTCTTGGGTAATGTGATACTTGGCAATTGTTGTGCTCATGTTTAAGCTCTTGCATCATATGCTTTGCACCTATTAATGAAGAAATACATAGAGCATGCTATAATTTGGTTTGCATATTTTGTTTCTCTAAGGTCTAGATAATTTCTAGTATTGAGTTTGAACAACAAGGAAGACGGTGTAGAGTCTTATAATGTTTTCAATATGTCTTTTATGTGAGTTTTGCTGCACCGGTTCATCCTTATGTTTGTTTCAAATAAAGCCTTGCTAGCCTAAACCTTGTATCGAGATGGAATACTTCTCATGCATCCAAAATACTTGAGCCAACCACTATGCCATTTGTGTCCACCATACCTACCTACTACATGGTATTTTCCGCCATTCCAAAGTAAATTGCTTGAGTGCTACCTTTAAAATTCCATCATCACCTTTGCAATATATAGCTCATGGGACAAATAGCTTAAAAACTATTGTGGTATTGAATATGTAATTATGCACTTTATCTCTTATTAAGTTGCTTGTTGTGCGATAACCATGTTCACTGGGGACGCCATCAACTACTCATTGTTGAATTTCATGTGAGTTGCTATGCATGTTCGTCTTGTCTGAAGTAAGAGCGATCTACCACCTTATGGTTAAGCATGCATATTGTTAGAGAAGAACATTGGGCCGCTAACTAAAGCCATGATCCATGGTGGAAGTTTCAGTTTTGGACATATATCCTCAATCTCAAATGAGAAAATTATTAATTGTTGTTACATACTTATGCATAAAAGAGGAGTCCATTATCTGTTGTCTATGTTGTTCCGGTATGGATGTCTAAGTTGAAGAATAATCAATAGCGAGAAATCCAATGCGAGCTTTCTCCTTAGACCTTTGTACAGGCGGCATAGAGGTACCCCTTTGTGACACTTGGTTAAAACATGTGCATTGTGATGATCCGGTAGTCCAAGCTAATTAGGACAAGGTGCGGACACTATTAGTATACTATGCATGAGGCTTGCAACTTATAAGATATAATTTACATGATACATATGCTTTATTACTACCGTTGACAAAATTGTTTCATGTTTTCAAAATAAAAGCTCTAGCACAAATATAGCAATCGATGTTTTTCCTCTATGAGGACCATTCTTTTACTTTCAATGTTGAGTCAGTTCACCTATTTCTCTCCACCTCAAGAAGCAAACACTTGTGTGAACTGTGCATTGATTCCTACATATTAGCATATTGCACTTATTATATTACTCTATGTTGACAATATCCATGAGATATACATGTTACAAGTTCAAAGCAACCGCTGAAACTTAATCTTCTTTTGTGTTGCTTCAATGCCTTTACTTTGAATTATTGCTTTATGAGTTAACTCTTATGGAAGACTTATTGATGCTTGTCTTGAAGTGCTATTCATGAAAAGTCTTTGCTTTATGATTCACTTGTTTACTCATGTCATATACATTGTTTTGATCGCTGCATTCACTACATATGCTTTACAAATAGTATGATCAAGATTATGATGGCATGTCACTCCAGAAATTATACGTGTTTATCGTTTTACCTGCTCGGGACGAGCAGAACTAAGCTTGGGGATGCTGATACGTCTCCAACGTATCGATAATTTCTTATGTTCCATGCCACATTATTGATGTTATCTACATGTTTTATGCACACTTTATGTCATATTCGTGCATTTTCTGGAACTAACCTATTAACAAGATGCCGAAGTGCCAGTTGCTATTTTCTGCTGTTTTTGGTTTCAGAAATCCTAGTAACGAAATATTCTCGGAATTGGACGAAATCAACGCCCAGGGTCCTATTTTGCCACGAAGCTTCCAGAAGTCCGAAGAGGAGACGAAGAGGGGCCACGAGGGGGCCACACCCTAGGGCGGCGCGGCCCCCCCCTTGGCCGCGCGGCCCTGTGGTGTGGGGCCCTCGTGCCGCCTCTTGACCTGCCCTTCCGCCTACAAATAGCCTCCGTCGCGAAACCCCCAGTACCATGAGCCACGATACGGAAAGCCTTCCAGAGACGCCGCCGCCGCCGATCCCATCTCGGGGGATCCAGGAGATCGCCTCCGGCACCCTGCCGGAGAGGGGATTCATCTCCCGGAGAACTCTACGCCGCCATGGTCGCCTCCGGAGTGATGTGTGAGTAGTCTACCCCTGGACTATGGGTCCATAGCAGTAGCTAGATGGTTGTCTTCTCCCCATTGTGCTATCATTGTCGGATCTTGTGAGCTGCCTAACATGATCAAGATCATCTATCTGTAATTCTATATGTTGCGTTTGTTGGGATCCGATGAATAGAGAATACTTGTTATGTTGATTATCAAAGTTATATCTATGTGTTGTTTATGATCTCGCATGCTCTCCGTTACTAGTAGATGCTCTGGCCAAGTAGATGCTTGTAACTCCAAGAGGGAGTATTTATGCTCGATAGTGGGTTCATGCCGCATTGACACTGGGACAAGGTGTGAAAGTTCTAAGGTTGTGTTGTGCTGTTGCTACTAGGGATAAAACATTGATGCTATGTCTAAGGATGTAGTTGTTGATTACATTACGCACCATACTTAATGCAATTGTCTGTTGCTTTGCAACTTAATACTGGAGGGGGTTCGGATGATAACCTGAAGGTGGACTTTTTAGGCATAGATGCATGCTGGATGGCGGTCTATGTACTTTGTCGTAATGCCCAATTAAATCTCACTATACTCATCATGATATGTATGTGCATGGTCATGCCCTCTCTATTTGTCAATTGCCCAACTGTAATTTGTTCACCCAACATGCTGTTTATCTTATGGGAGAGACACCTCTAGTGAACTGTGGACCCCGGTCCAATTCTCTATACTGAAATACAATTTCTTTGCAATACTTGTTCTACTGTTTTCTGCAAACAATCATCTTCCACATAATACGGTTAATCCTTTGTTACAGCAAGCCGGTGAGATTGACAACCTCACTGTTTCGTTGGGGCAAAGTACTTTGGTTGTGTTGTGCAGGTTCCACGTTGGCGCCGGAATCCCTGGTGTTGCGCCGCACTACATCCCGCCGCCATCAACCTTCAACGTGCTTCTTGGCTCCTACTGGTTCGATAACCTTGGTTTCATACTGAGGGAAACTTGCCGTTGTACGCATCACACCTTCCTCTTGGGGTTCCCAACGGACGCGTGTTGAACGCGTATCAGTGGCACCAAAAGGCTACTATCATTATAATCATCATAAATAGGAGGTAAAGTATCATCAAAGTAAATTTTCTCCTCAATGCTTGGGGGACTAAAAATATCATGCTCATCAAAACCAGCTTCCCCAAGCTTAGAATTTTCCATAGCATTAGCAACAATAGTGTTCAAAGCATTCATATTAATATGTTCCATGTTTTTTTTAATTTTCGGATCAAACCATCCATGTCTTAAATCAGGAAATAGAATAAGAAGCTCATTGTTGTCCATTATGCCTTACTAGTGTAAACAAGAAACAAAAAGATGCAATTGCGGGATCTAAAGGAAATAGCTTCGAGCACAAACACAATGGCGCCAGACAAGTACTTACCTGGAACCGGAGTATGAGTGCCTTTTACCTTTCCTCCCCGGCAACGGCGCCAGAAAAGTGCTTGATGTCTACGGGAGCTTCTATTCTTGTAGACAGTGTTGGGCCTCCAAGAGCAGAGGTTTGTAGAACAGCAGCAATTTTCCCTTAAGTGGATCACCCAAGGTTTATCGATCTCAGGGAGGAAGAGGTCAAAGATATCCCTCTCATGCAACCCTGCAACCACAAAGCAAGAAGTCTCTTGTGTCCCCAACACACCAAATAGGTGCACTAGTTCGGCGAAGAGATAGTGAAATACAGGTGGTATGAATAAGTATGAGCAGTATGGCAACGGCTTTGAGAAAAGTGCTTGCTGGTGTGTAGTTGATGGTGGTAATATTGCAGGCAGTAGAAACACAGTAAAACAGTAAACAAGCAGCGATAGCAGTATTTAGGAACAAGGCCTAGGGATCATACTTTCACTAGTGGACACTCTCAACATTGATCACATAACAGAATAAATAAATAGATGCTAGACTCTACACCCTCTTGTTGGATGATGAACACCACTAACTGTGTAGGATTACACGAACCCTCAATGCCGGAGTTAACAAGCTCCACAATATTCGATGTTCATATTTAAATAACCTTAGAGTGCATGACAGATCAACATAACCAAACCAAGTACTAACATAGCATGCACACTGTCACCTTCACGCTACGAAAGGAGGCATAGATCACATCAATACTATCATAGCAATAGTTAACTTCATAATCTACAAGAGATCACAATCATAGCCTACGCCAAGTACTAACACGATGCACACACTGTCACCATTACACCGTGCAGGAGGAATAAACTACTTTAATAACATCACTAGAGTAGCACATAGATAAATTGTGATACAAAACACATTGTAATCATAAAGAGATATAAATAAGCACTTCACTATGCCATTCATAACAGTGAATAAGTATTCTGTGAAATATAGCCTAAGAGACCCACACGGTGCACACACTGTCACCTTTACACACGTGGGACAAGGAGTCTCCGGAGATCACATAAGTAAAATCCACTTGACTAGCATAATGACATCTAGATTACAAGCATCATCATATGAATCTCAATCATGTAAGGCAGCTCATGAGATTATTGTATTGAAGTAGATAGGAGAGAGATTAACCACATAGCTACCGGTACAGCTACGAGCCTCGATGGAGAACTACTCCCTCCTCATGGAGACAACAGCGTTGATGAAGATGGCGGTGGAGATGGCAGCGGTGTCGATGGAGAAGCCTTCCGGGGGCACTTCCCCGTCCCGGCGGCGTGCCGGAACAGAGACTCCTGTCCCCCAGATCTTGGCTTCGCGATGGCGGCGGCTCTGAAAGGTTTCTCGTACCGTGGCTTTTTCGTCTCGAGGTTTTAGGTCGAGGGGGCTTAAATAGGCGAAGAGGCGGCGTCAGAGGGTCGAAGAGGCGGTGACATGATAGGGCGGCGCGGCCAGGGCCTGGTCCGCGCCGGCCTACCTCCTGGGCCCACCAGGGCTCCCCTCTGGCGACTCTCGGGTGTTCTGGAAGCTTCGTGGAAAATAGGATGCTGGGCGTTGATTTCGTCCGATTCCGAGAATATTTCCTTACTAGGACTTCTGAAACCAAAAACAGCAGAAAACAGCAACTGGCCCTTCGGCATCTCGTCAATAGGTTAGTTCCGGAAAACGCATAATAATGACATAAAGTATGCATAAAACATGTAGATATCATCAATAATGTGGCATGGAACATAAGAAATTATCGATACGTCGGAGACGTATCAAGGAGCGGCTTCTGGCGGCGGAGCAGCTCCTCCAAGTCCAAACGCAGGCGAAGGCGGATGTGATGCAAGATCATGCCATGCTCTTTTACGGCCACGCAGCGCTCGCTCAGCACGTGATCATCCCGGGCGCCGGCACGGCCTCGGGGGGAGCTCGACCTCGTCCGTGACCCGACCCCTTCCTCCAAGGTCAACAACCCCGCCGACTGCCCCGTTTGGGTACACGCCCGGCGCGCAGGAAATGGGGCGCATTCGGGGCGGTACGCGTACCCGTCACGAGATGGGTCACCAGAGGTGGGCGAGTCCATGATGGGGCCGTCGCCTTCGTCCATTGACCTCAACCGTGCGCCGGCAAACTCCAAAGCCCCAAAGCACCTAGGAGCGGCAGCGATGGCCGGTGCACGCAACCTGCTCGACGATTTGTCGGTCAAGCGCGCGCCGCCATCGATCCAGGCCCCATCCACCATGCAGGCCCCTCCATCTTACCCGCTGACAATGCCGACCACCGTGCCATATCCTTCGATCGAGCAGGCTCCCCAGCCACCTCCCATTGACACAGAGGAGAACACCACTGGCCATCCCAGCAGCATGAACATCGAGGAGGAGCCGTTGTTCGCCGAGGAGCTCACACAAGCCGCAGATGCACAAGCTCGAGGTCGCCGGGTTAGCAAAAGAACCAGCAACTACATGGTGCAGGAGGACAAGATGCTCATCGAAGCATGGTTGACCATTGGGCAAGATGCATTGACAGGTGACGAGCAGAGGGGGACCGCATTCTGGCGCCGGATCTATGAATACTTTCATGAACATCGCAAATACGGACATGAGCCATTTGAGAGCGAACGTAGCGACATATCCCTCCAAAAGAGGTGGGAGCAATTCAAACGGAATGCAACAAGTTCCAGGCGGCGTATGATCACGTGAAGCGGATGCCCGTTAGCGGCATGGGCATGAAGGACTTGGTATGATTCTTAACTTCAACTTGTTCATTCGATGTTTGCACATATGTTTTTTTATTGTTGTCTCTCTTTGCTCTAGGTGTGGCAAGTTTTGGATTTCTACAAAAGTAGCAATGAACAAAAGACATTTGCCTTCCCTCATTGCTGGAAGGAACTCCATGGAACCCCCAAGTTCCGGGAGGGGTACGAGGGGTACATGGCGATCTTGTCTGGCAAGAAGCCTGCCAAAGATGCCACGGTCATTGACCTTGATGGTGGGCAGCCTTGCGGTAGCTCCGCTTCTTGTGCAAGTCGTCCACGAGGCCACAAGTCAGCCAAAGCCGACATGAAGCGTGATGCTTCGGCCATGCAATTGGTTGGCACTTTGAAGGAGATGCATGCTGACAGAGAGGTGTCCACGGACAAGAGGGATGAGTGGAGGCGCCGGGAGAAAGAAGAGGACAGGAAGAACTACTTCGATATCCAAAAGAAGAAGCTTGAGATTGAAAAGGTGAAGGCCAAGAACAAAGCTAGAGAAATTGAGCTCAAAGAGAGAGAAATTGACCTCATAGCAATGGCAAGGGCCAAGATGTGGAGTTGAAGGCGAGAAAGTTGAGCTGAAATGGCAAGCCGAGGACAACCTGATCATGAACGCCGACTTGTCCACCTTGAGCGACGCGAAGAGAGCTTGATTCGAGAAGAGGCAGAAGGAGATCCTAGAGCGCCCAAATTAAGTTCACAATCTCAATTTGTAATTTTTATATTTTTTCAAACTATGACACATTTCGTTTTTTTCATCATGCTACATTTTATGCCATTCAGTATTATTATATATTTGTTAGATATTATTTTTTATTTTGTAGATATTATTTATAAGTATGTATGGCCAAATAGGATAAATGGGCAAATGGGTGGCCGCTGCTTTGGGCGCAGTGTGCGATCCAAACGGACATGCGGATACGGGACGCTATCCGTGTGTCCGTGCAGCCATCCAAACGGCCCAAAACAGACAGTTCAACCCGTCCGTTTTAGTCGCCGCGTTGGAGATGTTGTGACCGGTACAGAAACTTCGCGCCAGAGATTGGGTTCTACGGGAACCAGTGAACCACTGATCCACGGGCGACATGGACGGGATCACAACGAGATGGTCACAGTTGGATCGATCATGGCACAGAAGCGAAGCGAATGAGCAGGAGAGAGACCGACCGACCGACCGGCCGGACGTACGTACGTACTACGTACCAGGACTCCAGGAGTGGTAGGTTCCCGTCTCCTCAACACTTCAATTCGCACCGGAGCCTACTACCTAGCATAGCGTCTGCTCTCCGTTGACACGCACGCCCCCGTGCTCGTGCGGGCACCACTGTCGGCGAGTACAACGGAAAAGAACCACGCCGTGCGGCGAGGGATATGCTACAGTCGACCACAATGCCTGCTGCAGTGCTTGTCTTCCGATACTGTAGCGCTTGCTCGTCTGCTGCTGCTGCTGCTGCTGTAGCGAGCACTGGCTGGCTGGCTTTCTGCTTTTCTGTTGCCATATCTCGTCCATACTCATTGCTTGTCTCACGGGGTCGTGCGACGATTTTGAAGTATCACACATGTCCGAGTTTTATACTTCTGGGGAACACAGCGAATTTTTTTTAAATAATACACTTTTTAATATTAATTCCAGAAATAATATTCGTTTTCAGCTAATTTCAGAAATAATACACCGTCCGGGTGGGGGAACCCGAATTTGCAAAATCGGGTTTGAGGACCCCGAAATTACCAAATCGGGGTTGGGGAACCCGAAAATAAAATTGTTCTGCGCCTTCTGCGCCGTGATGGAAAAAGAAAAATAAAAAAGCAGTAATCGGGGTGGTTGAACCCGATTTATGAAAATCGGGCAAGTTGAACCCGATACATAATAATCGGGCAATTTGAACCCGAGTTCAATAAATCGGGTTTATTGAACCCGATTTTCTGCCCAGCACGAAATTTTCCCGCCTTTTCGCGTTCGCACCGCCGTGTTTCCCTCCCGCCTTTGCCGCCACCCTTCCCGCCACTTCTTCCCGCCACTCCTTCCCGCCATCATCTCCCGCCACTATCTCCCGCTAAATTTTCCCGCCACACTGTTGAATTTTTGCCTATAAAAGCAGGCATCGCTACTCTGGATTGCACAAGTTCTTGTATCTCTATTTTATCCCGTTTGCTCACTCTTAGCCATCATGAGTGTGCCGTGCTCTGACCAGGAGTTTAGGCCGGTGAAGGCGAAGGCTGCAAGTTTACCCCCGGGTGTGACTGCGGAGCGTTGTTGGTGCGGCCGTGTTGCTAAGGTTAAGCAGGTGGAGGATTTCTCCGACCAGTTCGGCATGAAATTTTTCATGTGTGCGAGCTATGAGCATGATCCACCCCGTAGTTCAGCTTCGTCGTCCACCAGGCCGCCGGTATGTTTCGACATAATTGTATGTTGGCTTAAATTTGTTTGTGAATTTGATTTAATCTTACTGTTTGTGTTGTAGTCTCCCCCGCCCCTATGCAAATGGTTTCACTGGATAGACACGGAGCAGCCGGATTGGGCGCGCGAGGAGGTTGAGGAGAAACAGCGCCGTGCGTGGGCAACGTTCTTTGAGGAGGAGCGTTGGGAAAAGGTTCGTGCTAATGAGAAAGCAGAGCGAGAGAGGCAGATCTGAGAAACTAAGGGCGGAACAAGCTCGTAACCGAGAGGTGAATCGAGAGAAGAGGATGGATGATGAGGCTGCACGTAGGTTTGCGAGACGAAGAGGTTTGCAGGGAGGCTCGTGAAGCGAAAGGAAGAGACTAAGGGAAAGAGCTGCTTTGAAGCACAAGCGGCGAGAAGAACGCGGCGACAAGTACGGAAAATGGCCACGGTGGACGCAGGGAAAGTAGTGTGATGTGTCGTATTGGCTATGTATCTTAATTTCAGTTGTATCTTAAATTCCGTTGTAGTGTCGTTGTATCTTAAATTCCGTTGTAGTGATAAATCCTATTTTTATTTCAGCTGCAATGTATCTTCATTTCTGTTTTAGTATTATTGTTTCCCGCCTAATTTTTCCCGCTCAGTTTTTTCCCGCCTTTTACCCCGCCGTAATCTCCCGCCAATTTTTCCCGCTCACTTTTTTTCCGCCTTTTACTCCCGCCCTAATCTCCCGCCAGTTTTTCCCGCTCACCTTTTCCCGCCGAAAGTCGTCCCTTCTAGCCTATAAAAACCCCCCAGTGTTTCCTTCTGTTTCAGTGTATTCTCTCAGCAAGATGGATCCCCCATATAAGAATCCCCCCCATCTTTTCACCGAATCCATGGCCAAACCTCTTCTAGACGAGGCCCGCAAAGTGATGAGGGAGAGTAAGGTAGACACATTTGAGGAGTTCATCAGTAGCGACGCCTTGCTCCGTAAGGTGGGTAGGGAGTTTGAGAAATATTCTTATGGGTAGCCATTGAAGAAGATGCCTGCTCGCAGCCCACGGGAGATAAGGTGTGAGCTTATCAGGTTGAATGAGAAGTGGAAGTCACTAACTTGGAAGAATGAACGAGATAGGGAAAGAGATTACAACTTTCCATGGCTGTGGACGGTTGAGAGTGAGGACGACGATGATATCTTTGAGCCTAGCAGCAAGGCGAAGAAAGCTGCATCGTCGAAGGGCAAGAGTGCCAAGTCCTCGAAGGGGAAGAGTGCTGCACCACCGGTCATCGACTCGGACGACGACTTCGAGCCTAGCACGAAGGCGAAGAATGCTGCATCGTCGAAGGGCAAGAGTGCCAAGTCCTCAAAGGGCAAGAGTGCTGCACCGCCAGTCGTCGATTCAGACGATGACTTCGAGCCTACCACCAAGGCCATGAAAGCTGCATCGTCGAAGGGCAAGGGAAAGGGTGTGCTGCGTTCTTAGTGTTTTAGTTATCAGTAATCATGGATCTTGTAGTATGTTGTAGCGGTGTTGTACCATTTAATATGTTAGCAGAGAGTTATGTTGTAGTAGTAAGTTGTATCTTAATTATCGCTTGAAGTTCAATATGAAATGTTCGTTAAATAGAAATAGTAGTCATACATGGCGCATACAAATAGTACTCATCTCACTGACCACGGCCCCTCCCTCCACCTCGCCTCGGTGGCGGTCGAGCCTGAAAAGGTGACGGCGAGTACATACGAACAGGTGGCTGGCGATGTCGGGGAGGAAGCATGTACCCCTGCTCGTCTTGGCATGCTTTGCGTGGGATCTGGAGGTGGAGTTTGCTGTTGACTTGACATCCAGTCTTGATAGCTCTGCTGTGTTTCGTCCTGATCGTGAGCACTGGACCAGAAGGATCGTGATCCGGACCCCGTCGACATATGTCCCTCACCTTTCATTAGATAAAAAAACCGTTAGTCGATCATGAGGAAATTCACACATGGTGCACAATTAATATGGATAGTGATGAATTGCGTACCCTCTGGCTCATCCATACGGGGACGCCACCCGAAGTTAGGCATGGGAAATTGCTGCTCCATGCCGAAGCCGGCACGCTGCCAATACTCGTAAGTAGGCTCCTGCTGCTGCTGGTTTTGCCACCCAGAACCTCCTGCCTGGTTAGGAGATGGTGGCCTCGGGCTCGGCGGTACCTCCATACGTGGGCGCGGGGCGTGCCGCGGCTGATGCACCTGCAAAGAGGGACGAGGTGGCCGCTGTGCTGCTCGGTACTCGGCAACATCTGAAGATCGCGTGCATGTGATAGTCGCGTAGATACGACGTAGTTTGTCCTGAAGACGCTGTGCAAAGGAGGCGTGGTGCTCATACCGTCCAAGAAGTGGGCCGGAGGAGAGCGAGCGTGCATACTGGGCGGCGTCATCTTGCAGCTCCGCCGTCAACACGGCCTAGAATTGTGAGCTCAAATTAGTTATGTGTTGGCCAAGTATACCTGCATGCCTGTCATGTAGCACGCACACATTTGCGCGATCTTTCACTATCGATTTTTTTAACTGCCTGAAGAACCATAACCAGCTAGCAGTGTTCTCGCTCTCAACAAATGCAAATGCGAGAGGCACACATCGATTGTTGCCATCCACTCCAATTGCTGTCAGAATCTGTCCCTTGTACCTCCCAGTTAGAAAAGTTCCATCTACACACATCACCGGACGACAGTGCATGAAAGCCTCGATGCATATGCTGAATGCGAAAAACACCCTCTGCAGAACCCTGACATTAGGGAACTCTGGTATCACAAAGTCTTGTATGTCCACATGGGTGCCCGGATTCCGGTCCTTCAATGTGTGCAGGAGACGGACGACACCGTCATAAGCATCATAGAAGGTCCCGAATCTGTTCTCCAGTGCCGTCTGTTTAGCCCTCCATGCCTTGCCATATTCAATTACATACTTATATTGAAGGTGAACTCTATTCTGGATGGCTTTAACCCCCATTGCTGTATTCTCTACAATCTCCTTGTAGAACAGGCGAGCAATAAGAGTGGATGTAAGGTTTCGGTGATCCTTCAACATACTCTTAAGGACACATGTGTGCGGCACGAAGTCGCTCACCACCCATGTTGTGTCATACTTCGGACAGTACCCATGCACCCTTGATGGACATCTAGCATCGCTGCAGACCACTGTCAAGAATTTCTGACTTGAAACGGTGGTTCTGAATACCCTTTGCGTGTTCATTGCCCACTGAGTGATTGCTTCCTGCAGATGTCTCTTGTCAGCATATCTAGCACCAACTGAGATGGTGTTCATGCTGTACTCCCAGGCAGAATCGTGCCGATCATCGACTATCATTGCCTCCGACAAATCATGGTTCCAAGAAGAGGGGATCGGATCCGCCTCTTCGTTATCATCTGAAGTATTGGATCCACCGGATTCATCTGAGTCAACCTCATTGTCCACTCCATCCTCGTCTTCCTCGTCCATCATGTTCTGCATCTGTTCTTCTTCTTCGTCCACGCTTTCAAGCTCAACAGTATCGTCATGACCACCTGCTGCATGGCTACTGCCGGATTGGAAAGCTGCTGCCGCCGACATCGAACTTTGACTGCTGGCCTGGATGGAACGCACCCTCGCCTTCTTGGAAATTCACCACCTTCGCCTCGGGAAGCATTAAGGCGATGGGGTGAGTTCCCCTGCGCTCTGCGCTTCCAACCAGTGCACCCACTGAGAGGTCCGCTCAATCGGCTTCAACCGCCAGAAAATCTGGGTACTGGAGCTGCTCCACAAAGCATGCACACCAACAGTGTATGCTTCGGGATTAAGCCCGAAATTCACGGTCAACCACTCCTTCAACTGACTAACTCGCCATGTTTTTGGGTTTGTCAGATGCAAATCCTCACACTGAAACTCGCTCAGATCAGCTCCCATCGGAGTTGTTCGGACCGTGCCATGACCGAAGTAAACAACGAATTTTACTCTATCTGACATATCTGCTCACCTATACAAATTACAGACTCGTCAAAAAAATCTAGCACCTACACTCTAAAATAAATACAAATCTAGCACCTGCAGTCCTAAATAAATACTATCTACCGGTACATATTACACTAACTAATGTGCGCAGCTAACGAACGCAACATGCATTATGAGTACACCATCTAATACCAAGAATTAGGGTTTACCCTTGAAGCGTGCCAAACACCTCCGTCAGCAGCTCAGCTCCTCCACCCCGCAGCAGCTCCACCACCACGCAGCAGCACCACCACCACCAGCTCCACCACCACCACCTCCACCACCACCAACACCACCTCCACCACCAACACCACCTCCACCAAAACGCCTCAAAAACTAACCCATCTATAGATCAGGTGATTCTACAGCATTTGGTGATCAAACTACAACAAATGGCTGGATAAATCGCTCAGAAATGAGAGAAAACCCTGCTGGGCTGAGAGCAAACGAGAGAGAGAGCTGAGATGAACTGAGCGAGCAGCAGGAGGAAGAAGAGGCGAGGCGCGTCGGCCAGCAGCAGCGCGCGTCGGCCGAATTAATAATTCCACCGTTTCGGGCGCGGCTACCCCGACTCGGGCGCGGCTACCCCGAATCTCGCGCCTCGGGATGGAGAACCCCGACACCGCCTGCTCCTGCGCAGGGGACAGACCGACAACGGACCGGCGTGGCCGACAGCATCTCTTCGGGCGCACTGACCCCGACTTTGGCCATCCCCAGCAGATTCCCTCCACTTCGGTTTCACCGAACCCGATTTTTCTATTTCGGGTTAGCGGACCCCGATGGTGTATTATTTCTGAAATTTCCCAAAAACGACTATTATTTCTGGATTTAATATTAAAAAGTGTATTATTTAAAAAAAATTCGCGGGAACACATGGACGAGTTGTTTTTTTCTTTTTGGAGTGTGAACACGGAGTTTTTTTTTGCGAAAATTCCATCGATCTATAGCAGTACAAGCAGACCTAAAAGTAATAAAATTTACAAGTAGGTCTTTCGATCACCTAGCGACGACTACAAACACTAACCCGAGCTGAAGGCGCGGTTTTTTATTCGTTCATAATACGAGTTGTTGGATTTTCTATTTTGAACACGGGCTGGGCGGAGATGGGCTCCAGTGGGCCGGGGCGCTGCAGCTGCGGCGCTGCCTAAGGTGGTGGCGCCGACTAGTCTAGGACTCGGATGGCAGACCCTGTTGTAGGGCTGCCAAGGCTTTACGAACCCATCTAGGCCCGATCGGGCCCAGCCGGGCCTAGTGTGCCATGTTGCTCTGTTCGGTGGATGACTGCCTCTTAGCAGTGAAGTTGGGTCCCTCCCGCGTGGTTGTTACTTGTCTCGACGATGTCGTGTGCCTCCGTCTTGCAGGTCATATGCCAGTGTCACAAAGAGACCGATGATAGTGACTACAAGACTGTGGTGGCACATGATGGTGGGAGGTGAAGCTGGGTGGTGGAGCTCCTTTGCACCAGGTTTTTTGTGGACGGGGTTAGGAGAAATCCATGTCAACTAGTCTAACCTTGACGCGGTGCCACCTTCAAGTGGCACCATTCCTTCACGCGTGGCGTTGTGGGAAATCCCTTGTCCACTGTATTCTACGTGTCGGGGGAAACCCTAGGATCGGTCTGGTTTGCGCAGAAGCCTCATGTTGACGGTGTTTCCCTTCTTGAAGGGGTTGCTTGGTACGGGGCACTTGAGGGTGTTTGGAGCATACTGGGCAAAAGACGGAGGGTATAGTAGTTGCAGATCATCATTGTTTTATTTTTTAACAGATAAAGGCCAGAAGGGCCTAGAAGCTATATTAAAGTGGTGTACAATATACAAAGAGGACTCCAAAAAGTAAGAAAATTGCATACAAGTCTCAACTTTTGCATTGTGAACCTCTAGAAAAGAAAAATAAAGGCAATCGGGCAGAGGGTCTTCATCGTAGGCGACCAACGACCTCCAGATCTAGGCACCGTTTTGTCACTTTGCCATGCCTTCATTTCTATTCTTTTTGGGCATGTTTGCGCTACTACCCAGCAATATTATTTGCTGGTCCAGATGGTTTGAATGGTCTATTTTTGAAAAAAAATGTTGGCACATTGTCAGAGAGGAGTTCACTAAACTGTGTCATGATATTCACTCTGGTTTGGCTCCTTTGCAGAGTATAAATGGCTCCTTCATTGCCCTTGTGCCTAAAAAACACAATCCTGAATCAATCAATGATTTTCGCCCAATATCTTTGACAAATACTTGCATCAAATTCTTGACAAAACTTGTTGCTAATAGAATGCAAGTTGAGATCAAAAGGACAGTTCATGCAAATCAGTATGGCTTCATTCAGAATAGAACAATTCAGGATTGCCTTGCTTGGTCTTTTGATTTCCTTCATCAATGTCAGCAGTCCAAGAGGAAGATTGTGGTGCCCAAAATATTTGAGAAGGCTTTTGATACACTGGGTCATGAAGCAATTATTCCTATATTGAGGGCTAAGGGACCCTGAATTACTTCTGAATGGGTGAATGAAGTTCTAACATCTGGTTCTTCCTATATTCTCCTTAATGGAGTTCCTGATAAATCTTTCCCCTGCAAGAGAGGGGTGAGACAAGGTGACCCATGTTCCCTTATGTTGTTTGTGCAAGGTGTTGATCTCTTACAACCTGTCAATATTGCTTATCTAGAGGTTTTGCAGACTGCACCGATTCGTGTTGGAGATGATTACCCCATAATTGACTATGCTGACAGTACTATTATTGTGCTCCCTGCTGATTGTGTGCAATTAGCCAAATTCAAGGACATCTTAGGGCAGTATGCTTCCTTCACTAGGCTTAAGGTTAAGTACAACAAATACTCCATGATTCCCATTAATGTTCCACATGAGGAGGTGATGTCTACGCACGCTTCTATTCCTGTAGACAGTGTTGGGCCTCCAAGAGCAAATGTTTGTAGAACAACAACAAGTTTCCCTTAGGTGAATCACCCAAGGTTTATCGAACTCAGGGAGGTAGAGGTCAAAGATATCCCTCTCAAGCAACCCTGCAATTAAGATATAAGAAGTCTCTTGTGTCCCCAACACACCTAATACACTTGTCAGATGTATAGGTGCACTAGTTCGGCGAGGAGATAGTGAAATACAAGTAATATGGATGATTGTAAGTAGTAATTGCAATCTGAAATAAAGATGGCATCAAGAAAACATGTAGCAGAACTTGTTGGAAACGGTGTTTCAATGCGTAGAAACAAGGCCTAGGGATCATACTTTCACTAGTGGACACTCTCAACAATGATCACATAACTGAATAAATAAATGCTACTTTTAAACACTCTCTTGTTGGATAACAAACACCATTCATTGTGTAGGGCTACAAAAGCACGCTTCAAGCCGGAGTAAACAAGCTCCACAATGTCCGGAGTTCATATTAAAGTAACCTCTAGAGTGCATAATAGACCGTTGCAATTTAGACCGAGTACTAACATAGCATACACACTGTCAACAATAGCTATGAAAGGGGGAATAGATCACATCAATACTATCATAGTAATAGTTAACTTCATAATCTACAAGAGATTACAATCATAACCTATGCCAAGTACTACATGATGCACACACTGTCAACTTTACATCATGGAGGAGGAATAGACTACTTTAATAACATCACTAGAGTAGCACATAGATTAACAGTGATACAAAGCTCATGATCACATAAAGATCACACCATGGGAGAGAGAGATGAACCACATAGCTACCGGTAGAGCCCTCAGCCTCGGGGGAGAACTACTCCCTCCTCATCATGGGAGACAGAAACGGCGATGAAGATGGCGGTGGTGTCGATGGAGATGACTCCGGGGGCAATTCCCCGTCCCGGCGGCGTGCCAGAACAGAGACTTCTGTCCCCGGAAACGGAGTTTCGTGATGGCGGCAGCGTCCCTGGAGTCTTTTTGGAGTTTCGTCAATTGGTATAGGGTTTTCACGTCACGAGAGATTATATAGGCGAAAGGGCGGCCTCGGAGGGGTCCCAGGGCGACCTCACCACATGGCGGCGCGGCCAGGGTGGGACCCGCGCCCCCTATGGTGTGGGGCCCCCTTGGCCACCTCCGGCCCTTCTCTGGCTCTCCGGGTCCGTCTCGGTGAAATAAGATGTTTGGCTTTTGTTTCGTCGAATTCCGAGAATATTGCCCGAACAGCCTTTCTGGAACCAAAAACAGCAGAAAACAGGAACTGTCACTTCGGCATCTTGTTAATAGGTTAGTTCTGAAAAATGCATAAAATCATTATAAAGTGTGAGCAAAACATGTAGGTATTGTCATAAAACTAGCATGGAACATCAGAAATTATAGATACGTTGGAGACGTATCAAGCATCCCCAAGCTTAGTTCCTACTCGCCCTTGAGTAGGTAAACGATAACAAGGATAATTTCTGAAGTGACATGCTACCAACATAATCTTGATCAATACTATTGTAAAGCATATGAGATGAATGAAGTGATTCAAAGCAATGGTAAAGATAATGACTAAACAACTGAATCATATAGCAAAGACTTTTCATAAATAGTACTTTCAAGACAAGCATCAATAAGTCTTGCATAAGAGTTAACTCATAAAGCAATAGATTCTTAATAGAAGGTTTTGAAGCAATACAAAGGAAGATATAAGTTTCAGCAGTTGCTTTCAACTTCAACATGTATATCTCATGGATAATTGTCAACACAAAGTAACATGATGAGTGCAAATAAGCAAGTATGTAGGAATCAATGCACACAGTTGACACAAGTGTTTGCTTCTAAGATAGAAAGAAGTAGGTAAACTGACTCAACATAAAGTAAAAGAAAGGCCCTTCGCAGAGGGAAGCAGAGATTACTATTTTTGTGCTAGAGCTTTTATTTTGAAATCATAGAAACAATTTTGTCAACGGTAGTAATAATTCATATGTGTTATGCATAAAACATCCTATAAGTTGCAAGCCTCATGCATCGAATACCAATAGTGCTCGCTCCTTGTCCTAATTAGCTTGGATTTCCATGGATTATCATTGCATTACATATGATTCAACCAAGTGTCACAAAGGGGTACCTCTATGTCACCTGTACAAAGGTCCAAGGAGATAGATCGCATTTGATTTCTCGTTTTTGATAGATCTCAACTTGAGGACATCCATACCGGGACAACATAGAAAACAAATAACGGACTCCTCTTTAATGCATAAGCATTCAACAACAGATAATATTCTCATAAGAGATTGAGGATTAATGTCCAAACTGAAACTTCCACCATGATACATGGCTTTGGTTAGCGGCCCAATGTTCTTCTCTAACAATATGCATACTCAAACCATTTAATCATGATAAATCACCCTTACTTCAGACAAGACGAACATGCATAGCAACTCACATGATATTCAACAAAGGTGTAATAGTTGATGGCATCCCCAGAAAAATGGTTACCGCTCAACAAGCAACTTATAAGAAATAAGATACATAAGCTACATATTCTTTACCACAATAGTTTTTAAGGCTATTTTCCCCATGAGCTATGTATTGCAAAGACAAGGAATGAAGTTTTAAAGGTAGCACGCAAGCAATTTACTTTGGAATGGCAGAGAAATAACACATAGTAGGTAGGTATGGTGGACACAAATGGCATAAGTTTTGGCTCAAGGATTTGGATGCACGAGAAGAATTCCCTCTCAGTACAAGGCTTTGGCTAGCAAGGTTGTTTGAAGCAAACACAAGTATGAACCGGTACAACAAAACTTACATAAGAACATATTGCAAGAATTATAAGACTCTACACTGTCTTCCTTGTTGTTCAAACACTTCACCAGAAAATATCTAGACTTTAGAGAGACCAATCATGCAAACCAAATTTCAACAAGTTCTATGGTAGTTCTTCATTAATAGGTTCAAGGTACATGATGCAAGAGCTTAAACATGATCTATTTGAGCAAAACAATTGCCAAGTGTCAAATTATTCAAGACAATTGATACGTCTCCGACGTATCGATAATTTCTTATGTTCCATGCCACATTATTGATGTTATCTACATGTTTTATGCACACTTTATGTCATATTCGTGCATTTTCTGGAACTAACCTATTAACAAGATGCCGAAGTGCCGATTCTTTGTTTTGCTATTTTTGGTTTCAGAAATCCTAGTAACGAAATATTCTCGGAATTGGACGAAATCAACGCCCAGGGTCCTATTTTGCCACGAAGCTTCCAGAAGTCCGAAGAGGAGACGAAGTGGGGCCACGAGGTGCCCAAACCCTAGGGCGGCGCGGCCCCCCCCCCCCTTGGCCGCGCGGCCCTGTGGTGTGGGGCCCTCGTGCCACCTCCTGACCTGCCCTTCCGCCTACTTAAAGCCTCCGTCGCGAAACCCCCAGTACCGAGAGCCACGATACAGAAAACCTTCCAGAGACGCCGCCGCCGATCCCATCTCGGGGGATCCAGGAGATCGCCTCCGGCACCCTGCCGGAGAGGGGAATCATCTCCCGGAGGACTCTACGCCGCCATGGTCGCCTCCGGAGTGATGTGTGAGTAGTCTACCCCTGGACTATGGGTCCATAGCAGTAGCTAGATGGTTGTCTTCTCCCCATTGTGCTATCATTGTCGGATCTTGTGAGCTGCCTAACATGATCAAGATCATCTATCTGTAATTCTATATGTTGCGTTTGTTGGGATCCGATGAATAGAGAATACTTGTTATGTTGATTATCAAAGTTATAACTATGTGTTGTTTATGATCTTGCATGCTCTCCGTTACTAGTAGATGCTCTGGCCAAGTAGATGATTGTAACTCCAAGAGGGAGTATTTATGCTCGATAGTGGGTTCATGCTCGCATTGACACAGGGACGATGACAGAAAGTTCTAAGGTTGTGTTGTGCTTGTTGCCACTAGGGATAAAACATTGATGCTATGTCTAAGGATGTAGTTGTTGATTACATTACGCACCATACTTAATGCAATTGTCTGTTGCTTTGCAACTTAATCTTTGGAGGGTTCGGATGATAACCTGAAGGTGGACTTTTTAGGCATAGATGCAGTTGGATGGCGGTCTATGTACTTTGTCGTAATGCCCAATTAAATGTCACTATACTCATCATGATATGTATGTGCATGGTCATGCCCTCTTTATTTGTCAATTGCCCAACTGTAATTTGTTCACCCAACATGCTGTTTATCTTATGGGAGAGACACCTCTAGTGAACTGTGGACCCCGGTCCAATTCTCTATACTGAAATACAATCTACTGCAATACTGTTCTACTGTTTTCTGCAAACAATCATCTTCCACACAATACGGTTAATCCTTTGTTACAGCAAGCCGGTGAGATTGACAACCTCACTGTTTCGTTGGGGCAAAGTACTTTGGTTGTGTTGTGCAGGTTCCACGTTGGCGCCGGAATCCCTGGTGTTGCGCCGCACTACATCCCGCCGCCATCAACCTTCAACGTGCTTCTTGGCTCCTCCTGGTTCGATAAACCTTGGTTTCTTTCTGAGGGAAAACTTGCTGCTGTGCGCATCATACCTTCCTCTTGGGGTTCCCAACGAACGTGTGAGTTACACGCCATCAACAATATACCAATTACCACACGAAGCATTTTCTATTTCCAACCAAATAGCAATGAGTGCAGCAGCTTTCAACTTTTGCCATGAACATTAAAAGTAAAACTAAGAACACAAGTGTTCATATGAAAAAGCGGAGCGTGTCTCTCTCCCACACAAGGATTGCTAGGATCCAATTTATTCAGAGAACGAAAATAACAAAACGAAAATAAAAGCACACAGACGCTCCAAGTAAAGCACATAAGATGTAACGGAATAAAAATATAGTTTCAGTAGAGGTGACCTGATAAGTTGTTGATGAGGAAGGGGATGTCTTGAGCATCCCCAAGCTTAGATGCTTGAGTCTTCTTGAAATATGCAGGGATGAACCACGGGGGCATCCCCAAGCTTAGACTTTTCACTCTTCTTGATCACATTATATCATCCTCCTCTCTTGATCCTTGAAAACTTCTGCCACACCAAACTCGAAGTAATCTCATTAGAGGGTTAGTGCATAATCAAAAACTTCAGAGAGGACACAATCATTCTCAACACTTCTGGACATTACCCAAGGTTACTGAAATTTAATGGAGCAAAGAAATCCACTCAACACAGTAAAAGAGGTAATGCGAAATAAAAGGCAGAATCTGTCAAAACAGAATAGTCCGTAAAGACGAATTTTTTAGAGGCACTTAACATGCTCAGATGAAGAAGCTTAAATTGAATGAAAGTTGCGTACATATCTGAGGATCACTCATGAAAATTAGCAGATTTTTCTGAGTTTCCTACAGAGAGACCTACTCAAATTCGTGACGGATAGAGATTTGTTTCTGCGCAGAAATCCAAATCTAGTATCAACCTTCTATTAGAGACTTTACTTGGCACAACAATGCAATAAAATAAAGATAAGGAGAGATTACTACAGTAATAACAACTTCCAAGACACAACAAAACAGTAGCAAAATAAAAACATGGGTTATCTCCCAAGAAGTGCTTTCTTTATAGCCATTAAGATGGGCTCAGCAATTTTAATGATGCTCACATGGAAAATAGAAAATGAAGCAAAAGGAGCATCAAGAAGCAAATTCAAAACACATTTAAGTCTAACCCACTTCCTATGAAAATGAATCTTGTAAATAAACAAGTCATGTAAACATAACGCAACAAGCATAGAAAGGCAACACAAGCGCAACTTCAAGATTCTCAACTTAATATTATTAAGATGCATATAACCATGTTTCCCTCTCTCATAATAACTTTCAGTAGGATCATGAACAAACTCAACAATATAACTATCACATAAAGCATTCTTATCATGAGTCTCATGCATAAAATTATTACTACTCCCAACATAAGCATAGTCATTCTTATTAATTGTAGTGGGAGCAAATTCAACAAAGTAGCTATCATTATTATTCTCATCACCATAATCATAAAATATAGGAGGCATAGTATAATCATAATAAACTTTATCCTCCATAGTAGATGGCACCAAAATACCACTATCATTATAATCATCATAAATGGGAGGCAAAGTATCATCAAAGTAAATTTTCTCCTCCATGCTTGGGGGACTAAAAATATCATGCTCATCAAAACCAGCTTCCCCAAGCTTAAATTCTTCCATAGCATTAGCAATAATAGTGTTCAAAGAGTTCATGCTAATAACATTGCTACAACTATTTTGCAAACAAAGTTCCATGGGTTTTTTAATTCTCTCTTCAAACACATCATGTCCCAATTCAATATAAAGTTCATAAAGATCTCTAATTTTGTTGTTGTTTTCCATTAAGCCTAACTAGTGAAAAATAAAAACAAGAAACAAAAAGATATAATTGCAGGATCTAAAGGAAATAACTTCGAGCACTCACACACCAGCAACAGTGCTAGGAAATAGCTTAGTAGTCGGAGGATGTGAATACCTTTTACCTTACCTCCCCGGCAACGGCGTCAGAAAATAGCTTGGTGTCTACGCACGCTTCTATTCCTGTAGACAGTGTTGGGCCTCCAAGAGCAGAGGTTTGTAGAACAGCAGCAAGTTTCCCTTAAGTGAATCACCCAAGGTTTATCGAACTCAGGGAGGTAGAGGTCAAAGGTATCCCTCTCAAGCAACCCTGCAATTAAGATACAAGAAGTCTCTTGTGTCCCCAACACACCTAATACACTTGTCAGATGTATAGGTGCACTAGTTCGGCGAAGAGATAGTGAAATACAAGTAATATGGATGATTGTAAGTAGTAATTGCAATCTGAAATAAAGATGGCAGCAAGCAAACATGTAGCAGAACTTGTTGGAAACGGTGTTTCAATGCTTAGAAACAAGGCCTAGGGATCATACTTTCACTAGTGTACACTCTCAACAATGATCACATAACTGAATAAATAAATGCTACTTTTAAACACTCTCTTGTTGGATAACAAACACCATTCATTGTGTAGGGCTACAAAAGCATGCCTCAAGCCGGAGTAAACAAGCTCCACAACGTCCGGAGTTCATATTAAAGTAACCTCTAGAGTGCATAATAGACCGTTGCAATTTAGACCGAGTACTAACATAGCATACACACTGTCAACAATAGCTATGAAAGGGGGAATTAATAGATCACATCAATACTATCATAGTAACAGTTAACTTCATAATCTACAAGAGATTACAATCATAACATATGCCAAGTACTACATGATGCACACACTGTCAACTTTACATCATGGAGGAGGAATAGACTACTTTAATAACATCACTAGAGTAGCACATAGATTAACAGTGATACAAAGCTCATGATCACATAAAGATCACACCATGGGAGAGAGAGATGAACCACATAGCTACCGGTAGAGCCCTCAGCCTCGGGGGAGAACTACTCCCTCCTCATCATGGGAGACAGCAACGACGATGAAGATGGCGGTGGTGTCGATGGAGATGACTCCGGGGGCAATTCCCCGTCCCGGCGGCGTGCCGGAACAGAGACTTCTGTCCCCCGAAACGGTGTTTCGCGATGGCGGCGGCGTCCCTGGAGTCTTTTTGGAATTTCGTCAATTGGTATAGGGTTTTCACGTCATGAGAGATTATATAGACGAAAGGGCGGCCTCGGAGGGGTCCCAGGGCGCCCTCACCACATGGCGGCGCGGCCAGGGTGGGACCCGCGCCCCCTATGGTGTGGGGCCCCTTGGCCCCCCTCCGGCCCTTCTCTGGCTCTCCGGGTCCGCCTCGGTGAAATAAGATGTTTGGCTTTTGTTTCATCAAATTCCGAGAATATTGCCCGAACAGCCTTTACGGAGACCAAAAACGACGAAAATGCTTGAGCTGCACTTCAGCATCTTGTTAATTTGTTAGCGCCGGAAAATGCATAAAATCATTATAAAGTGTGAGCAAAACATGTAGGTATTGTCATAAAACTAGCATGGAATATCAGAAATAATAGATACGTTGGAGACGTATCAGGAGGCTGTTCTTCTTGCTAGAGGGTTCGACTGTCAGGTGGGAGCTATGCCTTTCACTTACATGAGTTTGCCTATGGGAACCACCAAGCCCACTATCAGAGATGTGTCTCCCCTCATTGATAGAGTCGAGAGTGGATTGTCTGCTACTACCTCCTTGTTGTCTTATGGTGATCGTTTGGTTTTTGCTAATTTGGTTCTATCTTCTCTACCCACTTTTTCCATGCTCTCTCTAATGATACCTGTGGGAGTTGTTGATATAGTTTACAGAGCCAGGAGACATTGCCTGTGGAGAAGAAAGGCATGTGATACGTCTCAAACGTATCTATAATTTCTTATGTTTCATGCTACTTTTATGATGATACTCACATGTTTTATACACACTTTATGTCATATTTATGCATTTTCCGGCACTAACCTATTAACAAGATGTCGAAGAGCCAGTTGCTATTTTCTGCTGTTTTTGGTTTCAGAAATCCTACAAAGGAAATATTCTCAGAATTGGACGAAATCAACGCCCAGGGTCTTATTTTTCCACGAAGCCTCCAGAAGACCGAAGGAGTTACGAAGTGGGGCGACGAGGCGCCGCCACACCAGGGCCGCGCGTCCAAGGTGGGCCCCGCGCCGCCCTGGTGTGTGGGGCCCTCGCGCCGCCTCCAACCCTACCCTTCCGCCTACTTAAAGCCTTCGTCGCGAAAACCCCAGTACCGAGAGCCACGATACGGAAAACCTTCCAGAGACGCCGCCGCCGCCAATCCCATCTCGGGGGATTCAGGAGATCGCCTCCGGCACCCTGCCGGAGAGGGGAATCATCTCCCGGAGGACTCTTCATCACCATGATTGCCTCCGGATTGATGTGTGAGTAGTTCACCCCTGGACTATGGGTCCATAGCAGTAGCTAGATGGTTGTCTTCTCCTCATGTGCTATCATTGTTCGATCTTGTGAGCTGCCTATCATGATCAAGATCATCTATTTGTAATGCTACATGTTGTGTTTGTTGGGATCCGATGAATATGGAATACTATGTTATGTTGATTATCAATCTATCATATATGTGTTGTTTATGATCTTGCATGCTCTCCGTTGCTAGTAGAGGCTCTGGCCAAGTTGATACTTGTAACTCCAAGAGGGAGTATTTATGCTCGATAGTGGGTTCATGCCTCCATTTAATGCGGGACAATGACCAGGAAAGTTCTAAGGTTGTGGATGTGCTGTTGCCACTAGGGATAAAACATCAATGCTTTGTCTAAGGATATTTGTGTTGATTACATTACGCACCATACTTAATGCAATTGTCTGTTGTTTGCAACTTAATACTGGAAGGGGTGCGGATGCTAACCCGAAGGTGGAATTTTTAGGCATAGATGCATGTTGGATAGCGGTCTATGTACTTTGTCGTAATACCCAATTGAATTTCACACTACTCATCATGATATGTATGTGCATTGTTATGTCCTCTTTATTTGTCAATTTCCCAACTGTAATTTGTTCACCCAACATGCTATTTCTTATTGGAGAGACACCACTAGTGAACCGTGGACCCCGATCCATTCTTTTACATCGAATACAATCTACTGCAATACTTATTCTTTACTGTTCTTCGCAAACAAACATCATCTTCCACACTACATTTAATCCTTTGTTTACTGACAAGCCGGTGAGATTGACAACCTCAACTTTGTTACGTTGGGGCAAAGTACTTTGATTGTGTTGTGCAGGTTCCACGTTGGCGCCGGAATCCCTGGTGTTGCGCCGCACTATACTCCGTCACCAACAACGTTCACGTGCTCCTTGACTCCTACTGGTTCGATAACCTTGGTTTCTTACTGAGGGAAAACTTGCTGCTGTACGCATCACACCTTCCTCTTGGGGTTCCCAACGGACGTGTGCTTTACGCGTATCAAGCTCTTTTTCTGGCGCCGTTCCTGGGGAGATCAAGACACGCTGCAAGAGGAGTCTCCCACTTCCAATCTCTTTACTTTGTTTTTGTCTTGCTTTACTTTATTTTATTTACTGCTTTGTTTGCTTTCTTATATCAAAATACAAAAAAATTAGTTACTTGCATTTACTTTATTTAGTTTGCTTTATTTACTATTGCTAAAATGGGTACTCCTGAAAATACTAAGTTGTGTGACTTCACAAGCACAAATAATAATGATTTCCTATGCACACCTATTGCTCCACCTGCTACTACAGCAGAATTTTTTGAAATTAATCCTGCTTTACCTTATCTTGTTATGAGAGAGCAATTTTCTGGTGTTAGTTCTGATGATGCTGCTGCCCATCTTAATAATTTTGTTGAACTTTGTGAAATGCAAAAGTATAAGGATGTAGATGGTGACATTATAAAATTAAAATTGTTTCCTTTCTCATTAAGAGGAAGAGCTAAAGATTGGTTGCTATCTTTGCCTAAGAATAGTATTGATTCATGGACTAAATGTAAGGATGCTTTCATTGGTAGATATTATCCTCCTGCTAAAATTATATCTTTGAGAAGTAGCATAATGAATTTTAAGCAATTGGATAATGAGCATGTTGCCCAAGCATGGGAAAGAATGAAATCTTTGGTTAAAAATTGCCCTACCCATGGACTGACTACTTGGATGATCATCCAAACCTTTTATGCAGGATTGAATTTTTGTTCGCGGAACCTATTGGATTCAGCTGCTGGAGGTACTTTTATGTCCATCACTCTACGCGCCGCAACAAAGCTTCTTGATGATATGATGATTAATTACTCTGAATGGCACACAGAAAGAGCTCCACAAGGTAAGAAGGTAAATTCTGTTGAAGAAACCTCCTCCTTGAGTGATAAGATTGATGCTATTATGTCTATGCTTGTGAATGGTAGATCTAATGTTGATCCTAATAATGTTCCTTTAGCTTCATTGGTTGCTCAAGAAGAGCATGTTGATGTGAACTTCATTAAAAATAATAATTTCAACAACAATGCTTATAGGAATAATTCTAGTAACAACTATAGGCCATATCCTTCTAATAATGGTAATGGTTATGGTAATTCTTATGGTAATTCTTACAACAATAATAGGAGTGTATCCCCTGGTCTTGAAGCCATGCTTAAAGAATTTATTAGTACACAAACTGCTTTTAATAAATCTGTTGAAGAAAAGCTTGGTAAAATTGATGTTCTTGCTTCTAAGGTTGATAGTCTTGCTGCTGTTATTGATCTTTTAAAATTGAAAGTTATGCCTAATGAAACTAAAGATATTAAGTCATTTGCTACAGCAAACGCATAATCAAGTTCGAATTAATGAGAATATTAGATTGATGGCTGAGTTGCGTGCTAGGTGGGAAAAATAAGAAAATGCTAAAGAGAATAATGTAGCTAAAGTTTGGACTATTACCACCACTAGTAATGAAAATGCTTCACATGTTGCTACACCTCCTACTATCAATGGTAAAATAATTGGTGTTGGCAATGTTTCTATTCCTAATGCAAAGCGTGCAAAACTGCACAGCTGCTAAAGCTGCTTTGAAAGCGCTTGTGATAAAACTGCTGAAATTTTTCAAAATATTGGGGACAATGATCCCATTGCTTTAGATAATAATGGTTTATATTTTGATGATAGTCACATCTCTGAAGTTATAAAGTTCTTATAAAAACTTGCTAGAAGTCCTAATGCTAGTGCTATAAATTTGGCCTTTACAAAACATATTACAAATGCTCTCATAAAAGCTAGAGAAGATAAACTAAAACTTGAAACTTCTATTCCTAGGAAGTTAGAAGATGGTTGGGAGCCCATCATTAAGATGAAGGTCAATGATTTTGATTGTAATGCTTTATGTGATCTTGCTGCAAGTATTTCTGTTATGCCTAAGAAAATCTATGATATGCTTGACTTGCCACCATTGAAAAATTGTTATTTAGATGTTAATCTTGCTGATAATTCTACAAAGAAACCTTTGGGGAGGATTGATAATGTTCGCATTACGGTTAACAATAACCTTGTCCCCGTTGATTTTGTTGTCTTGGATATTGAATGCAATGCATCTTGTCCCATTATTTTGGGAAGACCTTTTCTTCGAACTGTTGGTGCTATTATTGATATGAACGAAGGTAATATTAAATATCAATTTCCTCTCAAGAAAGGTATGGAAAACTTTCCTAGAAAGAGAATGAAGTTACCTTATGATTCTATCATTAGAACAAATTATGATGTTGATGCTTCGTCTCTTGATAATACTTGATACACACTTTCTGCGTCTAGCTGAAAGGCGTTAAAGAAAAGCGCTTATGGGAGACAACCCATCATTTTAATACAACACTTTTGTTTTATATTTGAGTCTTGGAAGTTGTTACTACTTTAGCAACCTCTCCTTATCTTTATCTTATTGCATTGTTGTGCCAAGTAAAGTCTTTGATAGCAAAGATGATACTAGATTTGGATTACTGCGCAGAAACAAATTTCTTGCTGTCACGATTTTGAGTAGTATTCTCTGTAGGTAACTCAGAAAAATCTGCTAATTTACGTGAGTGATCCTCAGATATGTACGCAACTTTCATTCAATTTGAGCATTTTCATCTGAGCAAGTTAAGTGCCCCAGAAAAATTCGTCTTTATAGACTGTTCTGTTTTGACAGATTCTGCCTTTTATTTCGCATTACCTGTTTCGCTATGTTTGATGTATTTCTTTGTTCCATTAACTTTCGGTAGCTTTGTGCAATGTCCAGAAGTGTTAAGAATGATTATGTCACCTCTGAACATGTGAATTTTTGATTATGCACTAACCCTCTAATGAGTTTGTTTTGAGTTTGGTGTGGAGGAAGTTTTCAAGGATCAAGAGAGGAGGATGATACAATAGGATCAAGGAGAGTGAAAACTCTAAGCTTGGGGATGCCCCCGTGGTTCATCCCTGCATATTTCAAGAAGACTCAAGCATCTAAGCTTGGGGATGCCCAAGGCATCCCCTTCTTCATCACAACTTATCAGGTCACCTCTAGTGAAACTATATTTTTATTCCGTCACATCTTATGTGCTTTACTTGGAGCGTCTGTATGTTCTTATTTTCGTTTTGTTTGAATAAAATTGGATCCTAGCATTCATTGTGTGGGAGAGAGACATGCTCCGCTGTTGCATATGAACACATATGTTCTTAGCTTTATTCTTAATGCTCATGGCGAAGGTTGAAACTGCTTCGTTCATTGTTATATGGTTGGAAACAGAAAATGCTACATGTGGTAATTGGTATAATGTCTTGAATAATTTGATACTTGGCAATTGTTGTGCTCATATAGATCATGTTTAAGATCTTGCATCATGTACTTTGCACCTATTAATGAAGAAATACTGTAGAGCTTGTTGACATTTGGTTTGCATGATTGGTCTCTCCAAAGTCTAGATATTTTCTGGTGAGGGTTTGAACAACAAGGAAGACAGTGTAGAGTCTTCTAATGCTTGCAATATGTTCTTATGTAAGTTTTGCTGTACCGGTTCATACTTGTGTTTGCTTCAAACAACCTTGCTAGCCTAAGCCTTGTATTGAGAGGGAATACTTCTCGTGCATCCAAAATCCTTGAGCCAAAAACTATGCCATTTGTGTCCACCATACCTACCTACTACATGGTATTTTTCTGCCATTCCAAGTAAATACTTCGTGTGCTACCTTTAAACAATTCAAAAGTTACTATCTCTTATTTGCGTCAATGTTTTATAGCTCATGAGGAAGTATGTGGTGTTTAATCTTTCAATCTTGTTGGGCAGCTTTCACCAATGGACTAGTGGCTTCATCCGCTTATCCAATAATTTTGCAAAAAGAGGCGCAGCGGGGTTCCCAGCCCCAATTAATCACAAATAGACACTCCTCCATGGTATGTGAAATGTTCGAAGACACCCGAGGATTCGGTTAGCCATAGTTTGAGAAAGCAAAGGTGGGGAGGAGTGTCATCTCTAAATAAAACTAAAATAAATAGACACTCCTTCATGGTATGTGATTGTTGGAAGGCACCCGAGGATTCGGTTAGCCATGGCTTGTGAAAGCAAAGGTTGGAAGGAGTGTCACCCAAAAATAAAAATAAACTACATCATGGGAGCCGCTCTTTGAAGGTGCATGCGGCAAGGGGGTTAGAGTGCCCACTACCATTCGTTGACAACAACAAACACCTCTCAAAATTTTACTTTTATGCTCTCTATATGATTTCAAAACTTGAAAAGCTCTAGCACATGATTTTATCCCTGCTTCCCCTCTACGAAGGGCCATTCTTCTACTATTATTTTAGTTCAGTTTACCTAATTATTTCTATCTCATAAGCAAACAATTGTGTTAAGCTGTGCATTGATTCTTACATACTAGCTTATTTGCACTCATCATATTACTTTGTGTTGACAATTATCCATGAGATAAACATGTTGAAGTTGAAAGCAACCACTGAAACTTATATCTTCCTTTATGTTGCTTCAAAACTTTCTACTTTGAATCTATTGCTTTATGAGTTAACTCCTATGCAAGTCTTATTGATGCTTGTCTTGAAAGTACTATTCATGAAAGGTCTTTGCTATATGGTTCAGTCGTTTATTCATTGTCTTTACCATTGCTTCGAATCACTTCATTCATTACATATGCTTTACAATAGTATTGATCAAGATTATGATAGCATGCCACTTCATAAATTATCTTTGTTATCGTTTACCTACTCGAGGACGAGTAGGAACTAAGGTTGGGGATGCTTGATACGTCTCAAACGTATCTATAATTTCTTATGTTCCATGCTACTTTTATGATGATACTCACATGTTTTATAAACACTTTATGTCATATTTATGCATTTTCCAGCACTAGCCTATTAACAAGATGCCGAAAGAGCCGATTCTTTGTTTCTATTGTTTTTGGTTTCAGAAATCCTACAAAGGAAATATTCTCGGAATTGGACGAAATCAACGCCCAGGTTCTTATTTTTCCACGAAGCTTCCAGAAGACCGAAGGAGTTACGAAGTGGGGCGACGAGGCGCCGCCACACCAGGGCCGCGCAGCCAAGGTGGGCCCCACGCCGCAGGCGTGTGGGGCCCTCGCGCCGCCTCCAACCCTACCTTTCCGCCTACTTAAAGCCTTCGTCGCGAAAACCCCAGTACCGAGAGCCACGATACGGAAGACCTTCCAGAGATGCCGCTGCCGCCAATCCCATCTCGGGGGATTCAGGAGATCGCCTCCGGCACCCTGCCGGAGAGGGGAATCATCTCTCGGAGGACTCTTCATCACCATGATCGCCTCCGGATTGATGTGTGAGTAGTTCACCCCTGGACTATGGGTCCATAGCAGTAGCTAGATGGTTGTCTTCTCCTCACGTGCTATCATTGTTCGATCTTGTGAGCTGCCTATCATGATCAAGATCATCTATTTGTAATGCTACATGTTGTGTTTGTTGGGATCCGATGAATATGGAATACTATGTTATGTTGATTATCAATCTATCATATATGTGTTGTTTATGATCTTGCATGCTCTCCGTTGCTAGTAGAGGCTCTGGCCAAGTTGTTACTTGTAACTCCAAGAGGGAGTATTTATGCTCGATAGTGGGTTCATGCCTCCATTTAATGGGGACGTGTGACGAGAAAGTTCTAAGGTTGTGGATGTGTTGTTGCCACTAGGGATAAAACATCAATGCTTTGTCTAAGGATATTTGTGTTGATTACATTACGCACCATACTTAATGCAATTGTCTGTTGTTTGCAACTTAATACTGGAAGGGGTGCGGATGCTAACCCGAAGGTGGACTTTTTAGGCATTGATGCGTGCTGGATAGCGGTCTATGTACTTTGTCGTAATGCCCAATTGAATTTCACGCTACTCATCATGATATGTATGTGCATTGTTATGCCCTCTTTATTTGTCAATTGCCCAACTGTAATTTGTTCACCCAACATGCTATTTCTTATTGGAGAGACACCACTAGTGAACTGTGGACCCCGGTCCATTCTTTTACATCGAATACAATCTACTGCAATACTTGTTCTTTACTGTTCTTCGCAAATAAACATCATCTTCCACACTATACATTTAATCCTTTGTTTACAGCAAGCCGGTGAGATTGACAACCTCAATGTTACGTTGGGGCAAAGTACTTTGATTGTGTTGTGCAGGTTCCACGTTGGCGCCGGAATCCCTGGTGTTGCGCCGCACTACACTCCGTCACCAACAACCTTCACGTGCTCCTTGACTCCTACTGGTTCGATAACCTTGGTTTCTTACTGAGGGAAAACTTGCTGCTGTACGCATCACACCTTCCTCTTGGGGTTCCCAACGGACGTGTGCTTTACGCGTATCAGCATGGAATATGATTTGCAAACCAAAAAGTAAGAATGGCTTGGGTATTATAAATCTCAGGGTCCAGAATGCAGCACTTAAGTGAAGCATTTGCACAAATTCTATAATAATGATGTCACACCATGGGTTCAACTAGTCAAAGATTCATATTATTTTGATTCAGTTCCTCATGCCATATCCCTTACTGGTTCTTTCTGGCGGAAGGATGTTTTCAGCTGTCGATCAATACAGGGCTATCACCGGTTGTGAGATTGGCAATGGCAGCCCTGTCTTGTTTTGGTCTGATCTGTGGAAGGATGAAACTTTGGATATCAAATTTTCTAGACTCTTTTCCTTCACTAAGGACAAGCTACAATCTGTTAAGGATTTTTTTATAGTTTGGATGACATTAGGGATGGTTTCCATTTGCCTCTCTCCACACAAGCACATGATGAATTTTTGCAGCTGCAATCTCTTTTGAATGATGTGACTCTGTCTGATCAGGAACATGATACTTGGATTACCAAGATGGGCAAGGGTATCTACAAGCCTAGTCTGGTGTAGCAGCGGCACTTTAATTCTTTAGCAACACATGCTCTTCCTGGATGGCCATGGAAGAGTAAATGTACTGCAAAGCATAATTTTTTGCTTGGATTCTTTTTCATGATCGAATCAACACCAAAGATATGCTACTTAGGAGGCACTGGAATGTCACCAACTACCATAATTGTGTGCTTTGCCATAATAGTTCACTAGAAGATTGGGGGCTGATACGTCTCCAACGTATCGATAATTTCTTATGTTCCATGCTACTTTTATGATGATACTCACATGTTTTATACATAATTTATGTCATATTTATGCATGTTCCGGCACTAACCTATTAACGAGATGCCGAAGAGCAGGTTCTTGTTTTTCTTGCTGTTTTTGTTTCAGAAATCCTAGTAAGGAAGTATTATCGGAATTGGACGAAATCAACGCTCAGGATCTTATTTTTCCACGAAGCTTCCAGAAGTCCGGAGAGGAAACGAAGTGGGGCGACGAGGCGCCCACACAACAGGGCGGCGCGGCCCAGCCCCTGGCCGCGCGGCCCTGGCGTGTGGGGCCCTCGTGGCGCCCCCTGACCTACCCTTCCGCCTACATAAGCCTTCGTTGATAATAGTTCCAGTACAGAGAGCCACGATACTGAAAACCTTCCAGAGACGCCGCCGCCCGCCAATCCCATCTCGGGGGATTCAGGAGATCGCCTCCGACACCCTGCCGGAGAGGGGAATCATCTCCCGGAGGACTCTTCACCGCCATGGTCGCCTCCGGAGTGATGTGTGAGTAGTTCACCCCTGGACTATGGGTCCATAGCAGTAGCTAGATGGTCGTCTTCTCCTAATTGTGCTATCATTGTCGGATCTTGTGAGCTGCCTAACATGATCAAGATCATCTATCTGTAATGCTACATGTTGCGTTTGTTGGGATCTGATGAATAGTGAATGCTATGTTATATTGATTATCAATCTATCATCTATGTGTTGTTTATGATCTTGCATGCTCTCCGTTGCTAGTAGAGGCTCTGGCCAAGTTTTTGCTTGTAACTCCAAGAGGGAGTATTTATGCTCGATAGTGGGTTCATGCCTCCATTAAATCTGGCACAGTGACAGAAAGTTCTAAGGTTGTGGATGTGCTGTTGCCACTAGAGATAAAACATCAATGCTATGTCTAAGGATATATTTGTTGATTACATTACGCACCATACTTAATGCAATTGTCTGTTGTTTGCAACTTAATACTGGAGGGGGTTCGGATGATAACCTCAAGGTGGACTTTTTAGGCATAGATGCATGCTGGATAGCGGTCTATGTACTTTGTCGTAATGCCCAATTAAATATCACAATACTCATCATAACATGTATGTGCATGGTCATGCCCTCTTTATTTGTCAATTGCCCAACTGTAATTTGTTCACCCAACATGCTATTTATCTTATGGGAGAGACACCACTAGTGAACTGTGGACCCCGGTCCATTTTTTTACATCGAATACAATCTCTTTGCCAATACTCGTTCTCTGTTCTCTTGCCAAACATCATCATCCACACTATACATCTAATCCTTTGTCACAGCAAGCCGGTGAGATTGAAACAACCTTCTTTGTCACGTTGGGGCAAAGTAATTTGGTTGTGTTGTGCAGGTTCCACGTTAGCGCGAAATCCCTGGTGTTGCGCCGCACTACACTCCGCCGCCATCAACCTTCAACGTGCTTCTTGGCTCCTACTGGTTCGATAAACCTTGGTTTCTTACTGAGGGAAAATTTGCCGCTGTACGCATCACACCTTCCTCTTGGGGTTCCCAACGGACGCGTGTTGTACGCGTATCAGGGGCATCTTTTCTTCAGTTGTTTGTTCAGTACAAGAGTTTGGAATTATCTGCAAATTTCTTGAAAACCTAGGGACACTGTCAATTCTCTTGTGGCTACTAGAAGAGCTTTCAGCGGTCCATGTTTTGTTGAAGTGGTAATTATGGCATGTTGGAATATTTAAAAGCAAAGGAACTCATGTGTTTTCAAAAGCATTAGGCTAACTTTCAGAGGGTACAAAGCAGGTTTCTTTCATGATATCGTCATGCTTATGCATAGGATGAGACGTGCTGATGTGGACAATCTGTCATTATGGCTTGACTCTCTACCATAGTTGCTCCCTTGCACATAGTGTTTATACCTTGTAAATATTTGTAACTCTTTGTTACTCTTTATTGGTTTTAATAAAGTGAGGCTGTGGGGGGCTCCCCCATAGTAGAAGGTTCCAAAAAATATATTATTTGGAACAGGTGTATCGGTGTGGTTGCTATATTAATATAGCAAGGCAAAAGCGTGTTTCGAGTAGGGGCTGGGTGGTACATGTTACAAGGAGAACCTAGAAAGAAAGTAGAACTACAAAATGGTCCTTGCGTTTTGGGAAAAGACCTAGAAGAAAACTGAAAAGCGACCAAGTCCTTCTCCGCCGATGCTCTTGAAACTTGAAGCTACGGCCGCCGAGAAGACTACCGAGACCAGACCACTTGGGGTATGGTCCACGAGCGGTGCCACGCTGAGGATGAAGAATATCTGCTAGAGCAGCAAGCTCCTTTGGCGAAGTTGTCCCTTTGGACAAAGCGAAGCAGTGGCCTTGACTCATGCCATCACGGGAACAAAGATGCCATTACATAGAATACTCCTCAACTGTGAAGGTTACATAAGAGCATCTCCTGGCGCCCACGATAGCGGCCCCGATAGCTTTTGGGGGCGGTGGCGAAAATGGACTCGCACCGGCGCGTTCCAAATGGCGCCGGCCAATTTTGGAGCCCAATAGAATCGCCGGCAACCCGTGCCGGCCTTCGCCAAGGGCGTGAATCGGGCGGGCCGGCGCTTCGCGGGGCTCAATTTTTTGGGCGTGGGAGCCGCCTGTCAATCACACATCCCAAAAGTCGACGCCAGCGGGGAGTGGCGGGGCCGACGCGTCAGCGGCTCATTCAATTTTAACCTAACCGTCGCCTACCTCACGACAGGAGTTATTAGGACGCAGCGGCGGTGCAATTTCCATGACAGCGCAGCGAGCAAATCGAAGTCGTCGCGCGCGCCTTGCTCTTCGTGCCACCGTTAATGAGCGCCACCGCTCCCCCGCCTCCCTCCGGCCTATAAAAAGGGTCGCCTCTCATCGTTGCTCTCACAAAGAAACGCTAGCGCCTCTCTTCCCAACCCTAGCCGCCACCATCTGAAAAGACGACGCAAGGTCGAGGCCGAGGTCGCGGCCGTGGTCGTGGCCGTGGCCGCGGGAGAGCTGCACGCACGCCGTCACATGCGACGCCGTTGTCCTCATTGTCGGAGATGGACCAGGAGGGAGCCGTGATGTTCGAGTTCGTCCTCGTCCCCAAGGGTGACCCACGGGCATCCAAAGGTCGTCAGACACCTTAGCCGACTTCGTCCGCTAGGGCACGCTGCATCTGCGAAAGGATTCGTGCGGCTACTACCGGTGGATCGTGGACGTCATCTACGACGCGCGCGGCAAGATGTAACTCCACATCGGCTGAGAGAAGTTCTCGCGCCACCACAGCCTCCAAGCCGGCTTCGTGCTCGTGTTCTCCTACTTTGGCGACAGGGACATGAGCGTCAAGGTGTTCGACGAGACGCGTTGCCGCCGGAACTACCACGTCGACAGCGCTGAGAGGACGACGACGGAGCAGTGTTGTTTCTTCGCAGCGAATATCGGCTCGCATGTTTTTGGATGTTCTTCCTCAGAAGAACCAACAGGGGCACCCTTGCCAGCTGGATTTTCCAGTTTGGATGACTAGGTGTGCCCTCGAGTGTTCTTTTTTGGCAGCGAACACACGAAACCTGCGATGACCGATCTAGTTAGGTTTAGTTTTTTTTTTGCAATGTTTTATATTTGTGTCAACCATGGTTCAAACTATGGAAAACTATGTTCCAAACTATATCTTCATGTAAACCACGTTCCCAATTATGTATTAGTTTGTGGAATAAAATGTTTCTTATTCAATTTTCTATGCATTTATTTATGATTTAAATTCAAAACATATATTAGGACCGCCGTTTTGGAAGCGCCGGTGTGGGAACAACTCCCCCAAATAGAGCGATGCAGTGCTGGCGTCCCTAAACGGAGGTGCGGCGCCCCTGTTGGCGTCTATTTGGGGGCTATCTAACCCGGTTCTTCAGTCTAAGTAATACCATCAACCACGAAAACAAGTGAATGGCATGCCTAGTGTTTTCCTTCTCGCCATATTTTAGCATTCGAAAACATATATTTTAGCATGGCGATATAGTAGCGCAGAAAGCTTGACGATGCACGAGAAAAACAGCTCTAGCCAGTTAACTTTTGATGACCAAGTCTGTCTAGCGTGGCTGCTGCCGTCACCACGATAACTTTGGACGCGGAGAGCGATAAAGGCTGATCTAGTTTAGAAAAGCGCCGCGTGTTTCCGTTGGGAATTGGAAATGGAATATGCACTTGGGTGGAGAAACAAGGGACCGACCACACACAAAAACCCACACAACACAAGGAGATCATGCCTCTTTTTGAAGGCAAGGGCCCATGTCCATGTCACGCGGCAAGGGCAGGACAGGCACGCCGGAGCAGCGGCCGCTTTTCTTGCCCTCCTCCTCCCGAACACGATAACACTTTTGCACTTGCTAGCTGCCCCCCCTATATCTCCTCTGGTCAAAACGAATAAAACTGGCTCTTTGCAAACAAACAAAAAACATCATCAGTAGTCTATGTTAGGTTTTTAGTTGCCGTTTTCTTGTTATGTTTCCCGCGATGGAGATGACATCATCTGCAATAAGTGATCTTGGTCTTTTCCTTCAATGGCGAGATCTTCTTCCCGACATCAATGGTGATGTTCAAAGATTACAATTATCTAGGTATGGGTGTTCAGATCTTGCTTACGTCGAGATCGATCTTGGATCTTTTCTCATGGTTGCAGCGAAGAGGATTATCGGATTTTTCGGTTGCTACATCCTCGACAATGGTGATTCGTACTCTCGGCTCGCCATCAACGTCGACAAGGCTGATTGGTTCTTATTCCCTGACATACTGGTGTTGGTACCCTTGTCGATATTGATTGACTACTTTAATGGTTGCCCGTGTGCACGCAGCTTTGGCATTGCGGCACAAATTAAAGTTGTGGGAAAACCTTCGTTAGTATTTACAGGTCTATGTTTTGTTATCTATCTTTGGCTGCCTTCAGGAAAATACAAGATTATGTCTTGGTAGAAGAAAGAGTTTGAAGACCTCGAAGATTTGCTAGTATCTTTTAGAATTTATTTTGTAATCGTTGGAGACAACTCGTGTATCTATATCATGTACTATTTGTTATTATGAATATATGTGATACTGATTGTCAAAAAAAAAATCAAATAGACCGATTTAGAAAAGGGGCGCGCTGAGCGTCCCACTGGAGATAATATCTCTTGATCCTCCACCTCTACATGCGACACGTGTCCTTCTCTCTTAAGAAAAATCGTCCAAAAAAACAACTAAAAATTGTCTCCTCCTCCTTCATATCACCGTGCCCCACAACCGCTTTTTCCCCCACCCCGTGCAACCCACGGCCGACGATGGAGAAACCGCCGCGGGCATCGTCGGATAACCATGCCGCGAGTGTCGCCAGTGAACACGATAGAGGGTATCACTGGAGTTTACACACTCGAGGGCATCACCGGTATAGCATCTGATGGGATTCGTAGCATAGAAAACAAAAAAATTCCTACCGCGAGAACGCAATCCAAGCCAAGATGCAATCTAGAAGACGGTACCAACGAGGGGATGAACGAGACTAACCCTTGAAGATTTCCAAAGCCTACGAGATTAGATCTCGTTGTTGCAGAAGATGATCACTTGGCGCTTTCAAAAGCGCGTAGAAGATCTTGACGGTGCCACAATCGGGCAGCACCTCCGTACTCGGTCACACGTTCGGTGTTGATGAAGGCAGCGTCCTTCTCCCCGTTCCAGCGGGCAGCGGAAGTAGTAGATCCTCCTCGAAATCCAGCAGCACGACGGCGTGGTGGCGGTGGTGGTGGAGATCTCCGACGAGCTTCGCCTAAGCTATGTGGGAGAGAGAGGGAGGAGGGAACCGCTAGGGTTTTACGGGAGAGGGGGCTCTTGGGGCGTGCGGCCAAGGTGGGATTGGTGTGGCCGGCCAGCCCCTCCCCTCCCCTCTTTATATCGGTGGAAAACCCCAACGATTAGGTCACAAGTCTCCGAATAAGACCCCAACATACACCCTTCCCTAGGACCAAACCTAGGGGGAGTGGGACTCCCCCCTTTCCTTTGGTGGGGTGGCCGGCCACCATGGGGAGGAGTCCACTTGGGACTCCTCCTCCCTTAAACTGGCCGGCCAAGGTGGGTGGAGTCCCTACGGGACTCCGCCTTCCATGCCCGATTTCTTAGGACTCTTCTAGAACCTTCCGAGAAAAAATACCGGATCATTTTCAAACCTAGAAAATGACTTCCTATATATGAATCTTATTCTCAGGACCATTAGGACCTCCTCGTGATGTCCTGGATCCTATCCGAGACTCAGAACAAAACTCCGAACTCCATTCCATACTCCATATCTACTTAAACGACATCAAACCTTAAGTGTGTCACCCTACGGTTTGCGAACTATACAGACATGGTTGAGACCTCTCTCGACTAATAACCAATAGTGGGATCTGGAGATCCATAATGGCTCCCACATATTCAACGACGACTTTAGTGATCGGCGAACCATTTACATACGATACCGATTCCCTTTGTCACGTGATATTTTACTTGTCCAGAGGTTTGATCATCGGTATCTCTATACCTTGTTCAACCTCGTCTCTGACAAGTACTCTTTACTCGTATCGTGGTATGTGGTCTCTTTATGAACCATTCATATGCTTGCGAGCTAATTTAGACGACATTCTACGAGAGGGCCCCGGAGTATATCTATCCGTCATCGGGATGGAAAAATCCACTTTGTTGATACATATGCCTCAACTCATACTTTCCGGATACTTAATCCCACCTTTATAACCACCCATTTACGCAGTGGCGTTTGATGTAATGAAAGTACCCTTCCGGTATAAGTGATTTACATGATCTCATGGTCAAAAGGACTAGGTAACTATATATCGAAAGCTTATAGCAAATAACTTAATGACGTGATCTTATGCTACGCTTAATTGGGTGTGTCCATTACATCATTCACATAATGACATAACCTTGTTATTTATAACATTCAATGTTCATGATCATGAAACTATGATCATCTATTAATCAACAAGCTAGTTATACAAGAGGCTTACTAGGGACTCCTTGTTGTTTACATAACACACATGTATCAATGTTTCGGTTAATACAATTATAGCATGGTATGTAAAGATTATCATAAACACAAAGATATATAATAACCATTTATTATTGCCTCTTGGGCATATCTCCAACAGTCTCCCACTTGCACTAGAGTCAATAATCTAGTTTACATTTGTAAAGATATAACACCTTGTCCTTCCGGTGATTTATCATTTATTGCTCACGGGAGAGGTTTTAGTCAACGGATCTGACACGCTCAGAAACGTATGTATTTTGCAATTCATTTGCGTCTCAACGCATGACTCATTTTCCAAAAAGTCGGCATTATTCTTATATGTTAGGTCTTACGGTGGAACCTTAATTCAGCGGTCTGAAATATGTCACTAATATTGTCATACACAATATAGCTTCAAAGTTACGACACTATCGGAACTACACCAAGTTGTCAAAGAACTCTTCGACTTAAACATCCTCGAGTCATTGTCAAAACAATGACATATTCTACTGCTCGTTTGTAGAATCCATCACAATATTTAGAACTCTTCTAAATATAGCATTGTGCTACCTTTTAAACGACACTTAGCCTAATTGAGATCTGAAATTCATTTTTATATGTGACCAAACTAATATTGGTGCAACAATTTACAGCAATTTGTTTGTCATTACCCCATACAAAACTATATATATATCCTTGGTTCTTCTAAAGTACTCAAGGATATTCTTCTTGTATCGTCCAATGATCATCACATGAATCATTCTGGTATATACTCATAACACTTTAGAGCACGGGACATCTGATTGTGTACATATTATTAAGTGATCCATAATCACTCATGTGTTTTTACTCATTGAGTGTCAGATACACTCAAGTCTTGTTAAACCTTCACATGACAAGAACATTTTCTTAATATTTCTATATTGAACTACTTCAATATCCATTCTATGTACTTTGACTTAAACTTATTGTGTGTTTCAATCTATCTTCATAGATCTTGACACTAAATTTGTTTCAGTCCAAATCCTTTCATTGAAGTTAATTTCTCAATGAAATCTTTTAATAAAGTATATAATTACATCATTTATAACCAACTATATGTCATTTACATAAGTATTATAAATATGTCTCAGCGCTTCCACTTAATTTCTTGCAAATGCAAGCCTCTTCATCGTCTCTAATGAAATTAAAAACTCTTTGACTATTTCATCCGGTGAAGATTCCAACTCTGCGATACTCACTTCATCCAATTTAAGTTTGTATACCTATCTAGTATTCCCACCTTCCCCAGACCCCGCACAGTGCGGGAGCTCTCAGCACTGGGTACGTCCTATACCTATCTAGTATTTCACAGACCAGCAAAACTCTTGGTTGTATCTTGTATACACCTTTAATACACACTTTTGATAAGTAATGTATTTTGCCATCCTACTAGCATATCTCATAAAAGAAATATGTAGTGATTACTAGAATAATCCACATAGACTATAAGCATTGCTACGGAAGATCTAATCTTATCGTAGTCATCTCTTTGAACTTTGTCGTAAACAACTTTTTGACAAGTCGAGCTTCTTCAAGGATATTTCATCCAAGTCCATCAATTTTATAGATCCATTTACTTTCAAAAAATATTCATCTATCTTGGATTTCATGGCGCATAGCCATTTTAACGGAGTCAGGGCCCATCATAACTTCTTTGTTTGTAGTTGGTTTATCATTGTTCAAAAACAATCCTTTGTCCACAAATCATTTATTTGATCACAAAGTAAACCATACCTACAAGGTTCAATATATACTTTGATCTCCATGGCTAAAACACTTTGTAGTCATGAGAGCCTTGATCGTCGTGGCCGCTTCTAGAACCAATTCCGATGCTGCGCTACTCTGATCATTATGCTCAGGTTCATAAACCTTATCAAGTTCTATTGTCCTCCCACTCAAATACTTCGCTAGAAACAATTTCTTGGAAATAAGAAACATTGACAAACACTTTTTTCTTTGTCTCGTGGGAAGAATTCCCAATCAAATCTCTGGGATAACCAACAAAGACATTCATCCGATTTTGGTTGTAAACTTATTCACTTATGCTATGCATACCAAAATTTTAAGAAAGGACTATCAGGGTTCATACCCATGCCATAACTCGTATGGTGTCATTTCAACGGATCATGATGATGCTCTATTCAGTGTAAAAGCGGTAGTCACTAAAGCATAATCCACAAAAATATAATGGCGTCATAATATTTCATCTCATCATTAATCCAACAAGGTTTGGATACATCTATCGGATACTATATCATCATTATGATATTCCAAGAAATGTGAGTTGTAGAACAATTTCATGACTCTCTTAGATGTTCGCTAAAACTTGTAATTCAAATATTTTCACCATGATCCAATCATAGATATTTGACTTTTCTATTACGATGATTTCCACTTCATGCTGAAATTTATTTGAATCTATTCAAATGTTTCAAACTTCTTCCTTATCGAATATATCCACACATACTCAATTCATTGTTGGAAGTTTTCATGAAGTAGAAGAATCTCCACTTTTAACTATCTTGATGAACCACATACATCATCATGTATGTTTTCACTAAGTTAGTTGCCGTTCAACTCTTGGCCTATGAACGGTATTTTAGTCATTATCTTTTAGAAAAGATTTGCAAGCGCCAAACGATTCAAAAATCAAATGACTCCAAAAATCTATTTGCATGGAGTTCCTTCATGCGTTCTTCTCTAAAATGACCTAAATGGCGGTTCCACAAATAAGTGGAATTCAAATCATTTGCCTTATGGCATTTTAGCGTCAGTGTTATGTATGTGTGTTTCACCATTAAGATTTATAATAACTTATCCATCGTACATGGAGTAATGTCATGATTTGAACAACTCATTGTTTTAATTTGACCAGAGCAAAATAACAATTATTAAGTTCTTTATTATAAATTCTAAGGGCTAGATAGAATGCCAACGACAAACATGATAACACTTTATTATGTTCCAGACGTGCATTATTACCATATTCCTTATTAGTCACTTAGGCCATCGTATTCTTGTATTGCGTTGTATTGTATGACATCTCATACCAACCAACCTGATACAAATACCAAAGAATTTCATTATGTGACCATACAAGGAATACATCCATAACATGTATATCATTTATATACACCTGAGCTAGACTTTCTAGTCTTCTCTTTCTTTCTGCCAATAATCTTTTGTAGTTTCTTTTTTAGCTTTCCTCATTATTCAGAAAAACACTTCAACATCAATAACTTCTAGGTTTGTTGGTCAAATACCAATAACCTTGAGGTTCTTACTTTGAAGTTGATCATCATATGACAAGTGTTCCGTATTTCACTATTAGTAACTTTGTAATATGATGAACAATTTCACTCATAATTTTATCCATCATATCATGGCGACTTTCAGAGACCATATACTTGTACATGCTAGGCTCGTAAAGTTTAACCTATAGTATTCGTCATGTGCAAATCGGCTTGCACCACGTTGCATGCACTTTCGTAGAATCTATAACACCCGATCATCACGAGATGCTTGATCTGATGAGTCTTAGCAATGGTGCATACTAAGGACGATCACTTCATAGATATGCGAATATCGTTAGTGCCCCAATAGTTGGAGGATTGAGACGCCTTGCGTCTTCAACCTTCGTACATTCCCATAAAACTTATGAGTTTATGTAGTCTCACCAAATTATATTCTATCATCTTGCAATAAGGTCTTAGATATCTCATATATCTCATACCTTGATTATCTCTAAAAACTAAATTTTCAGCTCCTTACTTTTCAAACAGATTTGAATTCAAGTTTCCATGGAGACAAGATAACTTTAGGTACTAATTGAAACCATAGCTCTTTGAATCAACAATGTGAGGTTTACTAAAATTTTGCAATAGGACTTAATCATTTCTAGATTCTTTAACAATACGGTACCAGTCCGTAAAGTTTCTTGTCAGACTTAACAATATTTCTATCTCAATTACAAGACTAGCGCATGGTAGAAAACGGATGCCAATACTACAAAATTAATTCAAAATACTACTTACACTATGTTTATGATAATTAGTTCATGTTTTAATCTAATTACTAATAAACTCCACTTAATACAACATCCATCATAGTTGTTAAGTGATACGATCCAAATCCACTACACCAAAACCGATCATCACGTGAGATGATGTAGCTTCAATGGTGAACATCAACATGTTGATCATATCATCCATATGACTCGTGTTCAACCTTTAGGTTTCCGTTGTCCGAGGAGCCATGTCTGTACATGCTAGGCTCGTCAAGCAAACCCAAGTATTCAGCGTGTGCAACATGGCTTACCGTGGTATGTGAGCGTTGAGTCTATCACATCCGAACATCACGAGATGCTTCACAACGACGAACTATATCAATGGTGCATACGAGGGGAGAACACTTTATTATCTTGATATTAATGTGAGGGATCATCTTATAATGCTACCGTCGCGTTCTAAGCAAAATAAGATGCATAAAGGATTAACATCACATGCAATTCATATGTGATATGATATGGCCCTTTAGTCTTTGCGCCTTCGATCTTCATCTCCAAAGCATGGGCATGATCTCCATCATCAACGGGCATGATCTCCATCATCGTCGAATTGTGGCGTCAAGGTCCATAGCCTTGTCTTCATGGTTGTTCACCTCATGTAGCAACTATTACAACTACTTTGAAATACTACTCAACATGAAATTTAAAGACAACCATAAGGCTCCTGCGGTTTCCACAATACAATAATGATCATCTCATACATATTCATCATCACATCATGGCCATATCACATCACCAAACCACTGCAAAAATAAGTTGAGGCGTCTCTAATTTGGTTTGCATATTTTACGTGGTTTAGGGTTTTGAGTAAGATCCAATCTACCTACGAACATGAACCACAAGCGGTGATACTAGTGTTGTCAATAGAAAGAGTAAATTGAATCTTAACTATGGTGGGAGAGGCAGACACCCGCCAAAGCCACTTATGCAATACAAGTTGCATGTCGAGCGTGGAGCAAGTCTCATGAACGTGGTCATGTAAAGTTAGCCGAGCCGCTTCATCCCACCATGCCGCAAGATGCAAAGTACACGAACTAAAGACAACAAAGCATCAACGCCCACAAAACAATTGTGTTCTACTCGTGCAACCAATCTATGCATAGACACAGCTACGATACCAACGATGGGATTCGTAGCATAGAAAACAAAAATTCCTACGCGAGAACGCAATCAAGCCAAGATGCAATCTAGAAGACGGTAACAACGAGGGGATGAAGCAGGTGATACGTCCAATTTGCATCACTATTTTATATCATAATTTGCTGTTATTCATTGATATATTTCATAATTTGGAGATGATACTTATGTTATTTCATCTATTTTGCATGTTTCGTGATTATTGGAGGATCGCGCACGGAGTCGGGATTCTGCTTTGGAAAAAGCGCCGTCGAGAATGCAATATTTCGGAAGATCAACAATTGACGAAATTATATGAAAATTCCTATTTTCCCGAAGACGAAGGGAGCAGGAAGGGGAGCCGAGGAGGGCCGCCATGGGCCCACCTCACGGGACGGCGCGGGCCAAGGCCTGGCCGCGCCGCCTTGTGGGGAGGGGGCCCACAGCCCCCTACGGCCTCCTCTGGTCGCGTATTTCTTCGTCCGAAAACCTAAGCTCAGGGGGACGAGTCGCGAAGAGTCACAGCTGCCTCTGCGGGGTGGAGAACACGGAGAGAAAAGAGCTCTCCGGCGAGGCTGAGATCACGCGGAAATTCCCTCCCGGAGGCGGAAATCAACATCATCGTCACCAAAGTCATCGAACTGGACATCATCTCCATCACCATCGTCATCATCTCCATCATCATCACCACCGTCTCCACCGCTGCACGTACGTCACCCTTTGTAACAATTTGGGTTGGATCTTGATTGTTTGATAGGGGAAACTCTCCGGTATTGATTTCTACTTGTTATTGATGCTATTGAGTGAAACCATTGAACCAAGGTTTATGTTCAGATTGTTATTCATCATCATATCACCTCTGATCATGTTCCATATGATGTCTCGTGAGTAGTTCGTTTAGTTCTTGAGGACATGGGTGAAGTCTAAATGTTAGTAGTGAAGTATGGTTGAGTAATATTCGATGTTATGATATTTAAGTTGTGGTGTTATTCTTCTAGTGGTGTCATGTGAACGTCGACTACATGATACTTCACCTTTATGGGCCTAGGGAAATACATCTTGTACTCGTTTGCTAATTGCGGGGTTGCCGGAGTGACAGAAATCTGAACCCCCGTTGGTATATCGATGCGGGGAGGGATAACGGGATCTCGAGTTTAAAGTTTGTGGTTAGATTTATCTTAATTACTTTCTTGTAGTTGCGGATGCTTGCAAGGGGTATAATCACAAGTATGTATTAGTCCTAGAAAGAGGCGATTGCATTAGCATAGGTTCACCCACACAACACTTATCAAAACAATGAAGATTAATTAGCTATATGAAATGAAAGCACTAGACTAAAATCCCGTGTGTCCTCAAGAACGTTTGGTCATTATAAGTAAACAAACCGGCTTATCCTTTGTGCTAAAAAGGATTGGGCCACTTGCTGCAATGGTGTTACTCTCGCACTTTACTTACTCGTACTTTGTTCATTTGCTACATCAAAACCCCACAGAATACTTATGCAGTGAGCATATCTGATGAATCCTGCATCGAAGCTGCTTGTCAACACCTTCTGCTCCTCATTGGGATCGACATTCTTACTTATCGAAAATACTACGATACACCCCTATACTTGTGGGTCATCAAGACTATTTTAAGGCGCCGTTACCCGGAGTAGTGAAGCGCTATTGGTAAGTGGAATTGGTAAGGGAAACCTTCTTGTTTGTGCTGATTTTATTTCTGCACTGCTGCCATAATTCATTATGGAGAGATCTTCTTGATGACCCACAAGTATAGGGGATCGCGGCGGTCTTCGAGGAGTAGTATAACCCAAATTTATTGATTCGACACAAGGGGAGGTAAAGAATACTTATAAGCCTTAACAAGCTGAGTGTCAATTCATTTGCACTGGAAAAGCACTAGCAACGGGGGTGATGTGAAAGTAGCGATAATATGAGAGCGGTAATGTGATAATGCTGCAGCGATAATAGCAATATGAGGCGATGGCACAAGAAGATAGTTGATACTACTTCTAATGACATATAGAACGAGTATATTATGATGAGAGATGGACCGGGGTTCCCAGCGATCTACACTAGTGGTAACTCTCCAATAAGTGACAAGTGTTGAGTGAACAAATTACAGTTGGGCAATTGATAGGAATCAAAGCATTAAGATAGAACATCAGGCTTATTAATTATGTAGGCATGTTTTCCGTATATAGTCGTACGTGCTCGCAATGAGAAACTTGCACAACATCTTTTGTCCTACCAGCCGGTGGCAGCCGGAGCCTCAAGGGAAACTCTTTGGATATTAAGGTACTCCTTTTAATAGAGTATCGGAGCAAAGCATTAACACACCGTGAAAACATGTGATCCTCACATCACTACCATCCCCTCCGGTTGTCCCGATTCTTCTCACTTCGGGGCCATTGGTTCCGGACAGTGACATGTGCATACAACTTGTAGATACAATCTAAGCAATAATTATAAAGCTCAAATCTAAGATCATGCCACTCGGGCCCTAGTGACAAGCATTAAGCATAACAAGATTGCAGCAACAATAACTTCACAAACTTTATAGATAGACTAATCATAATGTATCATCCATCGGATCCCAACAAACACAACACCGATTACATCGAGATGAATCTCAATCATGTAAGGCAGCTCATGAGACCATTGTATTGAAGTACATGGGGAGAGTATACAGGCATAGCTACTGCTAGAACCCGTAGTCCATAGGGGAACTACTCACGGAGCATGGCGGAGGTGGTGGCGTTGATGGAGATGGCTTCCGGGGCACTTCCCCGTTCCGGCGAATGCCGGAGCGAGTTCTGTCCCCAGAATTGGAGTTTCCACGACGGTGGCGGCGCCCACTGGAGTCTTTCTGGAGTTTCGTCAAATGGTACGGTGTTTTTAGGTCGAAAGGGATTTTATAGGCGAAGAGGCGGCGAGGGGGCACTGGGAGCGCCACACCCTAAGTTTGGCGCGGCCAGAGTGCAGCCCGCGCCGCCATGTGGTGTGGTGGCCCACAGCCCCTCTCAGGCTCTTCTTCGGTGTTACGGAGCCTTCCGGGAAAAATAGGAGGTTTGGCGTTGATTTCGTCCAATTCCGAGAATATTGCCGAACAGCCTTTACGGAACCAAAAACAGCAAAAAAACAGGAAGCGCTTTGTGGCATCTCGTTAATAGGTTAGTTCCGGAAACGCATAAAAACATTATAAAGTGCAAGCAAAACATGTAAGTATTGTCATAAAACAAGCATGGAGCAGCCAGAAATTATGGATACGTCGGGGACGTATCAGGCATCCCAAGCTTAGTTCACTGCTCGTCCAGAAGCGAGGTAAACGATAAAAAGAATAATTTCTGCAGTGACATGCTACTTACATAACCTTGATCATACCATTACAAAGCTTATGAAATGAATGAAGTGACTCAAGGCAATGATCTATAGTTGCTAACAAATAGATAACATATAGCAAAACTTTTCATGAATAGTACTTTCAAGACAAGCATCAAAAGTCTTGCACAAGAGTTAACTCATAAAGCAATAGATTCAAAGTAAAAGCATCGAAGCAACACAAAGGAAGATATAAGTTTCAGCGGTTGCTTTCAACTTTCAACATGCATATCTCATGGATAATTGTCAACACAAAGTAATATGATGAATGCAAATATGCAAGTATGTAAGAATCAATGCACAGGTTGACACAAGTGTTTGCTTCTAAGGTGGAAGGAATAGGTGGTGACTCAACATAAAGTAAAAGAATGGCCCTTCAAAGAGGAAAGCATCGATTGCTATATTTGTGCTAGAGCTTTGATTTTGAAAACATAGAGAGAGCATAAAGTAAAGTTTTGAGAGGTGTTTGTTGTTGTCAATGAATGGTAGTGGAGTACTCTAACTACCTCGCCAACCGGACTTTCAAGAAGCGGCTCCCATGAATTATTTGCATATTTATGTGGCACTCCTTCCAACCTTTCTTTCACAAACCATGGCTAACCGAATCCTCGGGTGCCTGCCAACAATATCATACCATGAAGGAGTGCCTTTTTATTTTAGTTTTATTATGATGATGACACTCCCCCAACCTTTGCTTACACAAGCCATGGCTAACGAATCCTTGGTGCTTAGTCCAACAATCACAAACCATGGAGGAGTGTCTATTTAAGTTAATTAATTCGGGTAGGAATCCCATTGCCAGCTCTTTTTGCAAAATTATTGGATAAGCGGATGTGCCACTAGTCCATATGAGAGTCCGTCAGAAATAAATGACAAGGTTGAAAGCTAAACACCACATACTTCCTCATGAGCTATGAAACATAAACACAAATTGAGAAGCATTTTGAATTGTTTAAAGGTAGCACTCAAGCAATTTACTTTGGAATGGCGAGGAAATACCACATAGTAGGTAGGTATGGTGGACACAAATGGCATAGGTTTTGGCTCAAGGTTTTGGATGCACGAGAAGCATTCTCTCTCAGTACAAGGCTTTGGGCTAGCAAGGTTGTTTGAAGCAAACACAAGTATGAACCGGTACAGCAAAACTTACATAAGAACATATTGCAAGCATTATAATACTCTACACTGTCTTCCTTGTTGCTCAAACACTTTTACCAGAAAATATCTAGACCTTAAGAGATCAATTATGCAAACCAATTTTAACAAGCTTTACGGTCGTTCTCCACTAATAGGTTTAAACTACATGCAAAAACTTATGATCTACTTGAGAGCTCAAAACAATTGCCAAGTGTCAAATTATCCAAGACATATGAGGCATTTTCTGTTTCCAACCAAATAAGAATAAGTGATGTAGCTTCCAACTTTTATCATTGAACATTAAAAGTAAAACGAAGAACAAGTGTTCATATGAAAAAGCGGAGCGTGTGTCTCTCCCAAAAAAGGATTGCTAGGATCCGAATTTATTCAAACACAAACAAAAATAAAACATACAGACGCTCCAAGTAAAGCACATATGATGTGACCGAATAAAAATATAGTTTCAGGGGAGGAACCTGATAAGTTGATGAAGAAGGGGATGCCTTGGGCATCCCCAAGCTTAGACGCTTGAGTCTTCTTGAAATATGCAGGGATGAACCACGGGGGCATCCCCAAGCTTAGACTTTTCACTCTTCTTGATCATATATCATTCTCCTCTCTTGACCCTTGAAAACTTCCTTCACAACAAACTTCCCATAAACTTCATTAGAGGGGTTAGTACTCAAAAAATTTGAATCCACCTTGGTCCTGTAATGGCACATTGCAAGAACTCAATAAAACATTAGCTACAGCCCTCTACGTCTAGAAAACCTCGCTTAAAGTCCACAAGAGACAATGCAAAAAACAGAGACAGAATCTGCCAAAACAGAACAGCCAGTAAAGACGAATTTTAAATAAATACTTCCGTTGCTCAAATCAGAAAACTCAAAACAAATGAAAGTTGCGTACATATCTGAGGAACACGCACGTAAATTGTCATATTTTTATGATTTTTCTACAGAGAAAACAGCCCAGATTCGTGACAGATACAAATCTGTTTCTGCGCAGAAATCCAAATCTAGTATCAACCTTCAATTAGAGGCTTCACTTGGCACAACAAAACACAAAACTAAGATAAGAAGAGGTTGCTACAGTAGTAAACAACTTCCAAGACACAAATATAAAATAAAGTACTGTAGCAAAATAACACATGGGTTATCTCCCAAGAAGTTGCTTTCTTTATAGCCATTAAGATGGGCTCGACAGTTTTAATGATGCACTTTCAAGAAATAGTATTTGAAGCAAAAGAGAGCATCAAGAGGCAAATCCAAAACACATTTAAGTCTAACATGCTTCCTATGCAAAGGAATCTTGTAAATAAACAAGTTCATGAAAAGCAAAGTAACAAGCATAGGAAGATAGAACAAGTGTAACTTCAAAATTTTAAGCACATAGAGAGGTGTTTTAGTACCATGCAAATTTCTACAACCATATTTTCCTCTCTCATAATAATTTTCAGTAGCTTCATGAACAAACTCAACAATATAGCTATCACATGCAGCATACTTTTCATGATTTCCAAACACATAATTCTTATCAAGTTCAAGAATAGCGGGATTAAAACTTTCAAACTCACTTTTATCAATAACATAACATGATGATTGATCAATATCAAGAGATATGGGACTCATAGAATAAGTCAAGAATTCTCCAATCCCATTTTCATTAGTAGTACAATTAATATTATCAAGTAACATAGGACCATCATCTAAAGCTTTATCATAAACATTTGCCAAGCAAAATTCTTTAGTACCATGCATTTCGACATCAGGCACAAACAAAGCATTATCATAAGATTTATCAAAGTAGCATGGATTATCATAAATAACAGTAGCATAATCATTCTCACAAGTATTACTCATAGGTACTATTTCAAGAGAATCCACAGGAACATAACACTCAACTTCTTCCGGTAAGCATGGAGGACAATCAAATAGTGTAAGAGATAAAGAGTTACTCTCATTAGAAGGTTGGCATGGGTAGCTAATCCATTCTTCCTCCTTTTGTTCGTCGCTCTCCTCCTCTTTTTCATCCAATGAGCTTTCAGGTTCATCAATTTCCTCCTCTTTTTCATCCAATGAGCTTTCAGGTTCATCAATTTCTTCTTCCACAGGTTCCTGCAAATTGTGAGTGCATTCTTGTGCATTAATGAGTCTCTCTTTATAATCAATGATATAAGGATTATCACCGAAGCATTCTATGCAACAATTAAGGATAGAAGAGACATAATCTTTAAGGTCCTTACAAACAACACAAGTTTCATAATTCTCAACCATGAAGGATTCGATCTCCAGAGGCTCCCATAAACCACGACAAATTGTTCTACCTCTTGAACCCATAATGAATATAGCAATTCCGATTATAGTTCTTAATTAAAAATTCCTCACTAAAGCCACATTGAAATTTAAGATGTTTAGTATCTGTTGAGAGCAACGAGTTTATATCATGGCGTTTAAGCAAGATTTTAGCAATTGTATTCACTTTTTCTATCATAGCACTCATTACTTCACCAGCTCTTGATTTCCTATAATTATTATAACATTCTATGAGCTCCAAGTAGGTTGTTGGTTCTCCCATAACAGCAGTTTTTAATTTTTCGGTTTTTCAAATTTTTATGGATTTTTGGGTATATGAGGAAAATAAAACAAGAGTGAAATAAACTAGACAAAAGTAAACTAAGCAAAGTAATACTAGACAGAAATAAACTAAGCACAAGTAAACTAGGAAAAAGTAAACTAAGCAAAACAAAATAAAATAAAACAGAGAGAGAGGTAGAGTGTACTCCCAGGGTGAACTTATGAGTAGAGCTATGCCTCCCGACAGCGCGAGGAAAGCTTGATCTTGATGACCCACAAGTATAGGGGATCGCGGCGGTCTTCGAGGGTAGTATAACCCAAATTTATTGATTCGACACAAGGGAGGTAAAGAATACTTATAAGCCTTAACAAGCTGAGTTGTCAATTCAGCTACACACTGGAAAAGCACTAGCAACAGGGGTGATGTGAAAGTAGCGATGATAATATGGAAAGCGATTAGTAACGATAACAGCAGCGTTGTAATAGCAATATGAGAGCGATGGCACAAGAAGATAGTTGATACTACTTCTAATGACATATAGAACGAGTATATTATGATGAGAGATGGACCGGGGTTCCCAGCGATCTACACTAGTGGTAACTCTCCAATAAGTGACAAGTGTTGGGTGAACAAATTACAGTTGGGCAATTGATAGGAATCAAAGCATTAAGATAGAACATCAGGCTTATTAATTATGTAGGCATGTTTTCCGTATATAGTCGTACGTGCTCGCAATGAGAAACTTGCACAACATCTTTTGTCCTACCAGTAGGTGGCAGCCGGGCCTCAAGGAAACTCTGGATATTAAGGTACTCCTTTTAATAGAGTGGGAGCAAAGCATTAACACACCGTGAAAACATGTGATCCTCACATCACTACCATCCCCTCACGGTTGTCCCGATTCTTCTCACTTCGGGGCCATTGGTTCAGACAGTGACATGTGCATACAACTTGTAGATACAATCTAAGCAATAATTATAAAGCTCAAATCTAAGATCATGCCACTCGGGCCCTAGTGACAAGCATTAAGCATAACAAGATTGCAGCAACAATAACTTCACAAACTTTATAGATAGACTAATCATAATGTATCATCCATCGGATCCCAACAAACACAACACCGATTACATCAGATGAATCTCATTCTTGTAAGGCAGCTCATTGAGACCATTGTATTGAAGTACATGGGGAGAGTATCTGAGCATAGCTACTGCTAGAACCCGTAGTCCATAGGGGAACTACTCACGGAGCATGGCGGAGGTGGTGGCGTTGATGGAGATGGCTTAGAGGGGAGCACTTCCCCGTTCGGCGGAGTGCCGGAACGAGTTCTGTCCCCCGGGTGGAGTTTCGCGACGGTGGCGGCGCCCCTGGAGTCTTTCTGGAGTTTCGTCAAATGGTACGGTGTTTTTAGGTCGAAAGGGATTTTATAGGTGAAGAGGCGGCGCAGGGGGTGATGGCGTGTAACTCACACGTTCGTTGGGAACCCCAAGAGGAAGGTATGATGCGCACAGCAGCAAGTTTTCCCTCAGAAAGAAACCAAGGTTTATCGAACCAGGAGGAGCCAAGAAGCACGTTGAAGGTTGATGGCGGCGGGATGTAGTGCGGCGCAACACCAGGGATTCCGGCGCCAACGTGGAACCTGCACAACACAACCAAAGTACTTTGCCCCAACGAAGCAGTGGGGTTGTCAATCTCACCGACTTCTGTAACAAAGGATTAACCGTATTGTGTGGAAGATGATTGTTTGCGAAAACTTGATGAAACGAGTATTAGGTAGATTGTATTTGATTAAAGAGAATTGGACCGGGGTCCACAGTTCACTAGAGTGTCTCTCCCATAAGACAAACATCATGTTGGGTGAACAAATTACAGTTGGGCAATTGACAAATAAAGAGGGCATGACCATGCACATACATATCATGATGAGTATAGTGAGATTTAATTGGGCATTACGACAAAGTACATAGACCGCCATCCAACTGCATCTATGCCTAAAAAGTCCACCTTCAGGTTATCATCCGAACCCCTTCCAGTATTAAGTTGCAAAGCAACAGACAATTGCATTAAGTATGGTGCGTAATGTAATCAACAACTACATCCTTAGACATAGCATCAATGTTTTATCCCTAGTGGCAACAGCACAACACAACCTTAGAACTTTCTGTCCTTTGTCAGGTGTCAATGCGAGGCATGAACCCACTATCGAGCATAAGTACTCCCTCTTGGAGTTACAAGCATCTACTTGGCAGAGCATCTACTAGTAACGGAGAGCATGCAAGATCATAAACAACACATAGATATAACTTTGATAATCAACATAACAAGTATTCTCTATTCATCGGATCCCAACAAACGCAACATATAGAATTACGGATAGATGATCTTGATCATGTTAGGCAGCTCACAAGATCCAACAATGATAGCACAATGGGGAGAAGACAACCATCTAGCTACTGCTATGGACCCATAGTCAGGGGTAGACTACTCACTCATCACACCGGAGGCGACCATGGCGGTGTAGAGTCCTCAGGAGATGATTCCCCTCTCGGCGACGGTGCCGGAGAGCGATCTCTGGATCCCCGAGATGGGATCGGCGGCGGCGTCTCTGGAAGGTTTTCCGTATCGTGGCTCTCGATGCGCAGGGGTTTCGTCACGGAGGCTATTTGTAGGCGGAAGGAGCAGGTCAAGAGGCGGCACGGGGCCCCACACCCACGGGCCGCGCGGCCAAGGGGGCCGCGCCGCCCTAGGGTGTGGCCCCCTCGTCGCCCCTCTTCGTCTCTCCTTCGGACTTCTGGAAGCTTCGTGGAAAAATAGGCCCACAGGCTTTGATTTCGTCCAATTCCGAGAATATTTCCTTACTAGGATTTCTGAAACCAAAAACAGCAGAAAACTGACAAGCTGGCACTTCGGCATCTTGTTAATAGGTTAGTTCCGAGAAAATGCACGAATATGACATAAAGTGTGCATAAAACATGTAGATAACATCAATAATGTGGCATGGAACATAAGAAATTATCGATACGTCGGAGACGTATCAGCATCCCCAAGCTTAGTTCTGCTCGTCCCGACGCGAGGTAAAGCGATAACACGAGATAATTTACGGAGGTGACATGCCATCATAATCTTGATCATACTATTTGTAAAGCATATGTAGTGAATGCAGCGATCAAAACAATGTATATGACATGAGTAAACAAGTGAATCATAAAGCAAAGACTTTTCATGAATAGCACTTCAAGACAAGCATTAATAAGTCTTGCATAAGAGTTAACTCATAAAGCAATAATTCAAAGTAAAGGTATTGAAGCAACACAAAAGAAGATTAAGTTTCAGCGGTTGCTTTCAACTTGTAACATGTATATCTCATGGATATTGTCAACATAGAGTAATATAATAAGTGCAATAAGCAAGTATGTAGGAATCAATGCATAGTTCACACAAGTGTTTGCTTCTTGAGGTGGAGAGAAATAGGTGAACTGACTCAACATTGAAAGTAAAAGAATGGTCCTCCATAGAGGAAAAGTATCGATTGCTATATTTGTGCTAGAGCTTTGATTTTGAAAACATGAAACAATTTTGTCAACGGTAGTAATAAAGCATATGCATCATGTAAATTATATCTTATAAGTTGCAAGCCTCATGCATAGTGTACTAATAGTGCCCGCACCTTGTCCTAATTAGCTTGGACTACTGGGATCATCACAATGCATTGTTTTTACCAAGTGTCACAAAGGGGTACCTCTATGCACTTTGTACAAAGGTCTAAGGAGAAAGCTCGCATTGGATTTCTCGCTATTGATTATTCTTCAACTTAGACATCCCATACCGGGACAACATAGACAGCAGATAATGGACTCCTCTTTTATGCATAAGCATATAACAACAATTAATAATTTTCTCATTTGAGATTTGAGGATTGTTGTCCAAAAGCTGAAACTTCCACCATGGATCATGGCTTTAGTTAAGCGGCCCAATGTTCTTCTCTAACATATGCATGCTTAACCATAAGGTGGTAGATCTCTCTTACTTCAGACAAGACGGACATGCATAGCAACTCACATGAAATTCAACAATGAATAGTTGATGGCGTCCCCAGTGAACATGGTTATCGCACAACAAGCAACTTAATAAGAGATAAAGTGCATAATTACAAATTCAGTACCACAATAGTTTTTAAGCTATTTGTCCCATGAGCTATATATTGCAAAGGTGAATGATGGAATTTTAAAGGTAGCACTCAAGTAATTTACTTTGGAATGGCGGAGAAATACCATGTAGTAGGTAGGTATGGTGGACACAAATGGCATAGTGGTTGGCTCAAGTATTTTGGATGCATGAGAAGTATTCCCTCTCGATACAAGGTTTAGGCTAGCAAGGCTTTTTGAAACAAACACAAGGATGAACCGGTGCAGCAAAACTCACATAAAAGACATATTGTAAACATTATAAGACTCTACACCGTCTTCCTTGTTGTTCAAACTCAATACTAGAAATTATCTAGACCTTAGAGAAACCAAATATGCAAACCAAATTTTAGCATGCTCTATGTATTTCTTCATTAATGGGTGCAAAGCATATGATGCAAGAGCTTAATCATGAGCACAACAATTGCCAAGTATCACATTACCCAAGACATTTATAGCAATTACTACATGTATCATTTTCCAATTCCAACCATATAACAATTTAACGAAGGAGAAACTTCGCCATGAATACTATGAGTAGAAACCAAGGACATACTTGTCCATATGCTACAACGGAGCGTGTCTCTCTCCCATAAAGTGAATGCTAGGATCCATTTTATTCAAACAAAACAAAAAAAAACAAAAACAAACCGACGCTCCAAGAAAAAGCACATAAGATGTGATGGAATAAAAATATAGTTTCAGGGGAGGAACCTGATAATGTTGTCGATGAAGAAGGGGATGCCTTGGGCATCCCAAGCAAACAGCTTGAGTCTTCTTGATATATGCAGGGGTGAACCACCGGGGCATCCCCAAGCTTAGAACTTTCACTCTCCTTGATCATGTTGCATCATACTCCTCTCTTGATCCTTGAAAACTTCCTCCACACCAAACTCGAAACAACTCATTAGAGGGTTAGTGCACAATATAAATTGACATATTCAGAGGTGACACAATCATTCTTAACACTTCTGGACATTTGCATAATGCTACTGGACATTAGTGGATTAAAGAAATTCATCCAACATAGCAAAAGAGGCAATCACGAAATAAAAGGCAGAATCTGTCAAAACAGAACAGTTCGTATTGACGAATTTTAAAATGGCACCAGACTTGCTCAAATGAAAATGCTCAAATTGAATGAAAGTTGCGTACATATCTGAGGATCACTCACGTAAATTGGCTTAATTTTCTGAGTTACCTACAGGGAGGTGGACCCAGATTCGTGACAGCAAAGAAATCTGGAACTGCGCAGTAATCCAAATCTAGTACTTACTTTTCTATCAACGGCTTAACTTGGCACAACAAAACACAAAACTAAGATAAGGAGAGGTTGCTACAGTAGTAAACAACTTCCAAGACACAAAATAAAAACAAAGTACTGTAGGTAAAACATGGGTTGTCTCCCATAAGCGCTTTTCTTTAACGCCTTTCAGCTAGGCGCAGAAAGTGTGTATCAAGTATTATCGAGAGATGGTGTGTCAACCTTACCTTGGGCTTTACCCTTACCTTTCTTATTGTTTTTCTTTCCCTTGGGTTTAGGAAATATATGATTTCCCCCCGGTATAGAGGTGAATTTCAGAGTGCCTTCTCCAACATCAATGACTGCTCCCAATAGTTTCAGCAGGGATCTTCCGAGTGTGAGTTTTCTTGTTTCAATAACAAGATAATCAATGGATATTGTCCTTCCAAAAATGGTTGTATGCACACCTGCGGCTATTCCTTTAGGAATTATAGTAGAGTTATCTATGAGAGTTATTTCTTCTCCTCCTTCATCAACTCCCCAAAGTTTCAAAGATTTATAAATACTTTCAGGCATAAGGCAAAATTCATACATAATATCACAGTAGGCATGGAGAGTTCGATCACCGATAACAATTCTAACAGCAGGATCCCACAATGAGAGTTTAGAGTTCACTAAAACTTGTTCAAGACGATTACGAACGTGGCAATAGTTATCATTCAAGCGAGATGTACTTATCTCGAGATTATTTAATCTACTATATATGCTAGTGAGGGCTGAATCAAAGTTATTAGCTGAATCATGTGATGCAACCAACTTCTTTATGGCATTAAAAGCTTGATCCCCATTGCAATGAAGGAAATCTCCTCCCACTAAAGTATCCAAAGCATATCTATAGCGAACCATAAGACCAAAATAAAAATTACTAAGGAGCAAACTTAGAGTCATTTGAGGTTCAGTTTTACGATAAGAAGTAAAAATTCTAGACCAAGCATCCTTAAAACTCTCCTCATCCCCTTGTTTAAAAGTGAAGACTAATTCTTCAGGCGAAGAAGTAACAGGTTCAGAGCTAGACATGGTAACAAAAGTAACTAATTTTTTTTGTGTTTTTGATATAGAGTGCAAGACAATAAATAAAGCAAACTAGATAAAGTAAATGCAAGTAAACTAATTTTTTTGTGTTTTTGATATAGCAAACAAGATAGCAAGTAAAGTAAAACTAGCAACTAATTTTTTTGTATTTTGATTTATTGCAGCAAACAAAGTAGTAAATAAAAATAAGCAAGACAAAAACAAAGTAAAGAGATTGAGAAGTGAAGACTCCCCTTGCAGCGTGTCTTGATCTCCCCGGCAACGGCGCCAGAAAATGTGCTTGATGGCGTGTAACTCACACGTTCGTTGGGAACCCCAAGAGGAAGGTATGATGCGCACAGCAGCAAGTTTTCCCTCAGAAAGAAACCAAGGTTTATCGAACCAGGAGGAGCCAAGAAGCACGTTGAAGGTTGATGGCGGCGGGATGTAGTGCGGCGCAACACCAGGGATTCCGGCGCCAACGTGGAACCTGCACAACACAACCAAAGTACTTTGCCCCAACGAAACAGTGAGGTTGTCAATCTCACCGGCTTACTGTAACAAAGGATTAACCGTATTGTGTGGAAGATGATTGTTTGCGAGAAAAGCAGTAGAACAGTATGTGCGGTAGATTGTATTCGATTAAAGAGAATTGGACCGGGGTCCACAGTTCACTAGAGGTGTCTCTCCCATAAGACAAACAGCATGTTGGGTGAACAAATTACAGTTGGGCAATTGACAAATAAAGAGGGCATGACCATGCACATACATATCATGATGAGTATAGTGAGATTTAATTGGGCATTACGACAAAGTACATAGACCGCCATCCAACTGCATCTATGCCTAAAAAGTCCACCTTCAGGTTATCATCCGAACCCCTTCCAGTATTAAGTTGCAAAGCAACAGACAATTGCATTAAGTATGGTGCGTAATGTAATCAACAACTACATCCTTAGACATAGCATCAATGTTTTATCCCTAGTGGCAACAGCACAACACAACCTTAGAACTTTACTGTCTTTGTCCCGGTGTCAATGCAGGCATGAACCCACTATCGAGCATAAGTACTCCCTCTTGGAGTTACAAGCATCTACTTGGCCAGAGCATCTACTAGTAACGGAGAGCATGCAAGATCATAAACAACACATAGATATAACTTTGATAATCAACATAACAAGTATTCTCTATTCATCGGATCCCAACAAACGCAACATATAGAATTACATATAGATGATCTTGATCATGTTAGGCAGCTCACAAGATCCGAAAATGATAGCACAATGGGGAGAAGACAACCATCTAGCTACTGCTATGGACCCATAGTCAGGGGTAGACTACTCACTCATCACACCGGAGGCGACCATGGCGGTGTAGAGTCCTCGGGAGATGATTCCCCTCTCCGGCAGGGTGCCGGAGAAGCGATCTCTGGATCCCCGAGATGGGATCGGCGGCGGCGGCATCTACGGAAGGTTTTCCGTATCGTGGCTCTCGGTGCGGGGTTTCATCACGGAGGCTATTTGTAGGCGGAAGGGCAGGTCAAGAGGCGGCACGGGGCCCCACACCATAGGGCCGCGCGGCCAAGGGGGCCGCGCCGCCTAGGGTGTGGCCCCTCGTCGCCCCTCTTCGTCTCTCCTTCGGACTTACGGAAGCTTCGTGGAAAAATAGGCCCCTGGGCTTTGATTTCGTCCAATTCGAGAATATTTCCTTACTAGGATTTCTGAAACCAAAAACAATGAGAAAACGAGCAAGCGGCACTTCGGCATCTTGTTAATAGGTTAGTTCCAGAAAATGCACGAATATGACATAAAATGTGCATAAAACATGTAGATAACATCAATAATGTGGCATGGAACATAAGAAATTATCGATACGTCGGAGACGTATCAGGGGGGCACCTGGGGGCGCCACACCCTAGGCTGGCGCGGCCAGGGTCTAGCCCGCGCCGCCATGTGGTGTGGTGGCCCCAGCCCCTCTCGACTCTTCTTCGGTGTTACAGGGCCTTAAGGGAAAAATAGGAGGTTTGGCGTTGATTTCGTCCAATTAGAGAATATTGCCGAACAGCCTTTACGGAACCAAAAACAGCAGAAAACGAGGAGCGACATTTGTGGCATCTCGTTAATAGGTTAGTTAGGAAAACGCATAAAAACATTATAAAGTGCAAGCAAAACATGTAAGTATTGTCATAAAACAAGCATGGAACGACAGAAATTATGGATACGTCGGGGACGTATCACTTCTCTTGAATTTTTATTTGGAAAATCTACTACTACTGCAAAGGTAGTGGATGAGGCGCCTGGTGAGGAAGAAATACCATACAAAATACCTATGAAAATTATTGAACGTGTTGTGGATAACCGCTATACAGGGGATGGAACTGTTCATCCTGGAGATCATTTACTGTTCTTACATGAATTATGCGGTTTATTCAAGTGTGCAGGTATTGCTATGGATGAAGTGAGGAAGAAATTATTCCCTATATCCTTTATGCAGTAAGCGGCGCATTGGTATAAATTCTTTGGATAATGGGGATTCTCTTGAATGGAATGATATTGTGCCCCGGATTTATTCTAAGTTCTATCCTCCAAGTGAAATTCACAAAGACCGGAACCGCATATATAATTTTTGGCCTCATGATGGAGAGAGTATTGCCCAAGCGTGGGGGAGATTGAAGTCTTTAATGCTCAAATGCCCCATTCATGAGCTTCCTGGTAATATTATTATTGATAATTTCTATGCAAGACTTTCTTTTCAAGACAAGACCTTGCTGGATACTTCTTGTTCTGGATCATTTACACGCAACAAAGAAGAGTTTAAAAGGGACCTTCTTAATCGGATCGAGGGAGAATCTTTTGAAGGATGGGAGAACGACAAGGATAGAGAGTCAGGTATAAACTATGATTATAAATGCATTGAAGCTTTTATGGATACTGATAAATTCCGTAATATGAGTGCTACTTATGGTCTTGATTCTCAAGTCGTTGCAAATCTTTATAAAGCTTTTGCCTCTCATTATGAATTGCCTAAGAAGAATTTTGATAAGTATCATGAACCGTATAAAGATAAAATTGATTCATCTATAAATAAATGTGTTGTAGTTGAAAGCTGTTGATCATGTTATTCTGAAGCTTATATTGAAAAAACTCCTTTCCACTGCTAAAATGAAGGAGTACTTTCTGTTATAAATAGTGTGGTTAATAAAAGTGAAAAGAAACCTATAGAACCTGAAGAACAAATAAAGGTTGAACCTGTTGTTGCAATAGTTAAAGATCTTGCGACTGAAAATGTGGAAGATGGTCATATTATTTTCTGTGAAGATGCTTCTAATATTGTTTCACATCCTAATAAGTCTAGGAAAGCTAGTGTTCCTATGCTATCCGTTAGAATTGGTGATCATTGTTATTATGGTTTATGTGATATTGGTGCAAGTATTAGTGCTATTCCTTATGAGCTCTACACGGAGATTATGCACGAAATTGGTTCTTGTGAACTTGAAGATATTGATGTGGTTATTCGGCTGGCTAATAGAGAAACTATCTCTCCAATTGGTATTGTTCGAGATGTGGAAGTTCTATGTGGTAAGATTAAATATCCTGTGACTTTTTTGGTACTTGGTTACTGTTGCTAGTAAATATTGTCCTATTATTTTTGGTAGACATTTTCTAAATACTTGTGGAGCTATTATAGATTGCAAGAAAGAGAAAATTTTGACTAAATTTGCTGGTGAATCTTATGAGTTTAATTTCTCTAAATTTGCAAAAACTCCTTATAAAGCTGATTCGCCTAATAATGATTTTAGAGTTGAGCAGTGTGAATCTATTGCTCTTGCTCCTAATAATCCTTTGCAGCAACATTTGGAGAATAGTGAGAGTGAAGTTTTTAGGGAAGAAAGAAATGAGCTTGATGAAATTTTCCTTCGTCAACCTATTCTTAAGCATGATTTACCGGTAGAAGATCTGGGTACAACACCACCACCAAAGGAAGATCCTGTTTTTGATTTAAAACCATTGCCTGATAATCTTAAATATGCTCATATTGATGATAAGAAAATATATCCTGTTATTATTAGCTCTAAGCTTTGAGTTTGAAGAAGAAAGGTTATTGAAAATGCGAAGAAACAGAGGAGCTATTGGCTATACTCTTGATGACTTGAAGGGGATTGCTCCCTCTATTTGCCAACATGCCATTAATATGGAAGATGATGCAAAGCCTGTTGTTGAACATCAGCGTCGTCTAATTCCTAAGATGAAGGATGTGGTAAGAAATGAGGTATTAAGACTTCTTGAAGCTGGTATTATATATCCTATTCTTTGATAGTAGATGGGTTAGTCATGTGCATTGTGTTCCTAAGAAAGGAGGAATGACAGTTGTGCCTAATGATAATGATGAGCTCATACCTCAAAAAGTAGTTGTAGGGTATAGAATGTGCATTGATTATCGAAAAATTAATAAGGTTACTAAGAAAGATCATTACCCTTTGCCTTTCATTGATCAAATGTTAGAAAGGTTATCCAAAAATACTCATTTTTGCTTTCTTGATGGTTAATGCAGGTTTTTCACAAATTCTTGTTAAAACTAAGGATCAAGAGAAAACCACTTTCACTTGTCCCTATGGAACTTATGCTTATAGACGTATGCCTTTTGGTTTATGTAATGCTCCTGCTACTTTTCAAAGATGCATGTCTGCTATTTTTCATGGCTTTTGCGAGAATATTGTAGAGTTATTCATGGATGATTTTTACTGTCTGTAGAATTCTTTTGATAATTGCTTGCGGAACCTCGATAAAGTTTTGCGAGAGATGTGAAGAAACTAACCTTGTTCTTAATTGGGAGAAATGCCACTTTATGGTTAATGAAGGAATTGTATTGGGACATAAAATTTCGAGAGGGTATTGAAGTTGTGAGCTAAAGTTGAAGCAATTGAGAAGATGCCCTATCCCGAGGGATGTTAAAGGTATTAGTAGTGTTCTTGGTCATCTTTGGGTTTTATAGGAGATTTATTAAAGACTTCTCCAAGATTTCAAAACCTCTTACTAATCTTCTTCAAAAAGATGTACCTTTTGTTTTTGATGATGATTGTAAAGGAAGCTTTTGAAACTCTAAAGAAAGCCTTAACAAGCTGCTCCTATAGTTGAACCTCACGATTGGAACTTACCTTTTGAAATTATGTGTGATGCTAGTGATTTTTCTTTGTGAAAAGCGTATTTGTTCTTGGATAAGCGAGTAGATAAAAAATTGAATGTTATTCATTATGCTATTAAAACTCTTGATCTTGCTCAAAGAAATTATGCTACTACTGAAAAAGAATTGTTAGTAGTCTTTGCTTGTGATAAGTTTAGATCTTATATTGTTGATTCAAAAGTTACGATTCATCTTGATCATGCTTTGCAATTAGATACCTTATGCAAAAGAAAGATGCTAAGCCAAGGCTTATTAGATGGGTATACATTTGCAAGAATTTGATTTGCACATTGTAGATAGGAAAGTCTTGATAATCCTGTTCTTGATAACTTGTCTAGATTGGAAAATATTGCTTATGATCCTGTTCTGTTAATGATAGTTTTCCAAATGAACAATTGGCTGTAATAAAAGGTGAGCTCGCGAGACAGTCCTTAGTATCTTGATTATGCTAACTTTATTGTTTCCAAGTACTTGCCTCCAACCTTTTCGGCCCACGACAAAGGAGGAAATTCTTTTATGACTTGAGGCATTATTTCTGGGATGACCCACACTTATATAAAGAAAGAGTGGATGGTATTCTACGAATATGTGTTCCCGAATATGAACAACAAGAGATCTTTGAGTAAATGTCATGGTAGTGCTTATGGAGGACATCACTGGGAGAGCAGAACAGCGCATAAAGGTTCTACAATCAGGTTTTTATTGGCCAACTCTCTTCAAAGATGCAAGGAAGTTTATTTTATCTTGTGATGAATGTCAAAGGGTTGGTAATATCTCCAGGACGCAATGAAATGCCTATGAATTATACTCTTGTTATTGAACCATTTGATTGTTGGGGATTTGACTTCATGGGACCTTTTCCCTCTTGAGGAAGGTAACACTCATATACTTGTAGCTGTTGATTATGTTACTAAATGGGTGGAAGCCATACCTACAAAAAGTGCTGATGGTGAGACCTCTCTAAGAATGCTTTTAGATATTATTTTTCCTCGATTTGGAGTTCCTAGATATATTATGACTGATGGAGGTTCTCATTTTATTCATGGTGGTTTTAGAAAAACTCTTGCTAAATATGGTATTAATCATAGAATTGCTTCCGCTTATCATCCTCAAACTAGTGGGCAAGTAGAACTATCAAATAGAGAGATTAAATCTATCTTGGAAAAGGACATTAATAAAACTAGAAAGAATTGGGCTAGTAAATTGAAGGAAGCACTATGGGCTTATAGAACTGCTTATAAAAATCCCATGGGAATGTCACCGTATAAAATGGTTTATGGAAAAGCTTGTCATTTACCTTTAGAACTAGAGCACAAAGCTTATTGGGCTGTAAGAGAACTAAATAAAGATCCTAAGCTAGCCGGTAAGAAGAGGTTGCTACAATTAAGTTCTCTAGATGAATGGAGAAGTGAAGCTTATGAAAATGCTAAACTCTTTAAAGAGAAAGTTAAGAAATGGCATGATAGAAGAATTATCAAAAGAAAATTTAATATTGGGGACAGAAGTCCTATTGTATCGGTCTCGTCTCAGATTCTTTGCAGGGAAATTACTCTCGAAATGGGAAGGACCATATGTCGTTGAGGAGGTGTATCGTTCAGGAGCAATTAAAATTAGCTCTCTCCAAGGCGACGCCACACAAGTGGTGAATGGACAAAGACTCAAGCATTATATCTCAGGTGATTCTTATAATGAAGATGTTGATGTTATTCGAGTGGAAACACCGGAGGCTTTCATCAAAGGTCATATTGACGATCCGCGAACTCGGCTTTGAATAGGTAACGATCTTGGTAATAAAAGTTCGCGATTTACTTTCCGAACAATGTTATTGCTGTTTTTGGAAAATATGAAAAATTACGAGATCGAAGCGGAGTGGAGGAGGCATACGAGGGCGTGCCCCCATAGGCCGGTGCGGGCCCCAACCTGGCCGCGCCGCCCTATGAGGTGGCCACCTCGTCGCCCCTCTCCGACTCTAGTTCGACCTGGTACTTTCCTTGTGTCGTAAAAATTCCTGCTATATAATCTCCCGGACCCCTGGAGGCCCGTATATCGTTTTCTCGACGTGTTTTGTTTCGAGCTGTTTCTGCCAGGATCTATTTTCAATCTAGAAGCATCATGGTCTCCAACAACAAGGGCAAGGGGCTTTCGGATGAAGATATTCAAGATCCCGAGTGGAAAGAGGTGGACGAGAGCGTCAAGGAAGAAGATGAAGAAGAAGTGGAGGAAGACTCACGCGCATACCCGGGTGCTACCATCGCAAGCATCGAGGTGGTGGATAACCCTTTTAGTGCAAAGAGGAGCGCAAGAATTCGCAGGAGGAAGGGTTCCACGTCATTACCTAGCTCCGAAGACATCTTCTTCGAGCACTTACCACCCCTTCACGCAATCTAATTTACAATAGTCAAATTGAAAAGGACTCCCAAGGCAGCATTGCCTAGCAGTTGGGATATAGATCGTTCTAACTGCTGCGGGGAAGGATGAAGCCTGAAGTTGAAGAGTGGGAAATAACTCCAAGAGTTGGGACTCGCCATCGGACATACTTCTTAACCGCGTCGAGCACAATTGGAGATGATCCGCAACCTCATGTACAAGATTGATGAGCTTCAAGAGCTTGTTGAGAAGCTTGTCAAGAATTCATCACCACCACCGCCGAAGGAGTAATTCATCATCGGTATTGGCATCCCCTTGGTTTGTTCCAAGCTTGGGGGAGTGCCGCGGTATCACATCATCACTATCTTTTATTTTTCTGTCAAGTAGTGTCATATCATGAGTAGGGAAGTTATCATATAAGATGGGTTGCGGTGTGGAAGTATCTCTCCTTTAGTTGGTTGTGTATGTATCCCTTGGTGTGAGTTATCGTTATGAAATATTAATGAGAAGTCTTATCATTTACATATTGCACATCTTATTTTAGTTTGCAACCTCTATTATATGATTGATCTTGTTATTAGTATGGGTAACACTTTGGGAGCATTGAGTAAATCTATTTGGTTTTGGCAAACTTAGCATTGGTCAATAGCAATAACACTTTGAGGTTTAAGTAGAAAAGAGAAATACATGTAGATATGTTGTTTCATTGTCTTTCTTTCTTGTTAGCTCCTTAGCTTATTATTCTGAAGTTAAAATTGTTTGTGCTTACAAGGAAGATGCATGATTGTTTCTATCACATGTATATTTGTTTGTTTCCCTCAACTCTTGTGCTTGCTAATTAACCTTGCTAGCCAAAAACCTGTCAGGAGAGGGAATGCTTCTCGTGCATCCAAACCTTAACCCAAACCTATGCCATTTGTGTCCACCATAACTACCCACTACATGGTATTTCCTGCCATTCCAAGTAAATACTTCGTGTGCTACCTTTAAACAATTCAAAATTTACTATCTCTTATTTGTGTCAATGTTTTATAGCTCATGAGGAAGTATGTGGTGTTTTATCTTTCAATCTTGTTGGGAAACTTTCACCAATGGACTAGTGGCTTGATGGCGTGTAACTCACACGTTCGTTGGGAACCCCAAGAGGAAGGTATGATGCGCACAGCAGACAAGTTTTCCCTCGAGAAAGAAACCAAGGTTTATCGAACCAGGAGGAGCCAAGAAGCACGTTGAAGGTTGATGGCGGCGGGATGTAGTGCGAGCGCAACACGAGGGATTCCGGCGCCAACGTGGAACCTGCACAACACAACCAAAGTACTTTGCCCCAACGAAGCAGGTGAGGTTGTCAATCTCACCGGCTTGCTGTAACAAAGGATTAACCGTATTGTGTGGAAGATGATTGTTTGCGAAAACAGTAGAACAAGTATTGCGATGAATTGTATTTCGGTAAAGAGAATTGGACCGGGGTCCACAGTTCACTAGAGGTGTCTCTCCCATAAGACGAACAGCATGTTGGGTGAACAAATTACAGTTGGGCAATTGACAAATAAAGAGGGCATGACCATGCACATACATATCATGATGAGTATAGTGAGATTTAATTGGGCATTACGACAAAGTACATAGACCGCCATCCAACTGCATCTATGCCTAAAAAGTCCACCTTGAGGTTATCATCAGAACCCCCTCCGGTATTAAGTTGCAAAGCAACAGAACAATTGCATTAAGTATGGTGCGTAATGTAATCAACAACTACATCCTTAGACATAGCATCAATGTTTTATCCCTAGTGGCAACGACACAACACAACCTTAGAACTTTGTCAGCTTGTCCCCGGTGTCAATGCGAGGCATGAACCCACTATCGAGCATAAGTACTCCCTCTTGGAGTTACAAGCATCTACTTGGCCGGAGCATCTACTAGTAACGGAAAGCATGCAAGATCATAAACAACACGTAGATATAACTTTGATAATCAACATAACAAGTATTCTCTATTCATCGGATCCCAACAAACGCAACATATAGAATTACAGATAGATGATCTTGATCATGTTAGGCAGCTCACAAGATCCGACAATGATAGCACAATGGGGAGAAGACAACCATCTAGCTACTGCTATGGACCCATAGTCCAGGGTGAACTACTCACACATCACACCGGAGGCGACCATGGCGGCGTAGAGTCCTCCGGGAGATGATTCCCCTCTCGGCGGGGGTGCGGAGCGATCTCTGGATCCCGAAATGGGATCGGCGTTGGCGGTGTCTCGGAAGGTTTTCCGTATCGTGGCTCTCGATGTTGAGGGGTTTCGTCACGGAGGCTTTAAGTAGGCGGAAGGGCAAGTCAAGAGGCGGCACGGGGGCCCAAACCACGAACCGGCGCGGCCGGGGGTGGGGCCGCGCCGCCCTAGGGTTTGGCCACCCCGTGGCCTCTTCGTTTCATCTTCGGACTTACGGAAGCTTCGTGGAAAAATAGGCTCCTGGGCTTTGATTTAGTCCAATTGAGAATATTTCCTTACTAGGATTTGAAACCAAAAAGCAGAAAATAGCAAATAAGCTGGCACTTCGGCATCTTGTTAATAGGTTAGTTCCCGGAAAATGCACGAATATGACATAAAGTGTGCATAAAACATGTAGATAACATCAATAATGTGGCATGGAACATAAGAAATTATCGATACGTGGAGCACGTATCAGCATCCCCAAGCTTAGTTACTGCTGCGTCCCGAGCGGGTAAATAGCTGATAACGAGATAATTTGCAGGTGACATACCATCATAATCTTGATCATACTATTTGTAAAGCATATATGATGAATGCAGCGATCAAAACAATGTATATGACATGAGTAAACAAGTGAATCATAAAGCAAAGACTTTTCATGAATAGCACTTCAAGACAAGCATCAATTAAGTCTTGCATAAGGTTAACTCATAAAGCAATAATTCAAAGTAAAGGTATTGAAGCAACACAAAAGAAGATTAAGTTTCAGCGGTTTGCTTTCAACATAACATGTATATCTCATGGATATTGTCAACATAGAGTAGTATAATAAGTGCAATAAGCAAGTATGTAGGAATCAATGCATAGTTCACACAAGTGTTTGCTTCTTGAGATGGAAAGAAATAGGTGAAGTTGACTCAACATTGAAAGTAAAAGAATGGTCCTCCATAGAGGAAAAGCATCGATTGCTATATTTGTGCTAGAGCTTTGATTTTTGAAAACATGAAACAATTTTGTCAATGGTAGTAATAAAACATATGCATCATGTAAATTATATCTTATAAGTTGCAAGCCTCATGCATAGTGTACTAATAGTGCCCGCACCTTGTCCTAATTAGCTTGGACTACCGGATCATCACAATACTGCTGTTTTAACCAAGTGTCACAAAGGGGTACCTCTATGCACTTTGTACAAAGGTCTAAGGAAAGCTGCGCATTGGATTTCACGTTGATTATTCTTCAACTTAGACATCCATACCGGGACAACATAGACAGCACTTGAGATAATGGACTCCTCTTTTATGCATAAGCATGTAACAACGATTAATAATTTTCTCATTTGAGATTGAGGATATATGTCCAAAAGCAGAAACTTCCACCATGGATCATGGCTTTTAGTTAGCGGCCCAATGTTCTTCTCTAACAATATGCATGCTTAACCATAGGGTGGTAGAATCTCTCTTACTTCCAGACAAGACGGACATGCATAGCAACTCACATGAAATTCAACAATGAATAGTTGATGGCGTCCCCAGTGAACATGGTTATCGCACAACAAGCAACTTAATAAGAGATAAAGTGCATAATTACATATTCAATACCACAATAGTTTTTAAGCTATTTGTCCCATGAGCTATATATTGTAAAGCGAATGATGGAATTTTAAAAAGGTAGCACTCAAGCAATTTACTTTGGAATGGCGGAAAATACCATGTAGTAGGTGAGGTATGAGTGGACACAAATGGCATAGTGGTTGGCTCAAGTATTTGGATGCATGAAAGTATTCCCACTCTCGATACAAGGTTTAGGCTAGCAAGGCTTATTTGAAACAAACACAAGGATGAACCGATTGCAGCAAAACTCACATAAAAGACATATTGAAAACATTATAAGACTCTACACACGTCTTCCTTTGTTGTTCAAACTCAATACTAGAAATTATCTAGACCTTAGAGAAACCAAATATGCAAACCAAATTTAGCATGCTCTATGTATTTCTTCATTAATGGGTGCAAAGCATATGATGCAAGAGCTTAAACATGAGCACAACAATTGCCAAGTATCACATTACCCAAGACATTAATAGCAATTACTACATGTATCATTTTTCAATTCCAACCATATAACAATTTAACGAAGGAGAAACTTCGCCATGAATACTATGAGTAGAAACCAAGGACATACTTGTCCATATGCTACTTAGGACGTGTCTCTCTCCATAAAGTGAATACTAGGATCCATTTTATTCAAACAAAACAAAAAACAAAAACAAACCGCGCTCCAAGCAAAGCACATAAGATGTGATGGAATAAAAATATAGTTTCAGGGGAGGAACCTGATAATGTTGTCGATGAAGAAGGGGATGCCTTGGGCATCCCCAAGCTAAACGCTTGAGTCTTCTTAATATATGCAGGGGTGAACCACCGGGCATCCCCAAGCTTAGAGCTTTCACTCTCCTGTGATCATGTTGCATCATACTCCTCTCTTGATCCTTGAAAACTTCCTCCACACCAAACTCGAAAACAACTCATTAGAGGTTTAGTGCACAATATAAATTGACATATTCAGAGGTGACACAATCATTCTTAACACTTCTGGACATTGCATAATGCTACTGGACATTAGTGGATCAAAGAAATTCATCCAACATAGCAAAAACCAAAGCGAAATAAAAGGCAGAATCTGTCAAAACAGAACAGTTCGTATTGACGAATTTTAAAATGGCACCAGACTTGCTCAAATGAAAATGCTCAAATTGAATGAAAGTTGCATACATATCTGAGGATCATGCACGTAAATTGGCCCAATTTTCTGAGGCTACCTACAGGAGGTGGACCCAGATTAAATGACAGCAAAGAAATCTGGAACTGTGCAGTAATCCAAATCTAGTACTTACTTTTCTATCAACGGCTTAACTTGGCACAACAAAACACAAAACTAAGATAAGGAGGTTGCTACAGTAGTAAAAAACTTCAAGACACAAAATAAAACAAAGTACTGTAGGAAAATAACACATGGGTTTATCTCCCAAGAAGTTCTTTCTTTATAGCTATTAAGATGGGCTCAGCAATTTTAATGATGCACTACTTAAGAAATAGTATTTGAAGCAAAAGAGGCATCAAGAAGGCAAATTCAAAACACATTTAAGTCTAAAATGCTTCTATGCATAGGAATCTTGTAAATAAACAAGTTCATGAAGAGCAAAGTAACAAGCATAGGAAGATAAAACAAGTGTAACGCTTCAAAAATTTCAGCACATAGAGAGGTGTTTTAGTAACATGAAAATTTCTACAACCATATTTTCCTCTCTCATAATAATTTTCAGTAGCATCATGAGCAAACTCAACAATGTAACTATCACATAAAGCATTCTTATCATGAGTCTCATGCATAAAATTATTACTCTCCACGTAAGCATAATCAATTTTATTAGTTGTAGTGAGAACAAATTCAACAAAGTGGCTATCATCATATATAGGAGGCATATTGTAATCATCAAAGAAAATTTTCTCCTCAATGCTTGGGGGACTAAAAGATCATGCTCATCAGAGCCAGCTTCCCCAAGCTTAGAATTTTCCATAGCATTAGCAACAATGGTGTTCAAAGCATCCATAGTAATAACATTCCCATTAGCATGCATATAAAAGTTCCATGGGTTTTTTAATTCTCTCTTCAAACACATCATGTCCTAATTCAAGATAAAGTTCATAAAGATCTCTCATATTTTTGTTGTTTTTTCCATTATGTATGAGTAAATAAAAACATGCATGATATTATAAAGTAAAACAAGTAACTAATTTTTTGTATTTTGATTTAGTACGGCAAACAAAATAGTAAATAAAACTAAGCAAGACAAAAACAAAGTAAAGAGATTGAGAAGTGGAGACTCCCCTTGCGGCGTGTCTTGATCTCCCCGACAACGGTGCGAGAAAATATGCTTGATGGCGTGTAACTCACACGTTCGTTGGGAACCCCAAGAGGAAGGTATGATGCGCACGCGACAAGTTTCCCTCAGAAAGAACCAAGGTTTATCGAACCGGAGGAGCCAGAAGCACGTTGAAGGTTGATGGCGGCGGGATGTAGTGCGAGCGCAACACCGAGGATTCGGCGCCAATGTGGAACTTCTACTGCACAACACAACCAAAGTACTTTGCCCCAACGAAGCAGTGAGGTTGTCAATCTCACCGGCTTGTAACAAAGGAAGTTAACCGTATTGTGTGCAGAAGATGATTGTTTGCGAGAAAACGATAGAACAAGTATTGCGATGGGTGTATTTCGATGAAGAGAATTGGACCGGGGTCCACGAGTTCACTAAGGTGTCTCTCCCATAAGGCGAACAGCATGTTGGGTGAACAAATTACAGATTGGGCAATTGACAAATAAAGAGGGCATGACCATGCACATACATATCATGATGAGTATAGTGAGATTTAATTGGGCATTACGACAAAGTACATAGACCGCCATCCAACTGCATCTATGCCTAAAAAGTCCACCTTCGAGTTATCATCCGAACCCCCTCCGGTATTAAGTTGCACGACAGGAACAGTGCATTAAGTATGGTGCGTAATGTAATCAACAACTACATCCTTAGAACATAGCATCAATGTTTTATCCCTAGATGTAGACAGCACACACACAACCTTAGAACTTTTCTGTCCTTTGTCCCAGGTGTCAATGCGAGGCATGAACCACTATCGAGCATAAGTACTCCCTCTTGGAGTTACAAGCATCTACTTAGGCGGAGAGCATCTACTAGTAGCGGAAAGCATGCAAGATCATAAACAACACGTAGATATAACTTTGATAATCAACATAAAAAGTATTCTCTATTCATGGATCCCAACAAACGCAACATATAGAATTACGGATAGATGATCTTGATCATGTTGGGCAGCTCACAAGATCCGACAATGATAGCACAATGGGAGAGACAACCATCTAGCTCGCTATGGACCCATAGTCCGGTGAACTACTCACACATCACACGGAGGCGACCATGGCGGCGTAGAGTCCTCCGGGGAGATGATTCCCCTCTCGGCGAGTGCGGGAGCGATCTCTGGATCCCGAGATGGGATCGGCGTTGGCGGCGTCTGGAAGGTTTCATGTCGTGGCTCTCGGTCTTTGAGGGGGTTTGCGTCACGGAGGCTTTAAGTAGGCGGAAGGGCAAGTCAAGAGGCGGCACGGGCCCAAACCACTGGTAGGCGTGGCCGAGGGGGTGGGGCCGCGCCGCCTAGGGTTTGGCCACCCCGTGGCCCCTCTTCGTTTCATCTTCGGACTTGGAGAGCTTCGTGGAAAAATAGGCCACAGGCTTTGATTTCGTCCAATTCCGAGAATATTTCCTTACTAGGATTTCTGAAACCAAAAGCAGTGACTTGACAAGCGGCACTTCGGCATCTTGTTAATAGGTTAGTTCCAGAAAATGCACGAATATGACATAAAGTGTGCATAAAACATGTAGATAACATCAATAATGTGGCATGGAACATAAGAAATTATCGATACGTCGGAGACGTATCATGGCTTCATCCGCTTATCCAATAATTTTGCATAAAGAGCTGGCAATGGGGTTCCCAGCCCCAATTAATTAACCTTCATAATTTTATAAATAGACACTCCTCCATGGTATGTGATTGTTGGAAGGCACCCAAGGATTCGGTTAGCCATGGCTTGAGAAAGCAAAGGAGGGGAGGAGTGTCATCTAAATAAAACTAAAATAAAAAGGCACTCCTTCATGGTATGAGATTGTTGGCAGGCACAGAGGATTCGATTAGCCATGGTTTGTGAAAGCAAAGGTTGGGATGAGTGCCAACCTAAAATAAACTTTATGGGAGCCGCTCTTCGAGTGTTTGTACGGCAAGGGGTTGGAGTACCCGCTACCAGTCGTTGACAACAACAAACACCTCTCAAAATGTTACTTTTACTCTCTTTATATGATTTCAAAACTGAAAAAGCTCTAGCACATGATTTAATCCCTGCTTCCCTCTGCGAAGGGCCTGTCTTTTACTTTATGTTGAGTCAGTAAACCTATTTCCCTCCATCTTAAGCAAGCATTTGAGTTGTTGTGATCAAACCATCTATATTGTGATTTACTTCATCATGTCTTTTACTCTTCCTTGTTTAGTACAAGTTTTATCCGAATGAATATAGCTTTGAAAGTTATCAATGATTATGAGGAGATTATTATGATTGAGTATGCAAGTTGTGCCATATAATCTTTAACATGAGAGCGCTGCTCGATAGATAAGTATAACTTGTTAATTGTTCTCTGACCAAGAACGAAGTTTGCCATCACCAACTATGATTTCTTATGCACCTTTATTTGTGATTACCTTATACTTGTTTCAAGTTGAATTATATGAGGAAGTTGTTTACTAGAATGTCTTGTGTGAATGAATATGATGCTTCTTGTCAAGTATTTTATTTATCGGCTCTTCACTCCATAAACATGTGGTCCTGTTTACCGAGTTCAGTTTCGCTTGGGGACAAGCGAAGTCTAAGCTTGGGGGGAGTTGATACGTCCAATTCGCATCACTATTTTATATCATAATTTGCTGTTATTCATGGATATATTTCATATTTGGAGATGATACTTATGTTATTTCATCTATTTTGCATGTTTCGTGATTATTGGAGGATTGCGCACCGGAGTCAGGATTCTACTGGAAAAAGCGCTGTCAGAATGCAATATTTCGGAAGATCAACAATTGACAGAAATTATATGAAAATTCCTATTTTTCCAGAAGACGAAGGGAGCCAGAAGGGGGAGCCGAGGAGGGCCGCCATGGGCCCACCTCACAGGCCGGCGCGGGCCAAGGCCTGGCCGCGCCGCCTTGTGGGGAGGGCCCCACCTGGCCCCCTGCGGCCTCCTCTCCTTCGCGTATTTCTTCGTCCCGAAAACCTAAGCTCAGGGGGACGATCGCGAAGAGTCACAGCCGCCTCTGCGGGCGGAGAACACCCGAGAGAAAAAGAGCTCTCCGTGGTGAGATCCGCCGGGGAAATTCCCTCCCGGAGGGGGAAATCGACGCCATCGTCACCGTCATCGAGCTGGACATCATCTCCATCACCATCGTCATCATCTCCATCATCATCACCGCCGTCTCCACCGCTGCACGTCGTCACCGCTATAACAATTTGGGTTGGATCTTGATTGTTTGATAGGGGAAACTCTCCCGGTGTTGATTTCTACTTGTTATTGATGCTATTGAGTGAAACCATTGAACCAAGGTTTATGTTCAGATTGTTATTCATCATCATATCACCTCTGATCATGTTCCATATGATGTCTCGTGAGTAGTTCGTTTAGTTCTTGAGGACATGGGTGAAGTCTAAATGTTAGTAGTGAAGTATGGTTGAGTAATATTCAATGTTATGATATTTAAGTTGTGGTGTTATTCTTCTAGTGGTGTCATGTGAACGTCGACTACATGATACTTCACCTTTATGGGCCTAGGGGAATACATCTTGTACTCGTTTTCTAATTGCGGGGTTGCGGAGTGACGAAACTTGAACCCCGTTGGTATATCGATGCAGGAGGGATAACAGGATCTCAGAGTTTAAGGCCGTGGTTAGATTTATCTTAATTACTTTCTTGTAGTTGCGGATGCTTGCAAGGGGTATAATCACAAATATGTATTAGTCCTAGGAAGGGCGGTGCACTAGCATAGGTTCACCCACACAACACTTATCAAAACAATGAAGATTAATTAGCTATATGAAACGAAAGCACTAGACTAAAATCCCGCGTGTCCTCAAGAACGTTTGGTCATTATAAGTAAACAAACCGGCTTGTCCTTTGTGCTAAAAAGGATTGGGCCACTCGCTGCAATTGTTACTCTCGCACTTTACTTACTCGTACTTTGTTCAACTGCTACATCAAAACCCCATGAATACTTGTCTGTGAGCATTCTACGATGAATCACATCAGCTGCTTGTCAACACCTTCTGCTCCTCGTTGGGATTGACATTCTTACTTATCGAAAATACTACGATACACCCCCTATACTTGTGGGTCATCAATACTAACCCTTGAAGATTTCCAAAGCCTACGAGATTAGATCTCGTTGTTGCAGAAGATGATCACTTGCCGCTTTCCAAAGCGCGTAGAAGATCTTGACGGTGCCACAATCGGGCAGCACCTCCGTGCTCGGTCACACGTTCGGTGTTGATGAAGACGACGTCCTTCTCCCGTTCCGGCGGGCAGCGAAGTAGTAGATCCTCCTCGGAAACCCGGCGGCACGATGGCGTGGTGGCGGTGGTGGTGGAGATCTACGACGAGCTTCGCCTAAGCTATGTGGGAGAGAGAGGGAGGAGGGAACCGCTAGGGTTTCTGGGAGAGGGGGCTCTTGGGGGGTGCGGCCAAGGTGGGATTGGTGTGGCCGGCCAGCCCCTCCCCTCCCCTCTTTATATAGGTGGAAAACCCCAAAGATTAGGTCAAAAGTCTCCGAATAAGACCCCAACATAAAACCTTCCATATGACCAAACCTAGGGGGAGTGGGACTCCCCCTTTCCTTTGGTGGGGTGGCCGGCCACCATGGGGAGGAGTCCACTTGGGACTCCTCCTCCCTTAGGCTGGCTGGCCAAGGTGGGTGGAGTCCCTCTGGGACTCCGCCTTCCATGCTGATTTCTTCCGGACTCTTCTAGAACCTTCCAGAAAAAATACCGGATCATTTTCAAACCTAGAAAATGACTTCCTATATATGAATCTTATTCTCCGGACCATTCCGGACCTTCTCGTGATGTCCTGGATCCTATCCGAGACTCCGAACAAAACTTCGAACTCCATTCCATATTCCATATCTACTTAAACGACATCAAACCTTAAGTGTGTCACCCTACGGTTCGCAAACTATGCGGAACATGGTTGAGACCTCTCTACGACCAGTAACCAATAGTGGGATCTGGAGATCCATAATGGCTCCCACATATTCAACGATGACTTTAGTGATGTTGAACCATTTACATACGATACCGATTCCCTTTGTCACGCGATATTTTACTTGTCCAGAGGTTTGATCATCGGTATCTCTATACCTTGTTCAACCTCGTCTCCTGACAAGTACTCTTTACTCGTACCGTGGTATGTGGTCTTTTTATGAACCATTCATATGCTTGCAAGCTAATTTAGACGACATTCCACCGAGAGGGCCCAGAGTATATCTATCCGTCATCGGGATGGACAAATCCCACTGTTGATACATATGCCTCAACTCATACTTTCCGGATACTTAATCCCACCTTTATAACCACCCATTTTACGCGGTGGCGTTTGATGTAATCAAAGTACCCTTCCGGTATAAGTGATTTACATGATCTCATGGTCGAAAGAATTTGTTGGAGATATGCCCAAGTGGTCACATACCACGGTATGAGTAAAGAGTACTTGTCAGGAGACGAGGTTGAACAAAGTATAGAGAGATACCGATGATCAAACCTCGGACAAGTAAAATATCGCGTGACAAAGGGAATCGGTATCGTATGTGAATGGTTCATTCGATCACTAATTCATCGTTGAATATTCGGGAGCCATTATGGATCTCCAGATCCCACTATTGGTTATTGGTCGGAGAGAGTTCTCAACCATGTCCACATAGTTCGCGAACCGTAGGGTGACACACTTAAGGTTTGATGTCGTATTAGTAGAACTTGAATATGGAATGGAGTTTGAAGAATTGTTCGAAGTCTTGGATGGGATCCCGGACATCACGAGGAGTTTCGGAATGGTCCGGAGAATAAGATTCATATATAGGAAGTCATTTTATAAGTTTGAAAATGATCCGGTGCATTTATGGAAGGTTCTAGAAGGTTCTAGAAAAGTCCAGAAGAAATCACTTTGGAAGGCGGGGTCCCGAAGGGACTCCACCACCCATGGCCGGCCAACCCTAGAGGGGTGGAGTCCAAGGTGGACTCCACCAAGGGGGCCGGCCACCCCCCTTCATGGAAGGGTGGGAGTCCCACTTGAGGTGGGAATCCCACCTTGGGTAGGTTTCCCTACACATGGAAGATTTTGGGTTGGGGTCTTATTCGAAGACTTGTAGTCCAACACTTGGGGTTCCACCTATATAAAGAGGGGCAAGGGGGAGGGGACCGGCCACACAAAAGCCACCGTGGCCGCACCCCTCGTAGTGGCTGGCCACCCCCCCTCTCCCCAAACCCTAGTCGCCCCCTCTCCTCCACCTCTCCCGCAACGCTTAGCGAAGCTCCGCCGGAGATCTCCATCGTCACCGCCACCACGCCGTCGTGCTGCCGGATTCAAGGAGGAGCTACTACTTCCGCTGCCCGCTGGAACGGGGAGAAGGACGTCGTCTTCATCAACACCGAACGTGTGACCGAGTATGGAGGTGCTGCCTGATTGTGGCACCGTCAAGATCTTCTACGCGCTTTTGAAAGCGGCAAGTGATCGTCTACCGCAGCAACGAGAGCCTCCTCTTGTAGGCTTTGGAAATCTTCAAGGGTTAGTCTCGTTCATCCCCTCGTTGCTCCCATCTTCTAGATTGCATCTTGGCTTGGATTGCATTCTCGCGGTAGGAAATTTTTTGTTTTCTATGCTACGAATCCCTACAAGGACTAGGTAACTATGTATCGAAAGCTTATAGCAAATAACTTAATGACGTGATCCTATGCTACGCTTAATTGGGTGTGTCCATTACATCATTCACATAATGACATAACCTTGTTATTAATAACATCCAATGTTCATGATCATGAAACTATGATCATCTATTAATCAACAAGCTAGTTATACAAGAGGCTTACTAGGGACTCCTTGTTGTTTACATAACACACATGTATCAATGTTTCGGTTAATACAATTATAGCATGGTATGTAAACATTATCATAAACACAAAGATATATAATAACCATTTATTATTGTCTCTTGGACATATCTCCAACAGCATCCTCTCCCCATGCTGTGCATCCCCTCCATGCATGCTCGCGTCGTGCCTCCTTCACCGGAGAATCCTGATGCGACGCCACTGTTGCAGCAACAACGCCGTCCACCTTTGCAGCAGCGCCCTTGGTCCCTTGTAGCACCACCGCGCACTTCCGACGCATCGCCTCCCCCCGCTTGCAGCATACCGACTCCGACCTGAAGCTGTGCCGCTTGCTCCTACCTTAGCTTCCCGCTCCACCTTTGCAGCAACACCGGCGGCCTGATGTAGCACAATCGCACACCTCCATTAGCAGTGCCGCCTCCCCTGCCGGCAGCACAATCGTTGGGCGATGGTAACATCGCGGGCGACCAGTAGGAACAGGTCCATCCGCCTATGGGGATCACCACAGGCGGACGAATGGAGCATCGTTGTTGTCCAAACATGATTTACCCTATGATAGGGTCTTCCAAACATGATTTATCATATGCTAAGGTTCAATAAATCATACAAATGAAGCATTCCTTTCACATATAACATATGTAATAAAAATATAGGGTGACGGTGGTCACCCAGACAAGACAATGGCGTTCCCATTACTTTAATTAAAGAGATATTCTACTCGCTGATTCCTATATGTTCGTAAGAAACACACCGGACCTTAAAAAATAATTCCAGTTTCTTGACTTTTATGAATTCAATATATTTTTCTAATGCTTTCTCTTTTGGTGAGATTTTGATTTTATTATAATGAGATAAAACAAGATTTCGGATGGTTAATGGCTCTTTTCTGATCCAATTGAGATCGTTTATTTGATTGTATGACTCAAGGAGATAATCACGTGATTTTGTGATGTCAAAATTATCTATTAATCGTTTTCTAATCCAGCTGTGGAATCCAAAACCTCTATCGGATAGTTGATGCGTACTCACCACTTTCATTTCTCGTTTTTGAATTAAATTCTTAATATAAGGCGGAGAACACGAGATCCGATGCGAACAATCAGTCGAAGGAGCGGAGCGCGGGCGCACTCACTCTAACGGCGTACCTTTCGCATGATGGGTCAGCGAGGAAATGGGAACAGCGGCTTAAGCCATTAGGTGTAGGCGCTTTCCAGAGGTGGAAGATTTACGTTTTTCCTATTTGATCCGAAACCGATCGATCTAGCCATGAGCAGGTTGAAGGCTCTAACAGACCTTGCACTAAGGGCATCTCCGTGGGGGGGGGGGGAGCATTGTGAACGCCCAAATTATCCACGAGCGTCCGTTTGCATCGTTGACGAGCGCGAAAATGACCGGGAGGCGCAAATTATCCGTTTGCGTCAGGGGACACCCCCAGCGGTCCGACGCAACCCAACCAGATGCATGGAGTTTCACACCATCTGCAATTTTACTGCCCATGAATCTTTGAAACAACATGGAGAACAAACGCGAAAACAAATTCTAGTGATCATACCATGCTTTGTCGAATCGAACAAGTTCAAACATATTTAACATACAAACGTGAAAACAAACAAATTTTAAACTAATTCTTGGTCTTCTTGTTAGAAGGCCCCGCCTTGTCGTCCTCACGGCCTCCTGCTTGTCACCTCCTCCTCCAAAGAGGTACTGCCGGTCGACGCGTCCGAAGAGCTTGAGTTCCCCCTGCGATGACTGGTCATTGGGGTCTTCCTCGTCATCGGTGAACGGACAACGAGCCTCCGCCTGCGCCCGCGCCCTCGCCGGACCCTTGCCTCCTTCCTTGCCGCCGCTGTGTCGTCCGCCGCCTCAATGCCTCCAGCTGTGCCCACTTTGCGTCGGAGTCCTCCTCCTCCTGGTCGTTGAGGCCAACGGCGCCCCCTCCTCCATCGCCCTCCGTCGGCGGGAGCTGAGGTTGCTCGGCGTCGCAGCCCTATCCCACCAATGCCGCCATCCCGGCGGCTTCGCCTCGTTGTCGGTGTCCGATGGCAACGACAGGTTGCTCATGGTGGCTAGCCGGTGTTGGAGAAGAAGAAGAACAATGTCAATCGGTTGGATGTGAATTATAGCAGGCGCATAGGTTATATTCAGCGAGGATTAATGGTGGCGCGTATAACGAAGAGGTCTGCAGTTGCTCTTCCGCGACGGTTCGGCGCTCCATTCCGGCGGTTGCACGTCGATCGGCGTGGTTGCCACTCCGGCGGTTGACCTCCCCGACAGTCGCTCTGCTTTAATTCGCGCCGATCAAGTCAGGATCGCTGCCAGGCGGGCCCGTGGGGGAAGCGGCGGTCGGTCGGCATGACCGCGCAGCGTCCGCGGAGGCATAAACGTGCCGCATATTATCTCCACGGACGCTCCGGACACGATGCGTCGCTCCGCTGGAGCAGGGTGCAGACGCATTTCCGATCCGCACGGTCGCGCACCGTCCGTTTGCGTTGCCCTTTGGAGATGCCCTAAACTACCCCGCCTCCGTGTAAGTTCGATGGACGTGCCACTCTCACTCGAGTGTACCATACCACGTACGGCGACGGTAAAATCCAGATGAGTTCATGGCAGCTATGTGTACGTACGTCACTACGATACCCTGGTTCATATATATAGCCCACTGGACAATAGTACAGGCTAGGGCTTTGGTGATGTTGGCCGAGTCACGGATCCACCAACAGGAGAGGGAACAACGAAAACGAAGTAAAAGCTGTGGGTGTCCTCCACGAATCTCCTTTCTCGGATCTCAAACGCAGTACCTGCTGGTAATCATTCATGTAGGACGCAGACGACAGGTGTTGTATACGCGTGCACGCTTCCATGTGTATTGAGAACTTTGTACCTGGTGACCAACACGAACGGAATTGCAACGCACGAAGATTAACACAGTAGACAAATCTTGTCAAACTCTACGGGATTCAGGATCTTTAGGACATACAATGGTGTTAGAGCATCTTCACAGGCGCATCCCATAGAGATCCTATGGACGATTTGGTAGTTGTAATTGCTTGAACATGGTTTCGTTATCTCTGTGGTTAAAATTTGATCTCTTGTTAGACCGCTTGAAAGAAAAAAAGATCCTAAGAGCGATTTGGGGTTCTGACGTATTTTTAGACCATACCGAGCGCGCTTACTAATGTGCCAGCACAATTTGGAGCCCAACACAATCACCGTCAAATCAATGATGGCCCTTGGCAGGTTCCAAACAGGCATGTCGGCACACGATGCCACATCGGATTCAAAGGGCGGGACCGACATGTTACCGACTCCATCCTTAAATGCGACGACCTCGGATGCTATGTGGCGGGTTGCCGTAAATGAAACCACCGGTATCCATACGCGGCTCGTAAATGCGATGCCTCAGATGCTCTGTGGCAAGTCGCCACCACCTATTTAGTGCGCCCCCTTCACTCACCTCCGCAGCACTAGCCTCTCCACGACCGCCGCTTTCTTCTGCTCCACCAAACTTGCCTCTCCACAACAATGTTGCACTAGCTAGCGACCCCATACTCAATGCTAGGCCGGAACAGCCGCATGACGCAAGCAGCACCGCAACCACAACCGCAGCCAGAGTTGCCGCAACCCATTCCCGCAGACCAGTCGCAGCCCGACGCCGAGTTCGAGCTACCGGACTTCAATTATGACGACTCCAATGACTCACACTTCGACGAGTGCAAATGAGGCGTTCATAGCAGACGTAGTAGCCGAGGCGGCGGAGGAGGCGGCTCAGTGGAGCGAGGAGGAGCAGTTCCAAGGTGATTAGGACTAGGCGGCATTCTTGGCCTCCTTCAACGCGCAAGGCTTCCGGAGGCTTCGTGAGGAAGAGCTAGAAGAGATCAACGACACTAACCCGAGCATGCCATCCAGATCTCCCGCCAACGGGTGGCCATGGAGGAGGTGGGTCGTCTACTCATGGCGGCCAAGCAGCAGAGGCTGCTTGAGCTGAATGCTCATCGCCAGGCCGAGGCAGCCGCCCGCAAGCAAGTGAGGCTCACCATGAGCGAGGGAGTCCCGCCAATGGCAGGCGGCGTTGAGGGAGCAGCGTCGGCTGACAGCCATCCTCCACCGCCCGGATGCGCGAAGAAAGGGTAGAGAGGCGGGCACGGGTGCATATGGCAACAAAGGGGAAGAAACGACGGCGGGGCAGTCTCGTCAAGTGCCCCTTTGGACGACTAGTAGGTTAGGGTTTAATTCAGTCTAGTTTCAAGTTCAAGTTGCATTCAATTTTATGTAAATAATCCTAAATTTGAATGAATTTCCGTAGTTTAATTATGCTTGCTTGTTCAAAGTTTTTCCTAGGGATTCTTATTGGGATCGCCAGTGTGTGCAACCACTCCCCAAATTGAGAAGCAGGTGTCGACGGTCCCTATACCCCTCTGCAGGCGCACCTATCGGCGCCCTATTTAAGAAGCGCCTGTGGAGATGCTATTAGAGCATTTTCAAGGAAGTCCCTCATTTTGAACACCGAAGTTGTTCGTTTCGGCATGTTTGTGGTGGCTGCGGATAGACTAGATGTCCATGTCCGTTTGCGGATGGCATTGTACCCAATGGGCTCCCAATTTGGTCCGCTGCAATTTTAGCCAACAAAAATAATACAAAAGAGAATTCTACAAAAATGATATTAAATTAAGCGAGTACAACAAGGTAGTTCGAAGTTACAAAAGAATGAGATTCAAATAAAAGTGTGATCGAGTGAATCACACATCTCAATCAAGCATCATCTTCTAATTCTTCTCCAGCCATGCATGTTGACTTGGATCCATGCCGTCAGACACGGGTTTGCCATTATCTTGACCTCGTCAGTAAGTAAGGTGAGCTCCAATTCCTTTTACTTGTTGTGGACATTGATCTCTTGAATTTCGAGCTTCATCGAAAACCAGGGGACACCGGTGCGTATCTTGACAAGATGGGCACGACATCCTGTCTCGTGACGCTGACAAGTGAGGGCAACTAGGAAAAATGTTGCCCAAATTTTTGTTTCATGTAATAATGCAACTAAGAAAAATGTCTTGAGCGGTTAGATTTATTTGATGATGCACTGCTTATACTTGGTTGGTGATGTGGGAGTGAGAGAACTGTCACACCCTTATAGCTTTTTTTGAGAAACACAATACAAACGCAGACGCTCACATACAGCGTATACACTCACCCCCCATGAATGCACACGCGCACACCATACCCTTATGAGTACCTTCGGAAGACCGAGCCGGTGAATCGGATCTTGAAATTGTGAAGTCACCACATGCGTCTCACTTTGTCGACGGGAACGTCGCCTCCCCTTGAATGAATATTCCGCCTTTATGAAACACACGGATGTCAAACCTGGGGTTTGAACTGCAGTGAAATTGAGAAACAACCATCCTTCTAACCACCCAACCTCAGGTTGGTTCTCAATCACACCCTTAGGGCATGTACAATGGTAGGGAAGACATGTCTTCTCTTAGCAGTCCATGTCATCTAGAGAGGATGATAAATATAATCGGTACAGTGCATTATCTCTTATTATCATCTCTTGCAATAAATGATAATTAATTATTTTTAGTAGGAAATTATGTGACTAAGAGAAAACAAATCGTACAATGGGGAAAATAGCATTCTCTTATTTCGTAAGAGATCATCGCTTAGCTAAGGAAAGACAACCTTCTTTCTCTTCCGTTCTCTATTATCCAGAATAAGCAAAAAACTGGCGTGGCAAGCGTAAGGAGCGGCTGATATCACCCCATCGTAAGTGCCCTAAGCTAAGCACGAGAGGACTACACCGCTAGGCTCAAAACGCCGCGTTGGCTCCCAGCACACATTGCCAAAATGTACATAACGTACGTCCAATTCATTTGCAGAAGCGCGCACGCCGTTTACAAAAACCCTCACCCTACGAGCTCATAGATTCGATCATAGCCTTTGACAACTCGTGGCTATAGTTAATTATAAGATGCTAATTAACCGATCATGTCAGCTTGTTGCTGAACGGAAAAGGTGCTCCTAATCCCTATCCTAATCGCGTCTCTGGGATTGATTTGCGTCGGACCACAGCGCCAATGATGATGCACGATCTGTGCATCATCATGCCTTTTTGTTTTCAATTGTCCATGATTACATTAGCGCGGGTGATGATACTATCTAGATGGCCGTTGCAAAGCATGATTTGCCTCAGGGGACCAGTGGATGTGGAGGCATGGTCCTCACCCTCCCAGGGTCAAACTATGGGATTATCATACTGTAAGCTTTTTGTGTTCCTTGTTGTGATTGTGAAAAGGATGGCATCGTGTGGCATGTGGTGGATTTCATTGCTTGGCTCTAGGTTACTAGCCAACTTGGACATTTGTGTAGTGTGCCGACCCATTTGAACTTGGAAAACGCTTCTATTCGGCCCAGTGGCGGACGCAGGAAAAAGTTGGAGGGTGGGCACACCTCAAAAAAAAAAAATTTGCGCCTCCCTTAAATGTGATAAATTTTACTAAATGAGTAACATACATAGCCAATTGATTGTCACCATTGAAGTTCATTACATATATATATATATATATGAAATGTGCAAAATTACAATACAAATAGTTCAAAACATTAAGAAAGTCCATGATGGATAACATAAATAGAAAATTACATCACTAGTATTTCTTGACTCTTCGTTCTCGCATTCCCATGAATGTTTGAACTATGTCATCCTCACTTACTTTCAAGAAAACATCTCTCTCAATAAATGTCACTAAGCAATGGTTCAAAAGCTCATCACCCATGCTATTTCTTAACTTGTTTTTCACTAGACTCATTGCGAGAAAATACTCTTTCAACATTCGCCGTTTGCCCTTTGGTAGGAGCAATATCAATTTGAGAAGCATGTAAACCAAATCATAAACAACATGCTTTTTTGTTTCCACAAGCAAAATAGAGAGCTCACCAAGATGATTGACACATTTGAACCTATCATCTTTTCTCATACCATCAATAAAGATTTCAAGTTGGAGCTCAAGTCTTATCAAATCCGCACTTGATATGTCATTGGGGTAGAATTGGGCAAGTCTCATTACCTTTTGTGCATCATAAGAAGAAAATGAATTCAAGGGATTCAAAGCCGCCATGCAAATTAGTAACTCCATGTTGACCTCATCAAACCGATTGTCGAGCTTTTGAATAACTTGATCAACAACACCAAGATAGACTTCTCTTTTATAACGATCATCATTTGTTTGTATTTGATAATACCTATGTGATCTTCCATGAGCCACATAATTTTCTTCCGGTGAAGGAACTTGAATGCCATGTTTTTTGCAAAACAATGTCACCTTTGCAAGGAAACCTTCCCATCCATGAGACCTCATATGTTTCATTTTAGCCTTTGCCAATTCAACAAGCCCCATTGCATTGACAATATCTTGATCCCTCTTTTACAAAGATATAGACAAATCATTTGTGTAGCCAAGAACAACAAGCATCAAGTGAAGATTGAAAACAAAGTCAAATGATTTACCCTTAATCTTTCTTGTTAGGAAGTCATGTTCAATTGGTTGGCATGGCCCTTTCAAGATATATCCTCTCCGAACATCATCTTGATCATTAGCATTATATAATGAAATAGGAATCCTTTCTCCCGGATCATGTGGATGAAAGTGGGCATCATATGACCTTGGAGATGGTTGTTGGGGTGATGGTGAATGTGTTGTTGCATCTTCACTTCCAATATCACTCTCGGTATCGGATTGATCAGGAGTAGTGGAATCAATAAGCGTCAATAAAAGCCCATCGCCTTCTGTTTCTTCATCATCTACCACCAGCGGTGGTGGAGAATGTGCCATGGAAGGAGCACTCTTCTTTGCCTCATGTTGCGAAAAAGTGCCGCAATGTGACTACCCCCATATAAGATATTGATTGCCATTTTCAATCATATAATCAATTCTACAATAACAATAGGAACAATAAAATTTGTATAAGATATTGATTGCCATTTTCAATCATATATCATCTATTCTAATTCTACAATCTACACAGCTGCCACAAACAAATATCAAATGATTCTAAATTTCTAATACTAGGTAAAAAAATGCAAATACACAAATGGAAGCGGAGACGAGAGCACAAAGACAGATTCACGAGAGCCATGCGGCGTGGTTCCAGCTCCAACCTGCAGGTCAAATGGAGCAGCGACAGCTCGGCCAGCCGGCCCGGGCGAGCGCGGAGGCGGAGATCGGCGAGCCGCGAGCGGGCGATGGCCGACGGTCGGCCCACGTCCGGCGAAGGCCGGAGAGAAGGGCGGGGTCGTGCTAGCCGGCGACGAGAAGGGGCGGGGATCGACTACCGTAAGCTAAATCGACCGTTTGCAAACGAGGAAGATCGGCCGCCGCGGCGTCTACGTCGTTCGCTGGAGGAGGTCGAGCGGAGAAGGGGTCTCTCGATCCCCTTTTGTCTTTCCCGTGGTCGAAATTAAGGGTAGTCGAGAAAATTTCACAAAAAGTTGGGGTGGGCCACGGCCCACCCGGCCCTACCCTGTAGGTCCGCCCATGATTCGGCCGACCGATCGAAGCGAAAGATCGGTCGTCGCGCGGCTCGCTCGCTCACGCTGCAGCCCACCAACACCAAGCCCAGCTACGTTGAAGCCACCAACACTGAAGCCAAAATACGTATGCACATTTTTCTTATAGAAGACGTGGGTGGGCCTCAAAAATCCATTGGACCTTTCTCTTCTGGCTGTGTGTCTATTTGTGCACCATTTTTTGTTGTTGTAATTACTTGTGACTTTTGTAAAAAATAGATGCCGACTTTTATTGTAATTCAATCTATAGCAAATTAATTATTGATTGACCACTTTTGATTGTTTGCAAACATATGAATTTTTGTTGTATTTGTTTCTAACTTTTGTAAAAATAGACGATGATTTTTGTTGTAATTCAAGTTGTAGCAAAATAAATTATTTCTTAACAACTTTTGAATTATTTGCAAAAATATATTTTTTAGTTGTAAATAGTCTGTGGTTTTTGTGGATGATGTTTGCGACTTTTGTTGTAAACACCCAAATTATTTGTGGCTTTGTGTTGCTAATTATTGTTGTAAATATTTTACTAGTTTGTTCTAAAGATATTTACGGAATGAAAGCAGACTTTTATTGTAAACATCCAAATAAAATAATGTTGGTTTTTGTTATTAATTATTGTTGTAAGTATGTTTCCGATTTGTTGTAAAGATATTATTGCATGAAACTGACTATTATTGTAAACACCCAATTAAAAAATATTGTTTTTGTTGATAATTATTATTGTAAATATATTAATAATTTGTTGTACATATATGTGAAGATTCTTGTGAAAATTTTGTTGTAATACTTCTTATTTTTTGTACACAAAGCGGCGGGTTTTGTTGCTATACTAAACAGCGGGTTTTGTTGTAAATATCTGAAAGTTTGGGGGCAAAGGGAAACACGTGTTCGGTTTAAACTGATAGGCTTAGGACCGCGGGTTGATTTTCCAAAAACCAGGAGGCAAAATGCAAAAATCAAAATGCTGCTAATTCTGCACGCCGGATTACGATCGAAGCAGCTGATACGACCGATCCCGCGCGCGAGATGGGCCAACCGATGGCCAGCAGTGTGCATGGAACTTTGGTGAATTTGCTTTACCATCAGGGCGTCTCCAACGGAGGCAGGCGGACAACGAAATTGTTTGTTTCCATCCGTTTGTGGTAGCTAACGGGCCGACCCGAGGCCCATGTCCATTGCGGGTAGCAATGCAACCAACAACGCCCCAATTCGGTCAGCGGTTGAGCAATTTAAGGCCAATTTCACATAGTTTTTCAGCTATTTTTTTGCATCCAAACAAATGTTGTGACTAAAATGTAGCATCCTAATTCATAAAACAAATACAAAGTCATAGGTAATAGTACATAGTTTATTACAATCATTTGACCTAAAATAGAATAAATAGAAAAGTAGTCCGGTTTCCAACATGATTTCACAAATGTGGTACCATATCTTTGTGGAGTTGGTTGTGAGTTACACGGTTTCACAGTTCATGATGGATATGAAGAAAATCAACTAAGTCTGTCGACGGTTTGGGCTCGGACGCAACCAACTCACTCTGAAATCCCTAGCCTTGGGTATAAACGTTGTCATCTCGCTGCTCACTTTGATCATGTTCTGCATGATCACACAAGCAATCATGATCTCTCACACTATGTCTCTGCTCGATGTCCTAGCGGGGTGTCGAAAAATAGCCCAACGGGATTGCAGCACACCAAATGTGTGCTTCACATCCTTGCTAGTAGATTCTTGTGGACCTCGGGTAGTGGTGACTGGGACTTTGGCCTCTCTACCGCGGCGCCAACACCACACTACAACGGCAGCGAGAGGCCTGGATGCGTACTCCTATGAAATTAGGCCAGAACTAGTAGAGGAATCGACTGTTGCATGCAACGGTGGCGGCGGAGGGGCGGTAGGGGGTGAGGTTTCGGGAGGGCAGGTCTACCGGGTGTGTGTCTGGTTGGAGGGTCCGGAACGGATAAATAATCGCGCCACGTGGACACGCAACCTATTGGCTAGACCGCAAAGCCGACCTAAATTTTGGTTGGGAATACACTGAAATGGATCAGTCCGAGGGCGCAGTCCCTTTGCGAGTTACCTTTAGGCCTCGACATTAGGACGTAGCGACAAAAAACATACAACATGTGTCCATTTGTGGGCCTCCGTTAGCGATGGCCTTATGGTGGCCAAGATTGAGCAATTAATAAAGCCATATGACGGTGTACATAAGTCGGACAATTTTAATAAATTAGGTTTCATAGATTTTCTGATATTTATTTTTATATGGGGTATGCTAGTTTTTCATGGCTGCAACATCTTGATAAAAAAATATTTATGTGTATAAACTTACCATTATTCTTTCTACATTGCACCAGTAACTCACCACACGATGAGCTGTTGGTACCAAAAATACAACATTATTAGATGAAATTCAATGTAGAGAGATAACTTTGCAAAACTGAATTGTGATAGACTAGATAGAGAAACTAGGTAGAGAATACACCATGCATGGTTTTGATATAATAGACGTTTGGTCTTGTATATTATATTCAATCAATTTCGATTAAAATGATTTCACAATTTGTGTATTACGTTTTTCTTAAAAGTTCAATCTAATCATATGATATGGTTATACTTACTCGATTCGGACCTTCTCAAACTAGAGTTCTAGAGCAACACCTCTACTCAAACAAACCAAGATTACAATAAACATACGAATAAATGAAATAAAAGTAACACACATACTTATAATAAATAACATATGAAAGTACATCCAAAATAACACATGATCCTTCATTTTTATTAGTAAACTACATATAGTTAATTACAATTTATGTTGGTGATACCAAGATGATAAGGGGTTGCCCGATCTTCTCGATGAAAGCGGTGGTGATGATGATCACGGGATGAATCTGAGAGGAGAATCACGGATGATGAAGTGGATGATAAGCTTATATGACGCTGAGATCTCTTTCGATTGGTCCACATCGCCAATGCAACAGCTCTCAACCGTACAAGATATTCGCAACTCCACACACTTGCACATGTAGCCGTCGACCACGAAGCAGTAAGTTGCAACCTTCTAATTCCCAATGGAGCAGGAAGATTACACAAGACTTTCAGATCTACACCAATATCAAGCAATATGATGTAGGGGATTAAATAGTTTTGCGAGCAAACAACTAAGAACTAGGGTTTATCTTAAACGTGGTCTAAAGCAACTTTGGGGGCGTCCTGGCACTTATATGGCGTCGGGACGACTCAGGTCGAAAAATACGAAAATAACCGACCCGAATAGATTTGGTCGAGGCAGGACTCGGACTCGGCCGGTGCAGGATCAGTCAACCGGGCCTGGGACCGGCCGGTCCGGTTGGGACCGGGCCAGAGCAGAGTGGAACCGGACGGGAGTGTCCGGGCTTCTTGGACTTCAGTCCGGCGGCACCGGCAGGGCGCCGGTTTGGGACCGGGCGGTCCGGGCGTGGAGGCCGGTCGACCCGGACCAGGGACCAGGATGGTCCGTTGATACTGACCGGTCAGACCAGGCCTGGCGCCGGCCTGGACATCTCACTCCTCCTCGTGCATGCCTCCGCTCCTCCCTCGCGCGTCCATGGGATGTCTTCTTGTCCAGCTCCATGTCCAGCTTCACGTCCAGCTTCTTGTCCAGCTGCTCCTCTCCTCCTCGTGTGATGCTTGCTCCCTCCTCATACCTGATCATACATAAGTAATAGGACTTAGGCAGTATAAAGTTCTCATCAATCAAAGTATCACTTAGGAACAAATTCACATGTTGTTTAAGTAGCTTCACACGAGCTCTTGTCATTGGTCCAATCTTGACTTCATTGGACTTGAGCTTCACAATGACATCGTCTTGATATTGCAATAGCGGAGGTAGTTGTGTGATAGAGATGTCCTCCTCGGTTGGTATGTTCTTTTAAAAAATAAACAATATTCTTGATTGTTTTCTTACTCCTGAACCAACATGCCAGTCATAGAACATTGATGTAATTTAGTCCATGCTCTCCTTTGGTCGATTTTTTAGACTTTTTACTGATTTATAACCCCTTTCTTTTCTTGTAAAAATAGGGAACCTAGTCAACTGTTCTTCAATATAAGTTGATTTTTTTACATAGTCCCAGTGTACGCCAAAACAAATATGCTTGCAGTAAGATTGAGAAACATGACTTCCCGTTAAATGTATGATGGTTTCTAAAACCCTATTTTACGAATTAACTTATGCCTAGCAAAAATACTTAAATTGAATCATTTATTGCTATAAGAAGAAATGCAAAGACACAAGGTCCTCCACGTACTGGTTTTGAAAGAAAGGCAAAAGGTTTGCCTTAATATATTAATAGAGAAGAACAGAAAGTTTGGCAGTCAAGGTTTTAGTGTTACAACCCGCCATGGGCAAAAGGATTACCCTCTCGCTATGAAAAGACCCAAGTGTTTAGCAGCTACGGTCCAAGTCCTAGCCTCCGATTTGATTCTCTCGAAGATGATAGTGGGCATTATTAAAAGTTGTTTAGCACCCAAGTGTTTGCTTTTGGCTATGGTTGCCACATTATTAAAAGTTCTAGCATTGCGCTCCTTCCAAATCTCCCACGAGACTAACATGAGAAGAGTAGCCATAGCTTTCCTTCTTCCACCTTGAGCAAAGGCGATGGAAGTCCACCAAAGTTCGACACTATCGAAACCGCTCCAAGAGGAAGGGTCGAAGTCATGGATGTGAAGCCAATCCTGGATCATCTTCCAAATACAAATCGTGAAGCTGCATTTGAAGAGGAGATGGTTGGCGGATTCGTCATGGCATCGGCATAGAGGACACACCCGACCATTAGGCCATCCTCGTTTGGCGAGCCGGTCCACCGTCCACACACGGTTTTGGATGATAAGCCAAGCTAAAAGTTTGCATTTAGGGGATGCCCAAGCCTTCCAAACAATAGCGTCCATACATGAGCGAATTGTCCCAGCAATTGCTTATAAGCCGAAGAGCACGAATATGCTCCATTTGTAGTGAACTTCCAAACAATGGAGTCCGGGGCATTCGCACGAAGGTGAAGCTGCGAGGTATGAGACCACAACTTTGGTGAACTCAATGAGATTTTGCACCGAGAGCCCCTCCGAAGTGTCAAGGTGGTCGACCCAAGCATCGTCGATAATGGATTCCCGGACATTCCAAGATTTCTTGCTCGAGAGAGCGAATATGGAAGGGGCGATGCATTTAGGGCTTAGACCATCAGCCCAAGGACCATTCCGAAGCTTCGCCTTCATGCCATCTCCAATGGTGACCTTTGTCAACGAGTGGAATAGCTCCATATCGTCATCATTGCATGGGTTTTCCATTCCAACCCATGGTTTATCCGGCGAAGTCCAAGCAAGCCAAGGCCAACGTAGGCGCAAAGCCCTACCAAATTTCTCCATTGAGGATGCCGAGACCTCCAAGGTAGGTGGGGCGACAAACCGCGGTCCAGTTGACCTTGCATTTACCATCGGTGGCCTTTTCGGTGCCTGACCAAAAGAAGCTACAGATGGTCTTGGTGATAACTTTGTAGAGGTTCCGCGGGCACCTCAAGGGAGGTGAGAGGGTATATAGCTTGGGAGAGTAAGGACCGATTTAACAATGGCCCTCCTACGGCGATGTTGAAGTATCTCCCATGCAGCGGAGCGGCGCACCATTGCCTTGTCCTCTATGTCTTGAAAGTGGGATCTTTTAAGTCTCGTGACCCCGAGGGGTAGGCAAGGTAGCATGGGGAATGATGTTATAGCAGCCGGTAGACCTTGGAGGACTTGCTCAAGGCTAATGTTGTTGCATCTAATAGGTGCAACGAGGCTCTTCTCGAAGTTGGTCAATAGCCCGGTGACCTTGCCAAAGTCGCTTAAGATTTGCGCGAGGGAGGAGATCTCCATAGGGATGGGGGCCATGAAGATGGCCGCGTCATCGGCATAAAGGGAAGTCCGAAATCTAGCGCCTCTTCCGGGAGGCGGGTAAGCATGCCGAGGTCGGTGGCGACATGGAGGATGCGTTGGAGCGGGTCGATGGCGATGTAAAAGAGCAATGGCGAGAGAGGGTCTCCTTGTCTTAGCCCTCGGCCATGCTTGATAGGGTTCCCGGGAACGCCATTGAGAAGAATTCTCGAGGAGGAGGTGCCAAAGAGAGCCACAATCCAATCCGGAACCGTGGCGGAAACCAAGGCGTTGAAGAAGCTCGAGGACATAGTCCCATCTTACATGATGAAAAGCTTTCCTAATGTCAAGCTTGAAGAGGAGGGAGGCCTTCTTTCTTCGATGTAGCCATCTAGCATAATTGCGGACAAACATAAAGTTTGCATGGATGCTTCTAGATTTGATGAACGCACTTTGGGCATGTGAGACAATGTCATTCATACGTGGGGCCAATCTCATGGAGAGGACTTTGGCCACAATCTTTGCAAATCCATGAATGAGGCTAATAGGCCTAAAGTCGGTGATGTCTTCGGCCCCATCTTTCTTTGGGATTAGCACAATGTTTGCGGTGTTTAGCCAATGGAGGTTTCTCGTGCGAAGATCGGAGAAGCGTTAAATGACCGCCATGGCCGTCAACTTTGATGATTTCCCAACAAGCCTTGAAGAATTTTCCATTGAAGCCATCGACCCGGGGCCTTGTCGGAAGGCATCTCCAAAATAGCCTTTTGACCTCTTCCTCGGAGAAAAGGATCATCTAAGCCCGCCAAATTTGGAGTTGGGAGAGTCCAGGATCACTCAAATTGAAAGAGATGGTGCGGGGGTTCACATGTCCAATGGCCACCTTGAAATGTGATTGAGCAATATTTTGCTTCTCCTCATGGGAGTAACCCACCCATTGTTGTGTCGAAGCTTGAGAATGAATTTTTTTCTTCTTCTCGCATTGACCTTCCTATGGAAAATTTAGTGTTTGCATCTCCATCCCGTAGAGTCATTGATTCTCGCCCTTTGTTTCTTCGAGCCCTCTCAAAGGGCCGTAAACACGATGTCTCTTCTCTTGAGTCTTGTACGGATATCTCTTTCCTCCGGCGAAAGAGGCCTACTTTCCATGGCCCGAGCAAGGTGCAAAATGACGTGAAGGGTCATATGGAGTTGAATCTTGGTGAGAGACACATGTGTTAAGAGTTGTAATATCTCGGAATGTTTGTCTATCATATATACAAAATAAACAATATATTCTAGAAATCACATTAGATGGACAAATCAAACATGTGCCTGCTCCGTATTTGGTGTCAAAATAACATCTACGTAACACAATGCAGGTAACTAGCGAAATTGTGCAGTCTCACTTAGTGCAGATCCAGGAATCCAATTGATGTAGCCTATGGCGGGCGGTAAAGTTTTACCGGACGTCGTATTAGAGGCAAAGTGAAGATACCTTGCCGGTGCTCTATGACCATGCAAATCGACTCACACACGACAAGGACTCGTGGCTGTTGGAGGTGTTGACTGCCTAGCTAACTTGGATATTTATGTAGTGTGTCAATCCATTTGACATTTATTGAGTTTGTTATGGGGTTAAGTTGGCCAAGTTGGAACGAATAAAGTTATAGGACAATGTACATAGGTGGAAAATTTTAATCAATCTGGTTCCATATTTTATTTTCTAACATTTATGGTATGCTAGTTTTTCATGGTTGCGACACCGTGATAAAAGATATATTTTTATGAGTATAAATTTATGGTTATTTTTCTGCATCGTGATAGTAACTCATCACAAGATGAGATGTTGGTAACCAAAATATATAGTTACCTTTAAGAATTTCAACAAAGAGGGCAGCTTCGCAAAATTGAATTGCGATGAACTAGATTGAGAATACACCATGGTTTTGATCTGATAGAAGTTTGGTCTTGTATAATTATTTCAAGAAATTTCATAATCTATGGGCCATATTTGTCTTACAAGTACAATCTAATCGGATGATCTGGTTATACTTATCCAATTTCAACCTTCCAAACTAGAGTCCCAAGGCAACACTTTTTCTCAAAAAAAAAATCATGCTTAAAACAAATGCACACAAAATGAAATAATTTTGACACACATAATAAGTAAATAGCATACAAAATTGTGTCCAAAGCAACAAAATGATACTTGATTTTGTTAGTAAATAACACAATGACAATTTTCTTACAACTAAATAATGCATACTTGACGAGCCATATACATTGTTGCAATGTAGTTGGTGGTGTATATTAGTTGATTTTCTTAGACTTTTTTACTTGTTTATAACCCCTTTTGTTTTGGAAAAATAGGGAACCTAGTCAAGTGTTGTTAAATATAAATTGATTTTTTGTTTACATAGTCCCATCGCAACAAATATGGCTGCACTAAGTTGAGAAATGTATCTTCCCACTAAATGTATGATGATTTCTTAAATTTTATTATGAGAATTTATGCTAACAAAACTAGTTATCTTAAATCATTTTCTTGATATAAGAAAAAAAATACAAAGACACATGATACCCCCACATATACTAATTTATTCCACTTAGATGTCTTGTGGCCTATTTCTATGTGTCGGCATCCGTTTAGGTGAGAGGCACATGCTAAATGTCTTAGAGTTTGTAATATCCCGAAATGTTTTTCTATCTTAGATACATATAAATAATGTATTCTAGAAACCACACTTACTCATGCTCCATATTTTGTGTCAAGATAGCATCTCCGTAACACAATGTACACAAATGTTTTTTTTTGCGAATAATACATAAATGAGTTCGGGTATGATGTAATAGCGGAGGGAAAATACATACGATTTAGGTTGGACTAACCAGCCAACACAAATCGAAACTAAATTCAAATGAACTGATATTTTTTGCACCATAAATTGACTTGCAAGAGGATCTAAGAAAACTGGTTACCGGCCGATAACCTCGGTATTTCGCCGGGTAACCAAAAAATCCCTGCTCTTAACTGTGCTGTGTGGCCATGCAAATCGGCTCGCACGCCCACAGCTAGCTACGACAAGAATTGGTGGGTGCTGGCGGCGTTGCCTGCCTCCGTCTAGACGAGACGACCACGAAGCACACCGCACACGATCGATGACGATGGGCGGCGATGCAGCTGGATCATCTTTTCAGCCGATCAATCAGCACGCTCTGGCAATGCGCGATGACGGACGCATGGAGCCAGAGATATTCACGCCCGTACGTGTCGCTGCAGCCTGCTTTGGTTGGCATCGCCAACCGATACCGATCCAGAGCAGCAATGCATGCTTCCTCCCTCCGCTCTGCATGCGATGAGATTCCCGTGTCCTGCATGCATGCTTCCTCCCTCCGCTCTGCATGCGATGAGATTCCCGTGTCCTCTCCTCTCCCTCGGTCTCGGCACGCGCGGGCGTACGTACGCGAATCTTGGCGCAGCAGCTGCTGCTTGCTGCGACGTGAGCAGTAGAAAGTGAGAGTGGCTTTTGGCTGGCACGAGAACGTACATTGCCTGGTTCGACTTGGTGCGCCTCCGGGAAGGTAAAAAGGATGACGCGGATCTGACCCACGCCTACAGGCGCCTTTGCGTACAATCCAGCACGCTGATTGTTACGGAGAGCCAGCAAGTGTGCCATTTTAGAAGTCGAGCTACATGTAAACAATAAGAATTCGTGTTTCAAAGTTTTAAAAAAATCGGAAACAAAATTCTGTAGGTAGCCAATGATGTATGCTACAATGGCGAAAAATCATAATGCAAACTAATTTGTATTGTAGGCTACACGAAATTGACAAAATCTGACAAATTTTATAGTCTTAAATATGCACTACTTACTATAAAATTTGTCAGAATGTGTCATTTTTATGTTGCCTAGAATATGAAGTAGTTTGTATAAAACCTGGGTTGTAGTATATTTCACTGGCTATACCTAGAATTTTGTTTTGAATTGCTTGAAACTTTGAAATGCAAATTATAAGTGTTTGGAGATAAAGGCCTAAGTGTAGCTCGGCCTCCGTTTTAAGTTTTCCAGCACGTTGTCCTCTTTATAGGAGAAAGAGATATTTGAGCTGCCTCCATGGAAAATCGTGAGGCTGCTAAGCCATCTCGAGCGGCCCAAACTATTTCAGGCGCTAAAGGTTAATCTAGACCGTCGCCGCTTCTTGGCTGTCTTGCCTACATCTAATGCAATATTTGGCTATTATGCCAGGAAATTGGAAAGGAATGAAATGCGTTGAGTTTCTAACTACAAGTCCCGATGTTGGTTGTCCTCGTCCCGGTAAATGAAGGACGAGAAACATGGATTCTGAAATAGCGGGAGCGGAGAAAACTTTCGCAAATTATCGTCTAATCATAAGTTTTGTTTATTTCCTTTGTTTTTCGCCTGCCTCTACGAATTGCTTCTCTTATGTATCAATATAAAAGGAGAAATGTTTTTCCTACAGGGGAGTATTAGCCGGCTCCCCAGCTGTCCAATATGTTTCAGGGAGAATCCATGCGTCCGATCGTGCACAACATTTTTGTCCAACGTTTTTGGGAATGTGACATATATCTGCAACATTCTTTTTTCATAATGTAAAACTTGTGTGATAAAGGTTGCAACATTTTGATTAAACCATCGTAGCAAATAAACTTATAGAAAGAAATTTGCACTTGTTTTTTAGAATGAAAGCACCAAATGGCCAGCTGGCTTTAAATTTAATAAAGCTCCACGACTCGTAGGTAGCAACATGCTGGCAGACTAGGTTTAAGATTTTACAGACGGGATATTTGCACATTGTTAGCCTCACTTTACATTTTAATTGCATATTTGCCCTATAACCACCACATGTGAGTGACACGTGTGTAGCAAATATGCAAAGTGCAAACATAAAAAAAGTGTGGCAAATGTACAATTCCCCCTGTTTACAAACACGCCGAAGGCAGCAAGAACTAGAAGTTTTAGACATACATGGGAGTATAAAGTAAATTCGTTAGACCAAGATTTATTTTTGTATATTCCAGTTGTCAGCCTCAAACGAATCATAAATTGTCGATCCACCGGATTTGGGGCATACTCCAACAGGCGTGAGCGCAAAACGGACGCTCGGCGACCCGTTTGTGTCCCGCCGTGACCGAAAATGCGTCACAGCACCACCTCCGGCGAGGCGACACAAAGTGGCCAAGACCGTCATGGAGAACAGCAAACACAGCCCAAATATGCGTCGAGGTTCTGCCGTCTCCGCGGATGCTCAGTGATCGCTTGAAAAATGTCCCTCGGTCCTCGCACGGCCCGCGTGCGCGGCCCAGCTTTCGCGTCCCGTCTTGCCCGCGGCATTACTTTCGGGGCGGCGCGCTGCAGCCTTTGCGGGGCCGCGTTAGCCCGCGTGCCTCGGCTTCCGCGAGCGTGCACGCGGCGTCGAATCGTCGTCTTCTCTCGCCGATGCGGCACGGCGTCGCTTCGGCGGTCTGCGGCCATTGCGTTAATGCGCGCGATGCCTCGCGTGGCGCGCGCGGTTGTCTCGCCCTGCCTCTGCGCACATAGTAATGGTGATGCCACGCGTGGCGCGGCGCGTACGCCACCCCGCTGCCTCCCGGCGCTATATATACAGGCGCGAGCATCTCATCTCCCTCCTCGCGGAAACCCTGGCGCGGCCGTTCTAGCAGTCGACGTGCTTCCTCTCAAGCGAGATCCACCATGAGGAGCGCCGGGCGCGGGCCCGAGCTGCCCGGCGCCTCCACCCTCCCACGTTCGCTCCCACATCCACCTCCTCACGCGTCGAGCTCCTCCGAGGAGTTCGACTCCGAAGAGGGCTCTTACCCGATCTCCTCCTCCTTTGATCGGGGGTGTGTGTGAGCACGGCAACTTTTCGCGACGCAGGAAACGAAGGAAGGAGTGACGAACCACCTGTGGCGTTGAATATGCCGACACAAACAATGTGATGCAAGCCATTTGCCTTCTTGGCGAGGACCTCAAATCGGAGATATCACCCAGTCCCTCAGAAGTAATACTGATCTGTGGACGCAGGAAGAGAAGGCGACGGAGACGCGGGCCCCTCGTCGAGTCTTCCGAGACGCTCAAAGCCGAGACCGTAGCGCGAGGCTGGAGCAGTGTGCAACACGCGGGAATGACGGCGGCGTATAGGAACCTGCGCGATAGCGGCCGCGCGGGAGGCCAGCGAAGAAGCAGACGACGCGGAGACGACGCAACGACGGTCTTGGCCGAAGTCGGGAAGCAAGTATTCTGAGTGCAGCAGAAATGCTTTGTATAGTTTTTATGCATTTTTATGTACTACTTTGAATGTTTGTGCTATGTTGCAGTTCAAAAAAATGAGCCGCTTTGATGACACTCATATGGCAAACGGACGAGCGGATAAAATATGTCCATGGGCGACGTATGACCAGACACTGTATTAGGCTTTTGAGCGTCCACGAAATCACGTGTTGCCGCTGGACGTGCCCTTACACCATGAATGAAAACCTCTTTGGCCAAAGGAAAGTCCCAAACAAAAAAGGATCGTACAGCGACACAGGCTTTGGTGCATTTGTAATGTCTGCTGCCTGTGTAGGGTGTAGTGGTACTAGGCCTGCAGTTTCTCCCCACTCCGGGGTTCATAAGCGCAGCACTGCCATCTAACTGAGAGACAAAAAAAGAGGGCTCTACGCCTCGGCCCTGCATAGAGCTTGGTCTCTTTCTCCAAAGCATGCAGCAGCGGTCAGCCAACACTGCCAAGGGCAGGCGCCAACTTTTGTCGACGAATTCACCAAAACCTACCGGTAGCCTTTGTTGCCTCCGATTCCAAAAAGCCTCTGCGGTTGGTCCATTCAGCTCGAATTTTGCCTTTGGAGAAAGAAAGAAAAGGTAGATGTTTGCGGGTGTGTCCTAACTCGATTGGTCTTTCCGGAGTCAGCACGCTTTTTACGGATTTGACCTTGCCTTTTACTAGAGGGAGACGGTGTGGATTTGGGACAGAGATCAGGTGACATGCAATAGGCATGTGTCACCGATGAACAGTGCTGTGACATGCAGCTTGTATTTCTAATCGTTGGATTGAAAATGGATGGCCAGATGAACATGAACAGTAGCCGCTACAGGAACAATCTACAGTGCACCGCTACAGGGACAAATCTACAGTGCGTCACTACAGTACATCTGCTACAGGGGTCCTCTACATTAATCACTTCTGGTGCTTGATCTTGTCTACTCATTTTCGATCCCATGACCTGGTGTGCATGTTGCAACATTGCTGTTCGTCGGTGACATGCCATAGGCATGTCACCTGATCTCTGTCCGTGGATTTGACCCTTGCTGGTATGTGATGTGATTGATGTCCTGCTCTGCCAATTTATATATGGAATGGGTCTTAATTTACTAGTTACTAAGAGCATCTCAAATAGTCGGCCAGAGAATGACGACGTGACTGTTTGTGTATGGTAGCCAAGTAGCTCGCGTCCTTTATTTGAGATGCATTACCACTATGAAAGCGATCCCCAAATGGGAGGCATAAATGATTGATTTGAATTAAAATCTCGGATAAAAGTATAGAAATTCAAATAAAGAGGAGGAACTTTCCACAAGCTAATACATAATTCGGAACATGGTTTACTACAAGCAGAGGCATAGTTTGGAACATGATTTTCACAAACTAATATGTAGTTTGAACCATAGATTATTTCAAATTAAAATATTAGAAAATGAGGAAACCTAACTAGTGTTGTATCATGGAAGGTTTTGTGCGTTCGGCTGCCAAGAAAGAACACTCTCACCCAAAGTGGAAAATCCGATTGGTGATGATAGCCATGTTGGTCCTTTCGAGGAAGAACATCCAAAGCTTATGCGTGCCTATTTTACTCTTTGAAGAAACAACACTCAATCGTAAATCCTCGCGGTGTCATAGTGGTAGTGTTAGCGACGGGCGCGTCTCGTCGAACACCTTGACGCGGCATGTCCTATCGCCAAGGTAGGAGAATGTGAGCACGCAGCCCGGCTTCGAGGTCGTGGTGACGCGCGAACCTCTCCCGGCGGGTGTGGAGGTACATCTTACCCGCACACGTCGAAAGAAGCACGTCCACCGGCGGCAGATCGCGAAGGCAGCCTCCCGCAGAGATGCGGCGAGGCCGGCTCGTTGCCGTCGACGGCAAGTCCCGGCGAACTTGTCCCGACGACTCTACGGATGCCGAGTGGGTCGTCATATGGGAACGACCGATGAACTCGAGCTTGACACTTCCCGTACATCCTCATCTATGCAGGTCGACGACAGAAGATGACGGCGTCGCGACGACCAGCCGAGCGTGCGGCTTCTGCCTGGGCAGCCTTTGCCTGCATCCTGCATGGCGTCGTCTCTTGAGATGGTGGCGGCTAGGGTTGGGGGAGAGAAGGCGCTAGG